>NW_027273884.1:3907500-4507500 GCF_046630095.1 Trachinotus anak
AAATGAAATAAAAAATGTATAAAAATAAATAAAATAATATAAGAGCACAACGTGCACATCCCTCAGTGTATGACACTATTAGATGTCAATATTACACTTCTTACACTACGACATGATACATATATAGAGTAAGTGTGGGCTATGTTAATACCCATTATCTTGGTGATCAGCTCTACCTGTTGCACCCAGATATGGGCCCCATGTCTCCCTGAATACATCGACTATTATCAACTCCGTGAATAACCTGCTCAAAAGATCTTAGCCTGCTTGTCTCTCCATTCAGTGCAACTTACATGCTCTTTCACTTCCAATGCCTTAACACTACTCTGCACCCCATTATCAAGCCTAGTTTCACCCAGGGACACACTTTAGAGGGCAGATTAACTTTTGTTGGCAAAATACAAACATATATAATGCTGGATTCACACTGAAATCTGTCTCTAGTATGTTATTAATACAATTAACTGTCTAACCAGAAGTTATGCGCCATTAAAAGCTAGTCATATTTTTATTGTATGTATAATCTTAAATTTCCCATAGAGTATAAAGGTATATGCCCATGTCTTTTTTGATTATAAAGCAGGCCTAGGGTCTATATTAATACTGTGAAAGTATCAAAGCCTCACAGAGAAATGCACACAGCCTGTATTCAGAAACTGAGCCTTAAAACGAGCCATCAGGACTTCTGTAACTTTGTGATGTCACAACAAAGTATTCAGCGCTGTCTGCCATGCCCCAAGCTCAGCCCACTGTACAGCATTGCAGGATTCAGTTTCTATGAGTGTTTGTTGGAAATCTGCTCAGAGCCTCTCTTCTGATTGGCTGGCCGACCTCCTGTTACTACAGCCCCAGAGAGAAGCCTGAGAGGGATGATTTGTACTTAAAACTATAAATATATCCTCTTAAAGATGTCGAAACTTCAAATATGGGACGTTTAATGTGAAAAGTAACTAGTAACTAAAACTGTACTACAGTAAAATGTATGTTTCCATCTGAATTATAGTTGAGCAGAAGTATAAAGTAGCCCAAACTGGAAACACTTCAGTAAAGTACCTCAAAATTGCACTTAAGTAAAGTACTTGAGTAACTGTACTTTACTTTCTGATGAACTCTTGTACCTTTCAATTCATGATATTTTTCGCCATTTTTCCAAACAGAAAACAAACCAGATGAATGAATTCCAAGTGTGACGAAATTGCATCAGTTCTCGCTTCATTTTACATTTTTTAGTCAGATCACCCAAGAGAAAATATCCATTTATTGATTCAGACCGAGACTCCGACGCTGTGCAATCAATCCTCTCATCTCTGGGGAGAGGTGAGATGGCGGTAGAAGCGGCATGTGTAGCGTGGGACCCTTTGTTCCTGTCACATCCCATATGTCTGGCAATTCATCTTTGTCTTGATACCATCATCTCATCTCATAATTCATTGTTTGTCTCCGTGGCAGATGCGCAGTATCCCTTGTGTGATTACAATAAGCAGAACTCAAAGAAATCCTATGATGACGTTAGTTTAGGTGGAGCGTCTCATTTCCACTTTCCTGTGATTTCTTCAGAAGCAGACAAACGAACACCATGACGGACCATCCGAGCTCGTTGTGTAAAAACTAAACACATTTCTCATTCTGCTCACAAACTCGCATCATGGCTGGAGAGATTAAATTTCAGTTTAGATTAATAACTTTGCACATAGGAAGGTAATTAATCTTTTGTCCCCTCTTCAGCTCTCACCTTGCTTTGACCCCACTCAGAGACCCCTGCTCAAAAAACATCTTGACATTTTTGTAATTACACCTTCCCTCCCCAGTGGAAAGCAACTCCACAGCTGTTGACAAACTGAGAGGTCATGTTGCCTCAGCACAAATATAATAAGGCTGTGTTTTGGCCCAATACACCCCAGCAGTCACATGAGCAACCACTAGAAACTGATATATTTCACACTATAGATTTACTGTATTCAGTTTTTATGTATGTTACATGATCAACTTATGTTGTTGTGAGATTTGAGCAGCGTCACCTGTTTAGTGCAAATAGTCACATGACAAAGGTTGTTGTTATAGATATATTTTAAACAAAATGTTGGATACAAATTTGAAAGGGTCTAGTATTGGCACTTTATTTTGAAATAGTCAGTGGTGTTACCTTTTAAAATTTTTGAGGCAAATGCGGGCCTTGAGAGAAACTGACTTGAATGCTAACCAAAGAACTGACTGACAATGAAAGTGACCAAAGCTGCTACAATTCATCAAGGTAATATGGACCACAGTGGTGACCACCTGACCCTGCCGTGACATCACTCTGTTTGCTACCACTGATCACACTGTGACCAAACACAAATCATCCTTTTTCTCTTTCTTTTACATCGACTCATTTGGCAGAAGCTTTTCTCCGAAGCGACTTACAAGTAAAGAACATCACTAAAGCTTCAGTGCAGTAGGAGGCCTGGCCTAAGTCCTAAGTGCCACATCTACTCAATAAGTACGAGGAGATCAGGTGAAGAAGTGCACCGAGAGTGAAGTGCTAGTTAGGCACGTTTAGGGTTTAGAGGAGTTAGGAGGGGAGGTGAGTCTTAAAGAGATTGTTGAAGACAGAGAAGGACGCCCCTGCTCTGATAACATCCGTTACATTGTTCCACCTTTGGGGAACCACAGACGAGAACGGTCTGGACTGAGATTGTTTTGTGTGCGGGTATGTGTGCCAGATGACGTTCCTTGGAGGAACGCAGTGGCAGAGAGGGAGCATGAGCCTGTATGATTGAGTTCAAGTAGATGGTGCAGACCCAGAAGTCAGTTTGGAGGCAGCATTAGTTAGCTGAATTTGAATCAGGCAGCCATGGGTAGCAAGTCTAAGTCCTGTGCCCTTTTTGGCTGATTGAAGACCAGCGGGGCCGCAGCACTCTGGACCATTCGTAAGGGTTTCACTGTGCACAAAGGGAGTCCCTCCAGACAGGCATTCATTTTCTTTTTTTAAAAAAATATACACATTCCTTCCTCACTCTGCCAAAGGAGTATAATTTATGTAGGTACATATCTGAGAAAATCTGGGACTTGAATGGGTTAGGTCTTTGTTTCCTGCAGTGATCATACACTGAGAGTTACAAGGTCACTGTTGATGTTTTTCTGCTGCAGCCGTTGAGTTTTACCTGCAGAATGTCAGAGCAGGAAATAATTCAGCACTCCCATTAGAAGCTGGTGACACTCTTTACAGTTATTAGCATCGACACAGTGAAGCTATTCAAAACTAAGTCTGGAATACTGATTGTGTTCTCCAGCTGCTCCAACTCTCACCTGGGTCACACAGCGCTGCAGACCAGACACATTTTTAAAGCTGTGCCACAAAACAAATATATCTATAATCAACTACCAGTGCAGCTAATTGAATATCAATACATATGACCCCATCAGCACTTCCCATTGGTGCAGACAATTATCTGCCTAATTGTGAAAATGAAAGAGGCCCACACAAAAGAAAATCACATGTACTCAAACAGACCTGCTCATTCAGCATGCAAAATTATGCACACCATAATTAATTTGCCATTAAGGCTGGATTGATGTCGCCTTCATCCTGCTGACTACCAAACCATAATTGCCTCTGGTGTTGCATTCACAGCTTTACCTCATTACCGAAACAGATGCTAATTTGGCAGAGTGGCGTCAGGTTGACAGGTGTGTGAAGTGTGTGAAGTCTGTGTGTGTGTGTGTGTGTTTGCGTGTGTGTCTCTGTGTGGTTCGCTCTGCCGTGTCGGGCTACATGTGAGGAGTACTGCAGAAGGAAGACGAGTGGTTGAAAAATACATCATAAGGAGAAAAAAAAATGTTGTTTTCCTTTTTGGTGGAGCATCTTTTAATTGTAATGAATGGCACAGACAGTAATTGGTATGTGAGGAGAAAGTGAGTTAATAGCTTAAGAAAACAAACCATTCTGATGAATTATTGAGCTGTTTAACTAAATGATTTGCTTCTGGATGTCTTAGTTTTTCCCGTTCTTCAGTTCATTAGATTGAAACTGAAAGACTCTTTTTTGAAAAGATTTAGAAGATATTATTTTGACAATAAACCCCATTCATATATTTAGTGGAAACATCGTCAGCTATTTGAGAGAAACTACACTCATAAAAACAAACATGAAAACTAGAAAATCTTTTTTTTTCCTCCATCAGTTCAGTTCATTAAAGTTTCTGTCTCTGTTTATGCAGTGGTCATGATCTCGACAGCTGCAGCGGAGTCCAATGCTCGGAGCTTAAAACAGTGCAGCTGGTGTATCTCACCACCAATCCAAGACTAGCTGGTGAGTTCAGAGGCCTGCGTCTCTCCTCCGACACTACGAGCTTCTTCTTCACATCTTCTTTGCTCGTTTCCTGGGTCTCTGGTTAAAGACGGGCGACGTTCCCATCAGGGAGTCGGGTGAATGCGAGGCGTAGCTGCCGTCCGACGCCGCGCCTCCAGGCGAGGGTGGCATGGCTCCTCCTGATTCGCTCATGGTGGACATGGGCCCACCCTCTTCAAACACATCTCCACCCAGGACACCGTGGTGGTGGTGGTGGTGATGGTGGCCCGAGCCCTGGCCCTCCTCGCCATCCTGCGGCTCCATTTTTACCTGCGGCCACAGAGGGGAGTTGTTTGCCCCGCCCCCACCTTAAAGAAGAGCAGAACAAATTGCAACAGTTATTTTCCACCATAAAAACAAATGTCCTGCATTAAAAAAGAAACCAACATTAAAGCCTGTGGCTGCGCTGTTTTTTTTTCCCAAAGCCAAAGAAAATATTTTTAAGGATTGTTAAAGGCATCATCTATGTCGCTTGGCTAGCTAGCAAGGTAGCCATCACTCCTGCAGCAGTAGAGCGTAGCTATAACTTCCAGTATGTGTCACTCAAACACTTGAATCTACCAAAGATGAAACAGTTTCTGTTTCATAGCAGTAAGAAAAGCAACAGCAACACTTGAGCTATTAAGTGTTTTAAAGCTGTTGTCAGACACATGCTGGTGCAGTGGTAATGTCACTGTGGCAGGACGTGCTTCAAGCTCAGTTAAAGGCTCAGCAGACTGACTGCATCAATAAACTGACATACATAACGTCTTCATAGAAAACAAGTAGAGACCATTATCATGATTTTATGACTTCATTTGCTCTCCTGCAGAAGAGTGAGCTGATGAAAACTAGGTCATGTTGACAACCTTATTGGAAACACCTTCTGAAGTGAAATCTTATCAGGAAGTGTCCTACTTAGGCATCAAGGAGGTAGGCAGCTGCTTTCTGATGAAAATACACACAGCAATTTACTGAAGCTTCGACACTACAAGCAGAAGCTGTAACACAACATCCGACACTGAAGGTTTTACACTGGACACTTCGCACTCATCAGTCTTCATGAAGCCAGAGTGTGAATGTGACGAGGAGCGCTGCTCTCACCTGACGTGTGAGGAGAATGGTCACCATCCAGCCCTGAAGCCAGCCTTTCACCGTGGGCCCCGAGGACACCCATGGGCAGAGCCTGGTCCCCAGAGGCCAGGTCGGCTTCGGGCTCCTCACTAACAGGGAAGGAGATGTCACTCATGGGCTCCTCCTTAATCCTCGGGGGCTTGGAGTCCTCCAAAGCCTTCTCCGGGTTCACCAGCCGCTCGTATTCCTCCGACAGATCCTTACTGACCTGAAAGAGGAAAAACTATTAGTCCCATTTTTTCTGGTGTGAGATAATGCGAGAACTGAGCCTGGATGATCCAGCCTTCAATATTATTATATTATTCTGTTCTCACCTAAAAAATATACAGTAGCTTCAGCTAAGAAACATTTCACATTTCACATTTTTCTGAGGAGTTTAAATAATTAGGCATAAAAGTGTTGCTGATCTAAAGATCACTGTCATCACTTTCTTCTCTCCACGGCGCTCATCACTTGTGTATCTTTAGGAGTCGTGTTGGCACTGAGGACGGTGAATCTCTCACTTTAGCATCTATCTCACTCCTGAGCAGCTTGCACACAAGTCGCCAGTTGTTCTCACTGGTATAAAGAGCTTTATGCTTCCTGAGGTGATTCAGCATGTTGTGCACAGTGTGCAGTCAATAAAATGTCAATATAGTGAAAAAATATGGTGATTATGATTATAAATCATGGAGAAGCTTGGTTTGGTGCTTTTGATTGATAAATGACATAAAACTGATCCGTTATTAAAATTATTGAGAATGACTTTTCTGTAAATAGATGATTCAGTTAATTGGCCGATCGCTTCAGCTCTTAACCAGTGATACAAATAGCATAAAGCAGCCTGCTGCTGGTCTATGTTGTAGCTCCCACTGTGGAATTTGGACAATGCACTGGACGACTGATGAAAATCAGTTTTCAAAAAGTGTTCAAAAAATGAATTTGAACACCACAAATAAACAGGGATATGATGGGTGATATGGATAAAATACTTTATCATGGTATGTAGAATTTATGGCTACGAAATATGCAAAAAATCATATTGCAATTATTTTGACAGATATTGCAGTTGCGATACGAGTCACGGTTATAGTGGGAATGGTCATTTTTGCATCTCACGTTCACTGGAAAAAAAACAATTTGGTAGAGTCTGTACCAAACAAGCATGTTCCTTTCGATCCGGAGAGTATAATTTTTAAGCCAGGGCGTCTCTGTAGCGTCACAATGTTTCATTTATGGTATGTCACATTTTACCTTTATTTAAAAATTGCAGTAACTGCACTTTGGATATTGCCCTTGGCCACATTGCGATTTCAATAATATTTTTGATTAATTGTGCAGCCCTAATATAAATTTGTGTCATATGTCATCTACAGATGGATCACATTAAAGGAATAACCTGAATAAATGAGTTGAGAAACATAACAAATGCAGATGCTTCCACACAGGTGCACTGCATGGTACACTAAAACAGTTAACATCCCATCATGCTTTGTGGTGCGCATAAAAATGCTGAGCAGGCCCAGTTGAGTCTGATTTTGAATCAAGATGACAAGAGGGAAATATCAAAGTGACTTTGACAAAGGGTTCATTGTCAGGGCACATTGTCAGCTGGCTGGTGTTTCAACAGGAACTGCGACTAAAGTGATGTCTGCATTCAGATCTGTGGGAAGGACGTCAGTAAACAGAAACTGTGGGCGACAGTGCACATTTGATGACTGCGATGCTCGTCCATCACTGCAACGTAAGGCAAAAACGGAAGAGCAGCTCTTCCTGAGGTGACTGAGACTGTCAATGCAGGATGTGATCAGGCTGTCAACAACAACAGACCAGTGAAGGATTACAGTAAGGGTTGTTTTACAAAGATGAACGTGCATGTGAGAGTTCAGTACAAAACCTGGAGGCACTCGTCTGGCTCTGTTATGCTGTGGGGGTATTTTGCTGGCAGGTTTGGGTACACTTGTGCCCTTAGAGGGAAGGGTCTATGCAAATCTATACAGAGTTGTTCTCAGTGATCACCTGTATCCTATGGTGAAACATTCCTATCCTGATGGGAGTGGTCTCTTCCAGGATGACAATGCTCCCATCCACAGGGTGTGAGTGCTCACTGCATGATTTGATGAGTATGAAAATGATGTGAATCATATGCTGTGGCCTTCACAGTCACCAGATCACAACTCAATAGAAAACGTGCTAGACAGTGCTCTCCACCATCATCATCATCAACTAGGGTTCCAGAGACTTGTAGGATCAATGCCAGGGAGCACTGAGGCTGTTCTGGTGGTACGTGATGGTCAACACCTTACAAGAACAATTTGTCACCCATCTGTACATTTACTGACATATTATATATTTTCTGGAAAGTCAAATGAGAAACAGTTAATGAATAATATAAACAGGCAGGAGTGTCTGTTTTTCTCTAATCCAGTGAATTGTGTATCTAACAAGGTACTTTCTCACTGCAAAAGTCTTTAAAGAAATAGTCCCACTCATTGATTTGTAGCATCCATAATGACTCAATACAAACATTATTGTTTTTTGTATTATATTAAAGGGACAGACACACAGTATAAACAGTATGGATGAACTTGGATGTTTGACAAATTCATCTTCTCACAGTAAATATTGTCACATAGCACAATCCTATGACCAGCTGTGACCAGTTCTCAACCTCACCTGCAGCATGTAGCTGTGATAGTCTTTAATCCTCACTTGCCAGAAGCGCTGCAGGGCCAGCACGCTGCCGATGCCCACCTCGTGGAACACTTGCTCCACCACGTCTGGGAAGGGACTCGCCCCTAGCCGCGCCTCCCGGTCCACCGCCACGCGCAGGAGGCGGGTGAGGCGCAGGTAATGCTCATGGACCAGGTCGGTCAGAGTCTCCAGCACACTCTCCTGGGCACATTCAAAGCCAGCATGGGCCAGGACGGTGGCCACTGACTGATAGAGGAGCTGCCTGCAGGAGAGCCAACTCAGCTCTGTGACCGGCTCGCCTTTTCCCCTTAGGATGGAGGAAGCAGAGGAGATGGACGGAGATAAATGATAACTGGTTGCTAAGTTACCTGAGGTTATATGTCAAATGCTGGACAAAAGATTAAAATATCTAAATTGCAACTTAGATGCCTCATTTAGATATGGACAGCATTTAATTACAAAAAATGGCTCCAATCTTAGCTCAGCCACACAGCCAGAGTAACTTACTTATAAAAGTCACTTTCAGGGTCACTGTGGCGGAGCTGGAACGGTTGCCGTGGGGCTTTGCTGTCCACAGGTAACAGATCATCTGGCATGGCAGGTGGAGTGGGAGGACGTAGAGGGAGGTTGGTATCAGCCTCCTCCATTCTGCTTCCCCCTTCAGAGGATGCTGAGGTCTGACCCTGAGCCGCCGCCAAGAGGCCTCGGAGGCGGCGGGCATGCTGACACAGCTGCACAGTGTGGATGGTGAGACTGCAGGGCTCTGAGGGGATGTCCAACATCGTGGTGGGTCGCGGACGCTGGGCCGAGGGTTGGTGCAGGGGAGGGTCCTGCATCTCTACAGAGCGGAACTCACGCTGGAGCAAGTCAAAGGAGCTGCGGCTGGGAGGCGCCCCCGCAGGTCCAGGGATCTCTCCCCAGTAACGCATCATGATGAGTGATCAAAGACACAAGGTGGATTCAAACCAACATCAAGTCTGATCAAGTCTGGAAATGTAAAGAGTGAGAAAAGTGACCCCAACGGGAGATGCAGAGGGTTTATACAAAAGTGGCTGACCGGTCAGTGATTGCTGCAAGACAAACTGCATCAGCTATTAATATTTTCAGAGTAGCATTGATTCAGATTCTCGCACACCCACACAAGTGAAGTTTTAGCTGTTTCAGGGTGACAGCTTATCCAATGTATAATTTCGGTGTACATCTGACCAACCACAAATACGCTTAGAGAATATATAAGCAATAATAATTAGTTTGCACATATTTTATTAGGCAAGAAGACAGCGGGTATGGTATTTAAATAGTTAAAACGTATTGCAACGGCTACTAGGTGTATGCCGAAATTAAGTCTGCACTTCATTGATTCGGGTAAGGTCTGAAGTGAAGGTTAACAGGAATGTCTTGTTTCCCCGAATAGCAATAAGGCACTAAATGTCAGGTGTCTGACTGGAGTTTGGCACATGCATGAGCGTAGACGAGAGAACGCATCTGCAAACAACCCTGGCTCAGGAGGGAGCGACGACAAGGAGCCAGCTAGCTAACAACAAGCACGTAGCATGCAAACTCGGCAAGTTAAACTGTGTAACCTTTAAGTTAAAAACACTACTGTAACTTACATTACACAAAGATGGGTGAAACTTCTGTTAGTAATTGCAGCCAATAATCATTGCATCTTTGAAGGAAGTTGCACAGGAACTATTTTTCTTGTCCGTGTTGCAAAAAAACTCGGGGAAAAGAGGTGCATGAAATACTCTGTTCCGCAATAAACTACTCATTTTGACCAAGATAGAATTATAAAATCTAAGATAATCCTGTGTAATTTTTATTGTTAATTAATTTTCATCGACGTTTCTCTGGAACATATTCTTTATTAGCTGTTTTTCTAAGTTTTGCTGAGGCTTACAAGACCCGGGCAAATTTTACAGTCGCACCAAATAAACATGGCCGCTTCCCCGCCGTAAGACCTGAGTGTGGAGAATGCAGATGAAGAAATGAGCTCCGTAATGGAAACGGACGAGTGCTCGCCCACAGAGGGTGGCGGCGAACCCGAAAACAAAGACTCGTCTAAAGCTGAACCAGAGGCAGAGGACCCGTTTAAGAAGCCGGCTCTTTTCGCAGCGCCTTCTCTCGCCAATAAACGCGGTAACGTCGCTGCTGCGTCCAAACCAACAGCAGCCGAAATAAAAAGTGTGAAAGAAAACGACAAAGCTGAAGTTGTAGACTCTCCCGGCGACTCGTCCTCGGGCCCTGCTAACGAAAAGGAAACACCGGGAAAACGTCAGGAACAGGACAAAAAGGACGGAAAAGACAAGGATGTTCCTGCTGTCAAAACCAAACCAGATACCAAACCACGGGTGCTTCCTGCGAAGGGGCCCCCAGCTGGCAAATTCCCCCCTCTGCCGTACACGGAGCCACCCTGGGGCGGCAGGACCTCAGATAGTCCTTACGCTCTTGAAATCCTTAAAAACGGCACCATAGTGGACAAGTTACCCCTCACCCACAGGAGTTTCTTCGTGGTTGGGCGCTTACCTGTGTGTGACGTGTCTCTGGAGCACCCCTCCATCTCCAGGTACCACGCAGTGATTCAGTTCCGCGGACAGGCCGGAGAGGGGGAGTCTGTGGGAGAAGAGAGGGGCTTTTACATCCACGACCTGGGCAGCACACACGGCACCGTGGTGAACAAGAACAAGATCCCCCCGAAGACCTACATCAGACTCCGTGTAGGACATGTGTTAAAGTTTGGTGGGAGCACAAGACTTTTTATCCTGCAGGTAAGTCAAGATGTAGACACCCATCACACCTGCACTTCAAATACTGACACTGTTACATCATGGAGCTGTAATTCCAGTTGTACTGCGTCTCTTAAATGATTTAACCACCCAGCCCACACCATAGAATTCACAAATTACGTTTGAAACTGCTTTCAGTCTGTTTTATCATTTGCAGCAGTACTTTAGCACTCACAGAAAGTCCAGTCAGTGAATCACCCGCCTCTAAGAGCCTTGCTAAATCTGCTTGGGCAGCAACTCATAATTGTTTACATTGTCAGTTAATCAGACTATTATTTTCTTGATTAATTGATTTATTGTTTTATGTAGTAATCCATGAAAGTGCCCATAACAACTTCCTTTGACTCTGTGGCCAGTTCCAGTTCCTAAACTGAGGGTATCTGCTGATATACAGTACATAAAGTACCTGGCATGTAGGGATAATTAAAGGCAATATATGCACCAGGAATTGGTGTGGCACTGAATATGTATATGTAAATGTGAATGAATGTATCCAGTAGTGGAACCACAGAATTTAATAATGGCATTAATCAAGAACCTGTCTTTATGTTATTTGTCATATCTGGCCAGTATTCAGCTTGTTTAGGTCAGTGCCAATACCAACCTGGAAGATCTGCATCTCTACCAGGAAGCTTAGAGCAAAGTCGGACAGGTCCAAAGTGTGTGTTCTGCTGATTTTAAGGAGTCTCAAAAGATGTTAGAGATTCTCTTGGCTGCCAGAACCACTGCATTGTGCAAAGTCATCAAAAAGAAATCATAGATTGAAACCCTTTTTAATCAGGAAACTGACCTGACTAAAAGTCTTTGTTTAGAAAGTGTGATTCATTACATTTTATGAGGGTGTACATGATTGACCTACTGGTTTGTGCAGCAGAGTCAAAACTAAAGTTATTTATGAGGTTATAAAAAATAATTACAGAAATTTAAGAAGCCAAAATGACAACTTCGTGTATGTATAAGTCAGTTGACAAGCAAAAAAACTTCCAGGTTTAGGGAAACGCATAGTAGGTGACAAATAGATGAAACCAGTGTGGAATTAGCAGCATCTCCCCACATATTATAAAAATAGTTTTGTGTTGCCCTTCTACCCCAAAACACAATATTCAATGATATTAATCCAAAAAAGAAACAAAAACCCCAACTCTTCATCTCCACTCTCCTCTCACAGGGTCCAGAGTTTGATGAGGAAGAGGAGTCTGAACTGACAGTGACAGAGCTGAGGGAGCGCGCCCGGAAACAGAAAGCAGAGCTGGAGAGGAGGATGATGGGAGATGGTTCTGATGATGATGATGATGATGATGATGATGAGAAGGAGGAAGGTGGGGAAGGCGAAAGCAACAAGTGCCAGAGCAAACCGTCAAATGAAGATTCAGGCTGCTCGTGGGGGATGGGTGAGCTTCTCTGCTGGTTTTAGGATTATGCTACAGTGGGTTACGTGTCAGCTGTGTTGACATACTGCTGTGTTGTCATCTTGAGTGACTTGGTGTAAAATGTTCTCGCACGGCGAGTAACTGAAGAAGCGAGTTAATCCCTTAGTTCTCTCTTTTCCTTTCACTCCATCTGTCCCTGCAAATCCTCCCTACAGCTGAGGAGGTGGTTCCAGAGGAGGACGAGAACGAGGAAAACCCTTTCTCAACAGAGTTCCACGAGGACCAGGAGGCTGCATATCTGAAAGACCCCAAGAAGGCACTGCAGGGCTTCTATGACAGGGAAGGTGAGGAGACATCTCGTTTTATGAGATGCAGAAAAATGTGTGTTTCTTGATCTTCTTGACTTCAGTTTTCACATCCTTTATCTTAGGGGAGGAGTTGGAGTTTGAGTATGAGGACAAAAACCATGGCAGCTGGCTGTGCAGAATAAAGTAAGAGACATGTATGTTGGATTTCAGAGAGGTCATTAAGTGTGTGGATGTGGTGTAGAGTTGCTTAGTGTGTGTTGATTTATTTTTCAGGCTTCCGGTGGATGATGCCATGGGCCGGCAGCTGGTTGCCGAGGTGACGCACACAGGGAAGAAGAAAGATGCGGCCATCCAGTGCTGCCTGGAGGCCTGTCGAATGCTGGAGGCCAGAGGGCTGCTGCGCCAGGAAGCAGGTGGGAACTCAGCCTCACTGGGAATGTCTGAAAGTGGAATCTGGAGCAGAGGTTAGAGCCAGTTGTTGTGAGGATAAGAGATTTTCCTGTTTTTTTTTTTGCCCTATTTCCAGTGTCCCGTAAACGCAAGAAGAAAAACTGGGAAGATGAGGACTACTACGACAGCGATGATGACACATTCCTGGATCGAACTGGTACTGTTGAGAGGAAGAGGCAAGAGCGAATGAAAAAAGCCGGAAAGATTGAGGAGCGGCCAGAGACCTATGAATCATTGGTAAACATCAGGGGAAATATTGCAATATTCTGATTCACGTCCATGACATGAACAGAAGTAGGAGGCAGTGACTCCAGAGCTACCTGCTTTTTAATCATACAATATTCTCTACTGCCTTTTTCACACTTTGTGTTCAGCATATTGTGCTGAGAATTCACAGTGTGTGTGTGTGTGTGTGTGTGTGTGTGTGTGTGTGTAATTTACTAAACAGAAACTAAACACACATCATCTGTGTAAATCTGTAAAGCATCATATCTAATGATTAAAAAAAAAGACCATGTTAACTGCTCTGTGGAGCTGTACATAGGCACAGTGCTGCTTCAAGCTAAATGCTAATAATGCTAATTCTTCAAATTTGTCACAAATGTTCACCTGGACAGATTTTGGTGGTTCAAGGTCAAAGGTCAAGGTGACCTCACTAAATATGATTTTGAGGATGAACTGATTTTGGAGGTCAAAGGTCAACATCAGTGTGACCAAATAAAACACTTTTTAGTCATTACTCAAGACCTCACACAGCAGTTATGACAAAATTTCACACAAATGGTTAATATTTTATGATTCTGGATAAACAGGGATGTTACCTGAAACTGGTCTGAGTGGTGGAGGCAGACAACCGTGAGGCGGTAACTCTTGTTCTACTCTTACAATGGTGAATGTTATTATGGTGAAACAGCACACACTCCTCCACCTCATAAAACCACAGACTGTGTAAACTACACACCAGGTGCCCGTGTCTCCTCCCAGTCAAAGTAATGACACATGTATAAACACAGGGGCACTCTGTAAAGTTAGAGGAGCTGCCGTTTGTTCAGTTGGCTTAGGAAACAGCTCTGTAATGTTTGATGTCTTGATGTAAACTGCACTGTGGCAATGTTCATGTTTTTCATGTAGGTGGCCAAACTGTCAGAGGTGGAGAAGGAGCTGGAGGAGACTCAGAAAAGGCTCAGTGCTGGGAGGGGAGGTGAGTCACCATCACCTTGTGTCACATGCCTCTTTACCTATAGATGTATGTTCTCCTCCTGTTATTGGACGTTTCATCCCTCCTTGTAGACTCCTCTGGCTCTTCCACGGAGGACCCGCTGGATGCTTTTATGACCGCAGTGAGAAGCGAGGCAGCGATGGACGCTGTGGAGCGCAGGAAGCTTCACGTTCACATAGCAGACTTGCGTAAAGACGCCCAGCGACTTCGCAAACTGGTTGAACTCACAAGGCCTGCACAGATGCCGTCGCTGCTGCCAAGGTTAGACGCAGCACTACAGTCATCTGTCAGCTGTATACATTCTGGCTTTATCCACAGAAATCTGTGAATTGTGTTTTTATTTTTGTGATTTTATTTCCTGAAAAAGTCCTGAAATATCAGTAAATGTAATGGTATAGGTTCTCTGAAGCAAAAAAAAAAAGTCTGAGTCTGTGTTTAATGGCTTCTTTGAAACATTCTCTATAGTCAACTGTTGAAATTCATGTGAAAGCCTTTTCTTCCAATATATACATAAGACCACATTTAAATGCTTACAAGATGTGTTGATGTGTGTTGATGATGTAGCGGCAGCACAGAGTCAGAGAAGCCTAAGAAGACCTTACCACTGTTTGGAGCCATGAAGGGAGGAAGCAAATTCAAACTGAAGACCGGCACCATTGGGGTAAGTGTTGTTTCTTATGTTCTTCACTCACTCTAATCATTTGACAGTTAAACACACCTGGAAAAATTGCACTGATTCCGATACTAGGATTGGAAATGCCTTCAATACTACCTAAAATACTGTATTGGGTATTGGTGAGTATGTAGAGTATGTACAGATCAGATACAACCTAATTTATTAATGAACTGTATAATTTCACACCAAGGTAAAACATCAGTTTTCCCAGAAATCAACTCTTCCTCGCTGCCCTAAAACAGTAGCCTACACAGGAAGTTGTGCTTTGCAGCGACTAGTGTAACGTTAGCAGTTAGAAAACTTGTTACACTGGAAAGACCTACCAGTAAAAAAACAATGTGTGCAATATGTAAGCCTTTAATTTCAAGGGGGGGCACAACTACTGTAAGAAGTGTTATTTATTTCAAGTTTTTTTTTTTTTTTTTAGATAATTAAATGAGATAATAAGAGAGATTCTATGGCATTCATGCATTGTGGTGTTTTATAAAGGGTTTAAACTGAGCCAATCAACAATGTCAGCATTGTATCACATCCGTACAGGGTTCATAATATACAGACCTTAAAAATTTGTTTTATGCAATGGTATCGGATCAGTACTCAGTAACTGATACAACAAGTTCAGGTATCAGAATCGGTATCAGGAAAGAAAAAAATGGCATCAGAACATCTCTATTTTATTACTCAGCCTCTTTCTTTCTTGATATTTTTGTTGTGTCTCCAGAAGTTGCCTCCGAAGCGGCCAAACCTACCTGCAGTGCTCTTCAACATGAAAGAACTTCCACCTGATGGAGAAGAGGAGGAGGTGGAAGAGGAGGAGGTGGAGGAGGCAGAGAAAAATGAGGATAATGGTGATAAACAGGGTACCAGTACTGTGGACTCTAATGTTGACTCTGAAGAGTCCAGTGCACCCGTGAGTGAAGAGAGCGCTCCCTCAGGGCAGCGAAGAGAGGACCCAGAACAGTCCCATGAGCTGAGAGGTAAACAACTGTTACTACAGGAGAAACAGGCAGTAATGAGGAAACGTGCATTCTGGTTTTCTGATGTCTTCATAGTATGTTCACAAGTTTTAATAATGATAATGATGATGATGGTGCCTTGTAATGCCACTGGGTGGCAGTAGATCTGTTACACATACAAACAGCATACTGTTTACTCTGCATGTTTCCAGGAGCAGACAGAGAGATCGTTGTTTTTGAAACAACTATTTTTAGGTTTTATGCTTAGATCAAGTCTTAGTCTATATTCTAAATTTGTATTTTTGATACAAAGTCAGGTAACATCTGTCCTCACAGCTGCACTGTCAAAACCTTGTTTTAAACATGTATATCCTCATAATAATAATGATATTACACTCTATATTTTTTTGTTTGTGTGTTTTCGTACCAGAGCAAAGCAGCAAACAGAGGAGAGGCGGGGAGTCTGCTGAGGCAGCGGAGCAGGTGCCCAAGCTTAGGAGCAACAAGGCCCCAGCACTGAGTCCAAGTGAGTGATGTGTTTTATTGTTTCCATATTAGTCTGTGCTCTCTCAAGTGTTGGTTATTGTGCATCAGTGGTGCAAGAAGTATTCAGATCATTTACCTGAGGAGCTATACTGCAGTATAGAAATAATCCTTAATAATCCCAAAACAAAATTACTCCAAAGTATGAAAAGCAAAAGCAGTCACTCTGCAAAAGGACTTGTGCCAGTGTTTTATTGTTGTATTATTGCATCATTTTTATTGATGCATTAACATGTAAGCAACCACTTCATGTGCATTTCAGTAATTTAATCAACATATTCTACTTCTTGTATGTAAAATCTTAATTTGACAATATTTCCCAATGAGCTCAAAGGGAGTAGAAGTATATGTAAAGTACAAGTATCTCAAAATTGTGTTTTTAAAAAAAAAAAAAAAAAAAAAACGAAATTGCAGTAATCGATGAAAAAGTTAATGTAATTGATGTTGTTGTTTGTTAGTTGTGTAGGTGCATTATAATTTTTTAATTTACTGTACCTACGTCTCCACAGAGTCCAAAGCAGAAGGTGACAGAGAGCCAGCAGCTGAGCCCAGTGCCAGAAAGAAGAAGAAAGCGATGGGCCCCAGCAGGGTTGGTCCTCACACACACACTAATGAACATTCAGAGGAATCATACAGGAAAGTGAGACATAAACTGAATCTCACGGTTTCTCTCCACAGCCCCCTGTGCAGCTCTCAGGACAGTATCCAGAGGACGACCCTGACTACTCAGTGTGGATGCCTCCTGCAGGTGAACAACTGGACACATCGAGCTTATTAAGGATCAGTGTAACCTCAACCCTGTTGCTCTTTGATCAGATTATCAGAACAGAAATCTTAAGACTTTGCCAGAACGAGCTTTCAAACCTGGAAAGTATCTGCATCGAGTCTATGCAGAATGAAAAGCAGGGCCTCCAGACAGCTGGACTCGGCAGCAGTGCTGTTCTCATACTTCCACAACAAAGAAACAGCCCTCTAATGTGTCTTGACAAACACTCGTTGACACTGATAGACGTGCGTGTTCCTGGGCTACTGAGCATCGGAATGAAGGGAGGGAAATATTTTTTAGCGATAATGTGAGAGGAAGAAAACAGGGTTTCATGGTCCTTTGTGCAGCCAAAATTGCAGTGACATTTTCATTGTTCGCTGAGGAATGCAGATCAAAGTCACTTAAAAATGATAAGATAAAATAAGCTTTGAAATTGCTGCCAGACTGAGTCATTTTGACGTCATGGTTGGTTTGATGATGAGCTATGCAAATGTGTGATATTATAATACATCTTTTTTTTTTTTTTGCTTATACACTTATTGCAGAATTTGGCTCATTGTGTCAAAACTCCAAACAAATAAGACAAACACTCAGAATGAAACTGTGCACTCGAAAGTCAGACAGTCCTTTTTCAAAGCGGCATTTTTGGAAGTAAAACAACACACCACTTGAATTCCTCTTTCAAAACAGCAACAACACACTGATGAACTTAACACAAAGTACAGCTGTCTTCATAAAAATATATTCCTAAAACAGCTCATATTGCCAGTGCAGGTTGTCACAGAACAGGCTGTGCAGCTGCATTACACAAAATGAATACACTGCTGTATGGTGTAAGTAACTCTGGTGGAAAAACACTGGGTTCATTTGTGTATGTATGCACTGGCACCACAGCACATGCTACTGCTACTCTGTGACCCCACAGCACACTGATACTTGCACATATTCATAGTGAAGGTCTTTGACTCCTCTCTAATTGAACCCTGCGCAGCTGCTTCATTGTAAGTTGGTGTTGATAGAGTGTTGATTCGCCAACGTGACTGATATTATGGGATGCTGTTTGATGAGCTCTTGTAGTCGATGGAAGCAGATGGTGTTTGTTTGCCAGCACGAGTCTGACAGTGGCCACACGTTGCCCTCCACCCCGACGAGGTTGTTTGTCATCGGTTACTTTAGTGTCAGTACAGTCCACAATAACATCCAAACCTGATCACATGTGCTTCACAGCAGGAGCACAGATCTAATATAGTTGGATTACACTGTGGTGCAGATGATGTGAAAGGATTACAAAGGTACAGAAAGGCAAAGATCTCCAGTCTGTATTGTGGATGCTAACAGTTAGTGACTGAGGTTGGGCTGAACTTTCTGCCCAGCCTCTCTCTCTCTCTCTCTCTCTCTCTCTCTCTCTCTCTCTCTCTCTCTCTCTCTCTCTCTCTCTCTCTCTCTCTCTCTCTCTCTCTCTCTCTCTCTGTCTCTCTCTGTCTGTCAGACCATGATTTATGATATGGTCCACCAAAGTGGCCCTAATGTCATCTGAAGTATGTGTCCATCTATTGCCAGGTCTTCTGCAGGTCCTCCTCCTCTCTGTCCTCCTCTACCTCTTCCTCTCGCTCTCACCATTACCTTTATGTATTAATATTAT
Source organism: Trachinotus anak (assembly GCF_046630095.1). Taxonomy (NCBI): domain Eukaryota; kingdom Metazoa; phylum Chordata; class Actinopteri; order Carangiformes; family Carangidae; genus Trachinotus; species Trachinotus anak. Next base: position 3,926,333 of record NW_027273884.1, read on the forward strand.
TATTTTTACTGGTACAATTAACAGTCAACAGGTCTCTCTTGCCTCCACCCCCAAATACCCCCTCTCAACCCCACCGGCAGACGGCTGCCAACCCTGAGTCTGGTTCTGTTGTTGGTTTCTTTCTGGGAGGCTGGGGGGGAGTCACTAAGTGTTGCTCTTTGTGGGAACTGTTGGTTTCTCTCTATAATAAAGTAAGGTCTTGACCTTACCCTATAAAGTGCCTTTGAGATCATGTATATTATGATTTGTTCTCACAAAAGTTTACCTGTGGTCTATGTGTAGCACTGAGGCTCAGACTGACTGGTGTGTGAGTGTTTTCAGGTGTGTATGTGGGTGGTGCAAAATTCAAGAGTGTTTTTCCAGTTTGAAAAAAGAAGTGTGTTCCCAACGATCGCATTCAACTCTTGAAGGAGTGTCAAATGTAAGAAAAAGTGTGTGAGCAGAAAATGTGTTTGTACTTCTGGGTACATTGTTTAAGGCATGATTACAAAAAATCAAGATTTGATGCTTTTGTCTAAACATTCACTTTTCTTCTCTTGCAGGATATTTTTCCAACATATAATAAAAGATGCGTGTGTGTGGGTGTGGGTGGATCCTTTTGATGCTAAAACTTTCTCTTCTCCACTCGTAGGTCAGACTGGAGACGGCCGTACACACCTAAATGACAAGTACGGTTACTGAGGGAAAACATGAGACAGCTCTTCAGCCTCCACTCCACCAGCTTTTACACTGCAGATAATACCTGCAGCACAAAGGCCTCCGGTCTCCTCAGCTCTGACCATTAACCCCCTCCACCCATCGCAGTCCCTGTGTGTGTGGTCCAGCTTAGAAGAGCCTGGAAAAAATGAGGAGCCGTGATGATACTGCTGCACCTTCTTCTTCATCTCTTGGAGATATTTGAATTCACAAACTTATAAACAAAGACCACACCATTCCAGTTCACATTAAACAGGCAAGCCTGGGGGATTGCCCCCTGAGAGCAGACACTGGGCAGTCAGCCTGCTGGCACTTTTCACTGTGATCGAGATGGGTGGCACCTGAATTTTGTCCCTTTATTTGAATTCTATACAATCAAGCAGAAAACAGAAAGGGAGAGAGTAGGAGCAGCAAGTGATCTGAATTCGGCTTTCTGGTCTTTGGCTGCTCCTCTTGCAGTTAAATCCACCTGACATCCAATCTGTGTCCCTCCTCTTTTTGGCTTCAGTCGATCGCTGGCATAACCTTTTTCTTTTTCCAAAGGAGAGCGTGTAGCAGGGAGGGAGAAAGAGGGAGAGCATTGAAGCAGCTTTTCTGACCATCTGGACACTTGGATGGCTTACTGGATGAAACACAAGCTGATAATGACTCAACCTAAGTGGAGTGTGTGTGGCTACACCGACACACACACACTCACAGCCCAACCTCCTCAAAGTTCTCTTTTTAACATGATTGTCTTCATGAGCGAGTTAGCTACTGGTGTGTTTGCCTAGAGCAGGATTCCTCGCCCTGTGAAATCCCACTCAGTGCTGCTCTCTTGGTTTGCTGCCATACGTTCCATCCTCTTTCCTGTCGTCTCTTCTCAAAACACAAAGTAAAGGAACTGTATTTTCTTATATAAATGTATAATAAAAGTGTCTGTACATAACCTCTGAGTTGCTTACTCTCACTTCCTTAACTTTAACCAGATTATATCCTCTTACATCCACTCTCCTCTCAGTTTCCCAGCCGTCCTTCCTCTCTGGTGTTCTTCTCCACACACAACCTAGCTTTGACGTCAGACTTTCTTTTTCCTCTCCTTCAAGCTCTCTCTCTCACACACACACAGGATTTCTCAGGGTATGATCTGGCACGAAGAGGCTTGTGGTTTTGGCTGTAGATCTTTGCTGTGATGATCTGTGCTGTGACCTGCTAATCACGAATGGAAAACATGGTCGTCTCTGCCTCGAACACACGAGAGGAGTCCTCAGTCTGCTGCTGCAAATGGTACTGACATATTATCACCTGTAATGTTGTTGTGGTGAACAGGTTAACAGATGCCTACAACATCAGCATTCATGTAGAGCACAGGTATTCAATTAAAAGTCAATGAGCTCCAGTTAGACAATATTTCCTCAAGCAAAGGTCCAGAGTATAGGTCACCCATTCTCTATATAATATAATAATAATAATCACTTTAAGTTCTTTTATCAGTTCAAGGAAAATAACAGCCGTAATAAGTAAAAGCAGAGGGAAAAATTTAATAAAGTGCTTAATTTTAGCTTTTTTCAGCTTTAAAGTTGTACGTAACTTTTCCACATTCAAATGTCCAAAACCAACTAGACGTATATTAATATATTTTTCTTTTCTTCTTACATTATCCCAAATGTTTCCACCAATTCTCAAACCTAGAGAAATTGTGATTTTAATCATGGTAATGATCTGTTTCATGATCCATCCACATGCATTGGTGTTGTGTTTGCCTGTCAGAGGCTCAAAGTTGGCTTTTATTCAGTTTTAAGCCACATTTTAAAGATACTTTTTACACCTCGGTCATTTTCAACTATATATTTTAACCAGATGAAGGATTTCAGTCATCAGACTGGCCTGTGTCTGCTGAAGAGCGTCCTTGAATCACTGTTTTTTTAAAGTGAAACTGCTTTATTCTGGGTTTTTACCAGTTAGAATCACTGGGTCAGTTTGTTTTGGAGAGGAGAACACATACTGTGTGTTTAACACCTCCTTTTCTCTCTCTCCCTCTTCTGTCGCACTTTATCTCTCCAACGTCGTCTCCTACTGACTGACTCAAGTCACAGTCATTGGCTGAGTAGCATCACATGACCAGTGATGTTAAGGCCAGAAAAGCTTCACTGGTCAAAATGTAATAATTCTCTTCATAATTCTGTTAAACATCCAGGTCTGGATAGGACAGAGTCTGGGTCCAGATCTAGACTGAGGTCCACCTCTTAGTGAGCTCTGACGTAGAGCAACTGTTTGTCTGTGTGTGAACAGTCGGTTTATCAGCACTTCCCTGATGAAAACTGCTGCAGCTAGAAAGGATGAGAATGAACCAAAGCAGTAAAACTGTGGCTGCCTGAAAACCAAGATACTGAGCTAAAAGACACTAAAACCCTTTATACTACATATTATAAATAATATAAAAAATACAGATTAGTGCAACTTTAAAGACTTTGTGTTACTTCCTGTTTCACAAATAAATTCAGTGGGAGCTAATGCCTCTAATTTTGAATACTGAGCTCCAGGCAGGGGGAAACATTAAGTCAAGTATCTTGTGACAAATTAAAGGAAAATCCCACATACATTGTCTCATTAAGGGCCAAAGGAAAAACTGTTTCTCAGCAAAGAGAAGTGATTTAACATGTAAGTTATGTTATATTTGTTCACTCAGTTATTCAGGTTTTCTCTTTTAATTTGTCACCTGTCTGTAATTATATCACAAGTTAGATTATATATATTGATCCAAATAAAAAAAATCTAAACAAGAGGCCACAGGGCATTTATTGATTCATTTTGTGCAACAGTGGACGAAAACATGTCAATGTTACATTCACTTCAGCGAAATTTTAGTTACAGTGGTGACGTTGTGTTTAATCAAAGAATCAGCTCATTTCAGGAGCTCAGAACTACCTCAAGTTTCATTCAATACAACAGGAATGTGATTCCAAGGCATTAAGAGATCTTTAGAAAACACTGGGATGTCTTAGATACACCAGTGGTCCTCTTCTACCTAGAAAGTAATGAGGTAAAATATTGGAGAAAAAAAAAATAATAATGGCACACTACAAGTAGGCTATGCATAACACAGCACCAATTACACTTGCCAAATGTGCAGCAAACTATTCTCATACTTTCATATTTCCATATACCTCTCTTTCTGCAAAACAGTGGAATTCATGCAAGGAAAGAGGATACAAGTACTTAACTCTGACCTGGACTAAAAGTGACAAATTCATTAAGAAACGTACGTCATCAAAGGTCTACTATTCAACTACATTCATACATGTTTGTTATAGCTCGTCATGACCTGCATATTCAATAACACATCCAAAGAAGTAGTTTTTCAGACAGACAAATGTGACCACTGTCTATGTTCATCGCAACAATAAGATATCAGATGACTCACCTCACCATGTTTAGTATATGAAGTTACCAAGAGCCTTACAAGATGTCCAGTAATCACATCAAAGGAGGAAACCTTGGAACCATTTGATTGTCTTACATGCTTTATTTCCAACCAAAACTAAAGTCACATTTCATAACGGTTGGCCTTGTCCCTTTGTACCACCTCTGGTCCACAGTCCACGTTTGTTTCTTGATCATTCTTCCTCCAATCACAGGATCTTTTCAGAAACCGCTATACTTTTGCAATACCTGAAGAATCCTTAGGAACGTTGTGTTTAGGCCACTTTATTCTCCAAATGTCCCTGCTGATTTCATACGGAGAACAATTTTCATAGGGACAGCGTTTTACAGGGTGGGATTACCTGAGTGTGCAATAGTTCGCTCATCAAACAAATGTCTTTCTCGTGGTCAGTTTCACACCAGTCCTTTTCTTGGTCTTGCTGCAGAAGCCACACAAAAGCAGCCATCTGGAAATGAAGAGTGGGGGCGGTAGGGGGAGAATTATCTGGCAGTGGATGAATTTCCTTATGAGCAGGGAGGATCCTCGCACGGGGTCAGGGGACTGCAGGGGGGCACTGTGCTCAAGGAGCGAAAGGCGAAGATGGAGGGATCATAGGTGTACCTGGGTGGAGGACGAGTGCCTGTCAGATTCTGAGGAGACAGAGGAAGAGAGAGCGGTGGTCATGCATCTGTCAGAAGTAGGTGTTTGGGTTAATCCAGCTTTTGAGTTTTGCCAGATGTAAAAGGTGAGGATGACCTGCTGTCCCTGAGTTATGCTATTATTGCTCAGTTAGTATACGTCACTGGTGACACTGGGCTCTCTGGCTGCATTATAAAAGTGTGGCTGTGTCAAAACACGGGACTATGAGAAAAGTGGCTGAAAACCACACTGACAGTGGTGGAGAAAATGACTGAAAATGACTGCACCTCATTAAGACATTTTCACAAATGCTTTTCCACTCAGACATCCCTCTCTGAACAGAACCTTGCTTCTTATAGCTCTACAAGCCCTCTGTCTAAAATTAGCCCTGGTCATTCTCCTCCCCACAGGAAACGACAGGAAATGACTCTGTTGGATTTGGCAGTGAGGCAGCACTTTCTCCAGAGCCCGCTGAGGGGGAATGAAGTTCGTGAGAAGGTGGACTGAGAAAGATTAGGACCTTGAGACAGATTCACTGTAGTTTGGAGCTGATGCCATGGAAAAATGTGTATATGGATATGGATAGCTTTATATCTCTGAGAACTGAGAAGGATGCTTCCCTGCAACTGCCTGATTTCATTCATGCCCATTGCCACTGGAAAAGTACTAAGTGACATCAGTGCATATGAAAAGGCCCCAGCCTCACACAGTGCGTGTGAGGCTGCAGGTGTTGCTATGACCTCAGTCAACATCTTCAGGGAGTCAGCACTGACAACTGAGCCACAGCAACACAGCAACAATTCCCAAAAGCAGTTGGAGCTGTTTTATCTACCAATGCTAATATAAACAGGCAAAAAGTGAGATGTGGAAAAACAAATGGCAGCCCAAGAACAAGTTACAGAAAACTTGATAAATGTCAGCTGTGTTCAGATGTTCTCCATATGGTGGATGTGAGCCTGTCCGACTGCAGGGAAGAGTCAAACATCTGGATGGCTACCTATCCACGTTAGCAGTCCCGGCAGAGCAGTTCTGTGGTCACATCTGCAGTATGACAGACATTTAGGGCCCAGAAGGGTCAAGCAAAGTACAAGTCCCAAAAGTACAAGTCCCTAAGTTTGTGCAGACATCAAAAGCAGTGGTTGGAAAGCAGAGATAGGACACCAGGTTAAAAAAGCCTCTTTCTGGAGATTTAATATCATTTCTAAGTTTGTACTGTTTAGAATTAACAGGTTTCCCTTGATGCTTTGCTCGTTAAATATTCCATCTATGGTATTTTGTATATTTGTGGTGAGGCAGGCAGCTTCTCATAAATCTCCACTGTGAACAAAATATGTTTGCTAGGTAGGAAAGAGGTGCTGTTGTGTTATAATCCATCCGTGGCTGGTTTGTTTTTTTGCAGAGTTAGATAAGAAGTTTGCTACTACTCTCATGTCTGCATGGTAAATGTAAAGCTACTGCCAGAAGCCAGTTAGCTTATGTTAGCTCAAAGACAGGATGCAAGGGAAACCAGCTAACCTGGCTCAAACAAAAATACACCAACCAGCACCCGTAAAGATCACTAATTATTACGTTCAATCTATTTTGTTTAATCTGTAGAAAAACTTAGGTATCAAAGACCAATTCTTGTATCCCTGTTTCAACTCTTTGTGCTACCCCAAGCTAAACCAGTTACTGGCTGTAGCTTCTCATCTACCTCTTGTCAAACTATTCCTTTAACATCTGTTTGTTCTCATGCTGGCACCAAAACATCCTTCAGTTACCTCCAAGCCGTGTAGTTTACCAAAAATCAAAAATCAAAGGCATATGCAGCACATTTTCCTTCAGTTTAGTTTTCCCCTTCCACTCTCTCAATATCTGCACAATTTCCCTCACCTCAATCAATCTTCACCCTTCTCTCCACCCATCCTTTACGGTGGCTGAAACCAGACGCCCTCACTCTTGCCTGCTACAGCCTGGGAACCTCTCACCACTCTCCTATTCACCTCCAACCCCTGGAGGGGGAAGGCCTCAGCAGTAGCAACAGCAGCAACAGCAGCAGCAGCAGCAGCAGCAGCAGCAGCCATAGCTATGTTTTCCTAATGCTACTGACCCCCCCCCCCCTCTTTAAAACACAACCACCATCATCAACCTCCCTAACCCTCTTAACAATTCCCATGCTTGAATGCTTGAATCAAGTCTCAAAGCCGGGGCCCCATCCAGATCCAGTGTCTCTTCTGGATCCTGGCCAGGAAACCGGAGGCTGACAGATAAAAGCAGAAAGACAGACAGAGGGGGAGAGGTAACAGCAGAGAAAAGATGTAACAGAGAAAGAGAGATGGGTATGGAGTGGCACAAAAGGTAGAAAGAGTCAACACAAGCCTTGTAAATGGCTCATCAGTCCAAAGCCTGACTGTGTACTTGCTTGAAGAGAAATCTATGAAGTGGCATGTACCCAGTGCCCACAGACGTCACTGACGGGGACAACAACACTACCAACTGCACCAGCGAGAGCAGAGGATAATGAGCAATATCTCTATGTATCAGTGGAGCTAAACAGATAGAAGCCAGCCAGGCTATAAATGGAAAATGACTGCATCCCTGGAAACACTCCACCTCTTCTTCCTCCTCCTCAGCTCCATCTCTCATCTCCACTCACTTGTTCTTCATAAAAGACTCTCAAAGATGATCCTCGGTTTATGTACATGTCTGTACTGATCACACATACCTACCTACATGGAAGACTGGAGCAAACTAGATGCCGCTAGAGTTGATGTGTGTGTGTGCAACCATAAACAAGTGTGTGATAAGCTTCCATTGACACTAGCCCACACAACGTGATAATAACGTCACTTTTCTCACCACACTGTGCATCCTTCTGGAGTACCCTGCTCTGTGCCAAGATGCCCAGGCTTGTTCCAATCCACTCTCCAGCATGCTTTCCTTAACCACTACAAACAAGATCAGCCCATACACAGTTGTAGTACTGAGTTGGTGGATGATTATTGGACATAGTGTCTGGGAAAACCACTTTACAGGAAGATCACAAGGACACGATCTTGGGAAAATACCTCTATGTTTACGAAGCTATTTAGGCGAGTATATGTGCACTTCTAAGACCAGTAATGGTACAAGTGGAAAGCTGGGCTATTAAAGGTTGTTGAGTGAGATCAAGAGATCACGCAAACCTGAAAAAGCAAAGAGCACATTTTTCCTTGATTTTTGTCTTAGGTATCACTGCAGTGACCACTTTAGCTTGGTTTGTTGTTTGCAAAAGGAATCTGACAGTGCTATCAGATTTTCAGACGTCTCAGGCTTGGCTCCGGGCATGAGAACAAACACTGTCGCCAGATGCTGTCCCAGTATGCACTTGGATGGACATCAAGGTGCTCGCAACAAGACAGGCCAGGCTGCTCACAGGGGCTGGGCGACCTTGCAACCTTATCATTGCTGTAATGGACAACCTGATCTGGACTGCCTACTACAGGCCTGCATAAAAGGAAAGGCTGCGTATGTGTATATTCAGATTGGTGTATTAAAGTATTTATCTGTATGACAGCCATCAAAACTGGGTTTTGATGTACCACAGTGTTTCCCATACATTGATTTGTCTGTGGCAGCCCCCCACACTATCAACATTGACTTCCACATGTTGTTAATCTTTTTTTTTTGGCAGTGCTTGCTCTTTGAGTCTTAGTCTGTAAAACGCCTTGAGATAATTTATATTATGATTTGACGCTATTCAAGTAAAACTGAATTTAATTGAAATTGAATTAAAATCTTGTTTCATTGTAGAGCTGTGTGCAGCATGTTGATTTGCTCCGCTCCTCCTTGCTCTCTCTTTTTCTCACTCTCTGGACCGTCTATAAGTCGGACCTACCATCGAGAAATCCGGCTGCAACGGTACCACTGAAAAAATCCATAAGCTTTTACCATTTGTGTGTTCTTACCGGCCCTCTCTGTGTGTGCCTGTCATTCAGGGTGTGCAGTGTCCTGTTTGTGTACTGGGAATGGAGCTGTATGTATTGTTCAGTCATTTATGTCACAAAGTACAAAAATATTTGCTGAGGAGCACCTTAAATAAATATTATGTGGCGGCAGCTACCACCACAAACAGAATCTGATTCTGTGGGAAACACTGTACTATAAACTGTTTGGATTCATCATGACAAATTACTACAAAAGGTTTTGTTCATTTGCTGTGGGAATCTAACTCACCCGAATCTTTATAGTCCGTGTTTTCCCTCCGCAGTTCTTTTTCAGCAGCATTTTCTGTGGAGAACAAGAATAGAGTTCACTTCCTTTGCCTCAACATTTCTGCAGCAGCTTCTCTTTCTGTAACAATCCCAAAACTGTGTGAAAGTTGCTTGCTTGTGTGATTTGTAACACTTATTCTTGTACTGTTCAACATAAATGTAAACCCAAAGAACTGACTGAAGTTCAATTGTCCGAGTAAAGCTCATGCCAGATTTATGTGCATTTGAATATTGATTCTAAATTGAGCATGTTACAAAAATTCTGCCATTTCAAAACCTTTATTTGAATAGTGATCTTACCATTATAACAGCAACATACTGTGTGATGTGACAAGAATCTAACACTGGCAGACAATAAACACTGAATCAAGATGATTAAGGAAGTGAGGCAAATCCAGCTGTCTCACCAAACTAAACACTCGGTCAATGAAGCTTATGCAATATCCTGTCTCCCACTCCCCTCCATGTCCACGCAGCTCCACTATTCTCAAAAACACAGTGGGGGTGGTGGGACCACACAATCATCAAATTGTCTCGTGTTGGGGAGGTAGCTTCTAAGGGGGAAGGGAGCTTAGGAAAGAATGGAAACACAAGACTCCTGCTGTTGTGATGTGGGAGAGAGCTGGTGTGCACTTGCCCTCATGATCACCTCCTGCCAGCCCTTATCTCTTTTCATCAATGGGACTATAGTCGGTTTGGGTGCGTGCTGCTCCAACAACAATTCAAAATGTAAATTTCTACTTTGTGTTTAATTCAGCTTCCCAAAAAAGATAACAAAGATACATTTTTATATTGTATGTGATGAAATGACTCAATTTTAAATATCTTTAAATATCATGTTTACTTCAAACCTTCCATTGGCCTGATGGACACAATTGTCCTCCTCTGATTTCATTCTACACAAACAGCGCTATGACTGCAGCAGAATCACTCTGTTATTCACCACCAGCCCACGCCACCCTCCTCTTACACTACTCTCACACACACACACACACACACACACACGTGTCCAACAGGTCGTGACTTGCCAAACAGCAAACTGTTTTGGCTGGCTGTTTGAGTGTTGTGGTTATCCATGAAGAATATCATGAGGTTTTGGATGATTTTGTTTTGGTTTATGTTTGTGATTGTTTCAGGGGAATTTAAATTTTGAACTGTTGAATTTTAACAGTTTATATTCATACTATAATGAAATGAATAGAAATGGTAGGTAGGAAATAGAATTGATGGGTAGAACATTAACTAACAAAATGGCTATAATATGTAAAAATACTGCTATGGTCATTTGAGTGACAAGTGTGTATTCTTTATCATATTTTATAGAGTTGCACCATTTGCATTCAGAGGTCCGATCTGAATCTTCCACACAAACAGTTGCTCTTTCATGATAATCAGGCTAACCAACAGTGGCAGTGTCACATCTGAGCAATTGGTCATAGATTTGCATGCATGAGGGATTATCAGAGACTAAAAGAAAACAGTTTGCTGACCTTTTAACCCCGCCTTTAATAAAATTAAGAGACAAATAAATTTAAGACTAAGGTGGCAGCATGTGGTCACACTGGGCCATGGAAGCCCTGCAAGCTTTGGCTTTAGAAAGTCCTGGGTCAGTAATGTCAACTGAGGGTTTTTTCTCCCAACAAAATCAATAATTTAATGGTTCAATATGAAAAAATATTTCTCTGTTTATTCCTTAGAACAAGCAGACCATGTGTAACAATGACAACTTTGGTCACAGGTTGTGCTCAGCATCATTCACTATTTAGTATATCTTAAGTAATTCATAGATATAACAAAAAACTTAGAGTAATAAACAACTAAAATGAATTTTTAGGAAGATGGAAAATGGAAACTGTTGTACCACCCATCTTTGATCCCAGTTATACACAGCTCTCTACCTTCTGCATGTATCAGACAGAATCCTCCAGATTTTAACACCTTTAAATGCCAAAAGACTCAGTCATCTTTCTGTCTTCGCTCTAAACTCCAGAAATGACATGGTGTGTAAGTTGAGGCAGACTGTGAGTGGAAGTTGTCCAGCTAAAGGGTTAATGGGAGACTGGAGCTGTGTCTGCTAGCTACCTCTGCAGGCCCCCTATTGTATTCCCTGCAGCACCTCCCATTCCACTTGACCGGGTGTGCACACACTCTAATACATACATACATACACACACACACTCACACTGTGGCAACACACATGCACAGACAGGAGGATGTACAGATGCAGACACAAAAAGACAGGCAGGGTGATAGATGCGTAACCCCCCCCCACCACCACCACCACCCCAATGCGTACGTGCGCACACAGACTCTCTCTCTCTCGCTCTCTCTTTCTCTTTTTTTTTCCTCTTCACCCTGCTTATTTCTGCCCGCTGTCTCTCATCATCTGTTCTTTCCCTCTAAAAACCCCATGGACATATGGACCCCTGAAACCTGCAGTTTCTCTCTCTGCAAACACAAACACACACACACACACTCACACACTCACTGAGGAACACACACACACCCTTTCCCATCTATGGTGTGGGCCAACAAGTCTATTGGATTTTAATGATTAGTGGACCAGCTTCTCCATGACTCATTAGTGGCTGTCGTTTTTCTGTTGTTTGTTTAATCCTCTCCTTCTGCCTCCACCCCTCCATCGTTTCCCCTCGCTCGCCAGCCTTTGTGAGAAACGAGGGCGGACATCTGCCGTCCGTGCCTCCCTCTCCTTCATCCCTCTCCAGCCAGACCACCGTGGTGGCAAGCGTCCGGCCATGGAAAGGGAAAACTTTGTTTGCTTGTGTGAGTGGGCACGTTTGTGTGGCCATGTGTGTGTGGAGGGTAGTTGGGTAGACTGCAGGGGCATCATTGTATTTTTGGACCAAATCCTCGGCCTAACATTACAGTTCGAGCTGTTCGTGGGGGGTAGTGCAAGACTCATCTGCTGTTTGGTACTTAACATTTTCAGTGGACTGAACATGTTGCTACAGATGCTAATTATATCACTGTTACTAAGAAAAATACTTTAGCTAATGGCAAAATTGGGTTTTATACATGAAAAGGCATCCTATGAATACTTTTAAAATTTGTGTGCAGAAAGGAAGACATCACCACACCACCTTGTCAGGTAGTGCATTATCACATGTAACAGAAGAAAAAACATAGTGGGCACTTCTCAACAAAATAACAGGTGTTTCAGAGTGCACAGTGTTAGTTCATTATGGATCTTGCTAATTGAGTATTAAGGTGTCTGCAGGCTGAATATCCTATTGAGGGTTTGTCTGGGTTTTCTGAGAGACAGTTAGTCAATGATGAATTATTATCAGCTCAATTGTTACACTAAGTGCTCTGACAACTGAACTACATTTTGTAGTCATGGATGATCACCATACTTGTACTTTACTTGAGTATTTCTATTTCATGTGACTTTATACTTGTACAGTTTAGATTTAAGTTTTGTTTGTCTTAATCAAATACCTTTGTTTGACTATTATAGTTACTTTACAGATTTTAAATTCACCACATATGCTGACCTTACAAAATATGATGTAGTGTAATAAATTTAACTACCCAACAGTATATCATGTAGTTAAGATTAGCTCCACTTTGACCAACCACAACATGAAAATGCTACTTACACATGAGTAATTGCATAATAATAAATTTTGCAGTAATTTTCAAGTAATTTTCCATATATATATATATATATATATATATATATATATATATATATACATATACATATATACATACATATATATATATATATATATATACATATATATATATATATGTGGGTTTTGCTTACATAAAGGTTGCATGCATCTGAACAACACCCCCATGGTCATGTTGTTAAGTTAATAATATGTCAGTAATATTACCTAATAATATCTTAATAATAAAAGTTCTTGACCTAATTTCTTAGGTCATGCTAGTAGCCCCTTCACACTGCACTCCACCCCTGATCTTAAGTGTGAAACAGAACCAGAGAACTTCTTGCCCATTATATTGTAAGACATGTTTTTGGCAGGGGTTGGTGCTAGTAAAAAAGTCATGAGGTATGTATCCACAGCTTAGACTACTAACCTGTTGCATTTTCTCCAGGTCCAAACTGGGTCTCCCTGGCTCCCCACTGTAGCTGTGCCGATATTTTCTGTAAGGTGCTGCCTGGTCAAAGTGGGTCAAAATAATGGGCCGTGCCACAGGCTGCACCACCTGCAGCTGAAAGCGCACAGGTGGGGGCTTGAGGCTACGTGGTGGGCTGGAGCTGAACAGCACAGGACTGGGGGAAGCAGCCAGGCAAGCGCCTGGCTCAACCAGCGGCCTGGCAGAGGCAGCCGGTGACCTGCAGCCACAGAGGTCCCGCACCTCCTCATCACTGGAGGCGCTGCTGTGGTGATCACTGTGGCGCTGGGGAAGTGCAGATACCCACTTCCTGTTATCACCGCAGCTGATTCGCTCAAGCTCTTCCTCTGAAGAGTGACGATCCAGATTGGCATCTAGAAGGAGGCGCAGGCGCCGTAACCGGGCTGGAGAGAGGGGACCCTGGTTGTGCTGCTGGCTGGTGGCCAATGGGGTGAGGGCGCAATTTCTCCGTCTCTCTAGAGGAGTTGATAAACAGGAAATGTCAAAGGAGAAGGTGGAGACATGGTTGCAAAAGAGTGCTCCTATTAACAAGCACCTTATCTCTCGACTTGAAACATTTAATTATAATGTGTGAGAATAAATTAATGATGGAAAAAGTCATCATGCAGGGGGCACATACCTCTGTCAATCTGTGCAAGTTCCTGGTTCTCCCCCTCTGAGTCGTCACTCTCCCCTCCCTCTCCACTGCCATGGTAAGAAATCTGGAAAAATGGTTGAGTTTATAATGTAGGTTAAATATACCATGTAGTGATGTCTGTAAAATTAAACCCTCACAATCTCTGTTGTGGGTCTCTCCCTCTGTTTTCTTTTTCAAGTCAGAATTTAATTTGGCTTAGGATCAATTTTATTGAATCAATGAAGGATCAGAGTATCAGTTACACAGAGCAAATAAAATACTCACTCAAAATGAAAAGCAAAACCCTAACAATTTCAATGATGGTTTCCTATTCCAATTCCTTATTATGAGTTGTGTACATGTATAATTTCTTATTTTGCCACAAAAACAACAAACTGCAACAAATGCATAATCTATAATGAGCTTCAAACGGAGAGAAAAAACATTAATTTCAGTGTGAACGCTGCATGGTAATTTCTACAATACAGGCAGTCACACAGTTGAGTTGTAGTGTTTTGTGAGGGAAGACTATTTTTTTCTCTCACAACCTTACCCAGCCAGTCTCTTTAAAATGAATTCCTTGTCTACAGCAGTAGCAACAATACAGATGCCCTGCAGACTGCAACGCTAAGAGTTAAGTAATGCGCCTCACACTCGGTAATTACCACTCCAAGGCCTCGCTGAGCAGCTGCCATCTGTGCTTGTGCGTGCGTGTGTATGCTTACACACATACATTCACACAAAAATACAGTGTCCTCCCTTTTATTCTCCAATACACACACACACACACACACACACACACACACACACACACACACACACACACACACACTTCCTTTTTCTGAAGCTTTCCAAAAAGAGGGAGAGAGGAGCCAGGGCCTCAAAGACTATTAAGGGCAGCAGACAGTATTCAATTCATATTAAGTGTGAATTCCAATGTACAGTTTCTCACACTCTTCAATTATATATCATTTTGGTGAAATCAAAATCAGTGAGCTACATCACATACTATAACTGTCCCCCCCTTTTTCACCAGTTTCTGTCACACTGCTATATCTTAAAAATAAAAATATTTTTCTTAAACCTACAAATACTACAAATCTAAAATGCATATTTTCATAGACACCCATATATGACATGTTAAGCAGATATTCAGAATAGTTATACAAAAAAAAAAGTCTGATGGTAACACAATTTTCCATATTGTAAATACAGTAAATACATGTGAAGGTATTAACAGTAAAGGATATATACTAATTTCTAATTAGGATAATCTAATTTGTCGGCATCGACAATGTTGTTGAATTTATTGGGATGAGGCCTGAGAGCAGCTTGCTCAATGGTGCACTAGTCGTGGGACGGATTCTCAATGAACAGGCCCTGAGCCAGTGTACAAGACAAAAAAACCTTGGCTCTCTCAAGTAAAACTGCATCACTTCATGAACTCCATAGGAAAATTACACTGAGGAATAACTGTGGGAAGGAAATGTATTTTGGCAAGTGGCTGACTCAGGGCTTCGGCTACACTGTACACTCCAGTGAATTATTGTTGGACAGCATCCATGAAACAGCTGAAATCCTATTAAAAGTTACTGCTGCAGGACACTAAGAATGAAGTGATGCTGGTGGTTCATAGACTTCATGTCTTAATTGTGCTCTGCAGAGACATGAGTTCAGTCCAAGACACGCTCTTTAAAATCAACAGGATGAAAAAGTTTGAGACTCGGTCAGAGTTAGCAGCTTTAATTTTTGTGCTTCTTCTGCTCTGGAAGTCTGATGTTTCTCCACAGAGTAATCATTGTCTGTACAACAAGAGGCAAATATAGGCTGACAGTAACGATGTGGCCTTTCCTTCCCCTCGGGGAACGCCTCAGAGGTTGTTGTTGATGGATCAGAGAACAACAGAAATGTATTGTACCAATGTGCAGCTCACTTGTAGGACACGGGCTGATGTCGAACAATGAAGTACGACACTACGACACTGTTCATGTGTTTCATGCTCTGTCACAATATGTCTCAGATATACACACTGACACACACATTAAAATGTTGAACCACAACACACAACTTTTGTGAGTTTTGGCTGACACGACAGCTTTTTACTTTCAGTGACTTCTTTACTTCACTGGCACACAGACACACTATTATCATTGTAACAATAACCACCACTCAAAGAGCTACAACACTATATGAGAAATTACTGTTTATGTAAAGTAGGTCTGTCAAAAGCCCAGAAAAAATACATGCAAAATCTCATCTGGGAGTGTAATGCATGAATGTACAAGTATTTGAATAAGTTTCACACCCAATACTTTTAGTTTTAGACTGCCAGTCATGCAGTGGAAACCTGATAGATGTTCTGATATTTGTTTTCTCACAGTTAACTGATATCAGAATGTAAATAATTGTTTTTACCAATGTTATCTGTATGTCATGTCATGTGATTCTGTGTGAGATAGAGAGAGATAGAGTGAGAAAATGTACTTGTAGTCTGCATATGATCATTAAAGTTACAGACAGGTTTCTGTGACAAGCCATTCAGTTCATTCTTTTTTTCAGCTCTTGAATAATGCTGTGGTTAAGCCTGGATTGCACCACTCCAACCTGGACAGGTCGCCTCATACTATAATCCTTGCAACTAAGCATCGGCACTGCCTTTCCTGAAGTGTCAGTTTTGGATAAAGGCTACAACTGCAGTTGTACTGCCCTGACAACAAGTTCATAGTTGGCTAGAAAATATCAAAGCTTTGGTTGTTGTTATTCCAAATTTTGGACCTTGACTATACAGTCAGGTTCAACATACCAACTACAATTCAGTAATGTTTTGATTTTCTACAAAGCTTTATCATTACAGCACAGATAAAATGTATGAAAACAAAACGTTAACCTAGGTGGACCTGCATCTGTCAGGATGGTGGAATTCATGAAGTGAATGGGTGAAATTCACAGTTGTATGCTGGTGTACTTCTCCAAAAGCATCGACATGTACTCTGTGAAGACAACCAACATATTTATGCTACAAGATAAGGAATGACTTGCAAAGTAGAAAGTACATAATGTACACATGAAGCACAGAAACCCAATCAGATGTTCAACCAGGACCACCCACAGTCACACCCTTTCCCACATGCTTATTAGTCATTAGCATTGCATTCACAGTGAAAACAAACCGTGGTGAAGGAGACGTGTTAAGATGAAAACAAGTGTGAAAATGACATTTGAAAGCTAAATGACCTTCACATTTGTTCACTCTATAATAGCTTTTAAAAAAAGAGTCCTGCAATTACATCATTCAAATATTATCTTCAAGTAAATCACTGATGGTAGTTTTCATCAACTTGTCCAACTACTAACTTTGAGTCCACCACTACTTTGCAAGATAAATATTCAAATTATGTTTGAGGTAAGGATTTGGTCTGCTAGCAGCCATGACGGTAGCATCGTCCTGCAGTGCACAATACAAACCTTGAAGGCTCTTTTTCTCACACTTGTCAACTATCCACAAGTTTTCAGCGGGTCGGAACCCCAACCAAAAAAGGCGATATTCATGTAGTCACGTGATCTTCAAACATCATAATCTTCGTACACTAATCAAATCTACAATTATGTAATGCAGTACACAGTGCAATTTGGCACATTTCTCCATGCATTAGAGAATATTAACTGTGATATGATAGCTGTGCACAACTATTTAGAGATAATTCTCAGAAAATATAAAGTGTCAGGGAGAAAAATGACAAGCCAACTGTTATAAATTGAAAGATTTATATCACAGCCTCATGATTTATAAATAGCAAAGTTAAACTTTATTATTCATAGAGGTCTACACCGGTGTGTATCAGGGCTAGTAATTGCAGACAACATGATAGCATTCAGACAGCTGGGACACATAAGCAAAGTGAAAGTGAGACTCTATAAAACTCTGAAGCATAAAAACTGCTTTTGTGCATGCATGCAGAGACAGACAAAGAGTGGTGTGTTTGTGTGTCAAGAACAGTTGAATGAAATCCTTGTCAGTCCCTTACAACGCTGAGCAGCTTGCTAAGCTGGATCAATGGCAATGTCACAGCGTACACACACCACCCAGTTCACACACATATCAGCTTTGCTCTGTCCTTCCACACAGACATGGACACTGTCGCACTCAATTCCCCCTCTCATGAAAACACACAACGCAGGGTCAGAGATGGTTGTTCCACTTTCCCTCATGCTCCAGTGAATCTTCCCCATAGCATAGCAAAGTAGTCTTGATTAGTGTAAGCTCCTGGGATAGGTACTGTAACATTGCCTAAGAGACCTTTAGTCCCTTGTCAATTATCCTGTAATGGTCACTCAGCCTTAAATAAGCCAGCGACCACTGCCGCAAACCTCTACCTCAAATATTATCTGAGTTACTAATGAAAAACTGCACAGTGTAGATAGCAAACCCCTAACCTAAATCAAACAATAATAATAATAGATAATGATAATCAATCTTTAATCAAAACACTGGATGTAAATAATTAGCCATAATGGGAATGAAACAGGGTTTATACCAGACTGCTAACTGAAGAAATCCACTGCCAAACCCAACCTTGGTTTTTTGTCATTAACAACAGTAAACCAGCTAATAAGTAACCATATATAAAAGTGAACAAACAGCTTGCATTACAAACAGGTTGTAAGACACTGGCATTTGTAATGCAGAGAGGGTCTAAAAAAAAGTTTATTTCTACACTGTAAAATGTCCCACTTGGTAAAACTCAGTATCCCCCAGGTTATTAAGTGCACTACTAAGTCACTGAAGTGCTGCTTTAAAGATTAGCTCCAGTTTATTACAACTTGTGTCTTACATTTTTATCCTTCACCATCATTTCTAGAAGTAATAATAATCCTGTGCTTTCCAAAGTTATTTCAGAGAGTTGGGAGATTTGGAGCACTGACAATAAGTCAATGGGCCAAGACATGCGAGTGGTCTGATAATCAGACATCTTTTAAACACACCCACAGATGAGACAACTTATTTGGAAGGAAAAACAAAGGCAAACATTCATCACAGTCAAACAGACATCCTGTGAATGTTTGTTTAGTGATGTTTCCATGTTTCTTGGTGTAAGGAACTTGATGAGCGCAGTGCTATTGTTACCGATATAAATGATGACCAAAACTGTGAACACTGCTGTTCCCCTCATTAAAAAGTGACGCACTGGTTGGTGCTGGATAACACTTTCAAATCCACTGTATGGATGCAAGTTGTAGAGTATCCCAAACCAAGTTTCCTACTAGGTTTGATACTGTCATTAACTTTTATATTACAACAGTTCAACACTACACACGACACTACACTAACTGATAACACTGGTTTAAAAGCTGCACATTAATCCAGTTTTTGTGAACTTTTATGTGATAGCTGATACTGAAATGTGCAGAGACTGCTGTTTTTTAAAACACGTTTTAATCCCTTTAACAAATAGGATTGTTTCAAATGAGAATTCCTTTGTATAAACCATGTGTATCAGTTTCAAGAGTATGAGGCTTAACCTACAGAGCTCTTGTGCCAGCAGAAGGATACAGGCACCAGACCTACTCAGTACTCACAACTCACTTTTCCCATCACGCTAACCACTTTCAGCAGGAAGAATCCTCCAACTGAGCAGAGCAATAAACACAAACAAAAGCAGATAATGAGGATGGCACACTTTCCCCTGTATCCGTGGCCAGGCCTTTGAACAGGAGTGCTTTGGCACAAAATGGCTGCCATGCGACTATACAGTTGGTTGATGCACAATAGCGTTGTGGATGGAGCAAGTAAGTGACCCATGCAGGATACAATTCCCCCTGCTACTCACCAAAAAGAGGCATTATGCAAACTGAGCAGGCAGCAACAATTGAGGAGCACTTACATGACTTCTGTTGGGGAAAATTGGAGGGTACAGATGTAGATGTTGACACTACTGTTTTGAAATATTTGTTTTTTATTGCCTTTGTGTATGTCTCAATGATGAGCCCCCGCCCCCCCCCACACACAAACACACACACACACACACCAGCTTTTCTCTGTAAAGAACGACCCTGGATTCTTCGTTTACACACAAGAGAACTCTGACCATTAAGTGTGGACACAGATTTACTTTCTCAAATGACAAACTATAGTTTATGAGTCAATGAGTGTCCATATGTGAGTGGGAGAGTTTGTTAACATGCCACATGTTTGCTGATGTGTTTGTGGAGCAACGTGGATCTCTGGTTTCCTCTTGTAAACATCTGGCTCGCTCCCGTGTGCCATGAAGAGTGCATTCCTTCTTACATGGTAATGAATGGGTTGAGGTGTTTAGAAGCAGAAAATACCTCCAAACAACACATGCTTGACTGTCAGAACACACACAGAGAGAGAGAGAGAGAGACTCTGTGCAGTGTGTTACCTGTATGACAGTGTGTAACTGTATAGAGAGAGAGAGAGTGTGTGTGTGTGTGTGTGTGTGAAAGAGAAAGAGAAAGGGTGAGAGTGTTAATGAACTCACTATAACCCTGCAAGGTTACAAGCTTGAGAGCTCATAGTGTTTCAGCTGCGCAGTCAACTGGCCCACAAATGAACAAGTCACAAGACAAAAGTAAAGCACAAAAAAGCTCATTTGTTCTCAGCTGTACTGCTCTGTGTTTTAGCCCAGCACAAGTGCACTGACAACTACCAGCTATGCCTTTAAATGGTGTTAAAACAGCAGTCTTATGAAAACAAGTACCCCAGGCAAACTCACCTTCAGTTGGAAAGGATGAATCTCATTGAGTGAATGTCTTCGTAGTTTCTTCGTCAGCGTCTTTAGCATGTTTTGTTGTTTATTTTTTTTTTATTTTGTTTTGTTTTGTTTTTTTCTTCTGAGTAGCTTATGGCTTATCCCCAACAATTACTACTGTTTCTTATGTGAGGGTTACAACTTCATTAGCTAACATGAGCGGCTTTACACATTTAAAAGAAGGCACACGGGATTATCACTTGACTTCAAACTGCCGAGCACAAAAAACAACAACACCGTGAGCAGCTGCACACTCTTAGCTCCAGGTTAGCTAGTGTCAAAAAACATGATACACCGAAAAACGTTGAACTGCGTAGATGTGGCTTCTTTTCAACGGCTGTGCGTAGCAAACTTGTTATTATCGAGTTCATTAGCCTTCGTTGTTGTGTTGTGTCTTTCCTTCTTTTCCTCTGAGAGACGTCTCACTCACCGCAGCCTCGACTCACATCCACAGCTTAATTCAAAGATGTTGGCAAAATAAAAAAAAAAAATATATATATATATATCAACTTGCTCGCATTCAGACACTCACACACGCACACTCACACACATACACACAGCCAAATGCACGCCAGCTCCACGAACACACACAGTACTCCTCCAGCCCGAGCGTACTGCCCTCTGATTGGCTGCACCTCTGCGTGATGTCATATTTTTCTCTCGGGGAGGAGGGCTGAGAGTTAAAGCCACATTATCTTGTATGTTTACTTCCTCTTGCAAGATCATTATTTATGCGCACTTTAACACCCAGGTTTCTCTCTGTCTCCTGCAGAAAGACGTGTCTGGTTTGATAAATGAGCCGTTGCTTTTGAATTTGGAGCCATCATAACCTTAATGTTATTCAATTTGCTGTTAAATTGGAAGAAGTTAGTAAAAGTAAATAAAAGAAAGTAGCAAAAATATCGATACATCTAAGTTGCCGTGCTCTCTTCTTAATAGCTTTACTTTAATTTAAATTAATTCAAATACGCAGGCAATTGACACTTCCTAGGATAAAAAGCACACTACTAATATGAGCATGATGGCTGCGCTTCATTTAGGAGGTATTGTGCTGACTCGGTGACATGGCTTAGGCCACTGAGACACCGGAATGAAATGGGGCCATCATTAATGAGTTCATCAGTGACACCTGTGCTTTTCCTGCTGTGAGTAAGCGCCCACTTAGATCAGCCCTTCCCTCTGACAAGGTGAAACTGAGGCCATGGTCTCTCTGCTAGGACCTTACCTTAAGCCCCTCTATTTAGCGTTTCTCAGCAATATATTAACATTTGATGAATGGTTTATAACACTCTATGATGTAATTGTGCACAGCTATAAGGACGTTTATATAAGTGTTTATTAATATGCAGTATTTGTTTAGAACTGGGCTACAGCTTCTCCTATGAAGACATATTATCAATTGTTACAGCTGTGTTTTACATTATTATCATTTTTCATTATTCACCAGCAGTTACAGACAAATACAAATACATTATAGTGTCTTTTAAACCATTCAGTCAATATTTATATACTGCCTATGAAGACGGGGACTTAAAAAGTAAAGGTGTTACCTTATCTTTTATCAAGTAGGGGAAAAGTATTGAGAACCACACAGATAAAAGTCTGTCATTGACAATCTAAAAGTGTGTATTATTAACAGAATTTACTGAAAGTTTCAAAAGTAAGAGCCCTCAATGCAGGAAAATGGCCCAGACACAATATACTATTACATCATTGCATTATTATTATAACTGATGCATTGCTGTGTAAGCAGCATGTGATGTATTTGGTTGAGGTACAGCTGATTTAAAGTCAGCCTACATTATATACTGATGAGCAGTTTATCCTCTGCATCACATCTTATAAGATCCTTATATGTTTTGAATCTAAAATCCTAATTTGCAAAGTCACTAAAAACTATAGGTGCTTTTTTAGTGTAATGGAGTCAAAACTGTACAACATTTCCCTTTAAACTGCAGGAGAAGCATAACATTACATGCTGGAAATACACAGACAAAGTACAAGTGCCGAATATTTGTAGTAAAACACTTTACTTCCCACCACTACGGTTTACCAAGCTCTAAATTTGACATGATAAAGTTGATATGATTTATATAGTGAGATAGGTTCGAGTCATCAGGTTTATTAAAGTATCATAAACCCGTAGTAAACCTTTGCCACCTTATCATCTTTCAAATTTCTTGTTATGAGCTTGTAATACTGTCAGTAAAGACTGCTTTGGCTGTCAGATAGACATTTCTTGTTAAAAACATTTTTTTTTATCAATTTTCACTTTTGTCTTATATATATTACATATATTTACATCTAAGATACTTTTGCAAACACCTACAGTTCCTACATGTGAGACTTCACACTGTCCGTCATCAGGACCTATATGTAAGTAATGGTTCGGCAGTAGTCTGTGTGAAAACACTGGCTTGTGTTTCAAGGGAAGGAAATCTTTCCAAATCTGAATAAAAGCCAACATTTCCAGTTGTGAGGCTTTCCATCTTTCTTCTCTCTACAGCTGTTGTTCCTTGTGGTATCTCAGAGTCCAACAACAACCACACCTTTCGAGAGACACACAGAGAGAGAGAGACTGAGAGAGAGGGAGAAGGAGGACACGTCAGGTGTAATTGGTAAGTGGGGCATCCAGTTTCAGTGATGTCATTCTTAGCAACCACTGTCTTCACTAAGACGTCGATGCACGTCTGCGTACATGTCCTGCACTGCAGCAGCATTTGTTTGTGCCTCTGTTTTCTTTCTATGATGCTCTAAAATCCTGCAACAAGAATTAAATGTATCCACAAGCTAATTAAACAGTAAATCACCAAAACTGAACTAAGACCATTTCAAATCAATACACACTCTCCAAAACAACATTAACACCTTGCTGTGGAGTTCAATGCCTGTGGCTCACTTGTTTGTGTGTGAGGGGTTTTCACAGTATACACCTCCGGTCAATGACCTGGTAAACTTTCCAGGAACCTGTGACTTGGCTCCAGGTCAAGCTCAATGCAAATCCAATTTGCTGCTGAATATAACCAACAAGTCAGCAATACCCAAGACCTGCGTTACCCCTGAGGGGGTATTTTTCTGATGAGAATAAACTGTCAAAAATAATGAGAAGAGAAACGGTTCATTGTAATTATGATCATGTGTAGCCCTTGTCAAATACTGAAGTGACTAAAAGGCTCGTTATTTTTCGGGCACTTGTCTTGACATTTTTGGCCACATGAGGGCAGCATTTGTGTTCTTTTAGAGGAAAGGAATAAATGGATTACATCAAAGAAGAGATCCTGGATGGCGAGGATGGTCACAAATCCTTTGAACAGCAGTGTGTGCCTGTGGAGGAGGTGGGTGGTGTAGTTCAAAGTTATAGTTACGAATATAACCACTGACCTTTGGATGATGATCAGCCTGATTTTATCTGTTCAAAATAATCCATAATTTATAATATGTCAGTTTTATAAAATATATTACAATGGATAAAAATGCTTTCCACTGTCCTTGTGTGAAAGTTCCTTTTTACTTTTCTGTATCCTCAACAAATACAAACCAACAAGAACCTAAAAAATCTTCCACCAAAATAAAGTAAAGCCCTCTCTGAAGCAATTAATTTCAAGGCCAGATTTGCCCAAAGGTAAAGGTTTATTAATTGTCATAAAACCTAGGGTTTTTAGGGCCTCTGAGATTCTGCCTTTCGAGGCAGTTGTCTGTTGGTAATCCAACCATGTGATGATTTACAGTTTGTTCACCTCTTACTCCCATGTGAATATAAGAGGGCGGGTTGACAGCACGCCCATTTCCAGCACATCACCGCAAAATGCAATGGTTTATTTGTGTGTACTGGACTTTGTTTAATGACTGACTGATCGTAAATGTAACTGGTTCATTTTTACCCAGTGATGCATCATGTTTGCAGTGTCTGCCACAGCAAACACGGCTCCAGAGTAAGCAGGAGTCTTGTTTGCTCTCTGCTGGCAGCTCAAAGACACTGCACAGATCATGTGAGTAGTGTGTGTAGGTTGAAATGGTTCAGCGTGTTACAGTACAAGGTGTTTGTAGAGAGCTGGGGCATGAGAGGTGTTTGCTCATTCTCCTGTGACGCTAAAAGCCGAAAGTACATAATTCATTTATCCTAACATTGCATTACAGTGTTGTTCAATCATTTCCTGTTAAAGGGTCACAGTCTCAAATGTTTCTCTCTTCCTCATTTGAAGTTTAGTCATTTACCGCACAGCTGTGTCTAAGTAATTCCACCGAATGCAAGAGATGTTGCTGTAAGAGTTTAGTATAAAATTCATCATCAGTGTTTCATTAGTGCAAATGTTATCATAAGAGAGGAGAGGAGAGGAGAGGAGAGGAGAAGAGAGAGAGAGAGATGATTCTGGGTCATACTCTCTCACCAGCAGCAGGACTGGACATCACCTAAAGGTGATGCTGTGACACCACTCATTAACCACTTCAACCTTTGTAATGTCTTGGTTACCATAAATGGCACAATCTTATACCCAGGAAATGGTGTTTGATTTCTCTGCCCTGGTGATTGCACAATCAGAGGAATGTGGGGGCAAGAAATGATGCGAGCATGCACTGATGATGTCAACAGTTTTCCTTCTCCCTCATCAGTTGTTTAACATTGCTGAAATAGCTGATGACAAATCAGCCGGCTGACCTCTGAGCGTCATCGAGTCTGTTTTTAGCAGTGTGCACAGCAAACCTCGGCCCACTTGGCCTTAGAAGTCCTTGTCTTTCTCTTTCCTGCTGCCCGCGTCGCCCACACTCTCCCCTGGATAGCGGTGTACGGGCACAGCCTCTCCTCTCGCCTCCACTCCCCTCCACTCTTCCCTCACCCACTGACCCACTGGCGGAAAGCGTGGGGGCCATCTGTGGTGGAGAGGCTACTTTTAGTCTCGCAGGCTGCTATTTTCTCTTCACTGTTTTGTTTTAAAAACACAAAGCACAGGCTGACTTACGCAATACTCGTCTCACTCCCTGGCTCTCTCTTCCATTGCTTCACAGGTCCTGTTTACACAACCAGGCACTTGGCCTGTGGCAACACACCCTTGCAGGAAGAATGATGGTCAAATTTAGACTTCAGATGATTTTTTTTTTTTTTTTTTTTAAATCAAATGAAATGGTTCAAGACAGCAGACTCTCCATTGGAGCCAGATAGTTATATACACATTAAGGGTATAGCTGCCTTTATCACGAAGGAAAATCATTCAATACATTTAAAGCCAGTTTGCATACCTGTAAACCAGTATGTTTCATATCCTATCTTATAATATGACTATACATTTTCAGTAATATACAGATCAATTGTATGTCAAAGAGTGTACTGTACATGTATTTGACAGACAAACCTGTCCTGTGTTGAATCCCAAAAACATTCTTCAACTTTGTTTGACTATTTATTCAGCTTTGAAGTTATTTAAGAGCTGCATTAATGCTCCAAAAAGTAGTCTGTCAAATTTAAAGTGGCACTAGGTGAAAAGTCAGTGGCCACAGTCATCAGGATTCTTTAGTGAGACACCATGACTCACCACCAATCTACATGGCAATTCATCCAGTGACTGTTAACACGTTTCACTAAAACAAAATAATGTGAACTCAGTGGTGCCACTTGCCAAGGGAAGATTCATCCCCCTTCACAAAATCTCATCGCACTCTATCTTAAAGATGCCCAGCTTTTTCAGTTTGGAGCAAAGTGGTGGACTGACCAACCATCAGCCAGGCTGCTGGCTTAGCTCATGAAAATATTGATTATAGACACTTTAAATATTTTATTCTGGAGAGTTTTTCATGTACTATTGTACTGTTTCACATGTGACACAGTTAATATCAACAGCATTGAGAAATGCAAACAAATGCCCTGAGGATATCTGAAAAATAGAAATGAGGTGACATTTCAAAGCACAAATGCTGTTAAAAGGTTAATATATGTGCTTAGCTCTCCTACATTATGTGTATGTAGACTTACTGTGCTGAATGTTGAAGCTGTTACAATGTATAGCATACTCATGTCAATATCTATTTGTTGTCATAATTTTAAAGTTGTTGTATTTTATATGATACTTGAATATGTTGGAAAATATGTTTATGGAGTTATTATGGAGAATTTGCAGAGAAACACTTTTGTGTTTGTGTACTTATAACTCAACTGAAGATGAAATACACAAGTTAGAAGATGTTAATTCATCAGGTGTTGGTAGGCATATAGATATAAGAGTGATGTTGATGCTCTGATCTCACTCAGAAAGAGGGATGTGTTTCAATACAAATACAACCTCACGTTTTAAAACCCAACATATGGCAAGAATAAGCCATTAAAACTCAGCGCATGTTGTCATAGGTGTATAGAGAGGATAGACTGTGTGTGTTGACACTAAACACAGATGTCATAGGTAATGTTGACAAAGGCGGCACATGTCTTTTGGGGATAGTGACAGAAATGTATGTGTCATATGAAAGTATGAAGTCATGGTCTTAGATTTTTGATGACTCCAAAGGAAAAAAGAGAAATGATCTAAGTTGTAGGCTCAACAGCTGATAGACGCCGATGCTAAAGATAGCCACTTTGACCACAAGCCAGTCTTGTGCACTAAATCATGTTGATCCTTAACACATGACATCACATGAGGGAAAACAAGCATTTCTCCTACTTCTCCTACATTCAGCAAAATCAAGCTGAACAATTCCACTTTAGTCCACAGTCCAGTCTGATTTCAACCATAGAAGTGAATGTTTACCTACAGTCACACTTCCTAGGTTAGAAATGTCCCTCCAGGGGCAGGAAGTTAAATATACATATGCAACCTTTTCCATAAGATGTTAGCCACACCATGCTGGCCTTTAAGAGACTTTCCTCTGCAGCATGTTTCTATTTGAGAGTTAGTCCAGTCATGTTCATTCTTGTGGAACAAACCATGGTGAAACTCTGAGTGGAAAATATTGCATCTCTTTCTGGGAACACAACCATGATTAATGACCTGCAGCCAGTTTCAAAAGTCAAATTAATGCGCAATTGTTGCCTGACTATGTCCACACAGTGGTGGATCATTATTTGTGTGTGTGTGTGTGTGTGTGTGTGTGTGTGTGTGTGTGTGTGTGTGTGTGTGTGTGTGGTCATGATGACCTGAAAGAGTACAACTGATTTTTGATTACTGCTAGAAGCCTTATTTTTTTTCAAAAATCTCATGGTTGGATAAAATGTCTTTATTGGAACAAAAATATTTTCTCTAAGATAAATTCAGTAATAAAAACATTGCACAGAAGATCTTCTGATCCTCTACATTATGCATTGACCAAATCATGAAAAATATTCATACAATTTAGGACAAGTTATGTAGCATTTATATACTACATACATATATAGGCTATTACTTTGAGATGCTTGTACACTCAGTATTTCATTTTATTTCAATTTTATGCCACTTTATACTTTTATTCCACATATCAGAGGGAAAGAGTTACTAATTACTTTGCATATTAGGATTTTACTTTATAAAATATTATACTTATCTTATACAGTAGGTTATACTACCAAACAATATATAAAGTCACTACAATTACCTTCTTCTAAAGAATTATGAAATATAACAATGACAGGGGCAATTCTATTGCACAATGAGTACAGTAATTCTACTTTTGATACTTTAGGTACTTTTGAATGCCGGCCTTTTTCATGGAATATTTTTCATGTAGTGGTATTCTATCATTTAATGAAAGATCATCATCCATCACTGCCAATAATAGAGCTTACATAATAAAAATATCCCCTTTAGGTGTCATTTGAGTACTTTTACTTTTGATAACTGTTGACATTTACGTAGTTCTACTTGGACAAAAGGATTTTTTACTTGTAATACAGTATTCTTATAGTGTGTTATTGGTACCTTCAATTAAATAAAGTTAAATACTTCTTTTGCCACTGCTGACAGTATCACACAGTGTACTGTGTATTCTATTTCATCTCTACTCATTGAAACTTCATGCTGTGAAATATTCGAACACAGCAGATCTCAGAGATCTCCATGACTGGAATATATCAGCTCTTACAGAGTGAAAGCACAGAAGAATGATTGTAATGGACAATAGCAAGTTTCGAATAATTATGGGTAAATATTTATACATAAGCATCGTGGTAGTGGTAGACTCAAGCTGCCAGGCTTTTCACCTGACCACATGATCAACCCAGGTTTAGTGTCCTTACACTGGCTCCCAGTATTGAACCTGTAAGTTTGCAGTAGCCAAGCTGCTCACAGTAGTAGTTCTGACCTTTTAGTGCAATGACAGAGGTCTGGATGTAGCTTGAAATCCCTTTCCAGAGCCCTGCTGTTAATATTTTTGTTGTAGAAGTATTAACAGCACAATGTAGCTTTATATCAAAAGTAGAATTCCTCGTTATGCATCAGATTAGCTCTTGTCAATGTAGTTTTGCAGTTAATTTACTTATTTAACAGGGATAATGCAGTTTAACAAAGCTCCATTACAGAGCTTTAAACTGATGTGCTGCACATAGTTTATAGATATTGCTCAATTCCAACTCTTGTCCCCAGCTGGGCTTTACATGTGCAGTCAGTTTTCATCATCATAGAACCATATTACTCTACAGATATGGAAGTAGAGTAAAATATAAATGCTATACTGAAATGCAGTGATTGTTATGTTCAGTCTTATAAAAGAGACAACAAAAATAACAGCAAAACAAAAGACTAAACAAGCAGACAAAGAGAACAATTTACAACATAATAGAATCAGCTAGAAATCGGTGCAGCTCTGGTTTGCTTTTATCAGCACTTAACCTTCATTGTAAAAAAAAATTATATCTGGAGTTCATTTAATTTCAGTTGGTTGTGTTTCAAGGTTTACAGCCCTTCATGGAGGAAGATGATTGTCCACAGTGTTTTATTACTGATAGACTAACATGGTGGAGGAAGGGAGCTTGTTGAAATAACTAATAATAATAACAAATGATTAAAATAGCTTCAACCACGGCAATGCATCATATTTTATAACTGATCATGTGTTTTTATGTAGAATCTTAATCTAAAGTTACAGCTGGCGCGTTAATGTAGTGGAGTAAAGATGGACAGAGGTTTTACAGTCAGTACACTATTAATGATATAATTTTCAACTTCAACCTCCTGTTCAACCTCTCCCTCACAAACTTAACAACAGGGGGCAGCAGAGTGTTTTAGTACAATCAGTGACTTGTCCTCACCAGACGACTGTATCTTGATAACGCTGCAGAGAGAGCTGATTCGATGAGAGCAGTGGCAAACACAGCATGCTCCAGCGGCTCTCGTCACTGGCCTGGTATGGAAGCACTACACTTAGATGAAGGATGAAGCCGGACCGGCCGCGGCCAAGATGAACAGAGGCAGGGGGCCCCGGGGTGCTACTTCCTCCCTTCCATCTCTTGGCAGTGGCATAATTGCTGAGGTTGCCTAGCGACCGGAAGCCTGGAAACAGAAGGTGTCACTTGTTACCTCAGAGCTAGATTTAGCCAAATTGTAAAATAGCCACTGGTGGATCATGAGAGGGGGGGGGGTCAAGTTACTAAAGATAAGCAGCAGAAGGCAGGAGGAGAGGGAGGGATCAGAAAACAGACAGGTCACTGTGATGGCCATTCATTCATGGCTATATATTGTTTTTCTGGACATGTCTACATTTACCATTCACTTAAAGGACAATAATGTAAAACAATATGATTTTATGACAATATTTTACATACTGTGGAGTAATAAATGATATTTTTACTGCATACTGGCCTAAAATGACAAAACACATTTGATAGGGTTATTGGTCTTTACAGATACAAAACAGTATATAACTTATATCTATAGCTCAATGAATATACCCATCGTTTAAGACTTCCCATCCTGTGCACTGTTTGGGAAAAATACAGGTGTGTGTTGCAGTAAGCATGACTAAGGGACCTCAAGACATTTTTAAACATTAAAAAAAAAGAATAAAAGAAAATGACATAGAAGTTTTATTACAAGTGCTTTGCGTAATATTTCTTCACCACCCATTTTGTTTCTGCTCTAACAGCGAGGCTGCTGGGGTCAATGACAGGCCACTGAAAGTGGGAGTGAAGAGCTATAGTCCCTATATGTAGGAGGAGATCAGTTCTATCAGTGTTGATGCTCATCCATAAGGGCTGAGAGAGGTAAATTAATCAATTACACAATTCAAGTAATTACTTCCTAGTAATGATTTAGCAGATATAATAATTCAGGAGATATATTATTTAAAGCAGCAGATATCAATGCTTTTACATTAATAATATAACAAAGGCCTGCTTTGTGTGATGAGCCCACAGAGAGTCCACAGTTACTCTCAACCTGGTAATTAGCTTTTGAAAAATAGTGGTAGTCACATATTTTTCACTGGAGGTGGTGGAGAATAAAACAGAGCTAAAAGCTGACTGAATGAATCTCCATCAGTCGCCCAGGAACATCACACAAACACAGTGGCCATTATTATGTCATTGTGATGATTTTATCTGAACTTGTGAAAAACTTAATAGAGAATCATTAATGCTAGGCCAGTGTTATTATTCATCAACTGAAGGATTATAAACGTGTATTTCTACATTTTACCAAACTAGATATGCTGACCAGCTGAGCTGTAAGCCCACTGCCCAAAACCTCTTCAAATTGTCATTACATGTACAGCATGATTGTATTTGTGTTGAGTTAGGAGTACCCACATGTCACACATAATAGGAACAATAATGACCTTTATTTATAGAGTACATTTGCTCATGTTACAAAGTGCTTTGCACAAAGCAGCAGAATCAGACATACAGGCTCAGATAATTAGAGGCAATGAGTCAAGTCTTTTTTAATCATATATTCCTTAGACCTTAGATTTCCATTAAGAAAAACTCAACAAAAAAATCCATTAACAGGGAGAAAAAAGGGGAGAACCTCAAGATGCTCAACAGAGTATTTATTGAGGATGTATTTAAAGAACAGACAAAAGGATCAGTAGAATTACAATATGGAGAAACAGAATAACAACTTACAGTACATAATATAAGGCAACATAAGTATAATGAGTAATACATTAAAGAGTTTTAGGCAAACTGTAAAAGGCTTTGAAGTGAAGACTCTGGGACCAGATGAGAGAGGTTTCAGTTTTATTCAAGAATAAATTGCACTGTTGTCTTAAGTACTGGCAACATTTGCATTGTGTTATGATTAAGCCTTTGACTGGACACCACGGCCAATGGCACCAATTAGATTAATCTGTTAATTTTAAAACTCTTTCTTCTCAGAATCATTTCCCAGCAAGATCCAGTCATTCAAGTCCTGTCAGTCTAATTCCTGATATTTTTCCTTTCCTCGCTGTCTGTCTTCCGCCTGCTTCCGCTCTTCTGTCCACAGCACCCCCATTATTAGTCTCTCATCCCCTCATCTCCTCCTCCCCACCCCTTCTCTTTCTCCCTGCAGTTTCTCACCCATCCATGTCTCCCTCCCTCCACCAAACCCATCCTTCAGTCTGTACTATGGCTCGCTCTTCTTCTTTCCTGTCCCCATTCATTCATCCCCATTATTTACTTTCTCTGCATCTCCCACTGTCACCTTCTCTCAGGCTTCCACTCGCTGTTGTTTAAATGCCTCCCCTCCCTCTCCTCCACCATATACCTCCATCTCTGCCTCCATCTCTGGTGCGCACACAGCGGATGGCGGCAGCCCACTCAGTCCTCTCAGGGAGCAGAAGGTTTGTCCACTCCCACTCAGGCTTTGCGTCATGGAACACAGAGAAATAGAGACAGAGGAGAGAGAACAGATGGGAGGAGGACACACTGGCTGCCTGTTTTATAACATTACTCCTAACAATGCTGTGGTCATCAGTACGACTATGTAAAGTAGCAAGCTATTGTGGACTCATCAAGCAGGCCTATATATAGGCCTGTGCTGAATATAGAGGAGCAGGACAGGAACTCATACGTTTGATGTGAAGAGGAAACTGTGTCCCACACTTTGGGAAAAGGTTAAAAGATTTAGTCATGACTCTGAAAAGATTCATGGTGATGCAGTCCTTTTTAAAAATCCTAACCTTAGAGAAACACTGACAATACTTCAGTGTGTGGATTATTCCACACAAATAACGATTTAAACAGCATCACGAAATGTTTTTTTTTTTTATGTTTAAGTTACTTATTTTTTCAATAAACTGGACTCAACTTTTCAGACCATAGGCTCACCCTCACAGACCTGTTGCCTATGTGGTAATCCAATCTGAGGGCTTCACTACCACAAGACTGGGGTAACCATAGCGACCTGGTGCACATCAGTGCATGACATCATAACTGACACCATCACTCCCATTTACGCAAGTGGAAAGACAATTCAGACTATTCTGCTGGGCTATTATTATTTCTCCCTGTACCAGCTCCTATCTATGACTTTAAACAACCATTGCATAAGATTCTGGTTGCAAATAATGACAATAAAAAAAGATGCTATATTCTATAAACAGCACAGAGGAAAGTAATAATACAGCACGTTCAAATGCAAATGCTGTTTACTGGATTTACACAAGAACAAAACAAAAATGAGATTTGCGGCACCACGTAAACAAGAGATTACATCTTCTCGCTGCAAAAGCTGAACACGAACAGTCAAATCTGGGTCGCGCTGAAAGCAAAAATCCACCCTGGGAGAGAATCCCCATGTTCTTCCCAATGATCTTAGACAGCTGGATTAAGATATACAGACATAGACAAGTTGCTTAAAAAGCTCCAGAGAGAGAAAGGACCAGTGTGTGATGTGATAAAGCAGCATTTTCTGGAACAGCCTCACTGATAATGAATTACACTATGATTTAAGGACATGTTGACGGTACCCAGGGTGTTTTTCTGGTTATATGAGAATGTCTTTTGGTTCAGTGCTGCGATGTCAGTAAAGATGTGGGTGTAAAAGCATAATGAAATGTTCTGAAAGTCCACAAAATCAGCCACCTCCAAATTGTCAGAGGTGTAGATCTGCAGTTCAGCTCGATTTCAGCATTTTGAGGGCTGCTGAGTTCATTATGATCTTGAGCATTAAATGTGTAATTATATTCAACTGTGGCTTTCACCCTTGAAACTGTGGTTGTCAGGCAACCAAGACAGAGTCCAGTACATATCACCCCCTGTAAAAACCACCAACCTTATCATTTTTCATTTTGGTTTTTGTGCAGATTAAACAAACAGCAGTTATCTTATTTTAGCATAAAAGCATACAAACTGGAAACAGAGGGAACAGCTCGCTTGAGTCTATATGTAAGAAAATCTGCCTGCCAACACTTCTAAAGCACATTAACACAGTCTAGCATGTATGTTTAATCTGACCAAAATTAAATGTAAAAAAACTGCATCTAGATTTTGAGCCAGGTTGACTGTTTGCAGACAGTCTTTGTAATAAGTTAACTGAATGCTTTAGCTACATATTTAAAGGTCCCATCTTGTATGAAGTGAGATTTTCGTGTCTTTTTTTTATTATAAAGCCGGTCTAGGTTCTATATTATAATACTGTGAAACGACCAAGCCTCAGTCCACAGAGACATGCACACAGTCTGGATTCAGAAACTGAGCCTTAAAATGAGCCGTCAGGACTTCTGTAACTTTGTGATGTCACAACAGAACAGTCACCACCCTCAGCCATGCCCCAAGGATTTGGTTTCTCTGAGTGTTTCCCTGAAATCTGTTATATTTTCATTTAATAACTCAGGGTACAGTCAGAGGCTCAGAGCCTCTCTTCTGATTGACTCATTGACCTGTTGTTTCTAGAGCTCCAGAGAGAAGCCTGAGAGAGGAGATGTAAAAACTACATTGGGATGGTTTTTTCACAAATATATATTTCAAATATATATTTTCTTATGGACATGAACAGTTGAAAAAGTGTAAAATATGGGACCTTTAATGTTTAAAGACTATTTTAAACCAATTTTGGTTGACTGGGACTGGGGCCCATACCAAGAAAACCATGGTCCAAGTTACCTTTAAATTAGTAGAAAATATTTATTTCCCACTGAGGATAAATTCTATTTTTTTTGTTTTTCCATGAGACTTGCTGTTTAGTGCCCCCTGCACTGACTTTCCATGAAGAGGTATGTCACAAACTACTGACCATAAACACAAAATACCGTGGTATGTTACAAAACTCATGACACCCCAAGGTTCCCAACTCAAAGCCATGTGGCCCACCCAACAGTCTGATTAGACTAGTTGTTTTCTGGAGACAGATCAGCATTTTTTTTCCCTTGTGATTTT
Source organism: Trachinotus anak (assembly GCF_046630095.1). NCBI lineage: Eukaryota > Metazoa > Chordata > Actinopteri > Carangiformes > Carangidae > Trachinotus > Trachinotus anak. The sequence goes on from NW_027273884.1 coordinate 3,961,071, forward strand.
TTCTGCAGGAGTTGAAATTAATGTGACTTCATCTGCCTCAAGGCTTAGGAGTCACAACAAGCTCCATTCAACTGAGCAGTTTAATCAGTCACAACATTCAGCACTAAGGTGTGTCATGACTGATGTCCAAGGTGCTGATCCCGGGACTACCAGGGATGAGGGAGCTGTCTGTGGTACTAACATCACACATCTGCTGACAGGCAGGATTCCTGCAGCTAACACATGAAATCTTCTCTGGTGGTGGGATTTGCAATTCTTAACACAGATTTTACATTAAGGCCATTTTTATTTACGTCTGTGACTTTTTTTCATTGGCATTCCTGCCTTTGTTATTATTCATTTGACGGAAACAGTGTGGAGAGTCAGGAAAGGGCTGGGCTAGATTTGAACATAGGCCACTGCAGTCAGGACTCAGCCTTGACTTGTGGTAAGCTCTCTAACCAGGTGAGCCACCAGAATGCCTTGAGATTTTCTCTTCATCTTAATCTTCTCTGTGCTGATATTAGTGTCACTGTTGTCACTGTAGTCCAGCAACACTTATGACCACCTTGCAGAGGCAATATGGCTGCCCTTCACAACTCAGATTTTTCCCAGAGAATTATTTCTAAAGATTTCAGTTACCCCTGACCCTTCCTTTGGCATCTATTTGGTCACCTACAACAACAGTTATCATGGATACTAATGACCTCCTCAACCTTAACAGTTCTGTTGACCCCTGACCTTTCCTCCAGCAACACAGGCAGGCCACTTTCTCCATTTATAGATAAGAAACATCAAAACTGAATGAGCATGTTTTACAAAGTGGCTTCATATAATGGGATATAATTAAGATCATAGCCATTTAATCATTTAAATGGGCATTTGCTATGTTGGATTTTGTTTATTTCAGTTAGAGACATAATCACAAAACAGTCATTAATGTCACAACCAACACTGTACATTAATGATTTAGTGAATGATTTATTTGGCAGATGAAAGTTTCTCTCATGTTGAGCTGCAGGCAGGGTATTCCTCCTTTGCTTTAAAGGCTGTGCCCTTCCCACACCCTATCACACACTAGGACATTGAGTACAGATGATTTGTTATAGACGGTTCAGATTCAGAAGTGGTGAGGTGACGTGAGGAAAACACTTCATGAGATCACCTTTTGTTATTTATTTGTTCCCTTTATAAAATAGTTAATAGGCCACTGTGCTGACGCAAGCTGGAGAGTTGTGAACCAGTGTGTGGTGTTTGGTGCTTCTGAGTCTGTGCATGTGTGAGTCATCGTGTCACCTACTGTGCTTGGGTTGGTAGGTCAAAAGAACAGCAAACCGTTGTTGTGACAGCCAATAATATGTGAGTTGGGGCTTGTTTGGTGAAGGTGGCCTGTGTCTATGTGTGTGTGTCTGTGTCCATGCGCAGGTGTGGAGTGGAGCTGTGCACATGCTGTTTAAAAACATTAACAATCAGCCAGTGGAAGCAATCAGCATCATTAATCATGCACTTTATCAGCCTGCGCTGTGGCTGTTAATTTAATTACACTGAATAATTATGACAAATGGACTGCATTTATATAGTGCTTTTCTAGTCTTATTGACCATTCAAAGTGCTTTACATTACAAGCCACATTCACCCATTCACACGCACATTCGCAGAGTGCTTTTTCCTACATCTATATCATTTTTCTACCATAGACACACACTCACACACCAGAGATACATGAGGGCAATTTGGAGTTCAGTATCTTGCCCACTTTGACATGTGCACTGGAGGAGCTGGTAATCGAGCCGCTGACCTTCTGATTAGTGGATGACGCACTCTACCTCCTGAGCCACACTGCAAAGGGAAAAGAATTTAGAATTTCCTTATGAGGGGTTACATACAGCAGCTAAAGAGCTGGATATTTCCACTTGGCACTCTGCAGACATCCTTGCAGAGCTGTCACAATGCACCACATTTTTCTGCAATAATGTGAATACACCTTTACATTCATTGATTCACCAGAAATACGACTCCAAATGAAGGCTAAGGTTACCCTGTGTTCGCTAAATGTGCGAATATAGACAATTAGCTACCGTAAACATTTTCCTAATGTAACATACTGTATTCTGTGAATAAGTGTGAGTTATACAATATAAAAAAAAGAAAAAAGTTGTGTGGTCATAAAACATGCATAATGAGCTTGGGGTATGGCTGAGGGCAGTGACTGCTTTGTTGTGACATCACAAAGTTACAGAAATCCTGACGGCTCATTTTAAGACTCAGTTTCTGAATACAGGCTGTGTGCATTTCTCTGTGGACTGAGACTATGATACTTTCACAGTATTAATGTAGAACCTAGACCTGCTTTATGATCAAAAAACACATGAAAATCTCACTTTACACAATATGGAACCTTTAAGGTTGGAGTTTTACAGAATAAAATTCCTTTTCTTGGTTGAATCGAAGTAGTTTGTTATCTTCTCTCCTCTGTTTGGTTTGAAAGCAGAAAAGATAAAAACTGAGAAAACTGCAGATAACATTGTTCACAGGAAGCATAAAGTTTCTCCTGCGGGGTCAAAAATATATGAAACCCATAGTGTTGGTCTTGGTTCCTCTCAAAAATGGTTTTCCACATACAAATGTGTCCCTGTGAGGTATTCAGTAATAACCTGCAAATGAATTACCAGTCAAATTTCAAAAGACACTGAACCTGTACCTGTTCAGCATCTTTGAGTAAGAACCTAAGCTCAAGTGTCTAAAACATAAACAAGTGTGTAATACAGTAGCTGGGAGATAATAGGTGGTAAATGAAAAGACAGAGCATGTGAGATAGGGTGGAGAGCATGAGTGCAATGAAGTGGGAGAAGAAAAGAGAAGCTAACGTCCGGAGTGGCTGTTGAGAGTGCTGAGTGGGTGGGGTGGTGGTGGAAGAGGAGGAGGAGAGCTGAAGCTGGAGCTAGTGGTCTCAGCCTCCTTCTCAGAATTATCCCTCAGTGACGCAGGCTCCTCCACACACATCCTGACAGCTGCTGCCTGCCTGGTTACAACGCTCCTCTGTCTGTCCAATAACATTCATGTTCATTTCCGCTTTAATGCATGGCTTTTCCCCGCTGGGTTTGCCAATACGGCTCCATTTAGGCTCATTAGTACGTGCTCACCTATTACTTTTTGTTTTCATCTAATCCATGTACTAGTGGGACCACAGTGTCGCCTATACACTGGATCTTCTTCTTTTTCTTTTTTTTTTTAATGAGGATAAGCTGTGGAAGAAAACAAGCCATTATTCATACTCCACCCATCTTAGGCATTGTTCTTGCTGAGTGACGACATACAGACAAAAATACACCGGATGCTCGAGAGGTAGTTGAAGAGCCCTCACTGGTTTCAGAGACATGCCACCCCCTGTTTTTATAATGGTTCTCTTAGCTTATATGGCTGCAAGTGCAGCCATATAAGACATAATTCCCTTTCCACGAGATCCTCAGTGAAACATGTAAAGGGCTATAATGACAGACAACGAAAGTGAATTAATAAAAGGCAAAATGACAATAAACAATCAGTAAAAACTGATTTCAGGGGAATTGTGTCTTAAACTGATAATGATACTGACCAAAGGGTATTATGACAACTGGTCCAAGTGCAGGATGCTTGATCATAATATACTGGGAGAGGGACAAGTGTTGATATCCATAAGAAGATATATTTGTGGTTTTAAAAACCAAAAACCATCACAGCGTAGTTTTGCATCTCCTCTCTCAGGCTTCTCTCTGGAGCTCTAGTAACATTAGGTTGGTGAGCCAATCAGAAGAGAGGATCTGAGTCACTTTTCTTATTGGCTGACTGTTTTCTGAGTGATCAAATAAAAAGCAGATTTCAGGTAAACACTCAGAGAACCACAATCTTGCAAGGTTGGATGGTGGGTCCAGGTGCATGGTTGAGAGCAGTGACTGCTTTGTTGTGACATCACAAAGTTCCAGAAGTCCTGACGGCTGGTTTTAAGGCTCAGTTTCTGAATACAGGCTGTGTGCATTTCTCTGTGGACTGAGGCTTTGATACTTTCACTGTATTAATATAGAACCTAGATGTGTTTCATAGCGAGAGAGAGAGGCATAGCTACCATTGAGGACAGTTATTGTAATATATCTGGGGAATAATTGTTGGGAAGTTAAATGACATGAAGAGGAGTTCACATTCTGTGATTGCATACTTATATTTACATTAACCTTTTGACTCACAAGTGAGGGACAACACTAAAGCTTTCAATAAATTAATTTTAATATATTGACAGGATTTATCTGAAAATTAAAAATAAAACAAAACAGTACATTTACAATAATCTGATTATGAGTGTTTTTTTTTTTTTTTTACAAATAAAAAAAAACAAAACAGAATTTTTCATTCTGTAACCTCTGATAAAAACAACCCAACTTTGAAAGATGTCGCCTCTTGGCACTTGTGTTTAAACAAAATACAATGTTTGGCCAGACTGAGGCACTAAAACTCAACTCACCTGGTGGAATATATTGATTGAACATAAAAACTTGTTGAACACATTTGCACCATAACAAAAAAACTCTATATCAATATCAACATGTTTCACCTATTGTACCAAGTCAATCATATTCATTTCCTGATGTTTAAATCTCAACCTATGTCCTTCATATAGGTTGAGATTTATACAGCTCAGAGAGAAATAGTGTACTTTTACTGAACTACATTATTTGACAGCTACTAGTTACTTTACAGTTTAAGATATTTAAAAAATATTATTAGCATTTAAATTACAGAGCATTGTTATTAATATACAGAGTTTAGAATGCATAAAATTAGCTCCACCAGGGCCAGATTCATTAAAATGCTGCTCATTGTGTTAATGCCTCAGTAATAATAATCCAAAAGCATAATATAATGTAATATGACACTGACAGAGGTTGTTTTACTTTTACATAAGTCAAAATATTGATGTAGGACTTTTAGTTTTGGAGCATCTTTACATTATGGTGTTGGTACTTTTACTTTAATAAGTAAATGATAGATTCTTCTTCCACCACTGGCTTATAACAAATATACATGTAGATATTAAACCATTATAATGTCATTAAACCAAAACATTGCCAGTAAGTATCAATCTGTATAGCTTAGCTCCTCTTTGCTGTCGACAACAGTAATGATTTAAATTTCAGAATAATAAAGAGACTTGATTCTTTGGCCTGTCATCATAACATTAACATATAAAAAAACTTAAGGTAAAATTAATTGAACGGTGTGAGCTTAAAGTTGTTAACTACCAGGTCTGTACCATCATGTTACCATAGTTCATGACCCCAGACTTGTGTGAAAGCTGTGATTATTTACATCATGCTTACGTATTCTCTGAACATGCCTGTGTATGGAAACCACTGCCATACCTAATGGCAACATACTTTTCAATATGGAGCAAGCTAAAGTCTCATTGCACCAGTATTTCACTGTGGACACACAAAGGCTATTAAGTTACTACTTTCTGAGGAATGTCAACATGTTTCTGCTGAAGGGGACTTCCACAGTGTCACTGTTGGTATCAGACCCATTCATCTGCCTGTGAGAGACAGGCTCACACTCCATTCCACAGTGTCCTCTGTCTCTTTCCTTACGGCCCATTCCCAAAATCTGAGTTGCTTCACTGAGGCACTATGATGAAGTGCAGCAACTTGTAACATTGTGATCTTTTTCCATGGTGACTTTAATTATTTTATTTATTCATGGAGCTTATTCTAAACTAATTAAGATGAAGTGAAATGAGATTAAGTCAGCAAAAGTGAATGAAAAACAAAAATAGCTTTGGAATTGAAAAAAAAAACCCGCTTTGAGTCACCCTGTTAGATATTAGAGGGAAAACCATTACATGACCACATCCACCACAAATGGATCTGACAGTCCCATCTTGGTCAGAAATTCTTAACAGAAGCTCATTTGCTCTCATGGCAACAGCAAATGTACTATTGCAAAAGAACAAGAAACATGGACTGGAAGATCTTAATGCCCTCTCATCCAGGAGAGGCAGACAAGGTTTTCTATGAAAGGATAAAAAAGGAGATATTCCAATCATATAAAAGAGACTATTTACCAGGTATAACTGATTATAAGAAAAGAAACCCTCTTTCAGTCACCATAGTGCTCTCCTTATGCTCAAGACCTTAAGGCTGTTTAATGCTGAAATGTGCACTACAGAATCTATGCCAAGTTTTACTGATTTTTTTTCCTGCTTCTCTGTCAGGCAGCTGAAATTTCACCTTGTCAAACCAATCAAACATTTCAGTGTCCAAAATTGCTGTACTGGTTCTTTTGAGATAATCAGATATATAATTGTGTAGTCCACTTCAAAAACAAGAATATATTCAGTCCAAGTAAAGTCTACATTGTCTCTGTGTTGAAATGTACATCCAGATAGTAGGAAATTATGTAGAGAAAAATGTGTAAGTGAAAAAGAACAATTCCAGTTGGGAATGAGCAGTGCCTTGTACTGACCTTGATGACAAGGTGATTTTGATGGATAAACACAAACATGTTGCTGAGTACGATGCCCTTCAACAAACCAACTCAGTATTCTTACAGGGTGGTTAAGCTCCTCAGTCAGATCATGGTTTTTAGGTTGGTGAAATATTTGTGCTTTTTTTTTTTTTTTTTTTTGTCTTACAACAACAGACAACTCCTTCTCAGATATCCAATAAAAGACCGACAGTGTGACATCCATCCTAAGTTCTTCCTCCTACTTCAAAGAGGCCAGTGGTTACTTTGAAACTCATTTATAGATAACGTAGCAGAACCATGCCTCCGGCGTGCTCATGTTTGATATTCAGCACTGTTCAGCCTTTAGACACCAAGGAATCCCCAGAATCCTTTCCATTACCATGCCAATTAAATTAGCCTTGAAACAGAACAACCTTATTTCTGTAGAAAATGGTGAACAATAGCTACAATTCAACCTGCAATATTTTGATGTGGAACATATTTATACTTCTATGTACTGATGATGTCTTGATGCTGTGGGGAAAAAGACACAACCTTATTTATATGGTTTCATTACTATTTCACCTCAGTTTCAAAACACTTCAAGTTCACAGTGCGATCCACTGAAACCCCAACCTGTACTTCTGGTTGTGACAGCTCCATGTCTCTCCACTGACCCATATGCCTACTGTATGTCTACTGACAAAACCCATCACATGCACACTGCTGAGGAACATGTGCTCTTTAGAAATAACCAACATCTCAGTCACAGCTGAGATCGCCTGAATTTCCTGTACAAATAAATGACAAATCCATTCTGTGGAAAGAGGCTTGTTTGGTGCAACAGGTATTTCATTAAAGTTTAAAGCCTCTTGCTTTAGTCAGTGACACTTAAGTAAGATCTTTTCACAAATCTGATTCAAGGATTGTTTAGTGTGTCAGTCATGAGTTGTCAGATTTTTGTCTGCTTCTTACAGGCCAGTAAATCACTTTCATCTTATTAATTATTGTGTGTCAGCATTCTTAGGTTAGTGTCATTTTGTTAATCAGCTGTGGGCAGGAAACATTATTATTTAGAAACATGTTATTTTAGAGTTATTTTAGTCATGTACTTTCAAAGGAGATGAAATCAAAAACTGAAGATCAAACAGGTCACTTACTGCACATCCAGATAGTAGGAGATTATGTATCCTCAATGCTTTTTATATACGTACACTCCTCCTTCATTTGGTCGATGTGCTGCCGGGTATACCACTGCTCTGACAAGGTGAAAAAAGAATATATCTTTTATGTGAACTGCTCCTTTAAGGGGACCCGGAAGTGGTTGTTTAACCGGAAGTTTAAAATGCTCAATGTGACTTACCGTGGTTGACGCTGTTATGTTTTAATACCGCCTACGAACAGTAGTTTAGACTGTACAAAATGTTTCTTACCACCGTAAATTGTGAGTATTTTAATCGCTGTGTGTGAGCAAACAAAGAGTCGGGTATTTGCCCACACAAGTCTGTTTCAAACTTAACTAAATGAACAAATCCGTTAGCCTCAACCTTGCTAGCTGTCAGCTAACTCCCGTGTTAGCACCTCAGATGTTTCTGAACTGTCTCTGTCTCTGGCACCATTACCAACAGTTTACCTCTGTGTACCTGAGTGTTACTTGTCGGCATTTCTGTAGCTGTAGCTATCATGTTAAAACGTTCTGAGTTGCTACTGTTGACACCTTCTGTTGTTGTGTATGTAGCGATTAGCTTGAGCTAGTCGCTCACTGCATGACGAAAGTACACCGATATAACTTATACCATTAACTTGTTAAGCTTGAGACGTGTTATCCTACATTATTAACAAACATGTGCCCTGTTTTCTTTCATGCCCCAGTGGCCAAGGCAAAATCAAAGTAAGTAAACGTTGAATATGTTATTGCTGATTTTTATATTTACAATAGACAGATAGATTTACAGTTAGGACATGCACTGTGCAGTGTTGCAGTCACTTTCTTCTTCACCACTGTTTTCTTGTGTCAGGACCATCCTGGTGCAGATGGTGAGCGCTGCAGGGACAGGTTACTTCTTCAACACCAAGAGGAACCGTCTCAGAGACAAACTGGTGCTGCGCAAACATGATCCAATTGGTAAGATGTGATTAACCAGCTGTGTTGGGACTGACTCTGTTCTGCTGAGGCGAGATACACATGAAAGCCCCTTATTATATGTTGCTGAAATGCCCTCTGCTATTACTGAATCACAGAGAAAGGTCATTTCTAGCTCTTGTCCCTAAATGTTTGGATGCACTTGTTGCAAGTCTCTATAGACAAATGCACTGGCCAAATACATGTGATACAATGTCCCCTGACAGTTCTAAAAAAAAAGGCATGTACGACAAACCTGTGTTAATTGAAACAGCTTGTTATCTGTCAGGAAGGCCTTGCTAAGCTACAACTTGCACTTTTCAATGTGGCAGCACAAGCACCTGTGTCTAAACCTGCCAGGTAGGAAAAGGCTGTTTTTAAATGTATTAATGACCCAAAGGGACAATCTCAAACACTTTATCGGACCCTGCAGCAACAAAACAAGTAACACTGACACAGTATTAACTGTTATTAGCAGACAGCTACCCTTGGTGAATTTCTGCTCTCAGGCTGTAGGGTGGTTGCATGTTGTATTGTTAGAAAGAGAAGAGGTCATTCTGTGACCATTATTTAAACACTAAAACAAATAATGCCATTTTGTAATGTCATTTCTAAGCATTATGAACCTGCTATAACTTAGTTATAAGGATATTCAATTAGTATTTTATAGTACATTAATATCCATGAGAAAGTGTTTGATCTAAGCTCATATGGTTCCAGTTCAAATACCATGATATGTTGTAATGTATTATGACAATGTTTGAAAATTATATTTGGGTCTTGTGCATTTATGTAAATAAACTGGTCCCAGTTGCCACTTGATTGCCACTTTTTAGATGTGATAATTTAAGTAAATTGTTCCAGTAAACGATCAATTTCAAAGGACCAGGACAATTCACTTTCTAAATCAAGTCAGCTCCAAGCTCAAATATCTGTTGTGCACAAAAACACATGACTGCCCATCCTCTTTGATATGTGGTCTTTGCATTGCTTATATATAAAGCTTTCTTGTTATTCCATTCAAACCCTGTGACTTATTTAAAATTTGCCTTTTCTCTTTGCAGTGAACAAGCATGTCCTTTTCTTGGAGAAGAGGAAAATCAGGTCGATTTAATAATGCTCAAGAATGTATGGACAACATAAACCTACAAGGTTTAAACAGACGATTTCTATTCTCATGGATTATACAAGGTGTTGGCCAGTCAACATTTCTGATTGGCTGGCTGACGTGTGTTAAGAGGATTTCTTCATGGATCTGTCAGAAGGCCTCTACTCTCCCAACTGCACCAGTTCAGCATGATGCAAACCCGGCCAAGCTTCAGCAAAGTCTTGATTACCACCACCTCAAAGAAGAAACTACTACACATGAGTAAAGTGAGGTTATGGAATGATACTTTAAGGCTGTTGAACAGATCTATACAATATATTTCACTTATTATGATTCAGTCATATATTGTAAAACTTAAATATTCAAACTGGGTAAATGTACTTGAGCCCTTCGTGAAGTATGATTTTATTTGGGGTAATTCACTAAATTAAGTCAATTATGTGCTGTAGAAGCTTAAGTGATGTTTGTCAGTTATTTAACTGTGAAAAACTATTGGGATTAAAAAAGTTGTACAAAATGTACATTTGTGTGTTGTCATTGCTGCGTCATCACTTTGGCACTATTAAGTTATACTGACAGTAAAATTAAAGTCATATTCAGCTTTATATTCAAATAACACATCATTACAGTTCTGCTCTTTCTCAGATTTCTCAGAAGCCAGTGTTCACATTCAGTAAGACCCATTCCCGATTTGGTCCATTTATACTGATGTCTTCTTGCTGACGTTGCTGTTCTCAGAACAGTTCAGCTGGGAGGTCCTTTTTGAAGGGGAAAGACGTCTGTGTGCCGACAGCCTGCACGCTCACTCCTGCCACCTGATTGGCTCTGAGGGCCATCTCCTCCAGAGGCATTGTAGGATAATGAGCCATGTAGAATGCCAGTGCTCCGATAAAGCAATCTCCAGCACCCTGGGAAGAAACAAAATTATACCAATGCTTTATTAAATTTCATCTGTGGTGCAAACAGCTCAACTGTGGAACTCACACAGCCACGTCTTACTCAGCGGAATCGTATAATGTGGGTAGGCTGAAATGACAAGTGTGTATGAAATGTGACTCATCAAAGGTTTATTGTTTTAAAATGTTTCATATATTTTGAAGATTATGGGAAGAGTCTGAGTTAAAAACCTGAACTGATGAGAGGGTTCGTGTGTAAATTCACTAAACTGTGAACAGTAGGGGGTGCTGTGGCATTTGTCAGCTGTTTCTCCAGGTCGTGTGCTTTTGCCTGAAGCTTCAACTGTTAGGAATGAGTTACTGAGTTTTTGCCCAGTGTGAAAATGTGTCTCAGTCAGCTCTTTCAGAGAAACATCTGTATCATGGCCATTAATCATATAAACACACAAAGACCTCAGGACGCTGGCAGAATCATACATTAGATGTAATAGACTCATGAAATATTGTAAATGGTGGTTTGACAGTTGTACAGCATCAAAGAGTTAAATGAAGTGTTTTGCCCTCACATCATAGTGTGTAACTGCTAAATTAGTTAATTTGTTCATTAATTTATTATAATTGTAATTTAATTTACACTGATTTAAAAAAACTATATTCTCAAACAAATATCTGAAAAAAAAAGAAAAAAAAAGAGTGCAGTAATATCAAATAGCTTTTCAGAGTCAGCTGAACAGCACATGCTTGCTTTAATCAGCCATCAGTGACTTCACCATAACTGCCAACAGCTCTGGTTTTGGCTATCTCTATGAACAGATAAATCATCCCCTTTCCTCTCATCTATTGATAGAGATGGAATGTGCCGTCTACGCCCTGGGGGGTGGGAGGGTGGGGGTTTGGCTGAGATGGGACACCGAGGGAAGGGGGGGGGGTGGCTGATGGGAAAAGGCACAATGGTATGTGGCGACACGCTCATGTTTTAACCACAAATGGCCCCCCGACACTGGTTCTCACAAGCCTGCTCCATTACTCATCACTTCGGCTCTCAAAAGAGTTCACTGCACTCTCTCTTCTGAGCACCTCGGTAAAGCCCGGTCCCCTCCCAACACCCTCACCCCCCCAACCTCAGAGTAACCCTTTTGTTAGAGTGAAGGCTGTCAGTTGTGCAGGATGATTCAGTGGCATAAGGCAAAAAACAAAAAGCCTAACCCTGACCCCAGTTGGGCAGAGAGGGCCGTGCCCTGTGATAAACAGGGCATTGGGAACACAGAGGGCCAAACAGGGTCCAAGATGGACGGGGCACTTGGAGGGCACGGCACAGTCGACACATGGATTTTGTTACAAGCACCAAAAACTGGTATCATTTAAAGCAATCTTTGTTCAGCCAGATGATAGATACACCCCACCCCATCTTCACCCCACCGCACGCCACTGGGGTGACTCCCGGACTGGAGAGATGCTGGAAAGAGTGAGATCAGAGCTGAAACATTTCACAGGCCTGGTGGATTTCCATGTTTAAAGCCGTGGTGTGTTTATGTCTCCTGTCTGGTAGCTGGGCTGGGCAACAATACAGCCAGCATTTGGAAATAAGGCTTTGGTGAAGCAGTCCCACTGGTTTGGCTCTGGCCTGTCTCCCAGTTCACATGTCCCAGTTGAAACAGGCCGAAACAGGTTTCTGAAAGCTAATATTAGTTTTTAAGGCTAAATTTGCTAATAGCCAATATTTTATTAGGTTGCTGATGTTTAGACTTAACCGATTTCATGATAATAACTGCATGAGGCCAGAATTGTATTGCTGGAAAAAAACGATGATGCAGTATTTGTTGAGAATATGTTGAGAAACTCAACTGTCCTCACAAATGAATCCCCTTCAGTGTGAGGACATATTGAAAATACTTGACTGACCCCGCCTGTTAGTGATTAAGGTTTTCCCAGGATTTTAAAACTGCTCACTCAGAAATATATCACTCTTCTCCTGGAATTTCTCACCAAGGACTGCAGATAACTAACTGATGTTATTCTTTCATATTTGTTAGATTATGTGGTAAAATAGAGCAACAGTTCCTCTTGGATGTCTATTACTATGAGGTGCAAAAAAAACAACAACCATACGGACTCCTTTCATACATCAAAACAGAGGCTTGAATGTCTGATTAAGTTACTTGTTTAAACAGTCGTGGTTTTTACCTTATTTACCTATTTTACCACAAAGTTTAAAACTCCCATATTGTATAAAGTGAGATTTTCAGGTCTTTTTTTTTATTATGAAGCAGGTCTAGTTGCTGAATAAATACTGTGAAAGTATCAAAATGCTGTGATGTGTGAACTCCTCTTAGTGTCATTAAACTTCCCAACAATGATTCCCCAGATATATTACAACCTAATTGTCCTCAGAAGTAGCTATGCCTCTCTCTCTCTGTGAAACACGTCTAGGTTCTATATTAATACTGTGAAAGTATCAAAGCCTCAGTCCACAGAGAAATGCACACAGCCTGTATTCAGAAACTGAGCCTTAAAACCAGCCGTCAGGACTTTTGTAACTTTGTGATGTCACAACTATACAGTCACCACCCACAAACCCTCCAGCCCTTTTTGTTGTTCCTGTTTTAACTTTAATAAAAACACAACATCAAACAGTCATTTCATGGCTGAGTCCCAGTGAATGGGCACAATGGAAATAACAGGAGCTCAGTTCCTAATATTCACTGTAACAATATCCGTCAGCGTCCCTGCGTCTCTGGTACATTATGTCCAGTGCACATGCTAATGCTTCAGTCTACAGTATTTTAAATAATTAATGAAAGTAACATTATCTGAGAAGGGAGAAAATGAGAACTTTTGGGATAGTCTCTTTTTAATGATAAACCTACATGTACCAGATTTACAGATCTGGTGAAATAGACATAAAACTGGGAAAGAAAAAAAATCACTTTCATCTCACAGCCTGTATCTTCTTTGGTCGGCCAATCCACGTCTAAATAAGTGGACTACTTGAAAACTAACAGCACCAGACTTCACTCTTCAATCAATAGGTCATTCGACTGTACGAGCCACCATCCAACCTTTCTCTGTCTTACTAACATCTCCGTCGCTGAGATTGGCATGTGACACTACAGGATCTAGTGAATGAAGCTCAAAGAGGCTGACAAGCGCTTCCCCCTTCAGCCCCGCTGCCGCTGCCCTCGACACACTTTGGTGAAGGTTAGATCTACAGGCCCGTCAATCAAGTGACACAAGCACTTGCCGCAGATGAGCCATGATGCTCTTGCTGGTCGGCTCTGCCCGCCATCTTGACCTCCGTGGCGTTCCTCTGCCTGTTTTCTGCTGGTGCTCAGACTGAAGTAAGAAATTAGGATGGCAGACGTGTCTGTGAGAAGCTCACCAAATGAACAGTGTGGTTTCAGAAGTTCGCCACAGTTTGACGTGTTTGTAGTGTGACACTGAAATATAAGCACGTGATCAGAGAGCCAGTGAACTTTTTTTTTTGTTTGCTGTGAATTAAACTCCCTCCAAAAAATTGCTTTTCTAGTTAAATTCAATCAAAAGGCATATTTAATTTTAATTTGGGAGCAGAGTGCTAGTTATATAATGATAATAGTGGGGTCGACTTTTTCTCCAGGGCAAAAGGGAACAGTACAGTGCAGGCATGTGCTTCAGTGAGCTGCAGTCCTCAAAGTATCCTGCATGTTTAACTAAAGCTATTAGACGATTGTCGTGTAGTGGAAGTATAAAGTAAAATTTAAAAAAAATTTATGGAAATACTCAAGTAAAAGCTCCTCGAAACTGTCTTTAAGTATGGTACTTAGAGTAAATGTAGTTGATTACTTTCCACCACTACAAGTAAAATTATTTAGTCTTCACATGTATCTTAACATTGTTGAATTATCCAACCAGGTAAAACTCCTGAATTCCTGAGTGAAAACAAAGGGGCTTCCTATTATAATCCTCATATCAAAAAGGTAGAGGACTAAACCGCCACAGGCACACACAGCAAATGAAATAATAAACTCTGTATTGATGTCAAAACTTATCTCTGCAACAACTAATCTTCCACTGTATCACCGCTCAGGACTGAGCACCAGTGTGCACCGGTAAAATTAGATAATATATTTTATATTGGTAATGAAGCAAAAAGCCACCACTGGAAATTAAAGGGCGCGCTATCAGCTAGTTAGCATCGGTTAGCTAAACTGTAACTTAAGGCTAAAGTTAGACACTAGCTAACAGTGGCGTTCATCTGGACATACTTGACACAATCTAATTCAGAAGCTCTGACAGTAGAACATAAAATGCATGAAACAAGCTGGTTCATTAGTTACTGCTACTTACATTTACCTAAGTTGTCTACACGAACCCCTGATGGGAGTGAGGCAGGCAGTTCAACTAACATAAAGGTTAAGAAAAGGTATGGTCCACTGTAGGTGTGTCTGAAATCGTATCACAACAGGCAGGAATATGGGAAATATATTGGAATATTTACAATTACAGGTAAGAATTAATGATATATGTTTCAATCCCCCAAACTGTTGTTTTTTCCTCTTTTGGCGGAATCCAAGTCTTAATCAGGGGGTTTGGCCAAGCCCCCTGTAATGCACACCCTCTTTGGAACAGACTGAAGTATAATATATTAGGATGACTCAACTTGTGTCAATTTAACACTGACAACCCTGTAGCCACAGAAAACTTTCCATTTGCTGTTAGGAACACTTTTGTAACCGGTAGGCTTTCACTGTCAAAACTCCAGGGAAGTGACCTTTTTTACTGCTTCTGACAGCAGCATGAGTGGTGTGTGTGTTTGGAATAAATAGAGAAAGAGCTGAATACTTAACACAAGAAGCAATAACCGCCATGGCTGAACAGACAAACAAAGGAGCTCATACAGAAACTCAGAAGTCCATCAACAGAGAATCCAAGGACAAAGACAGCAGTAGCGCCCACATACTTTGATTGACAATTGATCTTTGTAAAGTGCAGTGCAGAAACACCACTGCGATGAGTGCTGAGCACCAAACACAGACAAAAAAAAAAGCCTATAGAAAATGCAGATCTCAGAAAGAGATCCACACTTCATGTCTTCGTGTTACAGAGTCTGCTTCACCCACTGAACCGTTCAAACCTTCACAACTGTGACTGTATTTCTCACCCAGAGGCCTCCTGCATCTCCCATCCTGGTATGACAGATGGAGCTATGTGCAGTTAGCTCCTGAAGCCTCCAGCCTTTGTCAATGAAAGGCACCCCGGGGAGAGCAAAGACCAACTGAGGGGCAGCGGTGACTCACAGTGGCTTCCACGTCCGGAAGCTTCCCGTAAGAGTTGCAAACAGCCAGGGACGACTCCTCTGAAGTAACAAGGGAGGAGGATTCAGAGATCAAAAACACATTTTAATTGGACCAATTAGAGGGCTAACATCTTTGATCCATCTACAGCGCTTTGTCTTAATCCTCTTTCACCCTTTTGTGTATAACACTGATCAACATGACGGCAGAGGACGGGGCCTGACATCTGGGCTGCTGAACAGCAGCTGGTGAAGCATGTGCAGTTCATTAAAACATGGTGATGTGGCAGTTTTCTCATTGTGTCATGCTGACCCTGTGTTTGCAGGGTTGAGGAATGCAGTGCTCAGGAGGTATTCCCTTACCTTGGGAATCATGCAGTTGGTCCTTACATGTCTCCAGTCATAGGAGAAGACTGGGAATAATTTGACCGTACAGCTGTAATGTCTGGTTTGAACAGGACTGTCTACCTTTCGCCCTACACAGTGGACCTCCCGGAGCAGTGGAAACCAAGGCCACCCAAGTCCTGTTGGGGCTAAAAGACACTGGGTGTGTGTGTTTGTGTGTGTGTGTGTGTGTGTGTGTGTGTGTGTGTGTGTGTGTGCCGCAGCCTCATCTAACTGTCCACACAAAAAAGCAGAGGCTCTGATCTCAGCGAGGAAAGCCTGCACTCAATTTAAGACAAAAGAGAGACAAACGGATACAGCAGGAGGAATGAGGGAGACCCACAGTAGATGAGTGGATTTGCTTTGTTATTCATCCAGATTCATGACCCTGACTCAGCCCATTATTGCTTGTGCTGTGTAAAATGTGTTATTCAGGCAGTTGCAGAAGGAGCAGATGATGAAATAGTTACAGCCAGGAGAAAGCTAAATGATTAAGCAGCCATGTTGGCAATTCATGAACCAAGCTCGACCAATCAATCAGAAATATTCCATTTGGGACAAGTGAAGAAATGCATCCAAACCTGAATGATGCATACCTGAATGGTAAAAAGGTGGATTGTGTTTGATTAATAGCTCGTCATGCCACCCGTGGCACCCAGCTGAACAGCAGCTAAAATAACGAGAAACCGCAAGTGACTCATTGTGTTGATATCGAAGAATTGCCGCCAATTACACGGCTTCAACACACAGTCCGTTACCAGTGAAAACGGAGAGTAACAATAAGAAAAAGCCTGGTGCTGACAATCTTGGAGCTGCTCTTTCAAAAAGACATCTGTCACTACAGCTACACAGCCAGAGAAAAACAACACAATCAAAGCAGAAATAACAGAAGAGGTACAGTAATTATATCTAAGAGGCCTGAGTTACAAGAACAGCTTAGGAGAAGTGAATAATGATCTTGATAACAACCTGTTGTTTTTTTTCTCTCTCCAGTAAAAAAGAAAAGGGCTTACTGGAAGAGGGATTATGATGTCCAAAAGAGTTAAACACTCCAGAATTTATGGGCCCATCAAAGAACAGGAGGGGTGGGGTGAGAGTGTGTGTGTGTGTGTGTGTGTGTGTGTGTGTGTCTAAGCAGGGGGACATGCAGCAGGCCCGACCACAGCTTTCTGCTGACTGATGCAGGCCCAAGAGGTGAGTCATGAGAGAGGACGGGGGGAGGATAGGGGTGGTGGGTAAGTTCTCCTGGGGGCTATTGGGAAGCGGGGAGAGTGAAGACAGTGAATAAGTGAAGTTATGTCTGTCTGCTTCAAAACGTGGGGGCACGAAGGAGTCACACACCATTTAAGAAAGCCAGCCCTTTGTTCTTGAAATGCCACAGCGACCTGGGAGAACAAGAAGATGCTGCCGTTTAGTTCAGCTGCAGTTCCTCAGCAGTGTGTCTGCTTTGTTCCTGCATTACACACACTCAGCACTCACTGCTTTACCCGCACTTTCACAATACCTGCTGTGGGTTTCATGTAAAGCTAAGACCGCGTGCTTGTAATTGCTTCACTCCAGTTTTTACTATACTGTATGATGACCAGCTTTTGGAAATTGTGGCACAATAAAAGTCCCTAGGGAAACTATTCAGTAAAAGAATCCATTACACAAACAATCAAAAAGCTTTAATCAAACCTGGTAATAACAAAGAGGTGATTAACACCTCTGTGTGATGACGCATTTGGTTGGTAGAACACAGGCCCCACAAAACCCTCAGAGACAGGATACGCAAACATCTAGCCAAGGCTTCTGTGACGAAAACAAGCCACAGAGGCCGGGTGTGAAATGAGTCAAGTGACGCTGGCCTCTTTTAAAGATTAGAATCAGGGAGGGGAAACAGCCGGTGGTCACCACATCCCCAAGTGTTCTTAATGTGTTCCACTTGAGCAACAGACAGATCTGTAGCTAGTAGTGCTGTGATGAATGGGCAGATAAAAAGTTATGTGTGACAGCGTTTTATTCTGAAACAGTAGTAACAGTGGAATCTGGAGATTTTGAAAGTTGCTGTAAGGAACATTTCCTGTGTGTAATTTGAAGTTTTGATATCTACCAGAAGATATTTTTGTGGTTTTAAAAACCAAAAACCATCTCAATGTAGTTTTACATCTCTTCTCTCAGGCTTCTCTGTGGAGCTCTAGTAACAACAGGTGGGGGAGCCTCTCTTCTGATTGGCTGATTGTGTAAAAAGTGTGTAAAAGTAAAAAAGTATATTTTTTTATGTTAACACATTGTTATATTGTTCCACATTTACAGAATAACTCTGAAACAACCTACTGAATGACTGACTGACTGTAGATCCTGTAGAATAAAAAGCATAAAACAAAGCAAAACATAAACAAAAGGAGCTGCTGACATTTTAATTTTAATTTAAATTTATATTTTAATTTTAATATTTCTATTTTTTGTTTGGTCGTGGTAAACATGGCAAACATTTAAAACTAAAGGAACCATTTTTTTGTTTTGAAAATTTCAAACATGGTCTCATTTTTATCTAAGTTCAAACTAAGCTGTTCAACAATGCAGCAAGCCCAACGAGACTAATGAACACAGTGTATGGTCTATCACATTTTTCAAAATAAAATAAAATTCCTTCCACTGACTAAAATTTCAACATCAAAGTAAGGAGTACTTCATAGAAATGTAGTGGAGTTAAAAGTACAATGTTATTTTAGAAGTAGTGGAATAAAAGTTATAAGTTTCAAATAAAAATAATAAATAATAATAAGTAAAGTACAGACACTGGAAAAATATACTTTTGTAAAGTACTCAATTAAATGTACTTTGTTACTGACCACCCCAGGTAAAAATATAGGAGCTTTCAGGTAAACATGAAACCAAATCCCGCAAGGCTGGATGGTGGGTCTGGGCAGGCCGGGCTTTGGGCATTGCTGAGGGCAGTGACTGCTTTGTTGTGACATCACAAAGTTACAGACATTACAGTTACAGCTCGTTTTAAGGCTCAGCTTCAAAATATAGGCTGTGCGCATTTCTCTGTGGACTGAGGCTTTGGTACTTTCACAGTATTAATATAGAACCTCAACCTGATTTATAATCAAAGAAGACCTGAAAATCTCATTTAATGCAATATGGGACTTTTGAGCTTTGTGGTAAAATAGGTACTTTTATACACTGTGGGACCTTTAAAGACATTTCTCACAGTTTCTATATTACAGTGAGGCTGGATTAATCATCAAATCTAATGCTAAAAATTCATCACTGTGTAAAAGCACTTAAATTAAATTAATATTCAAAATAACTAGTAAAGGACATTACTTGTCCCCATTCTCTGGTTCTATATTTGACAGTTTGATGATTTTCTCTTTATATTATTATAATTTGAATAGAGGCTGGATATATCTGTAATTAAAAAAACACATACAAAGTCAATACCCTGGGCTCTAGGACATTTCTGACATTTTATAGACTAAACAATTATTTCAATAATTAAGAATAATAGTTAGGAAATGAATTGATAATGAAAACAAGTGTAAGAGTCTACAGCTGTGCCAGCAGCTTTACTTGACTCTACTCTGGCACAGTGCCGCTTTGAACTAAATGCCACGGTCACTGTGCTAACATGCTCACATTGAGAATGACAACATGCTGACATTAAAATCAATAACATCTGCTATTTAGAAATAAACACAAAGTACAGCTGAAGCTGATGGTAATGTTTTTAATTTTGCAGATATGTGGCAGCACTGCAGTGGGACTGTGTGGCATTTTTGCTTAATGAAATGAATGAAAATAAACAATTAATAGATTCTCAAAATAGTCGTATATAACTTTTCTGTTGGTCAACTCACTGGACGAATTGAAAGTTTGACCTGACAATGGCTGTAAATGAAAAGTTAAGGGAGCACCAGAGTGACAGCGATTCTTTATGAGGTGAACATGAACGTGTGACACAAGTTCCACGCAATAGTTGTGTAGACATTACACTAAAAAACACAAATATCAAACTAATGGTGGCTCCAGATGAAAAGTCAGGCACACAACAAAGTCAGTAAGGATTTAACCTATTACAGTTGTCTTTACAGAATTTAATATATCTGCTAGTTGTTGTGATAGTATGACAAAGACATCACCTCGGAGACTGTGATGGGCTTTTTATTTGATATTTCATGAACTATAATGGTACAAAGAATGATTAAATTATTGTGAACGTGCTTACCGTAGTGTCCACTGCTGTGACTGCAGCAGTTGGAACATGTTTTGGGGTAAACTCCTGTGCCTTGAGCACCACACAGCCTTGAGGTCCCAAGGTGATGATGACCGACCCACAGCCTCTCTTCAGCAGCTCCTGACCGGCCCGCTGTGCTTCCTCCATATTAGCTACAGAGGAACCAGTCAGCAGCTCAGCCTGTACGGAGAAGTGCAGGGGTAAGACACTGGGAACATAATGTATAATCACATACACAACACACTCTCCATTTAAACATTTAACTCATTTAGCACAACATCATAATGGCACACTACGTCCCTGACATTCTCTGCTAAACCTTTTTTTTTCTGTCCTGGGTCAGGGAGCCACGTTAATCAGAGGTTAGAATTAAAATTAAAGATAGAGCAAAACCAGCACTGGTGTGGGATAATGGGTGGATAAATAAAGAACTGCATTATGGGAATTCCCCAAGGCAAAAACCCAGGACTTAAGGACTGTGTGAAACATGCCAGATTTCAAAGCAATTCCTTTAATTTTTGTATTTTTTATATCAAAACTAATAGTTTGTTGAACAGAGTCCAGTACAACCATTTACTGTCTAATGACCCCTAATTAGAAGCCTATTACAAGCCTATTACTTACTTGCTATCGTTTACTGTTTTGTATAAACAGTCCTGGCATGAGTCAGTACACACTGACCGTGGTCAGACAAACTCATAAAACACATTAAGTCTGTGAAGGATTTGCTGGATGTGTGAGCAGTCTGCGGGCCAAACATTTTCAGAGCAGATCCTCTGACTACGCTGCTTCATCTGGCTCCAAAATGACTAAACGGTGACAAAGCAGGACTCTACAGCTGAGGTTTGAGGAGCTTCAAGGAAACGCAGAACCACAGCAGTTCTCTCCGGAGTAACTGGCAGCCGTCATAAAGATCCACACAATATTATTTTCTGGGCTTGAGAGGGAATTGCGTGGAAAGTTTATTTTCAAGAGAATATCCTTAGAGAAATGCCAGTCTCTCTGTATTTTGATGATGAAGTTAGTAAATCTTTATAGGATTAAATTAGCATCACATATTGTTTTTATAATTATGTTTAAATATATTTACTATCCATGTTACTTACTACCACTGGCTGTTACTTACTAAGGGTTTTTTTAATTTACAAATTTTATTTTTGTATTTTACTCAGTTTGGTTTCAATGTGCTGAACTGTTAAACCAAACTGCTGCATCTTACCTTTAAACTCAAAATGCTGTCTGTACATACACAGTGCAAAACACTGAGGCACCTTATATTAGCACCAGTTTCAATGTTCATTATAACATGTCAAGGAATTAACTTGACATAGAATGAATGCATTCAGTGTTAACAAACATTTCCTCTTATTTCAACAACATTTCTCTGGTGACAACATTTCTAATTACTTCACCACCACTGCCATGAATATTAAATAGGGGAAAGAGGGAAAAAAAGAAGAAAGAAAAGAAAGCAGCATTATTTCTCTCCTTTTGATTTTTGTCAAAAAAAGGTTACAGCTTATTGTGTGTCTGTCAGAGTGATGTAAATTGTGTTTGAATGTTATATGCTTTTCTGCATTAGTAATGTGGCTTTCTGTATTTTAGAGGACTAGACTCAACTTAATAATGTGTATAACCAAGTGTTGGTGGCTTTAGAACATAAAAGACAAACTGATGCAGTTAAATACACTGGCTATCATCCTTTTGTCTTGCATGAATCCAGGACTTACTGCAATGTTATGTCTTATAAATAAAATGACAAATCGTTTACATCATTTCAAATACTGACTTTGTTATATTTGATACATGAGGAAATGAGCCCAGGAAATTTAGTGATGAAAATATAAACTGTTGAGATGCTCTGATAAAATTACTGGATAAAATATTATCTAATTTGCTTTAGATGTTTCCATTGTGTGTCCTCTGTGAGATTCTGGGGGCCAGAGTACAGCAAGTTGTGTGAACCAAAGGAATAGTAAAAAAAACCAAAAAAAAACAAAAAACAACTGATGTATTATTTTTCCTGTCTATTCATTTATATATTTTTTCTAACTCTCTCCCTTCTTAACGCTTACAGACCTCCACACACAATAGACATCACAACAAACAATAGACGTAACCTTGCACAAACACACACACACACATATACACACACACACACACACACACACACACACACACACTCAATACATGGTAGAACATCTATTTTGACTTCTGCCAATGTAATACATTTTGTATTTTTTCTTTGCTTTGTCTGCTTTGTGTTACTGTAAACAGACATGGACACTGTACACTTGTGTTTTGCTTGTTACTCACTTGTCTTCTTGGTTTTATCCATCACATAAATATTTTATCACTGTATTACACTATATAAAAAACTAGATAATACTTAAGTATACAAATGAAATTGCCAGTTGAAGTTTAAATAATGGATGGCTTCTTATTTTGTTACTTATCTTATGCCACTTATTTTAAACGTGTTAAAAAAAACTCCCCTAATGGGACTAATAGAAATCAAAGTGATTCCTTGTGTTTTCCTACTGAACTTAAAGAAATGAAACAGATTGTGAATTCAATTTTAGGATGAACTTCACCTTTCATTTTCTGCCACAGTTGCAGATATAAAATCACCTTGCTGACAATGACAAAAACATACAAAGGTACAGAGTGACAAGACATTACTTGTTGCTGCTGTCATGCTCCTGTCGAAGTGTGTGAGACCCTTTCAGGCCTGGATGACAAAATGTGGATCTATTTTGGCACGTGAGGTCCTTAGCTGGACATCAAAGATAATTCCCCTCACTATAAAGCACTCCAGCGTAGTATGTGGGCTGAGCATCAAAGAGTACCTGCATTCTGTCATCCTTAAGCCCCCCCATCACGCTCCCTTACCCCTCAGCCTGAGCATGGTACAGTGAGACCACACACAAACACACACAAACACATACCTGTACTGAATGTGTGCCAGCTATAACCCCGCAGGAGAGGGTCAAGACACGACTGACACTTGTGTTGAATAAGGGTCTTAGGTTGTGATCCCCCCCTGCTTTTGTGATCTGTCAAAGTGAACAATGAACTTGGACAGTTCAAAAATAAACCGCGGAGTGTATCCGTGCTTTTAGAGCCCGCAGCCACCCCAGAGCTGTCGGATGCCAGAAGAGAAAAAGAGCTGTTTTGTTAGTCATCAGCTTCACACCAGGGCAGGGAATCAATCTACCTCCCTCTGTGCACAGGAATATGAGAAAGTTGAATTATATGTCTCTTGCTGTCTGTGTTTGTGTGTGCATGTCTCTCTCTCTCTCTCTCTCTCACACACACACACACACACACACACACACACACACACACACACACACACACACACACACACCTATTCTTGAAAGCATATGCAACATAAAGCTGTTGACACTGTGGGTGTATTAAGAATGTATATGCTTATGCATTTGGCTAAAAGGTAGAGATAAAGGGTAATTTTCTATATTTAAATTTTTTGGCAGGATGTTTAATGAAGTTAACTCAGTTACTTTTATACAGTTCTGAAACTTCTAAACTGGTGTTGAACCTAAGTTCAGTCAACTCACATTTTAAAGCAGCAGGGGAACTTAAGCTTCCAGGTTGAACACACTTAAAATGATTTACAGTGTAAAAGGGCAAAAATATGAAAGAAAGAAAACATAGTGTGTTCAATACATTTTGGTCACAATAATAAAGGTTTCTTTGTTTTTAATGAAGCAGTGACTCTTGATTTTAGAGAGAAATCCATTAATTCAACTGCACTAAATCAAAAAATGCCTGTTGACTCAGTCCCTTTTACTTGCAGTACATTGTAATTACGATACTGTATGTGAAGCAGCTGTATGGTTTTTTTTTCTAATTTCAATCAGATTAGCCAAACCTGTCCCTGAGATGTTTTAGTGCTCTTCCCATGCCTGCATCCTGTGTAATGTATAACATGACTACACCTCCATGACCCAACACTGTTTAAAAAAAGAAAGAAAAGACATGTTGTGCTTTCGTCAACTTTCCCTTTCATGTCCCCACACCTGGCTACAGCGTCTCTCCGCCCTGCACCACCACATCAAATACAGGCTCCCAGGCATCCACTTTATCCCCAAGGGGGCGGCTGACTCAGCCAAAGAGCACATCTGCCCTGTTGTTTTTACTACGATTCCCATCAATTCCTGCCCCGCCGTCGCTCATCTTTCGTCAGCTGACAGTCAAGACGTCAAGGTGCCATGACACCAGTTTTTACTGTAAAAGGGTGGAGAGATACTTACTCCCCTCTTCATACCAGGGAGTTTACAGGAATGGCTAAAGGCTACAGTGGGATTATTGATGTGTCGGTGGGGGTCATGACCCAGGAGGTAGAGTTGACTCGCTGTGAAAAGGCGTGTGGGCGCTCACAACATCTCAAACCTCTGATCTGTTCCCTTTCACAGAGGGGAGGAAATATTTCTACCTGTGCCTGACTCCCGGCTGCACAACAAGTCTTCCAGTGTTACTATGTGGTGATTGGACACATTTCAACTGCAGCATCTGATGATTTCAACAATCAGGAGTTGCTTGACCTATCGGGTCTGATCTTTATTCGATCTGGGAAAGTTCAAATCTTCAGCCTTAGCCAATATTATTTCACCTCTATTTTTGCCAAACGCACCTGAACCTGAAAAGCTTTTTTCTGTAAGTAAAACTGTCTGAAAATACAATCGAGGATGATACAGGGCTATGTCAGAATAAAATAACAGTCTGAGTTTTACATGGATCTAGAGGAGTTAGTGACAGTTGTTATTCAATACTAGGCCTACCACTAATGATAATAAAAATAAAAATAATAATAACAATAATAATAATGATAATAATAACAACAATTATGATAATAATAATAATAATAATAATAATAATAAACTAGCACTTTTCATACACAGTATGCATCTTAGCGTTCTCTGACAAATATAAAAGGACAGAGAGAGTTAAGACAGGGAAATCCTAATAAATAAATAAATTATTTAAAGAAAAAAGAGAATTGCAAGAATGAATAGAATGAAAAAATATAAATAAAAGACGAGAGAGCTAATTAACAGCTAAACTGACCAGGTTTCATCTTTCAGCTGTCATTTAAAAATGTCCACTGAGCCCACCCCTCTAATATAGTGTATAGGTAATATAGGTAGTTTAGGTGTATAATGGATGAAGGCCACTTCCCCAATTTTATGATGGAATATTTAGAAGAACTGCTGTAGAAGATCTATGGCCTTGTGGAGATACATAAAACAACAAAGAATAAGTGAAATAAACAGGTGCCAAACCATAAAGAGCTGTGTATAAGTAGAAGAATTTTTAAATTGACAGAAAAATCTGTGGCTCCCTGCTAAAAATTAGAAGCCGGCTTTTGGCACCTCTGTAAGAAATTCAGAATCCGTTATTTCAAAAATTACTGAGCTCTCTGACGGTAAATCTGCCACTGTTGTCACTTAAAATTGCCTATGTCTGCACACGAAAAGACAATTTAACCAATGCAATACATTTCCTTGCTGCTTCCTTGTAAATGTGACTGTGTGCATCTGTGAGAAAGGCAGAAATGCTGCTGTGATAAACACTGTGAGCTGCGTGTATGCGGGTCTGCGTGAGTGTGAGTGTGTGTGTGATTCATCACCTCAGACTCATTACAGCAAAACACATCAGAGACTCTGTAGAAATCTGGATCCAAGTCAGGGATGGCCGGTGCGGGGTTGAATATTGTCTTTACTGTAACAAGAAACCAGGCTGCAATCAATCCGCAAGGCACTCAGTATAACATGTGGTCATTACAACAGTTCAAAAAATATACTTGTTCTCAGTGATAAACCCAGTCATAGTCGTCAGCTTGCTTTTAAGATGATCCAATTTTGACAACATCCCTCGGTGGCACGTTTCACAGTTGTGTGATGTTTCTTTTCCATTTGCTAAGCTTCACTGTCAAGGTCTGGAATTACCTTAATTAAACTTGCAATGGGAACAAAGGCTAGTGGGCTACCTTTGGGGATTGCTCTCCCAGGCAAAGCTCAAGTGGATAAGCTTCTATAAAAAGACACCTTTTAAACGATTAAATTAGCACTCCCTGGAAAATAACACCACAGGAAAAAAAAAAAAAAGGCTGGTGGAAACGGCCTCACATCCTGTAGCTTTCTGTAGTACACTGTAACCGCTGCAGTATCAGAACTGTGTGTGTGTGTGTGTGTGTGTGTGTGGAGACGATAAAACATGAGGCACATAACCCCATATATGTGTGTCAGTGTGTGGGTGAGATGAGTTGTGACCCTTTCTGTGCATGTTAAGGAGTGCAAGACAGGGAGAGAGTGAGCGAGAGAGCAAGAGTGTTTGTCATAAGTAATCCTCTGTACGTGTTGCATATCACTGTCTTATGCATATTCATGAGCATGGAGCATTAATGCATCTAATACCATGATTTCTGTGTATGTGTGAGGATAAGCCCAGCTTGACGAAGCGATTAATTCTGATATCTCTGTGTACAAAATAAAGCCTCATGAAAGTGTGTGTGTGTGTGAGAGTGAGTGAAATATATGTTCAGCGTTGGTGACATCAAAGTCTGTTGTGCAAAAGTGTGTGCCTAGTTGCTGTGTGTGTGTGTGTGTTTGCGTGGGCACATAAGAGAGCAGCTGCGTGGGTTTGTGCAGGGCTTTGGCCACCTGGCGCTTTGAGGTGGATACTGGGCTGCTCGCGAGTAAAAGTGGAAATAATGTCTCTCTCGCTCTCTGTTTTTAACACACACACTCATACTGTACTATATGTATACTCACATGAGCCAAGGCCATGTCACAAAAAAAAGTGACACTGGGCTCGTTCCAGCTCTTCCTGCCTCTCTCTCTCTCTCTTGCTCTCTCTCTCTCTGTTAACTGATTTGCTCCTCAGTTTCCATCGTTCCGGTTTCCAAGACGAGTGCGACATCGCTGAAATGTGATGCCTCAGTTTTGCATAAAAGGAAGCATCTCTGTCTTCCCCCTCGCCTCTAGCCTCCTGTATCTGCTTAACATCTCATCTTTCACTCGAACCACTGTTTTTAACGTCTCTCGTTCTTGTATTCCTTGGTACCGTTGACAGGGTGATGAAACTTTAAGAACAACAACAGAAGGTGACACATGTTCCTGTGTTGCTCATTAAGCTGACTATAGGTTTCATTTCCACTGAGACGACCAACACTCACCCCTGTAATAAGCTGCTTAGGGTCACAGTGTAAATTTTAGATGGTACTATCACATGTTTAATAGCACACTACCAAACTACACTTGCTACTTTGTTCAAACACAGAGTGGTGAGGCCAAGGACTCACATGCAGTGAGTTCAGGGATCCTTAAAGAACAAGGCTAGCAATGTTACTGTCAAACAAACCTGCGAAAAGACCAAAACAAATGTGTTTTATGATGTTTCCCTACTTCCCTACTCTGTCTGTGGTATTCAGCTTATTCAGCTTCAAACCAAGTGGCAACCAGGGCTGAAAAAATGAAGCCACACTGGAGTACCAAAAACTGCAGTACGTCGAGTGGCCGCTTGAGGCTGGCTCCAAAAGTGATTAAATCCCTATAGACTCCCATGTTAAATGTATAACTTTACAGCAGAAAGAAAGATGTTTACAGCCTGGTACATAAATGGTTCTGGTGGTTCTGGAGCTAATTTCGTCCTTTATAACTGTACAGAAGGTGAATTTTTATATAACTCACCTGTTTAAATTTTTATTAAGAATTAAAATTCTGCATAATTGAGGAGGGCGTGGCTGCTCTGAGTGACAGGTGGGTGAGCGTATGCTTGCCAGAAACCAGCTTTCACCAAAGTCTTGGCTCCACACACGCCCCTCCTCTTTGCCAATTTTTGGATTAGCCGGGAGTTAGGTGGAGTCAGGCACTGCCAAGATGATGACGATGGAGCACCCCACTCTGAGCTTCAAAACTTCTCTTCATAAACCTAAGGATGACATCACGGAGGCTACGTCCATCTTTATTTACAGTCTATGGTCCAAACCATTTTGGTCCCACTGAAGAAGTAGGTTTTCAAAAATGAGTTACAAATACAAAACTTGTGTATAAGTGATATAAGTATACAAATGATGATTAATTTTATACCAACATACACGAGAAGTCCTCAAGATGCTCAAAATCAAAAATCACTGTTGTTTTTTAGCAAACATTTATCAAACAGTTTGCTGTTGTTGTTGTTGTTGTTGTTGTTGTTTATTGGGCACTATTTCCAGTGACAGATTAATACACATTTGGTCCTGTGGTGAGTATTTCAGCAGCAGGACAGTGTATTTAGGACTGACTCAAAATAAAGTACAGTGTGTGTGTTTATTGTAATGAAGGAATATGTCACCCTGTTTGACAGTATGGCTCATTTATGTGTTCTTAATTGTGTCAGTGCAGCTCTGTGGCACTAGTTAGCTGGATCAATTATTTGTTGACTACTGAATAATGCGAGCTTTATCCTTAAGCCTGCTCTTCAGGATGCAAAAGGCATTCACAGAAGAGATTCTTCAGGCGGACCAAGGACAGAAGGTAAATAAAAAGTCTTTATTGGATGTTCAGATTTGATGCCTTAGTGTTTCAGTAAGTCTGAATGAACAAATAAAGAAACTTCTACTGTACTTGTATAATCATTATGGTTTGACCATATCTGACCTGATGAAGAGGTCACAACACGTCAGAGTTTTAAACCATTAATATACAGAATTAAACAAATAGATTTTTTTTTGTTTTGTTTTGCCTTGCTTTACTGTATCCTGATAAATATCATTGTATTGTAATAAGTAACATATCAAATCTCAAATCAATACAAAATTAAAGGTCCCATATTTTACACTTTTCTGTGTTTTATTTAAAGTGTTGATATCCATAAGAAGGTATATTTGTGATTTTAAGAGCCAAAAACTGTCTCAATGTGGTTTTACATCTCCTCTCTCAGGCTTCTCTCTGGAGCTCTAGGAGCAACAGGTCAATGAGCCAATCAGAAAAGAGGATCTGAGTCTCTCTTCTGATTGGCTGACTGTTTTCTGACTGATTAAATAAAAATATAGCAGATTTCAGGTAAACATTCAGACAAACAAGATCCTGCAAGGTTGGATGGTGGGTCCAGGTGGCTGGACTTGGGGCGTGGCTGAGAGCAGTGACTGCTTTGTTGTGACATCACAAAGTTCCAGAAGTCCTGACGGCTGGTTTTAAGGCTCAGTTTCTGAATACAGGCTGTGTGCATTTCTCTGTGGACTGAGGCTTTGAGACTTTCACAGCATTAATATAAAACCTAGACCTGCTTTATAATCAAAAAACGACATGAAAAGCTTACTATATACAATATGGGACTTTTAATATATATTCCTAACACTCACTTTTGCAATTCTCTTCAGGTCAGATGAAAAGCATTCAGCAGTCTTTCCTCCTCTCCCTTGTCATGTTTGACACATGCACACATGCATATCAAACGTTGCAGCAAACAAGCACAGAAACATGCAAACCCTGTGCTGATTACGTAAGCTTTATTAATTGGAGCAATTGTAATAACAAACGGGGAGTAATTCACTGGCATTAATAGACAGCCATCAGTCACAATATAAAGTAAACACAAACCACACACTACATGTCATGAAAAAAGGATGAATAGAGTAAGTATCACTGAATCGTGTAAAAGACTTACTCATGCTCAGATTATTGCCAATCATATAATTGTCTCTAGCCATGAACGGAACTGGTCGGACGTCTGATGTTGACTTTCGCTATCTGCGCCCTTAGCTTCCATCTGTGGTGTGACCGCGCTGTTTGTGTCAAGCGTGTAACTTAAGTATTGATTTCAACTGGATAGACCCGGTGCTCATGAAGTATGCACGCAATAAGACTGCTGAGGATGAAAGCTTATCAATGTGCACACAAGAGGAGCTTGTGTGAAATCCCCGACACACAAGGATCTGCCACTGTAGATGTCACATTAACTGGCGTGTGGTGTCAGGTTGCTTTGTTTTGCTCTTAAGGTGTTAGTGAAACCACAGCACATACACAAATACACAAGCTCAGCTGCTGGGACAGATGTGGTAATACTGGGATGTGTGCATACTGAGTCATGTCTGGCTGAGTGTGCGTATGTGTGTGTGTCATGACTCTGGGATGTTTTACTCGGAGGTTCAAAGTCTGGTTGCATGTTTGCAGGCAGAACAGTCCAGAAAGTAGAAAAATACAGAAGTTTGTTGCCGTGGTCGATTCAGGAGGAAAGGTGGATGGAAAACAATGGCAGAGGAAAACACAGTGAGACAGAGATCACGCACACACGCTTACATCCACACACACACACACACACACACACACACACATAAAAGAAATGAGTCATCAGTGAGTATGTGAAAGGGCTTTAAGAGGCTCTAATTGCATCTGGTGAGAAATATAAAGGCGGCTTCTTGCTCAGACAAGGAGGAGGGGGAGGAAGACTGGGTGAAGACAGAGGAAGGAAGAAAGAGTGACACTACACAACTCTAGCATTTCCTTAGAATTAATTAAATTCCATTAACTGGTAGATGGCAATGAACTACATATACTACCAGATATACTACCAGTAAAACATTTTAGAACAGTCCCATTTTTTCAGTTTTTAATGAGGTGTAAGCAGCTCAAATCCAGTGAATAACCTGAAAGGTCCCATATAGTATAAAGTCAGATTTCCATGTCTTTTTTATTATAAAGCAGGTCTGGGTTTTATATTAATACTGGGAAAGTATCAAAGTGCTCAGTCCACAGAGAAATGCACACAGCCTGTATTCAGAAACCAGTCGCCAGGACTTCTGGAACTTTGTGATGTCACAACAAAACAGTCACTGCTCTCAGCCACGCCCCAAGCCCCACCCACCTGGACCCACCATCTAACCTTGCAGTTTGGGTTCCCTACACTCAAACAGTAGGCCAATCAGAAGAGAGACTCAGACTCTCTCTTCTGATTGGCTGACTGACCTGTTGTTACTGGAGCTCCAGAGAGAAGCTCCTCCAGAGAGGAGATGTAAAACTACATTGAGATGGTTTTTGGTTCTTAAAACCACAAATATATCTTCTTATGGATATCAACACTTCAAGTACATCACTAGAGAAGTGTAGAAAATGGGACCTTTAAAAAGTACAAAGGTAAGCAGTTAGCTGGGCATTTTGTAGAAAACAGGCCTTTTCAGGGATTAAGAAACTGGTTAGCTTCCGGTTTTCCTGCAGCAATGGAAGAAAATGAAGCCTTGAAATTTAATACAGCCAGTTCCTACAGCTGCTGCGACTTTTGCTAATGACTTAAGTAACCCTCCATCTGCACAGAGGCAGCGTTGGAGCAAATTGTGTTACTACACTCTCTGATGTACTGTTAGGACTATACTGCACTGCAGGAAGCAGTGCTGTGTGTTGCTGTTGGAGCGGTGAGAAAGAGGCAGGAGACGGACTGGTTGGTCAGGGCTTCATCCTACAGCAAGATAATGATCCCAAACGTTAGAAGAAAAGAACCAGACGGTGGCTTCACATGATGAAGAGCAGCACAGTCTCCAGACTTTAACCAAACCATGGAGCTGGTTTGCGGTGAACTGGACACAAGGTGAAAGCAAAGTAACCTGTAAGTGTAAGACATCAACTTTCTGAACCATATTAGATTTCTATGGTAGAAAGAAGCCATGTGTGTTGTCGGCTGTTGAATGAGTCACACATTTCGATTAAATTTAGTTCAGCAAGAAGATTCCACGATTCCTTGCTTCTAAAATCTTCATTTATTTGTTGAGACATTGAATTAAACAAATTTAAATAACAGCCAGAACATTTGACTGGTAGTGTATGTTTTCTTCTAAAATAATTACATGCAAGAAGAATAAACTCTTCTTGATAGGTTATCTCGACAAGTGTTTCTGAGAGCTGGCATCCACAGTACGTGTGGCTTGATGGTGACATTTGCGTAATTTGAGCGGCGCTTCACCCCCGCGTCATTAAATCCTCGCCGCCAAACCCATTAACACTCATTCTCTCCAGAGAACTGCATTTACGCAATGCTCTGGTGCAGCAATGTTGAGGTGGCATCCTTGCCAAGCATCTTCACTCGCCTTGCCTCTCTCCTGGCGCCACATGCCATGCCTAATCCCGTGGTACGATCAACACGGTGAGGAGGGTGGGGGGGGGGTTGGGGAAAGAGGGTGGCACTCGGCGAGGCCATCTGGGTATCCCATCTGCAACACAGTTATGGCTGCGACTCTTTCGTTCTGGCGGCCTGCAGCGAGCGTTTACCAGCGACAGGCCCTGATGACAGGGGCGAGAGGCTCCCCAGACGTCTTGAATGACGTGGAAGGCTTCTAATAATAGGATGCTGTTAAAGATGATTAGCTCAGTAACCTGTTTATCAAAAAAAAAAAAAAAAAAGTGGAGGCAAGGAAAGGACAGAGGGAGGGCGGTGGTCTAAAATAGACTTTGTTTATGCAGGAGTACAAGGATCCTGTTGGCTTTTAGAAATGTGTATGGACGCGGTGCTTGATGTAGAATATGAGCAGCAGGGACACATCAACTACTCGTGAAAATATTTCAATTGTCCTCTCCTCACTCTTATCTTGATAAAGAGATATGAGTCAGTGATGAGCTTCTCTCTCAAGAGTGTAAATGTGGAATTTGAGCAGAAACTTCACATGACTGTTTTCAAGGGATCCTCTCATCCGCTCCTGTATTTTTCTATCCTACGATGTGGCAATCTCAGGCTTTAAAAAAAACAGACTGATAAATCAATAGACTAATACACGACAGACAAGTTCGGTGATCTTGAGTTAAGTGCAAGTTTCATAAAATCATATTTAAAGGGGCTGTTTGTGAGTTTCCTCTGTCGCCGAGTGTGGTTTCTTGCCGGGAGCAGGTGGTGGTGACTTTCACTTGACAAGAGCTTCAGCCATCATTCTGTTTACAAGAAGTTATAATACAGCGCTACATCTTCAGGGCAGACTGGAGACATGAGTTAACATTGGTGTTGCTTTCCACCACTGGATGCAGCTCTTGGTGAGGAAAGGAATTAAATTTGTTGCTGAAATCGCAGGTTTTCTTCTAGACTGGTAAATAAACAGCTGTCAATGCTAAAGGGCAATAGCAAAAAAAAAAAGCTTTTTAACGCGATGCTATATACAATTTCCTGAATGTACTAGATCCTCTTAATCAGTTGTGGATAAAACCATTGTTTTATAACAAATGTTTATCAGTGGCCTTAGAAAACATGGTCTAAAAGTGGAGAGGAGTCACGAAGTCAACAAACTTGTTCAGTTATCTACCAGCATACATACTGAAGTTTTCCAACACTAGCTGAAATTAGCCATAAGCTACTGGTCACACCAGACCAAGTGAGGCTGTAGCAGCAAAATAAAAAACTTTTTATTTGTGTTGTTTTTGATGCTGCCTGCAACAGCATTCACTCAGATCCTGCAGGCTTGAAGGGTGGCTGAAAATATTATAATCTGCTCCCTCACGGAAAACAGTGACTGCAGTTGGTTTCACACAACATGGAACGGATTCCAGTAGTTTTCCAAAATAAAAATCAATTCCCGTTTCCCCAAAAATACAGCTAAATAAATCTCAGTTATTTTACTTGACAATTTGGTCAGAACTGGTGTGCCATAGCTTAGCCTCTGTACTTTCCTCCTCCCTGCTTGTTGGTCTACATTCCTACAGTCATACTCAGTAGTTTACTGACTGTCTACCAGGCACATCACTCAAACACTCTGTAATCAAAACACGAGACTGAGGGCAGCTAGTTATTCAAACCAAACTCCTATTCAGACATGTGTGTTTAGTTGTGTTCATAAAAACTGCAAGTACCAAGAGTTCAGACAGAGCATTTCCCATGGCCAAAGAGGAGCGGGCTCAACAGGGTCGTGCATCAGGATGAAGAGAAAAGCATGTGTATATAGCCATATTCTGGCAAAACTACGAGGATTTGGAAGATACTGAGCACACAGATGGCCAACAGAGAAGTGGATTTCATTGCAGAAGAGGTTTGAGAAGTTTCTATGGATATTCTGATACTTTTTTGGACACATTTCTTCCTCCATCACTGTCAGGATCCATTGTAACACCATGAATCCACACTGACCACAGCGCATTTCAAGCCCCCATGGGAGGAGCTTTTCTAAAGAAAGATTTTAGTTTGAGTATCACTTAAAAGTGGGTGTGTTCCACATATAAAGCACCCCCACCTCCAAAAGTTAAAACATGGTTTTAATCGGCTGTCCCTCTCAAATTGTTTGATAAACTAATAGAAAACTACAGTATATTTTACGGTACTCTTCAGGGTTTGTGTAAAATAGGAAGAGATCTACAATATATTTCAGTTATGGTCAGTTGGTCATCCATCTAAAATGACTTTTTATTTAAGTTAAACTCTTGTGCTATATATGCAGACAAATGCCTGTAATTTCTTCAGTCAAACAAAGGACTGACTGAGCCTTTCGAGACCACAGGCAGTAGAAATAAACACAGTTAATGGGATGCAAATGTAACCACCTGTTCTGTTTTATATAAGAGCAGCATTACAGTACTTTGTCAAACTTTTCATCATTCTTACTTAAAAACAAACAACCAAAAAACTTTCAGGCTCCAGAAGGACCTGCACATGTGCAGTGGCCACGCCATGGAACACAGTACAGACACACTCACTGACCTTTGTTCTCCTGAGCCATGCGCAGTGCCCGCAAGGATGTCTGCGGACTGATCTCCAGCTGGCACACCAGCACTTTTGCATGACCGATGGCTGGAAGAGCTTCCTGCAGCTCCTCGTTGCCCAGCAGCATGTTGGCACCGGCCACGATCACAATGGCATTCTCACCTGCCCGAGGACACCACAGGAGACGTGTGAAGATACAGGCACCATGTCATCACTGTGAGACTCGTGGGAACTTTAAAGTCCATCACTAGGATTAAATTGAGGCTTTTTAATGTAAGAAACTGTGGTGACTTGTTGTATACTCACATTTGTTGCACTCTTGTGTACAAGTACACTACATAAATAAATAGACTTAAATAACCTATTCCATCTGCCTTAAAAACATTTGTTATATATTAAAAATCACTGTCATTTTAAATGTGCTGCAAATAACCTGTGACCTTCAGGTGCTTGTTAAAATGCCTCATTAATGCTTTAAGTATGCTCTCAATTTGTCATTAAACTATAACCTTCAAAATATTTTAAAGGTCTCATATTTTACACTTATTTAAAGGCTTGATATCCATAAGAAGATATATTTGTGGTTTTAAGCCCCACAAACCATCTCAGTGTAGTTTTACATCTCCTCTCTCAGGCTATTCTCTGGAGCTCTCGTAACAACAGGTCGATGAGCCAATCAGAAGAGAGGATATGGCAGATTTCAGGTAAACACTTTCAGAAACCAAATCCTTCAAGGTTGGAAAGTGGGTCCAGGTGGGCCAGGCTTGGAGCATGGCTGAGAGCAGTGACTGCTTTGTGCTTTGCTCGTTTTAAGGCTCAGTTTCTGAATACAGGCTGTGTGCATTTCTCTGTGGACTGAGGCTTTGATACTTTCACAGTATAAATATAGAACCTAGATCTGCTTTATAATCAGAAAAGACAATATGGGACCTTTAAATTAACCCAATGTTAAACACATGAACCTAATATTCTGATATGTGTCACAGTTTATCTTTGGGTTGATTTCTTTTTCTTGAATTTTCCCTTTCATCAATTAAAGAAATATTGTAGCTAAACACATTTGATTTAATTGACCTTTTCACACAATGTGAAACAGCATGTGCAGATTGTTTTATGGGTCATTATGTCTTAATTCTTAATTTCACAGTGAACGACTGTAAGTTGCACCTCTCTCTTCTTTCCAAACATTGAAATCAAACAGTTAACTGCATAATGACAAATGAGGATAAGCTTTCCTGACTGTGTTAAGTGGTAGTGAGGGGATGAAAATCCAGGAGGGGATCCACACGTCATCACCTGACTATATTTGCTCCATGACAGAAATTGCTCTCCATGTGGATACTCAGCATGGTTTGGTGCACTCAAGCATTCATGTTTGTGTGTGTGTGTGTGTGTGTGTGTGAGAGTGTGTGTGTGTATCCGGTGATTACAATCATTTGAGCATTTGAGCAGTGGTGAGTCAATGGCAGTACTTAATACTTGGGTGTACAGTGTGTGTGTGTTTGTGTGTGTGTGTGTGTGTTTGTGTGTGTGTGTGTGTGTGTGTGTGTGTGTGTGTGTGTGTGTGTGTGTAGCAGCCAGAAAGGTGTGTAGTAGCCAGAGAGAGTGGGCTTATAGCACGCGTGTGCACAAGATCATTTCTACAACTCCAGGATTACGATATGGGCGAGCGGCAAAAGCATTTACCTGCATCGTTGACAATGATGGAGGCAGCTCCTGTGGCTGCGTCAGAGGTCTGACCTACAAAGTCTGAGACAGAGAGGAAAAATGAAAGGTACAAACCAGAGGTTACAAGCATCCATTATTTGTCTGTCCTGCAAAAAGAAATCTGTTGCTTTCCTGCCTTGACAAAAAACTTTCATCAACGCACCTCTGAAAAACAAAATGTTATTCTAACAGTAATCACTACTAAATCCTTGGAATGCATTTGGTTTAGGTCACTATTTTTTTGGGCAGTAAACATCTGAAGTCTGATATGTGCACTGAGCACAACCTTTGAAAAGCATCTACATTTAAAAAAAATAAATAATCAAAATGGTTTCACAATCATTTGCTACAACAACAGACAAACTTTCCAGTACATCCAAAAGCCTTGAGTAACTAAAAAGAATCAACAAAATGCAGGCTAAAAAAAAGCAACACTTGCTCTTGAAAGTGAACTTTCTGCCATGCACCATGGAAATGGGAACCAATTTGGCATGTAAAGCAAAAAACAAAGCCTCCATCTTACCTGTGTGTACACCACTGTCCTTGAAATTCTGGATGTAATTGTCTCCAAAGAAGTCTTTACCAACCTAGAAAAGATTGAAGGCAAAACGATTACAACAAAGAGAGTGTCAAGCAGGGTCAGACTTGGTTAGCGGCAACTTTTGAAAAGTGGTATACTCAAATCTCAGTTGGGATGGATTTTCCTGTGCCCTGCCAGCATACTGGCATGGTGCCGCCGCCGAAAATGTGCATGGACGAACACACAAATTCAACAAACGCACACGCGCAAACACACGACCAGCTGCGCCAAGCCTTGAAGACAAGATAACCCCGCCTTCACGCCTCTTCATGCCCACCTCGCTTTCGTTTTCTTTCCCCTCCTTCCACTCTTTCCCTGATCCGCAGTGGGATGTCCACATCTGTAGCTACTTTGGGTTGTGGAAGGGGTCCCCACCTTGCCCCGAGGCGCCTACTTCGAACCCACGCTTTCCAAAAAACGTGCCAAAATGCGGGCACTTCTAGCTGCCTGTGATAGTGGGATGGGCTGGTATTGGCTGCTTGGCCCCACTCTCTTTGAAGAGCGGCCTTCTGTCTTCGATGTTTTTGACAAGCCCGGGTTGTCTATTTTTGGGTTCTCCCCATGCCCGGAGAGCTCCTCCCGCACTGGGTTGTTATCGATCGGGCCTCTTTGTTCTGACAGAGGTGGGGCTTCGGTGCTTTAGTGCTCAGGTTGAAAGGCAACGCTGTGCTTACTGATTGGAGACTTGGGGTTGTATGGTATGGGAATAGGCTTGTTTGAAGGCGCACAAGCGTGGGTGGGCGTATGCATGCAGTATGGTATTGATCAAGAGAAAATGAGGCATGGGGAGTTGATGTGGTGAGATGACCAAGGTGTGAATGAAGCTATAAGGTTTTGGGGAGTTGTTAACTACTTGGTGGACTTTGGTAGCTGGTGGCTGATTATTTGCACTGAGTAGGACGTGGATGAGCCAAAGTTTGGACAAGCAAAATAACCTTTTTTTCTACAAACACAAAGAAACACAAAGTAACACACACTTTAACACAAACTGATACAGAGTATGGCTGCAAACTTGACTGCGCTGTCATACCTTGCAGACCATAGCAGTTTTGGCTCCCAGTCTGGCAGCCTGTATGCACTGGTTGGCCCCTTTTCCTCCAAAGCCGATGAAGAACTTGTGACCATGGATGGTTTCCCCTGCTTTGGGTAGCCTCGGTGCCTGGCTGAGGGGACAAATAAAATAATAAAAAATAAAAAAAACATTCAGCACAATTTTAAGGAGCACGCAGTCACAAAAACAACCTCATGGTATTTAGGGAACAAAAAAGAAAGAGTCCGCTAGTTAAAGGAATGCTTAGCTTGGATTTTAAGGCTTTTTTCATCTCGACAGTCTCCTACACTGAGGATAAAAGTTTGCAAATTTTTCCATCAAACTTTGCAAATTGCCTTTTTTTTCTTTTTCTGTGAGTGTTCACCAAGGAGGTGTCAAAATGTGAAGCTAACACTTCAGGGCCAAATCTTTCCCTGATGAAACTACGGTATGTGTTTATCACTGGAAAATGTGCAAACACACACAAACAAGAGGTTTCTGTGGAGTCTGCGGAGGATTATATCTCAGTGCTTCATTGATTTGTTTGTGGCAGCCCACCGCAATATCAACACTGACCACAAATTCAATTTCTTTACTATTGCAAATGGGTAAAAAATTCTTTGCAGAGCTGTGCATTGATGCGTTCAGCCGCTCATTGCCCCGGTCTTGCTCTCACTCACAAACACATTGACAATGAGCCTTTTGTCACAGTCGGACTGGCCATCAGGAACCCCGCCGCATCTGTGGACCGTCCATGATTTACCATCTGTCTCTTTACCGGCCCTCACTGTGTGCCTGTCATTCCTGGTGCGCAGACAGTGAGTTCTGCATGGCCCACTGGCCAATCACAATTTGTACTAAACTGACTTGGATCTGGTTGGTGAGGGTTGTTATTTGTTTAGCACAATGTGAAGCAATGGAGCTGCAAATATTGTTATTTGTAATGTTTATGTGTTATTTATTTGTCATAAAGTACTTGGCAATCAAAGCATTCGCAGTGGAGCACCTTAAACAGTATCGCAGTTCCCTCTCTTTTCTAAGATCATTTTCAAGGACTTTTCCAGGACATTTTCAGTAATGATCCAGCTCATATCACAGGATACATCAATGTGCTCGTATCTGTGGAAGTCTGATTTATATATTATATATTTAGATATCATATATTGTTTATATTATTATTATGAAATCATCTTTTACATGCTTTATTAATTATGAAATTATGACAAATTGTTTGCAATTGCTTGGCAAGTGTTATGTAAATAAAATGTATCACAATTATCTTTACTTCCCATTTATTATTATCCAACTCTCAGCAGCAACCCTATAAACCTAATAAAAACTACCACAGTTAGCAGCCAAAGGTGACTTAAGTACATTTAAAGGATAATGTAACAAACCTGCACACACATGATGTAACCTCGGGGCATGTTCACAAAATTTCCAAACAGAACTGAGAGCAGCCTATTAAAAATACTGTCGTCCATAAACTAGTGTACCATTTGAACGTCAACATGAGCTTGAACAGGAGGATGTTGAAATAATTTTCCAGGACAACACGATATTTTCCAGGACATTTTACTTCTCTCATTCTTCACGTGTTTTCCATGACTGGAAAACTGGTCAGCTGTTTTCCAGGTTTTCCAGGACGTGTGGGAACCCTGAGTATCACTCAATCATTAAGACAGCCCCCTCACCCCTCTGCCCTTTGGGAAACATTTTATCTTTTGGTCATGTGAGGATAAACCAAATGCAAACCTTTTCACAGTGGGCACAGGGAGTTTTTCTCCCTGTCATATTTTCCAAACTTAAACACAACAGAAGCAATAAAAACACAGACAGAGACTGGGGTCAAAAACTGCTTCATCACTCCAATAAGTAGACAAGATACTTTACCTAGACATTCAGTCACATATACCCACGCAAGTGTCTTCAACTTTGCAAATGATGCAACCAGCAAAACAAATGTCTCAACTTGACACTGGCCACACCAGTAATGCCTGACTCATCGGGGTTAGGTAGCCCCTCCCCTCAAGGTTGATATGCCACAGGTGGGCGCCCTCAGGACAAGCTGTCTGTTCCCTGATTCCTCCAATCACAGAGACACGGTGGGTGATGAGTAACATGGGGGAGAGACGACAGACAGCTTCATACTGTATGTCGGAGCGCTGTGGTTTGGCCTCAGACCAGCGCTGCCCAGAGCCCATGGGTTTGCGGACGGCAAAATGTTGTCGTAAACTTGTTTTTCACCCTGTTGTTGCTCTTTTTTTATGCTTGTGTATGTGTGAGCGTGTGTTTGTGGCAGGTGTGCTATTACAGTAAGTTCACTCAATCCCAGGATTTCCAGTAAATGAGACGCCGGTGGCAAACACTGGAGGCTGTTATAAATGCTGCTGTTTTTGCACCGGCGTGTGAAAACACTAAAATGCCCAAAGCTATAACAGGATGTGGGGTCAGTGAGGCTAAAAAGTGGTGAAAAGGAAACGGAACAAAGGTCAAACACAAGCGCACACACCTCCTCAACACACACATTACCTATTCTGCTTCTTGGTGCAGCTGTCTTACTAAATTTTTCCCACCTGTGTCACCACCGTGTGACTTCTGGTGGGAAAAGTGGTGCTTGCTCACTCACTCCTACATCTACAAAGTTATTCAATTTATTAAGAGGCTATGTTTAGTCAGGAGAAAACTTTTTTTTAGTGGTTACCATGTCCATATACCAGTAAACATGCCTTATACACAATGTATAAAACAGAACAAAAATATTGCAAGAATACAAAAGACATTATTAAAATACATTTCTCTCAAAATGTCTCCAGTGTCCTTCATGAAACCCACTCAATGCATGTCAATCATAAAGAAAAAAAGGGATACCACTCTCACATGTGTATGGTCAATATGACTAGCGTCTTTGTGCTAAGCTAAGCTGGTTAGCTTAGCTGCCACAAACACACTCTCACACATACACAAGCATCAAAAAAAGAGCAACAACAGGGTGAAAAACAAGCTTATGACAACATTTTACCATCCACAAACCCTTTGGCTCGGGCGGCGCTGGTCTGAGGCCAAGCTAGGCTGGTTAGCTTAGCTTCACTTCAAATCTGGGTGAAACAGATTGACTCTGCCTTAATGTAATAAAATAAATAAATAGCAGCACCTTAAACACTCACTCACAGATTAACATATTCTATCTTACTTTTTGAATACAAGTGTGAGGTTGCCAGACTCACAGTGGAAACAACATTCGAGGAAATCCAGACAAGAAACAGTCAGACACACAACCACCAATAAGACCACAATAAGGCCTAAAATACAAAGAAATACAAAAGACCTAAATCTCAGTCAATAGACTTGACTGATTTAAGAAGAAAAGTGAAATGTTAAAATTATACTGACATAAGCTAAGCTAATTGTGGCTCTTGCTTAATACTCAATTGACAGATATGAAAGTGGTATACATCTTCTCATATAACACTCAGCAAGAAAATAAGTAAGTGCATTTCCTAAAATGCAAAACCATTGTTTTATGATTTTTTATGATTTTGACAAACCACCTGTGACCATTTTCTGTTAGAGGCTTTATCCTCTCAGTGAGTTCTCCCGGTGTCTGAATCCATTCATCCTGATAACCCGTTTATGGTTCTGAATCTAGCTCTACTTCTTCTTTGGTCCTTTCTTTAGTGAAGTGCATGATGCCAGTAACCTGACTGACAGAAAGTCTTTTTGCCAGGTGTTAAGGCTGAAAGTATTATCATGTTTTTTTGTGTCCCTCCTGCACAGGTCAGAAACCAATGTTCTGCCTTCCTATTTTATAAAAGTGCTGAGAAACTGATCTGCTGTGTGTCACAGTTAGTCATGACATTTGAATGCTCATGACAACTGTTAAGATACTAATTTTTGAAATTGGTGATAATTGACGAGCCCCACCTTTGTCAACACTAAAAACACTGTCAGCTTTAAATTTGAACCTAATGACTCCACATTTGGCTGACAGCCACCTGAAGCCGGATAACTGGCAGGTAAGATAAACAGATTTCCAAATTCTTAAATAAACCCACCCACGCTTCTTCATGCCCAGAGAGACACTTGGCTATTGTTGTCTGTGGTGAGTGCACCAAACAAACAGGGCAGTTATGTGCTAAAGTGCAACCTCAGTGCATTTTCTCCCACGGAACCAAAAGGCCAAAGCAGGTGTTCAGTGACGTGAAACGTTTGCTCTAAGGCTGGCTCTTGTTTTCCTCGCCTCCGTCTCTATTAAAGTCATTCCTCAGCTGTTGGCGAGCAGCGAGGGGAAGTAGAAACAGACAAAAACAAATTGAAATGCTTGTTTTCCAAAGTTTAAACTAGAGCTTGTCTTTCTGGTTTCAAACACAACCTTCCAATTCGGATTTATCAGTTGCAAAATAAGTCACAGTCACGTTTTAGCCTGTGTTGATCAATTTTTTCTAAAATGACTGATAACGTTGATGACGTCACAGAGCACACGTTGTGACTCAGACAAGTGGTTTTTCAACTCTATGCAGCGTTAAGAGGAGACGCTTTGTTCTCATCTTGTATAATGTTTCTTGTCCACAACGTCTCTGTAGCTGAAGCTCCAGTAAATCAGGACAAGGTGAGGGGACCTAAAGAACAGGTCGAGCAAAGACAGCATACCTTACACGGACACTGCAAGCCACTGTGCCAACAAGAAGTGCAGTGTCAGAGTAGGATGTGGGCGTTTTTTTTTTTCTTTTTGTGTGTGTGTGTGTGTGTGTGTGTGGTCAGAGCAGTTGTTGGAGACATGTGCATATTGCTATTATTTGCCTGATGGTCAGAAATAGCAGATTTCAGGGGATGTAATCAGCCACTTATCAACCTGTTCTGTGTCTGAATTTGTTGGTGCTTATAGAAACATCACAGCTTTGTTTCATGTTTTTTTTTTTTTTTTACATTCACATAAAAGGCTGTCAGACTGAAACATAGTCACATGGTCTGAAAAGGTTATATTGAAACATTTAGCAGACAAATCAAAGTAATCTTGATCTTTGAAGAATAAAAGCAAAACAGCATTAATGGTAACTAGGAAATAAATTTCATTATTATTTTCTTGATTAACTGACTGATCATTTGGTCCATAAAATGTTAGCTCATGGTAACTGTTTCAGATGTCCAGTTTTATCTGACTAACAGTCAGTTTACTGTCGAAGAAGTGTGAGAGAAACAGAAAATATTCACATCTGGGAAGCTGCAACCAGTCAATTCTTTCCATTTTTGTAGTATTCTTTAAAGATTTGTCAATTATCTAAATTGTTGCAGCTTAATTTTCGTTCAACTGATTAACGGAATAATGTTAATAACCAAGATTATGAGCTGAGGAATCTTTTGAGATATAGTTGGACAAAGGATTATGAGTTCACGAACAGAGACTCTTCCAGATTTGTGACTCTTGGCTTTAGAGCCATTGTAGTGGAAACATTAAATTAAGGTTTGATCACTTTGCTTTAATAGAAACAATCCTGTGTTTCTTCTCCAGAATTTTTGGAAACTCAATGAGCAGGTGAAAAGTGTCTCCAC
This sequence comes from Trachinotus anak, assembly GCF_046630095.1. Classification (NCBI taxonomy): domain Eukaryota; kingdom Metazoa; phylum Chordata; class Actinopteri; order Carangiformes; family Carangidae; genus Trachinotus; species Trachinotus anak. The sequence continues at coordinate 4,005,071 of NW_027273884.1, forward strand.
TCAGAAAGCTGTGGCAGTAGGGGGCACTGTATGGCTTTGAGAATGGGTTAAAAGCCTGAGCAGCTCTGCTCCTCCTCTTTGTTCACTGCATATAGTAGATAATTAAACACAACCTTTTACTACCAAACAACATGCTGTAAAACAGCAGCACAGTTCTCTGCAGCCTGACTGATACACTTATAGCTAAACTATAGAGACCTGAGCGTATAGCAACACAGAAGCAGAAAGAGGCACGACGTGAGCGTGTGTGTCTCTACATGTGTGCCTACGCTGTCTGTCAGTCAATTGTACTGCCACCCAAACACTGGCTGTTCAAGACAACTGGATTTCTAACTTCAAAGCCATGCATATCACTTTGAAGGGCTGTGAATGTATTCCAACTACCCTCCCCTATCCGCATTCTGACCTCCATCCAAAAGCCCCAACCCCACATACACACACACAAACACACATGCACGCACACCCTCTCCAAAAACAGGCCATTTCCCGTTAGCTTATTAGGGTTTTAATTGACGACTCCTGCCCTTCAAAGCAGAAAGTCATTGGTTGAATTGCTAATGAGCAACAAAATAAATACTTGCGTGAAAAGCCCCAGTAGGAGAGGGCATATGTTTTTGATAAGTGGGCACTAGTGGAACAGTCTGAGCGACAACTTGTGATGTGACAACCTGAAGGGGTGCGTGCTCTTGCAAGAATGCCAGAAAACTTTTCTCCCAGAGGCACAGGTTGTGGTTGTTTATTCAGAACGCCATTTGCCTGCACTCAGGTGACAGTTATTTTCATATTAATATATAACACAAGCTGTATGACAAAACAGTTGCACAAGCTAAACAAACATGATTCTTCACTCTGCCAGGAGGGCATTTAGTTGTACTGATCCCATGGAGACTTTTGACAATGTTTTTACTCTGTGTCTTTTGAGATTGTGTCATTCCTCACAAAGGTTTTGGTAAATGAGGGTGACAAATTGTTTTCAACTAAGCCTTTGTGCTGGAGTTGATGACTAACTGATTTGTGGGAATGGATCCTGCTCGGCTCAACAAATCTCACCATGCATAAGGATGATGCAATGCTGACGTTTTAGTAAGCAGTAATTATACCAGATCATTTGCACACTTTGATTCTGTGAAACAGAGCCAGGTTATCATGGGATGGTCACACCTGAATCGTCTGTCAGTGACTAGATTGATTATTCAGTTTACAACCTGCAGCAGTAATTAATTCATTTTCATAGCTTAGTACATAGAACAGCAGTTGTTTGTGCAACTGGCAGCAAGTGTTTTCAAATTTAAAGTATTTAGCAAAAGGATTAGAACCGGAAGTCTGCCCACCATTAGCCCAATGGCCTAAAAGCTGTTGGACCAAACTCTGTAAGACCACAGATGTTCTCTATAACATTTTGGGCTTTTAGGGCAAGTACTGAAAATGCAGCAGCATTATCTAACTTTAGACCACTTCCTCTATTCTTGTGTAGACAGGACTGCACAGTCCATTTCAAGCCATGGTGGAAAACACCCTTCAGCCCATATGCAATATTTTCCACAAGCCTGCATGTCAAAATAAAATACCTCAAGGAAAAATTGTGGTCGTGATGGTTAATAATAATAAAGGGAAACAATGTTTTAAAGAAAGACAATTGATCATTTTCTATGCCCTAGTCCTCTTACTGATGCTATGCTTGCTATGCTTGTTGCACATTCCACTCATACACAATGATAACATTTAACCACTTGAAATTCTAAGTATTTTTTAAAACACTGATTTCAAACAGAGATACATAAAATCAGCTTTTTTCATTTCTAGCCTAAACTGTTAGTTTTTCTGTCTGAAATGACAAGCATTGCTGGCAGATTTTAGCTGTAGTTAGCTAGCTAATTAAGCTAATATTTGCTCCATAAGTTGGTTTCAAATTCCATCTCTGGTTGACCTTCCAATATTTCCTGCTAACTAATTTTATAACAAGAATCTTCTAGTTTTCACTGTTAACTTACAAGAGTAAAATGGAGTAAAATGTGCTTGGGTTGAGTGTAAACTTTCCCAAATACAAAAAAGAGCAGGACAGAGCTGCTAATGTTAGCATGAGCTCACAAAAAACATTGTGATGGACAATTACAAAATGGAAGGAGGGGGAAAGTACTGCCATTCTGTACATTTTCATTTGTGTGTTTTTGGTTTTGGAAATCCAAGAAAAAAGACACCACTGTCCACACACTATGAATGTCAAGTGTCACTCAGCAGCTACACGCACACTAGTTTGGAGAAGTCCATAATTTAACAGCTCTGCTGTGCTTAGTAACAGCTGCTACTGCTATGATTGGACAATTACTATGTAGCGCTGCAGTTTAGCAACAATGTATTAGTTAAAACAGTGATTTCCAACCTTTTTTCAGTTGTGAACCTTTAAAATGAAGCAATGTCCAGTTTGTAACCTGTCATCACATCATCACATTTGCAATAAGTTTATCTTTGACTTTTACTTCTTGGACTGATTCAATTTAAGTGTTTTTACTTAAAAGGCATAAACTAGAGAAAAGTTAAATACTTATAATACTTCCTCTTCTTTCCTCAACCTTTAATTTCTCATCTCTTAAATCATCTCTTGATTTTTCACGTTCATCTTGGGGCCCATTGGAGGATTCTGACCCATAATTTGGGAACCCCTGGGGTGATGGTTTTTTTCCTCCAATTTATAGAGATTATTATATACATAGATCATTGATTTATTAGATCGATTAATTTATCTTTTATCAAAAATGTATAACATATATAACAAATGAGTCTTAGAAATCTCTTCCAGCCCCACTAATATATTGCATGGAGCCACATAGGGTCCTGACCCAAGGGTTGAGAAACTCTGCTTTACATTTTTGAAATACATGTCCTAATATGGCAGTGAAAATTTGCCCGTGTGCTTCTTCCTGTTGGACCCACCTGAGGAAGCAGAGGAGTTTCCTGAGCCAGATTTAGCTAGAGATTTAGTTCTCAGCCTTCGCATAAAATATAACATAGATTTATGGCAGAGCGTGCACTGACACAACTTGCTTCACTTACTTGTAGTGATTTATTAGACAAGGTTAAATAAGAGCTAAATTTACTCACCTCACCAAGTCAGTCATACAGGAGCCAACCACCATCACATCGAAAGCCTCTTCGGTCATGATCTGATTAGGACACACATTTGTGTTATTTCTTTAGCAACAACACTCATTTCTGGGCATCAAACATCTTAAAGATTTTTCATTTGAATTATGTGCTGAGATTTAGGAGATTCTTGATTTCTCAACACTCGTCAAGCTTTTGCTGTGAAGCCTATTCATAAACAAGGACACAATCTAAAGCGCAGCAGACTCCTCGGGGGCATTTCAGTTTTCCCAACAGCCTCCAAATAAAAATCATTTGATATTATTTATCTTCAACATTAGCATGAGCTCAACTGAAACAAGAAAGAAGGTAAAAATAGAGCATTCATCGCTGGCTGAGTTGGACAGGCTCCAGTCTTGATGGGGGTGGAGAGGGGTGGGGGTTTTTCAATGCTACACCACGTGACGCCGCAACCCAGCAAAGTCTTTAATTAATTCAATCCTCAGCTTGTATCAGAGCTAATGCTAGTGTGTTAATCTCTTCAAATCTCTTCCTAGGCAGTGGAAGACTTGGAAAGCCTGGCCGCTGGCTGTAGGATGGCTCAATTCTCTCTCCTACATCTCACAGTGTATTGTCTTCCCTCTGCAGGCATGAAAAGCTAGCCTAGAACTGTAGAACTGAAAATTCTCCCTCGCTTACTGAATTATCATGGTGTAGCTGACCAATCTCAGGAAAGTGTTTGTCCGTGCAGCTGAACTATATGCAAAAAAAAAACCAGACTGTGATAACTTTGACAGATGATAATTATGTTATTCTTGCTGGGGTCTGTACTCAACAAGCATTTTCCCTTACGTCTGTTTGTGATTTTGATAATATTTTGATAAAATGTTCACCTGTAACACAGCATAACGTAAAACGTGTTTAACCATTTCACATTATCTACAGAAAAAAGTTTCCACTCAGCTTCAAGCTAAATACTACGTGTGCCAGATGAATGAATAAAGTCATGATTTGAGAGCTGGCACCCACAGTTTTGGGACTAATTGAACAAAGCATGTTCTAAAATGACTGTCATACATTCAAACAGTTTAACCTCAATGCAAATCAAAGGTGCACACAGTGGTTTAAACAATTTAGACTAAGCTGTAAGCAAATGTTGTTGGACCCATTTTAAAAAACTTGTAAGATTACATATTTTGCCTGTCTGGTTACGCAGTCAAGACTTAACTGGATAATGATTGTTATTACAATGATATGACCATTTATGTTTAAAATATACTTTTCAGAAGTTTAGACTATCATCACCAGAATATTTCTTTTACTGTCATCCCACCCCCACCCCCTGAGACACACACACACACACACACACACACACACACACCTAGTTTGTGGCTCTTTTCTTATTTCCAGGTTTCATATTTTCCTAACCATTTCAGAATACTCAAAACAAAACTAAACTGTAACTGAATGTTGAAGTAATAAGTCAACCCCTCGTGTCCTTGACTGAATTACACCAGTGATGGTTGGAAAATAACCAACTGGAGATATTTTGCTGTTGTTGTTTGTGCTGGATACTTCGAGAATTAGTCTGAATCACCACCATGAAGGTGGAATTTCCCAGTTATGAATCAGACCAGCTGCTCTCATTAGAAATACCACAGGTCCTCATCTCTCATTTTTATTTCAGTAGAGTTAAGTCATATAAGATTTCTTTTGACTAAATCAATAAACATCCCTGTATAAATACAAAAAGGGATGCATGTGCAATTACAGTACTTAAACTAGAACTTCATTCCCTTTGTACTAACCAAAGTATTACAAATAAAAAATACTTCTAAATAATGCAGTGTTGAATTGTTGATGTATTCACCTGTAAGATCAACTCCAATGTTATGTTAATAGCTAACCTTACTAAGCCTACTGCATTAATCAACAATGGCCTATATAAATTCAAGGAACACACTATGTAGTATGCCTTATAAATCCTGATTGTGCTAACAACGTATCTATCGCTGTCAGATTAACATCACAGTGTAACAAAATGGTTGATTAAAGTTCAAAGGGAATGTGACCAAGCTGAATTCGACGAAGGTTTAGGTCAAATAAATTATGTCGAGATGAAGTGTTGTTGAGAAACGCGGCACAGTAAATACCTGAAATTCAAATTTGCTCTTGCAGAGTGGACAACTGAACACCCACAAGTGACGGTCAATGTGCACAGAGACAGCTGCATATCGTTGTAGCTATTGCCAGACCTATCGTTGTCACTGGCCCATCGGTGCATATGCATTTAGTGTTGCTTAAAATTTTTCATGTACAATTATGTCAAACGATACGTGATTTATAGGGATATATCACCGAGATGTTTGTCGCTGGGAATTGGAGCTGTCATTTTATGAACAGGCACTATTACAGACGGCTAACTGCGGGGCTATCGAAAGGACCCAAACAACCGGAAATTTTGGGAGCATGAAGTAAACATTGGAGTTAACGCTCAAATTATCTGACTTCCTGCTCTTCAGGTACTTTAACACACATCTCATGATGTATCTGAATCGACAATAATGAACATGTTATAAATCGAGACAGCTGAACGTTAAAATTGTGTTAATTTGTTGCATCATTCTGTGGTAAGCTAACAGGGGCTAACTATACCAAGCTCACGGGCACTGACAACTTGACACAAATTGTGGTGAACAGACTAATTCCCCAACAATTAACAATTTACACTTGCTGAGGTGTAGGGCTTCAGCTTGTGGTTGTACTGCTTTGTGTGTTTTCCATGCAATGTGGCCAGTCTGCCGGGCACTTTATAATGTGGGAGCAGGGGCAAGCAGTCTCATAGCTAAATTTGTCTCCTTTAATTATAAATCGAAACATTCAGGAATATTGGGGTTAGTAAACATACTTAAACACAGATATAGTTTGTGCCAGTAAGCGAAAATCTCGAAACAGGAAACTGATTCTGACGCGCATACACAAATTTCCATGACACCAGGAAATGACAGATATAAATGACCGTACCACATACGTGATGTAGCTCACGTCCTTTTAATGCTCGGCATAAATACATGATTTTTTTCTTTGTAAAATATGGTTGTGGTAAATTTACGTGAAGGAATTTCCGTAAAGTGTTGCTGTGTCTCCACAGACTCCTCAGAGTGGATAAAATGAATAACATGTCCCCTGAGGTTGCACTGCACCGGATCTCACCTGAACTGCGACCCTTGCTGTGCAGCGTGGTGAGGAACGGCCGTGTGGGGCTGGACTCCACAAACTGTCTCCGTGTCACAGACCTCAAAACTGGGTGAGGTGTAGTTCTGCACCAAAACGTCCTTATGCAAAACACAGGATCCATGCAGTTTATTTTGCACTGCAGTGATGCTGCATTTAAGCGATTATGAGATGGGTGACATGCAAGGCAAACCCTGTAAACATTAAATTATGTTTGGCTCTGAAGCAGGAGTAGCAGCTAGTTTTGCAGGTATTTCTCTGAGTGATAACCTTATTATTCCTCAACATAGCAACGCGGGATAATACTAAAGTTTGAGTTAAAGCCATGGGTTATAGATTCCAATTTTATTTTTGAGAATTCGTGTTTTGGTTTTGTTGTTGTTTTTTTTGGTAAGGTTTTATACATAGCAAATGTTTAAAAGTTGCAACCACTGAGCTGAATTCAATAATGGAGAGTGAAACATTTAAACCCATGAATCTATTATTAGGCTTCTATATAACGTACTTTTAGCTCAAGTTTGCCAGTAGCATCGATGGCAACATAGTTTTAATCTCAGTGATTGTATTTTTATCTCCAACCATCTTACCAAAATGTTTAGGTGTTTACAAGCAACAAATAAACTGAGATGTCTGAAGATATCCATAAAAACAGCTTTGTTTGATCCTGTTATGTCACTGACGTGATGAGGCTTTTCAATGGATATTGGTCCTTGTAATGCAATGTGCTGTGTAAATGAATTGCATGGCCTTGCCTGCAAATTAGAGATGAAGTGTGGTTTTAACAGTGGTGGTTTCTATTCATGACGAACTAGGAACAAAATTGCATCAAGGAAATTGTCTTTAAGGAGAGTGGAGAATTGTTGGACTGAGTGTTGCTAGGCAAACTTGAATGGCACTCATGAGAGCGCATACCTCCACCAAGGCCAAACAATCCAACACAAAGAAAGTGATTAAAAATTCATGGATCCATCCCTTTAACCTGATCTGCACCAACATTTAACAGACTCTTCCCTGGACCATAACCCGTCACTCCACTGGTTCAGTACTTTCTGTGTAATCCTGCTGATGAATAAACAAACAAACAAACATAGGCGGGTGAAAACACAACCTCCTTGGTGGGGGTAATTAAACAACAGCCTGGATGATCTTGCAGTTGCACTTACAACTCAACACATCTCAACTAGTTACTAGGTCAGATCAATATACTTACTTACTTATGTATGACTACTCATAAATGACCTGTTTTGTCGTGTGCAATCACTGTGGTCATACTTTTGTGCAATAATCTTGGGACACTATGTGCAATATTTAAGACAGTACTTATTGATGCTCTAAATACAATGTTTTTTTTGTTTTTTTACTATTTATTGAAAATGTAGATAGTGTGTGTGAATGAGTGTGTGTGCGTGTATGCATAGTGTTTTTTTGGGGGGGGGGGTTGCACAGCAAATCTCATTGTACTATTTGGTGCAATGACAATAAAGCTTTTAATTCAATTCAATTCAATTTAGATTATTCTAATGTCATTAGCTGTTGAATTTCACACACATTTCTTGAGATGCCAGGTAACTCATATGATGATTTTAACCAAAATCAGTATGTTATACAGATATATTCAATTTTGATGATTTGTAAATGAACTGCACAAACGTGTGAATCATGTGTGTGATGTGCGTCAGGTCACATTATATGCCATGTTTTGAGCACAGCTTCCCACTTCAAATTCACCAGTCACCAGTTACCATTCATTGTTTTAATATAGATTTGAAAAAGAAAAACATCTTATTTTCTTGCTAAAATAATCAAATACCTCTGCAGTGGTTTATGTAAAAAAAAAAAAAATCACATACTCATCAGGTGCTTGTATTTTAAATGAAAAAAATGGCCATAATTAAAATACTTGCCTCTTTGTCGTCATTAAACAATTTGAAAATATATTTATCGTGTTTGGGTTTACTGAATTTCGTCTGTTCCAAACTGTTCTCCTAACATTCGTCTGCACACAAGGCTTTAAACCAACAGATTTGACATAAGAAGAAAGAGCTGTATTGGCACTGTGAAGAACACAGTGTTGGATTTTACTTGTGGATGTTTACTTGCATTGAAGACTGACTGTGCCTGCTGACCTTTCTCTGTTGTTTTCATTAACCCCCGTGTCCAGGTGTACTTCTCTGACTCCTGGTCCTTGCTGTGATCGCTTCAAACTTCACATCCCCTATGCTGGAGAAACACTCAAATGTAAGTCAATGAGGCTCTCAGGTTTAGCCTCTGACGTTGGTTGAATAAATTAGCCACTGAGTCTTGAGTTGATAAGTTATTGTTATTGTTGCTTTTTGATAAAATAATTTTGGGAGATAAACTATTAGCAAACATTGCTTTGCCTGTAGAAGTGAAAGGACTTGAGGCCAGCTAATCTCTCTGCAGTCTTTAAATCAGTCTGTTAGACTGTATCTGTGTCTGTATCAGTATTTTCTCAGATTACAGAAATGAATGTGGAACAGTTAGAAATGCAATTGTGCTGATTGGACAGTTTAGTCCATTTAGTCCATTTCCACAGATTTGTTTATTCTTTTTTAGACTGAGATGTAATCACTAACAGCATTTCAGTTTGCAGGTTGTCCACTGTGCTCAGGTTAATTGATTCATTATCTAGAGCAACGAGCCTGTACTCGGAAAAGTAATTTTATTTCAGATCAAACATATCTAGCCCACCGTGATTAGTGTCGAGAACTCCACTTCTTTCTCATAGCGGGCCAGTTTAAAGATGAGAGGTGGTTTCAGGTCAACACCAGCTGAACTCACCTGCTTCAATGTATACCTGAAACCATATTCATATTTGTATCCAGCCCCCAACTAAACAGAGCTATGCACAGAAGCTAAATGACTGGTTGTCAATAGAAATGCCAAATAAACATTCTATGTCACTTGAATAGGATTTATAATGAACCAAATGGCACCGTAAGACTGTTTTGTATTTGCTTAGCAACTTAGCACGCAGTGAGACCAAAAACACCCACAGGAATTCCATCACTACAACAATAAGATGAATATTTTTCTGGTGATGGTGATGCTTAATCAGTGAAATGATACCAGTAACATGATGTTTGTCCCTCTGAACTTTTACTGGAACAGTCTCTCGTTTCTGATGCAAGCCCCCACATCACAGACTCTTATGAGCCTGGCTCCAAAAGAACCCAAATGTTAAGAGCCTATAATGATGAATTAGAATGATTTAAAATTGCTGTTACTGTAGTTAGGTTGACTCACAAGACCCATGTCAGGCCCTTCTGTACACACACATCCTGGAAAGTTGCTACCTGTTATCATCATGTATCATATGTCAAGATTCATTAGGGCTGAATTGAAATTGTAATCGAAATTGCATATCAAGATCGCAGGAGCTGCACTTGATTTTTGTTAAAGGTAAGCCATGCCACAACATACATGAAGCATTGTGGGGTTGCTTGGGGGAAAAAAACCTGTGGCTTGTTAGGGGAAGTAGGATTTGCTTAATTTGCAAAAAATGTTCTAAAAATCTGTCCATGCAGAAATGGTTGTGACCTATATCAGGATATTGTGGCTAGAGTCGAGGAATGTGTAGAAGTAAGGTTTAACAACATGCAACACAGCTGTGGAGCTGCATGTAGAAGTGATTTGTCAACATCTGGATGACAGCGGGATGAGAAAAGTTCTGCCACAACATGTCAGCTTTTTTTTGGACGTAGTTCACCTTAAGTAAATGCTGAATGATAGGCCATGAATAATGATGGGTGGTTTCATTACCTGTAACAATAGAAATAATACTTCTGTGTAAAGGTGGGGTTTGTTTATTGTGAGTAGGCCTTGTAATCTTGTAGTCTTTGTCCTCAGGGTGATATAAACTATCATGTACAATATATCTGCTGTTGTTTAGGATGATGTCTTTGATTCATGGAGACATTAAAGTGCAAAAATAACTTCAGAAAAAAAAGACAAAAAAAAAAAGGCATTGTTGCGTGGCACGTGACATCTGTGCAGCTGTTGCACTCGTTGCTGTACTTTCTTGTGCTTTGCCTGAGGAAAATTTGTGCGACAAATGAAGAATGCAGGGCCGCTGGTCGGTCTCCGGACCTGTATCCTCTTGCACGCTAATAGTGGGCAGTCTGTGGACCTGCCCACTGTTGGCGTGCAAGAGCATTGCCCACTAAGTGCTATTAATGCACGCCCAGGCTCCTTCCACCTCGCCCTCTCGGCTGATACTGCTAAACAACAGTTTGTGGCCTCTGTTGTTTCACATATTACGCCCTCATGACCTCAATAAAATGTCTGGCTGAAACAGAAGTAAAACTTTGAGAAGGCCTGTTATGCAGCGACTAGACTGCACTTTTGAGTGAAGCCTCTCTGTATATAAAAGCTTATGTTATAACCTGTAAAGGTTGCACTTCCAGGAGTTCTATTTCAGTCTGGAACCATGCCAGCACGTCTCTGACAGAGTTCCAGTAGTTTGTAACAGATTTACAGCACATCCTCTCATCTTCTCATTTGACTTTTCACCACTGGAAAAATACTTCCATATGTGTATGTTTGTCTCTCTTTTTTTTTTTTGCTGTCGCTCCAATGACAAAAAAGCAGAACAGAACAGTCTTGAAGCGCACAAATAGAATTGTGTAACATAATATCAGAACATTGTGAACCAGACCAAGCAGTGTGTTATGTGATCATGTAACAGTGTCTTGTCCTTGCCCCAGTGAAGGCCATTTCCAGTTTTTATTTTGTCTGATTGCATTGGTCATTTATTTCTGCAGTTTTATTAATTTTTAGCACTTTTTTGTTTGACTATTTATTCAGATTTTTTATAAATAAACTTAAGCCAAACTTGCTTTTAGCAACGCTTTATGTGCACTATATAAAACAAATTCTGTGCACTCATTTTCACAGATCTGTTCGGCTTTAATGGTAAATGTCAAGTTTTCTCATTACTTCAGGTGCTTAATCTCAAAAGCCCCAGAGCTCAAATGTGTATTATGTTGTCAATGCATCCACTAAATGAACAAATGGCTTAACAAGCCATTTCATGCCAGATTCTGCCATCGAGACAGACTGGGTCAAGATTATGTTCCCACCACAGTTTCTCCTGTTTCAGCAGTGTTCTCCCCATCTTCCGAAATGAGGTCAACAATAATAATAATAGTAATAGTCAATTATCCTGTCTTCTTGCAGGGGATATCATATTCAATGCACGGTATCCAGAGCTCCCTCCAGATTTTATTTTTGGAGAAGATGCCGAGTTCCTCCCTGAACCCTCAGAACTACCGGTGAGTGTCTCGACTCATGGAAGGATCACTAATTGCATTTTTTCTGGTGGAATTAAAAAGGCTAATTGCAGTCAAGTATATGTTTGATATATGTGTGACCATTGTGTGTGATATTTTACAGTGAATATATGCATTATTTTGTTGTGCTGCACAAGAAAACAAGTTTACCACATCTTTGTTTTTTTCCCCGCTTTTTGAAGCCAGATCTTATCTTTTCATTTCCTGTACTGGATGGTCAGACACATGCTGATCCCAACTTCACTGATCCCACTGCCACATACACCCTTTGACAAAGCACACTAACCCTCTGCAGCCACTGTAAGAGTGCAGTGTTTCATAGCTGCTAATAATCATTTTCAATAATTGGCCTGTGCATTTCATTTTGCCATGAACTTTGTTTTGACTTACTCTTTATCTGCAAATCTGATTATCTCTGTGAAGCCGTGATTCACAAGGAAGGTAGCCTAAACAGGATAAATGGGCTGTGTGAGTTTGTGTAAAACATGTATGTGAGCCTACCCTGTAATTAAAAACAAGAAAGATCACCCAGCTCCCAGATGATTGGATTGAATAACAGATGATGTGTCTCATAATAACAGATTACAAGGGTCATGATGATGATGCCTGGCATCCAGGACTTTTACCTGGAGGGGAAATCCAATGCATTTGTTTCACCTTAGTTTGTATAACTTTTGAAGATTAATACCACACTTTTAAAGTTTTGAACATTAATATCTTACTCTTGAAGTTTCGAAAGAACATGTTTCCAGTGTTGATGTTTATTTCACCAGAAAATGTTGAGATAGAAGTCTCCAGGCTTGGCAAATAGTTTTGTCTAGTTTGAGAACTGGTTTTCAAAGACTGATTGCATCAGCACTGTTTGCTTCCAAATGAGGTGTGGTTTTAATGTTTGTATATTCATACAAGCTGCTGCCTGAGAAAAAGTGGTTACAACATGACCATAAATTCCAGATAATCCATATGCATGTTTTAACCACACTGGATTTTCTGTCGTCTTGTGTGTTTCTCTAACGGTCTGATCCTGGAGCTTTTGGATCAGACGGGTTTGAGAGGTATTAACTGCAAGTCAGGGAATTTTGCAAAGGGGTTACTTTCTACCTCATTCTAAAATGTGTTTAACTATTTGATTTCACTGTGGGCTTTAGTTTGCTTTCAACGTTAGGCCTGGGCTGTGTAAAACAGACACTTAATGTCAACACACCAGGAAGGAATAACTTTCTAGAAAGTCTGAAAGGAAACATTGGTCCAGACATGAAACCTGTCACTTAATTGCTTTGCCCTTCCTTGTCAGTGACTCAGGTTCTTTGCAAGAGTTTACACTCAGCTTTACGGCACAAATACATTTCACATACATACACAGCAACAACAAAATGAAGCCAGTTGAATGTTTGCACCAAATATTAAAAGGAGTAGATACACTCTTTAACCTCTGCTGAAAACTCTAGCATTTTAAAATTACCCTTTCTGCAATATGGGTGGTAGCCATGGTTAATGTTAAGGAAAGATTGTGCTTATGGAAACTAAATGTGGTTAAGTTACAGTCAGGATGAGGCAAATAAAGCTCTTGGTTGAGGTTAAGGAAAAATCATAATTACATTTAATAAAAAAAAAAAAACAAAACAAATGTTACTTCAGGCAGGTCCAAGATGGGATGTGATCTTGGCTCCTGCATGAAAGTCAGAAGTGCTGGATGCCCATCCACCACCCCGATACCAACACCCTTGGCGGGTTTTCAGGCATAAAACTGCCTTGTGTTAAAACAAGGGCTTCGTGGGCGTAAAGACTGAAAACAGCCCTGCATCAAAATATTAAAAGTGACTGTATTGGTCGGGGCTTGTTGCTTCAGGTGCCAGTGAAACACGATGAAATACGATCCAGAAAGTCCAGTTTGAGTGACAGATCCATGAGGTTGCGGGCAAGCAAAACACTGCTCAGTGGTTCATGAAACTCTTGCACAGGAATTCACAGTTTTGGACAGCTAAGCATGACTCATTTTATCTTTTCATGGTGATGATCACAAAGTAAATGGTAGACATACTGAGCTTCCAGGAATGTGCATTTGCTTGTATGTGATTGGCCGTTCCAGCCCCTTTTGCTAGATGATGTCACATTGCTGACCTGGTTCAACTTCTGTGACGGACCGGCCTCAAATGAATGAAGGCGCTGCTTTCTTTTCACACAGGGTTGTCGTCCAGCTGAACGCGGCATAAATAAAGGACACATTACCTTCTCCACTGGTACTGGACTATGATGTCCAACAGGGTGGTACAGAATCATTCAGCGTGGAAGTAATTTCTAGGGATCCTGGGCTGGACCTAGGGCTAGGAGATATGACCTTAAACCAATATCACAATTATTTCAAACTTTTGCCTTGATGTCGATTAATGAATAATGACCTTGGTGCTCATCAGTCTCTCTCTGCTTTTGAGCCGAGCACTGTTCATATTCGGCAAAGTGATTAAACCCTAAATGATTAAACAATCTCTGTTTTGCATTCACCACTGTCTGGTAGCTGTGATTGATAAGACCCAATCAGGCGGCGAGTCGGGTGTTATTGTTTCCAAAAGTTTCTGCCCGTCCAGAGTACGACACAACCCCGGAGTTTTCAAATTAAAATGGTTCCAGTAATGTTTCCAAAAGTCTCCGTTCTAGGGGCTTGGAAACTCTGGAGTTGTGGATGCCAGGAACAAATATAGCAAAAAGTGATGCATTTTCAAACTAAAACACATTAGTGTGGATGTAGCCAGAGGCTCAGTGTTTGCGCTCGTGTCATCCACATCGCCAGCTTCGCTTTGAGTGAGTGCAGACTTTCGTTAGTTGGACGGGACACCTGACTGAAGATTAGGTCGTATTTTTTAAGGCGACAGTTTATAAACGCACGCATTGGTGAAATTAACTGAATTAAAATGAGTAAGATTAGGTCAGCGAGAGGTTCTAAATGTCAGGATAATTGCCCAGTCCTAGCTTGACCTTTCATATAGTGCCACTCTCAGACCAAACATTCAGCTTTTCTAATGACAATCATCTCTTAACTTACCTCTAAACACACAAAGTTTACTCTGTGCCTCCAGCTGAAGAAGACTTACTGATATCCTGTAATACTGTCATCATACTAAGCTTTGGCTGTCCTTCTAACAAATCAGTTACCTGTTGAATATAACAGGAATGTCTGCTGGTTGAGAGTGACTCAGTATATGGTTGACGGGGGGGATTATTATTAGGCTTCGGTGGAGATCGGCTCACCGCTGAGTACTTCCTGGTTGTTGTTGCTATTAAGCTACCACCATGTAGTTATCCAGTGCTATATTTGAAACAGCCTAGCATGGAGGAGCTAAATTCCCCTGCTTGTGTCAGTGTCTGGGAGAAGAGAGGGGAGTATTGCTCACCCTCTCATAAATCCAGCTGTGCACATAAGGGGAAGTACCTCTGCTGAGCTAGTGCCTGGCAGCCCATCGCTTGTTTATTTTCTCACTTATATTCTCGCTGTGTTTTGCTGTTTTCATAATTCTCCTTCGGCCGCCTCTCTACCACAGATCCTCCTCTGGCACTCACTCCTTTTTCCTGTATGTTTTCAGTAAGTACATCCCCCTCTCATGCTCTAAATTCCCAGCAATTCCTTAGATTTCCCCTCATATTCCCTTGGAAATGTTTATAGTGTGAATTTAGAAACAAATGGACCAGGTGCCTGCACAATATTTCTTTGGGACTTGTGCAACATGGAGTTACAGTAACATCTTTAACAAAAAGTAAAAACATTATCGTGTGCCACTGAAATATGAATGAGTCTTGATACATATAAAATCCACAAGAGGCAGAACTCAGAAGCAATATGTTCCTGGACTTTTTCATCCAGTGGAGGTAAACATTAGGCTAATTTTAGGTCCTCTGTCAGTGGCTGGTTGAATTCCTGATGTCTCAGCAGCACATTGCTCTTGTTTACAGCCAGCCAAGGGTATCATTAGCTTCTCTGTTTAGACATGTGTTTTCCCTGCTGTCACCAGGCCTCGAGTAGGTTTGTTATCCATGTTTCTGTTTAGACAGAGAAACATGTTGCTGTTTCCAAAAAAAAAAAAAAAAAAGAAGACAGGACAAGAACATGCACATAGCACATCCAGTGCCAACCTAGGAAACTTCTTCAAAATAATTTCAGTATCAGCAAATTGGACATCCGTGGAGGAACATGTTGCCGTTAGAAGGTGAAGTAATGAAGAAATCCTGAAAACCTCAGTGATTATTAAGAAAAGGCTTTTCAATATTTAAACCACAACACAAGGGATGAAAGAGACCTAACTACCCCAGCTGGATGATGATAGGCCGCACGTCCCACAAACAACAACCCTTTATAGCAGAACAGTGCCATGAGCCGTGGAATATGAGCAAAGTCCTCCACAAATTTATTGAGGTTCACTCTTACATTGTTGCTCGGGTTCAGAGGTTCACTGGAAAGTGCAAATATAGGCTTAATGGCATCCAGACCGAGGCTAATTGGCCACTGAGGCAGCTTCCCCACCTCAGCTTGCTTTGAAACACATACTGTAAGGCTTGTTTTTAACCGGTCACTCATGTTAACTCTCCCCAGTTTCATGACTTTAATTGTGTTAGGGCTGTGGAAAGTCATCTGACAGGCCAGTGGGTTTAATTGGAGCAGAGAGAAAAACCATTGTTCCTTTTAAAACAGAAATAAATCTTAAATTGAACCAGAGGTTGCCCCTGAAAATATAATCATCACTTAACCACTCTGACACATTTATGGCTGTCTAACCTAAAGATTTAATTGATGCCAGTTGAGAGTTAAAGGGCAGCTTATCATAGATGACTTAATTGTGGTGAGCTTTGAAATACTATGAAACATATGATATTGATTTTACCATGGGAACTGTATTAACGTAAAGTCTAGTCTAGCTTTCATTCAGGGTAGTGCATGCATGCATATACAACTTAATGTGTTAGGTTAAAGTTCGGTCTCATTAGACTGCCCTGCTATTTTTACAGTGAAAAATGATGGCACAGCTCCCAAAGTGGGCTATAAATAAATAATTATCAAAGCAATCACAAACTGCAAAGTTTTTTAATCTATTGGTGTGATGTTCGAACTAGTATTGTATTAAATATGGTGATAAAGCACGTTGGAACTACATGTCTGCCAGAGCCAGCCGGAGATCACACCACAAAAAGAAATGTATGTCAGATATTTGTGCAGGGACAGTGTAATGTGACTTTAACCTTTCATGGAAAAATCAGTTGGATGCAGCCTGTTCAATTCTGGCATTGTGAAGACGTTTGGGTCATGGGGTATAGAAACCGTGTGGCGTTCTGGCAAGCACTTTGTTTGGAGCTTACTGACGCCTTAAATCCTACCTTTATGAGGGTGTTCTGTTTTTGTTGAAAAAGAGGTGTTGATTCGACATGGTGGTGGTTTTGTAGACTGTAGATATAATTGACTGCACTTACAAAGCATTTTTCTAGTCTTATTTACCACTCAAAGTCCAAGGACACTTCGACACACAGACGGGAGGATTAGTGGACGTCCTGCTCTACCTCCTGAGCCACAGTTGCCCCAGATGTTGAATTGTATTGCATTTATGCTGAGAGGTTTTTCTGATATTCTGTCCACCCAGTGTCCACTTGGTCTGTCAGTGAGAGTAGATATTTTACTATTTATATCTACTGTATTGATTATTTCTAGATATTTCTAGATATAATACATAACATATCCATTATATATAGATATTTTATATTCTATATATGTTTTATTCTAAGCTTTATGATCCACAAGAAGATGTATTTGTGGTTTTAAGTACCATGAACCATCTACACTGAAACTACACTGGCTTTAGCAACAACAGGTCAGTTAGCCAATCAGAAGAGAGGCTCTCTCTTCTGATTGGCTAACTGACTGTTTTCTGAGTGATCAAATAAAAATATAGCAGTTTTCAGGTGAACCAAATCCTTGAAGGTTGGACGTTGGGTCCAGGTGTGCTGGGGGCATGGCTGTGAGCGGCCACTGCTTTGTTGTGACATCGCAAAGTCACAGAAGTCGTAAGGCTCAGTTTTTGAATGCGGGTTGTGTGCATTTTGTCCATGGATTGTGCAGTGATATTTTTCACAATGTTTGTTTGTTCACATACACTTGTTTTATAATGAAAAAAGGACACGGAAATCTCCCTTTCTACAATATGGGACCTTTAAAAGTGGCCACAGAATATAGTATATACAGCATCATATATAGCTTTTGTGTTCGTATGTGTGAATGGGTGTGGTATCAAAGGAGATTTGGACATGTTCAAAAACACTATGACAAACCACCTTCTGCAATAGATCCTGTTGCTTGAAACAACGTTTTTGTCATATTATTCTTTCATCTTACCATGTTTGCATTTTGGCTTTAAATAATAAAACATTGTTTTTCTTGACTAAGCTTTTGACATGAGGGAAAACAGTTGTATCACCACTTTTTGTCACATTGGAACTGATAATCTTCACTAGAAAATCTGTTCCCACACTGTTTCCATTGTGGCCTATCAGTGAAAGCACACCCTACACCAGTCAGAACAAGAGCCTAATGCTGATCAAGGCTGCATTCAGCTTTGCTTGGGTGGAGGGGCGGGAGCACAGTGGAGAGGAGTTTGGAAACACACATTCGCCACAACGAAGTAGTGACAGGAATACAACAGAGCAGGACTACCCACGAGTTGCTGGGAAAAATGACCAAAGAGGAGGAAATGACAAAGACAGAGGCAGGAAGGGAGGCATGCTGGAGAGCAATACTTCTTAACCCTTACGTAGAAGATGTACTGTTGCATCACACGGTTCTTTTTTTCTTCCCCAATTCAGTAAATGATGATTACAGAACTGTTGTACAAATATTTGTGTGGAATATCCAAAAAACATACATCCCCTGAATGCTTTTTGTGAGTGTTTGATGTAGAAAGTCCTCATTTCAGTGCACACACCACAGCGTGTTTGGTGATGATTGTTATGATGGAATGTTTTACTTGTTTTTGTTTCGGTGCTACGGTCATTTTATGATTGCGATGCACTGTTCTGTTACCATAAATTGTCTGCCCTCCATTCCCTTCCATGATTTGTTGTAGACACTTACTGTACACACCCACATATGTTCTGTGAGTTATTGTGCAAATTAAATAATATGAGAAGCCATGAAAGGACCAGTGCAGGTGGTTTTGTATGTTTTGGCTCAGTAAATACAAATCATGTGTATCTTAAATCACTGACACTGATTTGGATAAACAGCACAAGTTTATTCGTGGTGACATCAGGGACAGAAATGATGTAAGGCCCATAAATCTCAGAAAGAGGCGACCTCAAAAGGAGCGGGACGATCCACTGTGGGACATAACATTTTGGTGTGTTTCACTACCACTGTCTGGAAGCCCAACAACACTGTTAGGATCTTTTGTCCTTTCTAGCCACACAGCCCTCAGGTATTTTAATACATGCAAGACATTTAAACTAAGACTGTGGATGTCACTGAGCAGACTCTGCTTCTCACATGTGGAGAAAGAGAACAGTGTCGTCTAGATACTTTGTTGCTAGAGACTTATATGTAGTCAACGTATATTGTAGGCCAGAGAACATGAAGTACACTCTTTATCTTCTACCGTGATTTGGGAATAAGTGTGCAGCACATAAGAACAGTTATCTCTAATTGCACCTCTCTTTTTTACTAACCTAATACTACTATTCGTCAGCCCCTCCGTCCCCTTCTTTGTGTGTAATGTATCATTTGTCTGGTCTAGACTTGTCCGGCGATGCGTGCAGGCACTCAACAGTTTGGGAGTTCCCCAGTGTTTTGCATCTTTCTCAGTCTATATGTGTGTGTGTGTGTGTGTGTGTGTGTGTGTGTGTGTGTGTGTGTGTGTGTGTGTGTGTGTGTGTGTGTGTGTGTGTGTGTGTGCGTGTGTGCGTGTGTGCGTGCGTGCGTGCGCCCGAGACCTGAGGTTAGTCTTGATGGCCTCTTTAGATACAACATCAACATGTTTCCACTTATCCGTGCCACAGTTCTCGGCCGTACAGTGCAGAAGCAGGATCCTGTCGAGTTACACTGGCAATTCCAGATATTGTCTCTATTCCACTGTTTTTATCTGGTGTTTATTGCATTTCCACTACCTGGGCAGCCATTAATCAGCACAACTCCCTGCATTTGCATTAATTAAGAGATTTGTAGATTTAGGTTGAATTGGGAAAAATCAACACAGTTTCATTAATGGTTGGTTGGTTCAGATATCTTATCTGTCCACTTTACTTATGCTTGAGTGGTTATGATACATGTTGCTATTTATAGTCTTAATGACAGTCCAGCAGCCCCTCAAATTTCTTAACCTAGATGCATTTTGAGAATTGCCCTGTTCTAGTATACAGAGGCATGTTTACTAAATATGTGCAAAGACTTTTCATTCTTGTTATACTTCCTCAGGGTAGAAGGAGAAACCCATACTTAAACTCAGTTATGTTGGTGTTGGTCGGTAAAAGGGATCATTTTGAATGTGATCAACTCACCAGTCCACTACTGTTATTGTTCCCCTTTAATTTAGTACAACATTTTCTTATTACAGTAAGTGCATGACACATCAGGCACATTGACTGGTTTTCATTTAGAATCTGAGATGTAGAGGTTGTTAGAATAAGTGTGGTGATTCTCTTTATTTATACCATAGAGCTACATCAACCAGTGATCCACACAGGTGGACTGGTAGAAAGAAAATGAAGACTATTCAGACACAAAGACAGGTATTCTTTGTAATTTAGATTCTAAGCCAACTCCCATTAAGAAAATAAAGTGTAAATCCAACCTAAGAATTTTCCCATCTGAGAAAAGGAATCATTCTCAGCTTCACATAACCCCCTGGTAATCCTGAATGCAAAGTATTGGTGAGCATTTCCTATCTGCCTCTCCAGCTCGTTCCCTGTTACTGTTCTAACAATGGACCTCAGGTGGCCCATAAAGTAAAATTATGTCAACCTGGGCATAGTGTACCAACTGTTGCTCCCGCTTCCTTCCTGCTTTAGGGAATAATGTGTTCCAGCTTTTATTAGAGTTTATTATTGGCAGTGCTCACTGATAGGTCTGGGAATGCTTTTAGTGGGCAGGCTATTGTTTGCTACCAGAGATGGCTGGTGGAAAAGGGGCTTAGCGATTCCTAAACACCAGCTGAGGAATGGGAGAAAACAAGAGACACGAGCGCCAAAGACTAAGATGGGACAACGGTATCAGCTCTCACCCTGGATTGATGCTGCGCTAAAGCAGTTACTGAACCTCATGAAAAGTTGTCAGAAAAGTGCTATTCCTGTCAACAAGTTGTACTGCGTTGGACACAAACCACACGGATCACAGTGAAAAAAAAAACACTGGGCTGAGAATGCCAAGTGTCTTAAACACATGACAAGAGCAATTTAGCATGATCTTAGACTTGGCACTCTCCGGGGGCGAAACAGGGTGTGAGCCCACACTTGAATTAGAGACTAACAGAGATTAATTTAATACTTGGGAGTTTTTTAATGCCTCACACTTTCAAGTCTACAGCGATTTATTGGATCAGGTTGCCAGCATCTATAAAAATCACATTTAAGACGTAAAAACAAATATCTTCTCTTGGCCTATATAATTATCTTGCATTTTCAGATGCCAGTCCCTCTCTCATTGGCCTAAGATAAATATTGGATCGAAGATGGTACAGACGGATGGCACAGGAAGACATAATTCTGTCAACTTGGGTCTATTCAGTGCAAAGATGCCCAATTTAGGTGTACATTTTGTTCTTTCAGGAAAACACTGTTTCTGTTGACTTCTTCCCTTAATTTACAATATGTTACACTCACTAAAATTGTAGCTTGAAGGAGTAATTGTGAAGCTGAAATGTCTTCATGGTTTGTTTTTTTTTTCTATTCAACCAACACTACCTGGTAGGTTGTATCAGCTATAGTTGGGGCGTGGTCCAGGTTCATTGTTGGTCAAACCCATTCGCCACTTGGGTCCAGACGGAAATATCTCAACAACCACTGGATGGGTTGCTGTGACATTTTGAATAAATACTCACGTTCCCCACAGTATGTAGCCTACAGACCTCGGTGATCCCATGACTTTTTCTCTAGCGCAACCCTGAAGTTGTTTTTGACATTCCCATCAGTGTCCACTCTACCTTGGTTCTGATTAGCAAACATTAACATGCTAACACACTAACCCCAAGATGGTAAACACTATACCTGTTACACATCAGCCTGTTAGCATTGTCATTTTGAGCATGTTAGCATGCTTCCCACTATTTAGTTTTAAAGCACAGACCCCAAGCAAGGCTGTAAAATCTTGTTCATAACTGTCAGTAGATCTCAGTAAACACAGGTGGCTAAACAGCTGTGTGGTGAAATTTTAATTATGTTAAATTTTGCCTCTTTCACATCATTTGAAAACTGCTGAAGATATTTCCCTGTATGACTTACAAGTTAATTTGTCCCCACATTACATGTTTCTTTGTGAACTAATTTTCCTAATTTTCTTCAAGAACAAACTATTTTCTTCATTTTTTTCAGTCTCAACACTGCACACTGCTAGTATGCCTGCCTAATTAGAAAATGTGTAATTGGAGTAAATGAATCAATAGGCAGAAAGAGCGAGCATTTTTTATTTTTATTTTAAAAGGCACTGTGTTCTATAATATTTATGTCTCCTGTGTGTGTTATTTAGACTTTTCGCACTGGCTTGGACACCCTGCTCTATGTATACCCAAAATGCTAAATCCTAATGCTAATCCAATATATTTTTAATGTGCAGTTTTTAACATTGATATTGAATCAAATCCTAATATCTTAAGGTAATACGATTATAAATTGCTTCCCTTATAAATACGTCCTCTTTTCAAAAAAAGGAATGTATCAGTGGTTTATTTATTAGAGGTGACAGGTTTTATCATAAGCCAAGTTTAGGCTTAATCATTTGACACAGGTTTAGCCAGTGTGTTTTGACAAAATAATTGGATTATAAGGTCCAGATTGAACCACTGAGTATTGTTTAGGGCTAAGATATCTACCCCCTGTGGATAAAGCCCTAAGAAAGATGTTCCTTCCATACAGAATGATCTAGAGGGCATGTAGATGGCTTTTTTTTCACTTCATTTCATCAAATGTTAAATCTCATCTCTCAAACAGCCTAGATTGCGACTATATTTTGTTTTTTTTTTTTTATGTATCAAATCTGTACATTTTCCGCAGGGCTTATCCTATTCATGACAAAAACACATAGATTTGTTTTGGCACACACAGCCTTCAGCAGAGCGTATAAAATCAATTCAGTGAAGAGTCTGTACAGACTCACATGTCTACACACAAACACACAAACACACACACACTGCAACACATGGACATTGCTTTTTTGGCTCAGTGCTTTCTACTCTCTCTCCCTCTATGTTCGACCAATGCTTTACGGCAGCATTCAAGCACTGCTCTGCTAACTCACAGTCAGAACATTCAGTGCAATACAAGATGAGCTAGTGTGGTGTCCTTTTATTGGCTGTAACATGCTAACAGCACGGGATGGTGCTGTTGGTCGGTCTGTCAGTCCACCACTGGTCCAGACTGAAATATCTCAGCAGTCACTGGATTGATTGCACTGAAAGATTCGCCATCTCCAGAGGATGAATCCTAAAGACTCACCCCCCTCATTTTCATTTTGTCCAGTATTTTGGTTTATTACCTGCAGAACCCATGACATTCCCATCAGCCTCAGCTGCACTTTGTGTTTAGTGCTTATTAGCAAGTGTCAGCATGGTCACTTGCCTCTGCCCTCCTAAAATATATACAGTGCTCTTTATTTATACTGGGAGAAGTCAACCTAGCTCTTTTCCAGAAACACCATGCTTCACCTGGGAGACGCCCAGTCAAGGTCCTGCCCCTCTGTCATTGGCTGGTGAATCGCTGCGCTGGAGGCAGCTGAGGTTAACGACTGAGCTGCTCGAGGACATGTGTAATTACTGAGGGAGTGTTTCTCGTTCTCTCCTGTCCTAACACACAGGAATCTGCCTGGTTTCAGTGCTTTTTCAGTTGTGTTAGGGGAACACAAAAGACTTGTATTGCAGCTCGCTTATTTTATTAAAGTAGCTCAGCTTTGTTTACCATTTCACCAATACCCACAAATGAAGCCAGAGCTGCAGAGTCTTAGTGCTGTTTTTATTTGCACTGGCTTACTTGCCTTAGCTCTACATTTTTTTTCTTCCTCCTGTCCCACCTCTTATCCCTCCACCCTGCCTCTCCTTGTCCACAGCAGAGTTTCACTGATATTCTGTGTCACAGTCCTGACACAGCACTTTCCCAGTCTCTCCTCAGTTTCAGCTCACTCCAGCCCCGGGGCACTGGCTGCCTCTTTTGGACAATGCCCATCCTTGTTTGCATCGCCCCCTCGTTTCGGGAATCCCGGCATTGCTGGTAACCACTGGTGGATCAGGACGATGAGGTCACTGTCTCTGTTTAGCCTGCCCTTGCCATTGCTCCCCCCACATCCCCCCTTTTCTTCTATGGCAAGGGGGGATGTGGGTTGCTCTAAAACAATGGAAGCTTTCTCCATGGGGCTGATATTGGGCTGCCAGAGAGGCAGACAGACACACACAGACAGACTTATAGTCGGGGGAGACAAGGTAACACAAGTCAGAGACATCCTGCTTTTGACACCTCAGTGTGATGGCTATTAATAATTACAGTATTACTAGCCCCTATTAATCCCCCCACCCACTCAGTATACACTGGAATGGCTCTTTATTCTCATTCTGTCATCATTTAGGATGACCTGCATTTAATTGGCCTTAGTGCTGCAGCAAGTCAGGGAGAAACAATGATGAACTGTAGTTACACATTTACTTTGGCATTGCAGTTATGTCATCAGGTTGCACAGCTTGTTGTTTGTCTGCTCACAGTTTGAGGAGTATTTCACTTTCAGAATGAGATGGGGGAAGGAATCACTTTCACTTTTCAGGAATCAGGGGCTGCACAGAGGCCTGCGTCATGCCCAGAGCAGAGCTAAATCACTTATGAGCCACTTTATCTCAAATATCATCTTCATATTGAATCTTTTAAAGGGGGGGTGGGGGGAGTTTACCCATTTGCAGATTTAATCTCACCTCGGTGAACAAAATTACGTGGATCACATTGTGTCGATGAGGAAAGGAAGTGATGATGTAAAAACTAGAAATGACAAGAGCCAACTCTTCTAGGTGCTATTTCCTCAGAGGAGCATAAATGTCCTTTTAGCCTATATAGATTCACAGTCATTTCAAAGTCCAAACAGTACAGTAAAGTCATTAAGCCAGTTATATGTTTGTTTTCTTTGCGTTGGCCTTAGTCTCACACCATTCACTCTCAAGAGCTCAGCCATTCATTTATCTTTATTAGACCAGGAAATGTTTGCTGTAATATCCTGTGCATATTCACACACTGTTGTCTGTTATTTATGAGCATTTTACTCCTCACGCATCAGCAGAGAGGAGGAAAAAACGTGTGTTTGGTAGATCTTACCCAGCAGAGGGTCAAGTGTTGGTTGGTTCTGCTCTCTCATTTGTGGCAGGTTGTTGCATGTTATTTTGTCCTGTAAACATGCATCGTGCTTTTCTGCCTCAGTCTGTTGAAGTGTGTTTGCAGTGACTTAAAGCGGTGAAAGGGAGAGTCAGTCTGCACTCTGGACCATTTAGATACGCAAGGTACACTAATAAATCAGCTGAAATGCTTCATGTCGACATGGTTGTAATTGTCATGATAGCAAATACAGAAATGGGCGTCAGCTTTTTCCAAATTTCAGCACCATGATAAAATGATATAAAATAAATTGTCTGGGTGTGTGTGTGTGTATCTCCATGCTAAACTACATACTTCCTTGCTATCAACTGGTGTGGCAGCAGAGGCCAGGGAAGTTTTAGATAGAAGAGGTCAGTTCAGTACTTTTCCATTTCAACCTAAATCACTCTGTGGCAACAGGACATCCTTCAGCACAGCCCTTTCCTTCTGATCTGGTAATGGGAAGTACCCATTTGTCAGGATTAGGCTATTGCTCTCAATCTTTATTTCTTTTTTGCCTCTACCATTAAAAATGGTAGAGGCACTATTTCCTGTCCACTACAATACTGCTACTTATTAATTTCCCAATGTATCTGAATAAGTTTAATCAAAACGATTATTTCTTGTATGCCGGTGGAGTCAGACTGAATATCTGACTGCTGAGTACCTTTCTTTAATACTGGAAATGAATGAAACCCTGCTCAAGACAATGAGTAGTCATCTACAGAATTAAAAAAACAGCTGTCAACCCCAGTGTGTCTTGTCAGGATGGTGCCATTAGAGGAAATTTTAAATCTTGAAATCTTTGGTTCAGTTTGTGCTTAAAGCCCAGCACTCTTTGTTTTTAAAGCCATATTAACATTTTTGTCAGTTTAGAGGATTTCTCTTCAGATCTGCTCCAACAGGCAGAGGAGTGAATGTTGAGTAAGACAGCTGATCCTTTCAATTATTTTGCTCATTGTAATCGTAATAATGGTATATTGACTTTACGTTATAACATGTTGACCCTTTAAAAAAAAAAGAAAACGAATGGCATGTCTTATGTCTGTCCTTATGCTTCCTACCTCAGCACTTGGTCCAGTGGGATGCAGGGAACCCTGAGTGTTTGCTCCAGCTGGTGAAGGAGCTTATCCAGCAGTACCACCACTACCAGTGCCAGCGTCTGCGCGAAAGCTCCAGGCTTCTCTTTGAGTACGACAGCCTGCTGGAGGATCCCAACTACGGCCGCAACATGGAGATTTATGCCGGACGCAAGAACAGCTGGGTAAGGACCCCATGTCCTACCTTTCACAAAACCAAGAGTCATGTGATGGTATTTAAAACATACCTAAAAGAAAATTTCCCACTGAAAACACTGTTCACATGTTATTCCTATAGCTTGGCCAGTCTTCAAAAACATAAATACTTCTGATTGTTAAAGATAAAGATGTGATGGAATAATATGAGCAAGGTTTGAGTTTCCCTGGTTTGTTTTGACCAGTCACGTACATGAGCTTCTGATAAATGTGCGGTCATGTTGTCATTTATCTGTTTGCCTAAGTGAAGACACGATGACAATAACTCATGAAGAGCACATACTTCAGTTTAATTCTTACACCACACCAGAAAATCATACATTATAAATTTGTATATTATTATTTTAGTTCAGTAAGAGTTTTAAAACAATAGAGGGGAATCCCGATAGCTGAATCGTTAATGGCCATGTTTTATAACCAGAAAGTCTCTGGTTCAAGAAAGAAAAATGTAAAAGGAAAATTTACCAGATGAATTTTACCTATGAGCTGCACATTGCAAAACCACATCATAGCTTTACAATGATGGACAGGAGTTTCTAAGCTTTGGCTGATAAAGTCGGTGTTAACTGATGTGGTGAAGTTGTTTGGTTTTCAGTAATAAGTCACTGTGAAGACGATCTCGTGTTGTCGTTGAAGAAAGCTTACTACTTTACCAGAAGTTCTGAAATTGTTGCTGCAGGAAATGGTATTGCATTTGCTGACTATGGCTGCAGCACCATCAGAAATGTTTCCTTAGCATAATCTATGGAGATGTGTCAAATGTTTCCAGCAATGTATGGCTGGTCTGTGTAGGCTTTTTTACTTATCTTTGATCAGACATTTCATTATCTAAATCCAGAAACATTTCTAATTTTAGAATATGTATTTTCTTTAAGCAAGATTTCTTATCTACACTGATGTGCTGAGTTTATTTTATTCATAAAAAAAAATTACAGTTGTATTTCCCAAAGTTAGACATTAAAAACGTTTGGTGTCGGTATCCAATTCAGCTGTATTGCTGAAGATAATGATTTTATAAGATTTTTTTCTTTTTTTACATCATGATTCTTCTCATTTTTTGTATGACCTGTATATTATAAACTTTACCTCTGCTCCTTGTTCTGCAGACGGGAGAGTTTTCAGCCCGTTTCCTTCTTAAACTCCCGGTGGACTTCAGCAACATCCCCGTCTATCTCCTAAAGGTAACCCCACCAGACCTATATGCATTTTCACTCATACTCATGGTACACACCTTCTTCACATTATGGACACACATTAGTCTCAAGGTGGATTTTGTCATTTTGTGTCTCTTTTAGATATAATGAGATATCATGAGTGTCCATTTGTTTACATGTATGTGTGTCCATGTGTTTTGTATGTGTGCAATCATAACAGTAGGGCTTATTTAAATGAACAGCGGTGTGTGTGTGTGTGTGTGTGTGTGTGTGTGTGTGTGTGTGTGTGTGTGTGTGTGTGTGTGTGTGTGTGTGTGCATGTATGCATGTATGCATGTATGCAGACTCCAGTCTTGGGGGCTGTGAGTTGACTAATCAGCAAGCCGTCATTCTCGATCTGCTCTGAGCCGTGTGGTGTCTGGAGGCAGCTTAGCCCGAACACTCTCTCCCTCCCTCTCTCTCTCTCTCTCTCTCTTGTTCTTTCTCATCAGTGATTGCCTTTGCCCCCTCTCTTTATTTCTAGTTCTCTTTTCAATCTGTGTTGCCCCCCTACCCCCGCCCCCCCACCCCCTCCCATCGTTGACTGCCTACACACTGGAGGCCCTGGCCCTCTGGCATTTTCCAGCCTAGCCTCTGTTTGTGAAGAGAAATGATGGTAAACATAAGGGAAACAGCAGCCATCATCAGCCTCACATCAGCCTTTGTCCCCATGTCTCTCAGACCTGGAGCGCTGACACTCGTCCCCTTTGACTGGACTCATCCAAAGTCAGAACCCTGTTTCATGGCCGTGTCACTGGTCATGATAGAATTTATTTATTTATTTATTTATTTATTACCTGTGTGTCTTGAGGCAGGAAAGTTTCTAGACACAGCCCTGAGGGGAGCACTACTGGTGACATGTTTTTTCAAACAAGCATGCTGTCACTTGCTGGAGGTTTCTATGCCAATGCTTTCAAAAGCAAGGCAGACACACTGACACCTTTAACCAGTGGGTGGTGGTCTAAGAAGAACTCTGTAATATTTAGTGATTTTATTAGAGACGAAATCTTGGATGTGAATGTACATTCCTGTCACCCCAATCATATCATGTTCTCTGCCTCACATGTACACACACACACACACACACACACACTCACAGTATTATGCTGTATTTGGCAGCCAGGGTATACATAGCATCACCATGGGAGCACTTGAAGACTAAGGAAGAGTATTGACTTGCAGAGAGAAAAGTAATGAACATCAGCCCACACCTTGTCCACCTACACATTACAGAGGAACGGGATTATGCGGCGTATAGGCTGGACTCGAAGAACACAAATGTACTGTACGCCAAACCGATGACCTGAATTTTCAGTTTGACAGTGGTCGTGCAATTAGTTCTGTCAGTGTGAATGCCGCTTCAGTCAGCTGCTTTTGTGCATTTCTTGAGTGCAAGTAATTCCAGAGATGTGCTGTTGTAGATCAATTGAAGTGCAGTTAATTCTCTCCTACAGTGCTTCCTGACTGAGCAGGCAAATATACCCGAGATATATATATATATATATATATATTTACTGTGAGGGAACATTGAAAGTACACATCTATTAAACTGAAGTTGATTTGTGAACTTGAAAATATGTGACATGCAGGGCCTGATTTGCTGTAGCTCCCCTGCCTGTTTTGCAGGTGCAGATGTGATGTGGTGCATTTATCAAACAGGGACACCAGCTGTCATTAGTGCTTCCTGTATTCAAGGGAGGAACATGCAAATAAGAGGAGGAGACAAGTTAAGGGTGGCTGGGTGATGGTGCTGGATTTACTTATGCCACTCAATTTGCACAAATTCAGTTTACACGACCTACAATAGAGGTTGTACCAGGCTGAGGAAATGTCTGTCAAAGTGAAACGTCAACATATCCATTTGATGTTTTTAATATAATATAAGACATATCATGAGCGAAATAAGCAGCCAACACCATGACTGAGTATTTCCGCCTTGGAACAGCAGTGAACCAATGACAGTCTCATAAAAACCGATTCAGACAGCCAGGGATTCATACGTCA
Source organism: Trachinotus anak (assembly GCF_046630095.1). Lineage (NCBI taxonomy): Eukaryota > Metazoa > Chordata > Actinopteri > Carangiformes > Carangidae > Trachinotus > Trachinotus anak. Next base: position 4,034,747 of record NW_027273884.1, read on the forward strand.
TATAACCTAAGGAGCCAGTCCTTCCTGTCAACTTGGGAGGCGGGGGGCGGGACAAAATAAACCTGAAACTTTGACAGCACAGAGAGCCAGAGTTTGCATTAGCACAACCACTAACACTGTGTCAGCCACTGCCAGTTACAAGCTAACAAACAATAAAAGATGCTGACGACGCTAACTGCTCTGATATGTCTGCTAGTCTGGTTCACAACGGACTCGTCATCTGAGTCTGACTGAGGCTCAGACATGTGGCTGAGTCTCTCTGATGTTTCCTCCTCTAACTACCTTGATACTCTCTGCTCTTTCACCTGTCAACAAGCAGCTGTGATGGGCAGGACACAAAATATTGATCATAGCAGAGTATTTTTGCATCGTTTAAAACATGTCTGGGGATGACTTGTAAGCCGAGCGGTTAGGGCGCATACCACATGGGCATTTGAGCATATTTCCATTCTTGAGCCTTATTCTCTCTCCCCACATTTCCTGTCTGTCTCTAATTAGATATAGCATCGTATCATTAACCACTGCTCAGTGTTGTGCTGTCTGACAAAGGTTCACAGTCATGGATCTGTTAGTTCAACTGAATGTCTTCGATCGTATTTCATCATCTCACTGATACCTGTAACATCATGCCCCCACCAACGCAGCCCCTTTGTATTATTTGAACACAGGGCTGCCTTTGGTCTGAACACCCACTAAGCCTTCGAAATGCATTCCAGCCATTTTAAGAGCCGGCCGTCTTTACAAGAAAAACATTTGAAAAATCAAAAAGAATGATACTCTGCAGACGGAGTGTAAGCCATCAGCCAGGTACTGTAGGTAGAGGTCAAACTGTTGACCTTCATTTGAATCAACCTCCCATCAAATCCATGGATGTCCTTGCTTGAGGAGGGAGGGTTTGGCACTGAAGCGGAAATTTGTTCAGACATAGGCTACTCTTCACCGCTAGTGAGCGCCGAGATGTTGCTGGTGGGCGCAGAGCTGTGGAGGACGACTGTTACCTGGAGCGAAGCATCCGCGTGGTCTGAGCTCACCACAGTGGACATGTTTACCTTCCTGCATGGACTGGCCAGCCTCAGGGAGGGGGGAGGAATGCTGGTTTGTTTTATTATTTATTTATTTGAAAGGGGGGCAGTCATAGTCAAAACGAAAGAGTGGAAAGGACACCGAGAGTGGAGATGATCGTGAAATGCACACAGATGGATGTTGGCAGTTTTCTTCCCCTTTAAAGGGCATGTAGTTCTCTTGGGCACCGTTTAAGTGTCTCATCCTTTGATTGTGCTTTGACCTCTGGGTTGTCACCAGTTTGAAGTTGCTTTTACTTATAACATCTCATTTAGCGTTGGTTTTTGACCTCCCACTTCATTGCGTATCCGTAAGGTCTTGTAATGTGGTTGGTGGTGGCAGTAAAATCTGGCTCTTTTATTATGTTCTAGTTCACACTTTTATTGAAAGGTATTAAGAGATAAATAATATCTAATATTCAGGCCTAAATTTAGAATAGCAAAAAGCGTGGATTGTATATCTTCCATCATATGACTCCAAGATATGGATAACTCTTTTTTCCGTTAATCACAACATCACCTTCCCTTTACATGCTGTCTGTTCTATGGCTGTGTGTGTGTCTGTCCGTTGTTGCTCTGTGGAGTACATATATGCGCAGCGGCGGCTTGCCTCTAAATGTCTACACTGATCAGCGTGGAGTGACGCCACGTTCGTGACTGAGCCCTCTGCTCTCGCTTCACTTGAGCTTTGTTTCCCCCACAAGCACTGACCCATGTCACCAGCTCCAAAGCGATTTCTGTGTGTGTGTGTGTGTGTGTGTGTGTGTGTGTGTGTGTGTGTGTGCGCGTGTGTGTGTGTGCGCGTGTGTGTGTGTGTGTGTGTTTGGGGTCCTCAAGCAGCTGCCATTGATCCAATAGGATGTTTCAGGTGACCTAACTCTTGTGTTCTGTTGTGTTCTGCAGTGTTGTAGGTGATAAATGATGGAGCCACATATGCTGCTAACAACCACTGCTACTTGAATCAAGTGTCGCCCATTAAGTGTCATTTTACGCACATGATTTAGGCTTGGATGTGAAATTTTTTTTTTTTTTTTTCATATCAGTCAATATTAAATGTAACTATTTCAGATGATCTTTAGAATTCCCAGGTAATAGATTCAAAACCTGGAAACTGAAGAATTGTATTATCAGCAAACCGAACTCCAGAACTATTTAACAAAATAAATCACAGGACAATAAACAAAAACCTTCAGTCTTGTCAGTATAAATCATTATAAACCCCATGTGAAATGTTTACAGCCGCGGATGTGTGTGAAAGCTGTAAAAAGCACTTACTGTTCTGTTTGTTGCTGAAGGTTCCCCTGATTGCCCCGCTGCTCGTCCCAGCGGATCAGTCTAATTGCTGGTTTTTCACACTGTAAGCTCTTGCGTACTGCGTGTTTTATAGGTTGGTGATGCTTCATGTTAGTCTGTAGAATTCCCCTTATTTCTTGTCACAAGGCATATTATTATTATTATTATTATCCATCATCATAGACTGCCGACCTGTCCAGGGTGTAGCCCTTCTGCTGGGATTGGCTCCAGCTCCCTCGCAACCCTGTATGGATAAGCAGTATAGATAATGGATAGATGAATTATTATTATCATTATGAATTGGCACCGGTAGTATTGCTGCTAATATTGTTAATAACATTATTACACCTAAATGTATCACTCTTAATATTCCATTTATAGCAACTAGTCTGACAGAGCTTGAATACAACAGTATATACAGCTGGTCTCTCTCTCTCTCCTCTCTTCCTTCTCTTCCTTCTCTTCCTTCTCTCAAAACAACTGGTTGAGGTGGACAACTGCACACCCAGAGTTCGGTAATGTCGGATTTTTGTCCGAGCTTTGAGGTTGTTGTTTTCACTCTTTAGTTTCTTAACAGATGAGACATACAACATAGAAAGCTTTACAAGTGCTGTCAGGCAGATTTTGTTACCTTCAAACAGAGCCACGCTCGCTGATGGCCACTCTTAGCTAAGCTAAGCCGTCTAGCTGCCTGCTCAGCCTAACATTTCACAAATAGATATGAGAGTTGAACCAATCAAGCAAATAAGCATATTTCCCAAAATGTGAGAATACTGCTCTAAAGCCTTATTTGTAACCCTTTTTTTTAATCCAAAGCCTCTTCACTGCCCAGTAACTGGTATCCCACTCATCCAGGTCAACTTTGCTTCCTGCAAACCTGACCTGAGGGAGGGCTGCATTGAGCCCTGGGCATCCCTGTATCTTCATTTTGTCTGTTCATGCTGTGCATGCTTCAATAAGAGCACTTACATCTAATTAGTTTTACTCTAATTATTTATTATTACACACACACACACACACACACACAGACATTTTAACCTTGGAAGCTCCACAGGCAGCAGCTGACAGTGATGGCTCAGGGTGAAGCAGAGCCTTGGGCTTTCGTTCTGTCTTTTCATTTGCGGTGCCAGCGTCAGTGACTCAATTATTTCTGTACCTCCTTTTCATTTTCCCGTCTTTTTTTATTCTTTCACCCGAATACCAACTCTTAAATTAGCTTTGAGTAAATGTTCCCAAACGATGCAATTTTTTTTAAATAAATGAGAAATTCAAAATAAAAACTGAATACACAAATCATAATTAAATTAGAAAACAAAATTGTAACATCCTCATACAGTCAATTCCTCTTTGGGGTTGTCTTTCCCAGTCAAGATCTTGATTATAATTAGATTTTTAAAGTAAAGGGGCCTTGACTTTTCTCATTTTAATAATATTCCCTGCTCCTATCTGAGTACTATTTAGTGCTGCAAAGCATTTTCAGTAAACACTTCACAGAGGGGGAGAAAGCATTAAAATTTCCTCCTAATGATCCTCTTCAAACATCCTCCTGATGCTCCTCAGGCCTGTGTTTATCTTCCACCTCAGCAGCAGGAGGGTGAGTGCAGCGTTGTTCCCCAGGAGCACGGTGGAGGAGATGGGGACAGATCGAGGGTATTGCTGGGGTTGGCAGCAGAGTGTGGGGCAAATATGTTGCAGTCTAACTGTCTGTGACCTGGACTGTTGGTTTAAGAGTCCTCACCACTGTCGTGCCACATGAGTGGTTACACATGTTGCTTTTATCAGAGTGTTTCATTTTAACAGTGGGTTAAATGTGAGTAAAAGGTTGTGGTGACGGTGTCACTGTTACTTATTGATTTGTGGACAATGAGTACTCATTATTTTTCTGAGCAGTATCGAGAGTTGTGATTATTTTCTTAATATTTAACTATATTATGGACAAAACAAGATTTTACCAAGCACCATCACAGGACTCAGAGCCTGTACAGCTGATATGATATAATTAAAAGTTTAATTGGGATAATCCAGCTACTCTAACCTCCAGCTGTCTTTCATGTACAGTCAGCAGCTGAAGAGATACCTGCTCGGTACCTGTCTGAAACTGACATTTGGTGAACACCGAGATTGTTTTTGTAGAAACTAGAATTACCACCTTGTGGTTTTATGCCTCTGCCTCTAATAAGTTCATCGTGAGTTCAGGCGAATGTCACATCATAAGAAATTCCCCCTAGGCAGTCTTGAGATATCACATTCAACAAGCCAAAACCAATAATTTGTGAGGTCACAGTGACCATGACCTTTGTCCTTTGACCACCAAAATCTAATCAGTTCATGCTCGAGTCCAAATGGACATTTGTGCAAAATTTGAAGGGATTCCCCTGAGTTCCAGAGAAATTACGTTCACAAGGCCATCACAATGTTTTGTGAGGTCACTGTGACCATGACCTTTGACCACCATTTCCTCAAGGCATCACTGAGAAGAATGGAAGAATGAAAGAAGAAGAATGTTTTCCTCTTAGTCACCACTTTGAACTTTAACTAGATACAGCTTAACATACTGGTATTAATGTTATTAGTTGTTATCAATTAAGTAATGTTAAGTTATGATTGAAATGGCAGCAGATTCCACTGCGCTCAGAATTTAATGCTGAAACATTGTTCAGCCCCAAAGAAAACACATAAAAATGGTTTTAATGCCTTATACTCAGCCTAGTAACTTGAATAACATGTCTCTGTTTTGCAAAGTTATTTCTTGATATGTATTCCTCAGCAAGACAGGTGCCTCGGAGACATTATGATCATTCTTTATATATTAAATATACCTACATATATCTACACCCATGCTGTTTACACTGCTAAACTGCTCAAGGCCATGCAACTCTACTGAGTTTAAAATGTCATTTGAATGGTTAACCTTTACTGAAAGCTTCTCCCGCTGTACCACAGGGATTTTTCTCTGCACAATTCCAGTTTTGATACATCACTTTTAAAAAAAAAGAAAAGCGTTGCTCTAACCTATAGCCCTTTGACGGTTTTCTTACCATTTCAGTGTTAAATGGGTTATGATTGGATCAAACCAGAAGCGTTACTGAAGCCTGAGGTCATCTTTTATTAATTCAGAGGGCTGATTAAGTAGGAGTTGTTTATTTAAATCTGATTTAACCAACCCAGCCGTCACCTCTCTGCATTTCTTTATTGGATGGTATTGATATTGTGTGTCTCGCGAACATTAACAGCAGCCAGTCATGGCCAAGTAATGAACTCATCACCAACACAGCAAATGAAGGAGCGATGGAGTGTTTGCAGAAGAGCAATGATGATGATGATGATTATGATGATGAATGGATGTCATACAGTTCTAATTGGGTTTAAAGCAAAACTCGCTAATGATACATTTTCATCATATGGAAAAATAATACATTCCTCCTTTAAGATTTATGAATCTCATAACATTGCACTCAAATTTGAATTTATGCCTTGTGGATAGTTAATTCATTGCATTAGTGACGCTACAGTTAGTGTGAAGCAGTTTGTGCACATTGGTTTCAGTCACATACAGAAATGTTTTGCTGGAAAACCATAAAAATAGAAGTAATTTCACTTTCCTATTGTGAAACTCAGTATTTACATGTACAGGAATACTCAGCTTAATATGTTTTCATTCAAAAAGGAATAAATGTGATTTAGTTTAGTCATACATCAGGTTACCAGGAAACTCACTGAGCCCCTCAGGAACAGCACTTTGGCTATGGTACGGTGACACTTTGAACCATCTAGTCAAGTTAAATCACATCTGTTTCATGTATTATGTATTTTATCCTGGTGCCATCAGTGACAGACTTGAATCCACACATTGTGTGAGCTAGGCCTGCAACTGATGATGATTTGTATCAATGATATTCATCTTTTTTCCCCTTTATTATTTAGGTTATAAAAATCAAATAGTAAAGAAAAATGCCCGTCACAATGCCCCAGAATCCAGAGTGACTTCTTACATTTTTTTGTTTTGTCGCATTTTGATTAACAAAATTGATTGTATATTGATCAACCAATCAATTCATTCTTTGTATTATTTGTTATTGTATGATTCATTGTATTATGAGCCTGTCTTGGAATGCAGTGTCCGTTTTTCCGAATACATCCATGACTTGAATGTGATCTTTTGGGTATTTATATATTTCAGCTCTTCGTTTATTTGGTTTGAGGGTAAATTGGCATGTTTCCATTTATTTTATCCACGATTTTTCATGTTTGCCTTGGCATTATCCAGAGTAAGTTTATTCTTTCACGACACATATCATAGTTGTCAATCAAATCTTTTTGACATAGACAGAAAGTTCCCCTGATCTGTATTGTATTGTCTTCCCAAATACTCATCAAATGACAATCAAGGATTTCCACTGAAAGCTTCACTCTCTGACTTTTACATTAACTTGAATTTGCTACAACTTTTTTAAAAGCTGTGAAGTAAAACCAGAACTTGAACATGACATCTATAGATTGTTTCCATGAAGCCACAGGAAACAGTAAATAAAGGTAAAATTGAAAAAGTGCCATGATTCTCAGAGTCTTATCAATCTGTGCGCCAGACTTCTTCTTAAAAAAAAAAAAAACAAAACACTTTAACTCAACTCCCCCACACAAAACCCAGATTAAGAGAGCTGGAGAGTGACACAAAGCCACTTATGTGACGGCCTACACCACTGAACCACTACTGGTGACAGAGCACCTTTTGGGTATTCTGGGACAGCATTCATGCTTGTTTGTCTGTCCAAAAAATTTTCCTGTCCTATTTTTGTGAGGACATGGTTGCTACCGCAGCATTCCACGAGGTAACTCAAAAACCTCATCAGCCTGCAGCAGCTGCGGTTACTTTACCTTTCCTGTTGCCACATATTTGTTGCCCCTTTCTCAACTGCTCCTGAGGCTTTCGTTGTTGCAGTTTTTCTTTCCAGTTTACGTCTCCCTCTTCGTGGCAGTTGAGCTTTTGGAGAAGTCGTGGCTGGAGATAGCCCGCTGCATCACATGATGAGTCTTTCACAATTCCCTGCACAGAACCTGGAAAACAACTCTGTAGCCACTGCATACGCACACACACACACACATTAACACACACAAATAGGCATGCTAACGCATCCGTGCACATGTATTCTCACCACATGAATATGTGGATGTGACAAAGGAGACAGCAGCTTGCACATCATCAAGTGTGACTACAGCACCCATCATTTAAGGCCCATTAAGGCTATAATTAAAATGGCCCTCAGTCGTGCATTACAGCTGGCTGTGCTGTCAATACTGTCTGTTGTGTCATTTGCTGTGTCATGAACAGAACAAGGAATTCAATGGTACTTGTGTGTGCTGTGCTCTTTGACTGCCTCACTGATGTGTTGGTTTGACCTGCTGGCTGTGGTTGTTACCACACAGCCTCACACCAGGTCAAAGGATCTACTGTCAGTTGATGGAACCGAATAGCATTGGCTGTGTCTGGATGGTGCAGTCTCAAAAGGCTGCAATGTTACAACTACTGATGATCTTATGACAAAAGGAAACACAAAAAAATATATATATATCTAATGGGCGCCTCCCATCCCTTACCTTTTTGTCTGTCTATTCTCGGCCTGTCTACTATTTTTGAGGGGAAGCTCGGGCCCATGCGTGACTATTGAGCACTCGGTGCCAAAGCAAGTGGTTGTAATTTGTGGCCTTGCCGTGCCCTTGCATGGTAAACACTGACTAAGAGCTCAGGAATCTTAAGAGCTATAAAATAATTGCAGGTTACTCCCATAATGCCCAGACTGATGTGCTGCTCCTTGGCTCAGCTTTGCCTTTTCTGTCTAATCTCTGTTTTTTTTTTTTGGTTTTTTTTGTTGTTCAGTTTCCAGTGGCGCCATACAAAGATATAATGCTTCTCCTGTTCTATGTGCACTCCTTACTCATTACAGTTGCGTGCTAATGACATAAAGAAAGATTATTTTGTCCCTGAAGTGTCATAAAGGTGTAGCAAATGTTAATTGTTGACTACCGTAACCGTTTGGGATGCTGAAAATGAGTTCAATTTTTGAATTGTTAAAAACTTAAACTCATCATTACATTGCAGTAATTGAGATTTTATAGAAATGGGTAGAAGATTTTTATTTTCCCCAAAAACCCCCCTTCCAGATAAATATGCTACATTAAAGTTATCAGTAGTGTTTAAGGTGGTGTTACTGTCCCCTTCCTCACAAGTAATTGTGGTGGGATGTGAAGCCAAGATCCCTGTCCCACTGTGCTATGTGCACTGTCAGAGGACTTGACATGACAATACTGTATGTTTTTAAATCTCATTTACATTGATTGCTATCAGTACTAAGAATGCCGAGCCAATTCCCAGGTATGTTTTGAATAAATTCAGGGTAAACCAAAGCATATCAGAATGCATTTTATTTTCATAGTGACTTTTGAAAGTTCTGTTCTGTTGAGTGATGGCGTATCTGTATAGCATCGAGACATGGCATTTAGTAGGAAAGCAAGTTGCCCAAAAGACATTGTCAAGTAATTGCCAGTTTGGGCTTCACTAATGCAGTGTACGACTGAAATCTGAAAAGGCCAGCCAGTGCTTCCACGCAGATAAACAATTATGTGGCTTTTAAATGGTGGATGTATTATAGCTTGGTATGCTCTTGAAGATGAATTTAAATGTCAGGCGTAACAGCTCTAAAACAGAAATAAGAAGGAGCAGAAAGTGTTAAAATATTCATTTTCATTCTCAAGATATTATTTTATGTTTGGATGTTTTATGTTTGTAATTATAACAAAATTGTAATTGCTGATTTACTCATTAGATCATGCATAATTCAATGTTTCTGTATCAGTGATATCGTCAAATTATACCAAATATGAGTGAACTTTGCTCCTTGACAGCTTTGAGTCCAAACTGATGGCAGGAAATGCACACCCCTCTCCTGAGTTTGCTGACACAGCAAACTGAAACTCCTCTGTTGCAAGATGTTATATGCAGTTGCAAAACAGATTGGATTGGAACAGTGGATTGGTGGGTTGTGGGTTATTATCTAAAGTAAGTGTTACATCAGTCCTTGAGTTGATCTCAGGTTGAGGAGACCAGGGGCCTCTCTCATTTAGACTAATAAAAACATCTGCAACCAAGATAACCACAATTCAGTGTTCATTATTACTGTGATTGGCAGTAATATTTATTTAAACTAACATTTTAATGACTATTTTTTGAATCAAACATTTTTTTCATACCAAAATCATAAATACATTGTCTATCAATGAGGATTCATTTCACAGAAAAAAAATGTGTGGCAATTTTTCAGCAGGCAACAGGCATTCAGTATATTTACACTCTGTAATAACTTTTCTATGTTGTAGTTTCTTTGTTAGTAGCAGAGAGTCTGGCATTTCTGCACAGGTTTCCAATTACCTCCACAGGCACAAGGTATTTGTGCAAAACAATGCAACATGTGACCCAGTGTTATTGTTTGTAATTTAATCTCACTGATATGGCCTCACTGTTCATCAGTCACACTTCTACAGCTGGAGCAGAGCTGCTCATCCAAACTGAACATCTGTTTCTGGTGCTAGATAATAATGAAACCTTTAAGCTGAACACAGTTGAAAAGTTGCTCTTATGTTTGTGTTTCCACATGGAAATCACCAGTACTGTGTGATTAGATGCACTGTCAACAATTGATGATCGCCAACTACTGATATTAAAACAAAATATATATCTTCAGCATCAAACTTTAGTCCTTTATTGGCCAAGAGCTGTCTCCAGTGGTGGAAAGCAGAACCAGTGTTAACTCTTGTTTTGCTTGCTTCTGTTAGCCAGCTAGCACTTGTCCAGCCAGACCATCGCGTCATTTTTCAAACGAGTCACTGTAGCATCTAATCTTCCCTAAGGAAAAAACCCTGCTCAGAAGACATATTATAACCTCTTGTATTGCAAATGCAACAATGGTTGAAGCTCGTGGCAAGGCTGGTAAGTAAACAGCTGTTAATGCTAACACTGGCTATGTAGCAATAGCAACATATACAAATAGCTCCTTTAAAGAAAAAATATTATCACAATAATCATTGTGAGTCAGCACAAGTAACTCTACTGCTTAATTCAAAGCAACCCTTCTGTGTCCCACTTCTGTCTGCCTGGAAAATCAGATTAAAAACCCCACATCTCCATTCTCCATATTCAGGCTCACCAAAGCTTTGCTCTGCACAACAAAGTCTGCAGCATCCAGCTGCATCACATTCCAGCTGTGGCACAGCTGCCAGAGATGATTCGCTGCCATTCTAGCCTTTGTGGGTATGACTGCTTGGTCCATGAGCCACACCTGACCCCAGCTCCTCGCCTCGGCTCTGGTATTTTTATGTGTCAGATCTATCTTTGCCGGACTGGCTCGGGTCTCTGGAGCATGAAACCCACTTTTGAATGTATATAAATACCTGCTTTTGTTGTACTATTGTGTACAGTTGCTTGTAATTAGAGAGAGAGAGAGGGGAAGGGAGACATAGAGTCTCATTCATGATATAGGTGTTCTTATTTCTGTATCTCTCTGTTTCCTTTGTTGAAGTGTAAAATTTGATCTCGGTGCATAAATACTCCCTTAACCAGCTTTCAACCAAGCTGTTGCTGCAGATAAAATCATCATTTTCTGATCACAGCATCACGAACAAAAATACAGGTTAATGACAACAGCTGTTCTATGAGATTAGATTTATTGACATTTCAAATGAGTATTTAACCAATTCCCCACTCTGTAGTCCCACACATAATTAAGAAGCTACAAAACATCAAGATTAGTTTTCAAGAATTTCTTTCTTCCAAGGTTTCCTTGTGAACAAGGTCTTTGCTGATAAGTTTCAGTTTATAAAATTTGGCAAGACCAACCTTGAAGTTCATACACTCTAGAGTTTTTTAGCCATGATTAGGAAAGAGGACACTAGGACTGAATGTACCTTTATCGACTGAAGTCTGCAATTGTTAGTAACAGAGCCTCCTGGCTGGAGATCCAGAACTTTGTATCTGATTTGACTCTTTCACAAACTCCATGGAGTTGAGAACCCAGCTGTGATTACTGCCAGGTGGTTTAACATCTGGCACGCCACAGCTTTCAGCCCGCTGAGAAAAAGTCTCACAATGAGAAAGTTAAATGGAGTCTGGATGAAGCTGCTCTTATTAATAGCAACATGCTTTCATCTCACTCATGTTTCGGCCTGTCACGAAGAGAGGGACAAACTGGAGCTGTGGTGCTGAAATCAAAGGACACCTGTGTACTGCCGTGTAAACAGATAATCTTTAGGAGTAATGCAGACAGTTTAATGTTTTTAATGATTAGTGCATGTTACTGATGTCTGAGGCCGCCTTGAAGAAAGCACCTGTTGTAGTGAGAAACTTTGATTCACACTGCAGCTGCAAAAGCACAGGGCTGTAAAATAAGAGCTTTTGAGTGATTGTGTAATTACTATATTTTTTTGCCGTTTTGGAAGTGAGGTCTCCATTCACAAAGAATTGTAAAAATTTGTGGCTTTCATATCCCTCTCAACATTAAGTTGCCAGAGCCTCCACTTAATTGCATCACCCAAAAACCGATCCGTGCCCTAACTGACATTTATGATGTGCAAGAGGAATCTGTGACCTTCAAAACTGTACAAAACTGCCATTATTACATGAAATCCAGTGCTCTCAAATGGTTTTGCTTTTCCCCTCTTAGCCAACCCATCCCCTCTGTTTCTTCCTGGTGAAAAAATAAATGACTGTCATTTGTCATGTCATGTAAACTACAGCTTTCTTAACTAATTAGATGAACGAATGTAGATCAAAAGCCAGTCAGTTAGTCATGGGGAATGCACCTGAGTGGGCAGGAGTATGAAAAAGGGGACAGGTACGTGTCAGGAAGCACGGGGTTGTTCATTTGTTCTTTATTCTGTGAAGAATGAAGACATGGTTGTGATCACTTGGTTTGATTGATGTTGACCAAACATTACTGATACTGTAGGCTGTTATTACCTTCAGAAAATGAGCAAGAAACCCTAATGTTTATTTAACCGTATATGAATTATGTGCCTTACATTTTACTGGGCCTGGGTAATGTCATTTAACACAATGCTGTCCCATTTTCATATAGTATCTTTAACACTTTCACTTTTGTGGGTTGAGTGTTTAGGGTGGATGTTGGAACTGGGCCTAAGAAAACATAAGAGAAGAGTTCTTGGGAAGTTCTAGTTCTTTGGAAATGTCCAGCTTATGTTGAAAAAAATCGATCCTGCTCAATTTCAGATGGAAGTCTAAATAAGGAGTGTTTTTCAGCCCTGCTTTTGTGTTACTGTTCTGTAGTAGCATGCAATAAACCACTGTACTAATAAATCATGCCCATTTTAAAGTGTCGAAAAGTCATGAGGAGTATGAGGTCGTTATATGTTACAGCACAGTATGACTCCAGCATATTGCCTGTAATAGGTATGACTGGGCATGTAGACAAGTGGATATATTCCAACCTTCATTTTAATCCTAAAAATAGAAAGCCCATGGAAACCAAAAAGTATTTCATCCATGTTCTTGTAAATATCAATTTGTGGTTAGTGATGCCCACACCCTGAGAGAAACACCCTGAGAGCCAAGTGTAAATATTTGAACTTATGACACAACCATTTCTGTTAAACTGCGGTAGCACCCTCCGGCTGGCTCAACTTGCTTTTAGATTATGAGAAGGTGGCTATGATGATATCTAAAGGCAGCCCAATATAGAGATTTATTTTATTTGTTGAGAACCATGCACAGTATTAAACATAAATGTCGTCATTGGTGTATTCGCAATTAAAACATACATATAATGGCTTACGACACTAAACAAAAAGGACAGAGTACCTGATAAGATAGAACTGCAGAACATCACTTATTCCATATCATCATGAAGTGTGACGTCTGTGTGGGCATGTGCAGCTGTGCTCGTTACACGTCTGCCTCATTCTCCTGTTTCGTTGCACCTGTCGGGGCAGGGCAGCCTTCAGCAGGAAAATCAGGCAGGACTTGAAATAATGTGGCACAGTCAGGAGCCTAAGCTGCTGCAGCTAGCTTGGCTAACATCTCTACACCTCTGCTGTTTATTTTCATTCAGCATGCAATTAGGGAAACAAAGAATACTCCCTGAAGGATGGGTCATTTTGATGGACAACATTGAAAATGGCTGCATTCCATTTAGGTGTGCCAAAGGTGTTGCCAGGGCCCTGCTATTGTCTATGCTCGCTTAAAGGTTGAGGTACAAGGGGTTTATCTTAATTTGAAATTACTCTGTGGAGTTTTTAACACTAGTTGCACTATGATTGGGTCCCACACATACATAAAAGGACACAGATGTCCAAGCAGAAGCTTGCAGGTAATGCTAATATGTAGCCCTGCTGAAAGTTTCACACTAAGAAGTTAGTAGTAAATAAATATGGATGCTAACATCTTTACTTCCATGAATAACAGAAGCATGTTTTAGCTTTTACCGGAACATCCTGAGAGTAACTGCGAATGGAAAAGAGGCATGTTTGAGTAACATTAGTTGTTCCACCTCTGCTGTTCCTGCCATCAGGAGTCAGAATGTCCATCATATCAAAGGGGTATTGGTTGGACATTGAAGAGGCTTTCTGTTCTGCAGGTCAGCATCCATCACAGGTGATCACAGATGAATCTGCTGAAATAGTCCAGAGATCACAAAAAGCACATTTATAGATTTGTCAGTCCTGTATGCTTCAGTGGAGGTGGATGATTGGTATTAGCAGAGACTGGCACCAGTGTGGCTGAGCCCTCCACCTCTGTCGTTAAATACACAGTGTCTGGTGACCTCACATTATTCTCAACATTTGTTCCACCTGCTCCAGTTTCAGCCTGAGCAGAGGTCTAATTAGGATAAATCGCTGAAAACACCTGTGCGTCCTGTGAAGTTTTCACTGTTTGTATTCAGAGCATGAGCAGCACAGCCGAAAGACAAAAGTAATAAAGTGTAAATGTGACGATGTCAGAGGGTTCGGCCATTTGTTTGGATACAGGTGGCAGTCGCACGTCCTCATGCCCGTCAGTGCATTTCCACCCACTGACCCATCACTTTCAGCGACAACCTCGGTGCCGCATTGACAGACGAGTTGTCGGGAAAGGTCGCGCCCCTGAGGTGGAGGAGGTGGAGGACTCAGGCAGTCTCCATCATTCCATGTTGTGACATATGACTAGTGGCACCAGAGCCTCGCCACATGATGAGGTGGTTAGCAGCAACAGAAAACGTGAGCTCCTTGACCTTTTATTTCTTTCACGTTGCCTTATGGCCACTCCTATCTACTCGCCTGCCTTTTTGTTTTTCTCCTCCCTGTTTTTCTCTTTCCCATTTTCAATGTCTTTTACACAGCACTGCAGTACCAGACAAGTATTCCTCATCGGAGGTGAGAATTCATCAGAGACACCTTGTTGCCCTCACATCCCATTGATGATGACACACATTTGGCCGATTAAGTCCTGCTGTATCATCTCATAACTAGGTGGGAGCATATGCAGTGACTAATGTCACAGAATGCCTCTGACGCTGGTGAATTGATAATTGTTTGCACATGATAAACAACATATTCCTCGCTGTAACTTAGTCATCTCTTGCCTCATGACATGGAATCATGGAACATATTTACTCAGTATGTCTCATCGCGATGATGATGACACTTGAGGCCACTTGCTTTTATTTGATTATTTTTTTATAATCAGTTTTTTTTTTCCATGTCAAATTTTCCTTAATTTTTTTCTTTTGTTTGTTTTTTCAGTGTTTTATGTGCACACTCTGAAAACATACATTATTTGCAGCTTTTCTTGCCTCTTTATTTACGCTAACACAGTTTTTTTTTTTTTTTTTTTTTTTTTTAGCCTTTTTAAGAAATGGTTTGGAAAAAGCCCACACCCTGTTATTGATGTTCTCTCCATCCCTATAAGTACATATAAATAGATGAAGTGCTTATCTTCTATATTAGGAAATTATGAAATGTAATGTGCCTTTCAAAAGGCATGTAGCATTGGAAGCCTCCCTCACCTCCTTTTGAAGTGAGGAAGTAAATGGCAAGTTAAAAAGAAGAGCCTTAGGAGGAGTGGTTAGAGAGCGCACAGCTCAAATCCACTCCTTAATGCTTCAGTGACCCCAAAATGACCCCCCACTTACCAAAGGTCGTGCCCGCCTCCCTTCTCCCTTGGCGAATCTGCGATCCACAGTTGCCCCCACCCCCCGTACCCACCCACACTGCATCTCCAAATGAAGATTCCCACCCACCTGCTTGTACCCCCAGCTGAGCATCAAGAGGTTTCCAGCATTAGTGTCTCAAGAGAACAACCCCCCACCCCCACCCCCACACTTCTCCACGCCTCCATGGAATTACTTCCATCTGGCCTACTTTCCGCCCTCACTCTATCACATTGTACACTATCTATATGTTGTTGTTTTTTTCTGTAACACCTCCAAATGTCCTTCTTCCTAATCCTTTGTTTGTTTTTTATCTCACTTCAACCCTGATGTTATTCAGCTTTCATGTACCTCTCAATTCCTTGGCCTTTCTACGGGCCTCATTCTGCCTCCTGTTGGGCTTTTATAACACATTGGTGGCTTCAGGGTGAAATTGTGTCTCTATATGTTGCCTGTCTGTGCTCATTTGTGAATCTTGGCCTTTTTCTTACCCTTGGCTTACCAATGACTCCAAGCCCAAGTCTACAGTACCTTCTCCTTCTTCCTTTATTTCCCCAAAGCCATAAGCAACAGCAGCACCAATGGAGGCATCATAGCAAATAGTCTCAAAGCAGCAGAATTTGAAAGCAAAAAATTTCCAGATTGATGTAGTAGAAATTGAACATACAGTATTTCTATTCATCCATTATTTTAAGCAAAAGTATTTATACTCACTTTTTTTTTTTTTTGCAATACTGCAATACTACTCTACACATGTGGTATAGTAGATTACAGCTGTGTGTTACCACAAGCAGTAAGCTATTGGACAAGTAGGCAGGATGTGTGCATGTTGAAATGTGAGCCGTGCAATTTCATAAGTACTCAAGAAAATCTTCATTTTTGTCATGAGCCAAATGATTCGTGATTTCAGTAAATGCCTTTATTTCACGGCTGTTTGGGCCTCAACATGCCATTGGTCCCAAACAGGGGTAAGGGGCTGCTTCGGTTCAAATGACTGGAATAGTTTCATTAACAGTGAAATGGGACAAAAACACGCTGCAACACTATCAGCGAAGCAATATTAATGCAATTACAATTATCACCCCCAGAAAATGCCACAATAACCAGCGCGTTAAGGGTCTGCTCGCTCTTGGCTTTTCAGCTTTTGCTCTCAGTTTGCAATGAGTGTCAGTGCTTTCCAGTCTCCAAAGCCACATAAGATAAAAAAAGGACTTTCACAGTGCAATAAAACATCTTGTTAATTTGAGATTTAAAGATGTTGCGCATAATACCGTCACCGGTCAAAAAGTCCCTGACCTGTAGGTCAGTCTGTATTGTGTCATCAGTATGAATATACCTGATGCATTAATTCTGTTTTTTTTTTTAAAACACACAGGCATGCAGTTATCCATATGCAAACATGCTTGAGTCACCCTTGTGGCTTCAAGCCGTAGCATCACACACTTGCGCTACAGCGAAGGCCAGATCATTGCAGTGACATGCGATCAGTGACACACTATCAGTGACGCTTGGCCATAGTCACACGTATGACTCGTGTTTCTGTGAAACACGGTCGGCATGCTTAAGTGTCTCAATGTCACATCCGTTGGTCATCTGCCAGTTACTGCTGCTAAGAATGTAAAGATTTTGGCCGGTGGCCCAGCTCCTGAGAAAGAGGTTAGATCCCCTTTAGTGTTTTTAAATGTACAGAATAGATGGTAGTACTGCACTATGATGTCTGCATAATACTTGTATTTTTTTCTTGCCACTTGATTCTGTGCATTTCTTTCTCCTCATATGACTTGGGAGAGGGATATTGACTGTGCTGTGGCCCAGCTGTTCGTATTAACCTATATTTCACCCATGCTTATGACTCAGTATTAGGTGTCTCACTCAATCTCATTTCCAAGCAGTGAATGCTAAGCATGTGGCTTTTTGGGGTGGAGACACCATTGGTTAAATCTTTTGCAACACACTGCACTTGTGACTCGTTTGCAGTTGTTCCAGCTTCTATTATTTCCCTTAAAATGGATTAGAGAGACTCATGAAAAGGCCAAAGTGAAGATCAGCACTATAACTGAAAAAGTCTGGACACATAACTGAAACTGTTAGTGGTAGTAAATTGTGGTTGGTTGGTTTGTTTGCTTGTTTTGTTGCTACTTTTAATAACTAAAGTTTTGTAGATTTGGATTAATTAATGAGTAAATTAATGCTTTTTTTTGCATATCATTCAGCCCTACTGAAGATGAAATAAGTCAAATAAAAGTACATATTCATTAATTACATTTCATACTTACATCTGTATTAGATTTATTTCTATAATTTGCCTTGCACAACTCATAGCTGATCAACAGTCTGGCAACTAGTTCTGGAGAGATTATAATTAGTTGCCGCACCCATCATTCTTAAGTATGCTCAACAGAGAGGCACACAGACAAGCATTTTCTTATTCTTCAACTTGCGAACACACCCTGTACACAAAGCTTTTCGACTGTGCCAACAGGGCTGTGTTTAGGTGTGTATGGGTGCTGTTCTACCAGCATGGTTCCAGGTGGATTTATAATCTCTCTACAATTGCTCTAAAGTCAAAATTAAGACTTGGCACAGGGTAGAAGTGTGTGGGGGCACAAAGTTGCCTGGTTAATCATTTACTGTGCCTGTTACATCAGCCTCAGAGTTACAACATGAGTTGAGAGTTTGATGGAGAGGAGAGTCCGAGGGACAGGCATGGGTAAGGGCAGATATTTTAGAGGAGGACGTTCGGTCCTCTTGGACATGCGTGCCAAGTGGGTTGTGTTGACTTGTGTTGCGCTTGCTCTCACATGTTCTGTATTTTGAGGTGGAGGGAGCAGGATCATCATGGCCCCTGGAGTGCACCACGGCTCCACTCATCCCCCTCCCCACAAGCAGCAGCACTGCCACATCATTAGGAACAATATCCTCAACTCTCTTTCTCAATCAGAACATTTCATGTCATGCAACCAGACATTTTGGCGGCCGCCACCTTGACCCCGTGCTTCCCGTCCTTAGGGTGTGATGGCGTAAGTCACTGTCAAACCTATGAAAAGGCTGACACACACATAACTCTGTATGTCAGACATTCATTCACTATATTCTAGATAAGGATGCAAAGTAATTTTTAACCCATTGTACTGATCAGTGCTTTTTGTTTCCACTCTGTTAAAGCTCATTGACATTGAACACTAAATCAATTTTTACGTTGTTATGTGCTGATTGTAACAATATTTACAAGACAACAGTGAAATTTGTGGGAGAATGACAGCAATTTCCAGCAAAGTGAATAGAATAGAGCTCCTATTGTGTAAATCCTGCATATCTGTTTGCCAACACTTTAAGCTTCAAGTGTTTTTAATCGTTTAATTTGGAGTCATTATTAGAATAACAGCGTGTACATACAGAGCTGAACAGCAGAAAGTTCTGCAGTTAACCTTAAAAAAATCTTGTAAAAGAAAAAAAAAGGGAAAGATATTTTTGCTCTGAGACACTGATTACCACACTTTGTTTTTACATAGGTAAAATCAGGTTTTCAATAAAAGATATTCAGATATAATATTAAAAAAAAAAAAAAGGTTGAAAAACAGCAACATTCTGTATTTTTTCCCCCTTTGTTAACATTTATAAACTGGGCATAACATTAAGCTTTTTCAGACACTTGACCATTAGACGAGTGAGTCCAAGGGCTCTATTTTTCTGTGGCTCAACAGACGTGGGCAGTAAGTGCCAACAAACATGTGAGGACATTCACCTATTCAGACGCTCAGTTGAGTATACAGAGGTGTATCTACCATTCTGCTGGTCTGGATCTGGCACACTTATCCAGATCCAACTATATCAACCACAACAACAGACATGTGAATGATTTTAATTACCTAAAAACCTAAGTTTACACATTGAGCATCAAGGACTGAACATAGGCAAGCTAAACAGGAAAGCAGACCTACAGATGAGAGGACATGCAGTGACCCTTCAGCTTATTGTGAACTCTTTAGTTTTTGGTAGAATATATGCACCATATAACAGAACTCTGACTGTTTGCAGATGTAAAATGAATGACAACCTCAGACACAGACACAGAAACACAGTAAATCGCAGCTAGCTGAACTAAGAATGAAAAAATAACGGTTGCAACAAATAGCCTGTAGGTGGCACAAGTCTCAAAATTGCAGGTGCTATTACATTCCTTGCCTCCAGGTGGTGCACACTGGCACATCTACCCCTGCCATTCTGCAACCTGCAGAAGTGAAACTGTCTGTCGTGGCTCTGTGGTTGGACGAAGCTGGCTGGGCCTCTTTCTAGGTGTTTCACCACCCCCATTTGGTTAATTTGTTTTAAATAAATGTACTCAAAAAGACAATAACCCAGTGCTTGTAGCCAATGTTGACTCTTGTGAAATATAGTGAATCTTCTTGAGCTTGAACACCAGTGTTCCTCAAAATCTCCCACCTGGATTACAGCCACCGACCAATACTTACTGTAGCTTTCAGGATTTTCTCGTGGAATCCAAAATGTTGTCCATTCAGTTGTTTTTCAGGGGAAAAGCAGCAGTGTGTCCAGCATTTGTACAGGGGCACTCAAAGCTGCTCGCCTAGAAGCTGGACATGTCCTTGCACAACAACCCTGCTGTCAGTCAAGCCGCCCCACTACGTTGGGCATGACATTTAAAGTTGGGCGAAGAAGGCAGACAAAGTGCCCTTACCTCCTCCGTACTCGCCCTGCAGTGAAGCCCCTGTGTAGCGTTTGCAGATGAGTGTGTTTGTGTGTGTTGTGACTTTGGCCAGACTTGGTCTGGCATAAGGACAGCTGTCACATCTCCAACCTGTCACATGCGATACAGAGCAGATGCCAGAGGCCGGGGCATCAGGAGGCACAAGAACGGACACAAGGAAAAGTGTCTGCACATGTGTGTCTATGTGCGCGTGCATGCATGCATGTCTGAAAGACTAAGGAGGATGAAAGACGTGGGGTGGTGGCCACGTGAAAGGGTTTGACTTGGAGGCACTCGCTAACCTTGATGTCCGAACACATGCACACGTGCACACTCTTCACCCGCTTTCGGAAATCCAGTCCCTGAGCAGTTGAGTCACATTCTCTGGGGGCATGTAGTAAATACTGCCTCAACGTCCAACTACCACCCCTGCAGGACACCCTCCTTGCAGTCTTGCAGTCGTCTGACCCAAGCCATTTCTGTGCTCATTACTTACCAACGAAGAAGTCTCTTCATTAAGGTCCTGCCTATGGCCTGTGGAGCAAAGGCTTTTTTTAATGTTCGTTCTCTGCTAACTCTTTACATAAGCAAGCAGCAGATGCCCTCAAGTGTATTTGGTTAAAAGGGCTGTAGATGTGTGTATGTGTGTACAGAAACATTAATGGCCATTTGGGGGCTTTTATTTCATTATGGAGAGAAAAGCTCCTCTGTTTCAATTTAAGTAATAGTTTCAAGGCAGGCGGGTTAAAAGGTCAACTTTTGTTCTCATTAAGATGTTTTCACTAGCTTCCTGTGTAGATTCGCAAAGTTTTGGGAACAGAAAATTATGAGAAAGATTTCAAATGCCTGCAAATTCTCACCACACTGCAAAGACGCCCCCTCAGCATATTGTGTATTCCATGATCGAAACCAGCTGTCAAGTAAATCATTTGTGTTGCCCTTTTACACTTTATTTTATACGTCCCACTTAAGAAGCATGAAAACTCTGCATCATGAAATGCAAAAGCTTCAGACACAAACATCTTTGTTTAGCTCTCAGTGGTCACAAAAAAACTATTAATACTATAATAAAATTTTAATAATGTACAGAATGGTCCAAAAGTCTGCGACCACTTTCCAATTCGGTTGAATAGGAAACTCGTCTCAGACTTTTAGACAACACTGTATTTTAAAAGTAAGTTATACTTCCTCTATGTCTTAGGTATTGTGGGTTTTGAAGCTACAGTACACATTTATTGATCTGGTTTTTTTTGACTGAGTGTTTGGCAACCACAATCAATTGGCCTTTTTTAATCTTTCCTTTAGTGATGGATGTGGATCTCACACAGCTGCACTGAGGCCGCAAATGACTTGAATCCATTTTTTTTACGGTAATAGTAGTAAGAGTGGTCACCAACCAGTCCAAACATGAGCTAGGATGTACCTGTCATAGAAATATTAGCCAGCAGGATTACACACCCTGCCAACAGCAAAGCATGTTATGATAGTTTCAGTTATACATTGTTATATATTATGGCATTTGAACAACTCTGTCAGCTCTTTTTCATGCAGTACATTTGATTTTATTTTGTCAAGAGAAATCGAAGGTGCAGCATGAAATCAAACACAACCTTCAGCCTAGAAAACAAATCTTCAAATGTGACACATTAAAAAATGAAAAATGCAGCAGCTCTTAGGCAACAGGTGCAATAAAAGCTTGCCATAATAGACAAGGTGTAATGACAGATTTAGTGCACTCATGATTTGCTATGCCAGATTTTGTGATGCATGCATGGACACCCATGTTTTTATCTTGACGGCGTTTCGGAGATCCTGTCGCCCTCTGAAAACAGTGCTTACACAACATTGAAACAACAGTGCTGCACGCTTACACTGTTAGCTTCTCTGATAAATACAATGCATTTGCTGTAGTTCCTTCACAATAAAAGTCTCAATGTCATTTAAGTATGCAAAGCTTTAAATGTAAAACAAGAGCAGCAGTGTCCACTTTGATTTAGCAGCAACTATTTGCAAGATGCAGTCAAGATGTTACTCCAGGAGTGACAACTAACAAATGACCTTTCACCTGAAACACCTCAACAATTATACAAAATTCTACAACAGGTTGATTGTGAGCCAGAAGTAGTGCTGCAGCTATTTTAAATGCAATAGGTGTAAATATTATTTCAAGAGTAAATGTGTGTGTGTCAAACACTGAATTACTGGCGCTAAAACTTTGCTGACAGTGTTTGCATGTTACGTCTCAGTTTTAAACAAAGTTTGGGTTTGTGCAATAATCATGTGAAGTTTGATGCACAGCTTTTCTTAACTAAACCAGACAAAAACCTATTTTTATCTGCGCAGCTTCAGCTCCCTTGCACAGCACATTAATTTAGAATGGCAATAGCTAAAAGTTAAAGGGTCTGCCTTTAGTTTTTGTTTGTTTGTTTCACTGATGCAGTATGACTTGTGACAGCTCTTCGCTGTCTTCTGGGACAAGATGAGTCTGAATCATTCCACAAAAAGGCTGCCCCTTCAACAGCACCCTTGGTCTGACCGAATCGCAGGATGGTCCACTGCAGCCAAAGCGGAGCTGCCCCATGTTCCCGTCCCGGCCCTATCACCTTCCTGTTGATTTTCATTCATCTGTTCACTCTGTTCCAGTCCAAAGGAAGCATCCATTGAATCACCTTTAAAGATGAGAACGGGACTTGACAGCTACAAACTGGAGCAAAATAATCTTTTTTTACAAAAACCCCACGCCCACCCCAGCCCCGCATCGCCATGCCTGTTCATGTCTGTCCCACATCGTCAGCGGCAGAGGCCGCGAGCGCTGCTGTGAGACAGAGGGCAGCTCTTGTTTACTAATGCACACTGTATTGATGTGAGCTGATTCCATCAGGCAACACTTTTGGATGCCACACACCCTGCCGTCTTTCACTGCCTCCCCTCAGCTCCTTATGTCTTTATCCCCTGTATCTGCCGCGACAAAGCAAACCGCGTGACAGTTGGCAGAGCCGCAGCCGTTGTTGTGATCTGCAAGTATGTAAGTGTACTGCTCATTAATGACCCTTATATTTGTGTTCAATGTTAGACACACAGACAAAACTCTTAATACCTGCTGCCTGTGGACCCTGATGTTTGCCATATACAAATGGCTGCAACTAAGTCTGTTTTTTTTCATTTCATTGTTTTGATTATTCGTTCTGTCTTTAATTCAACACTGTGCTCAAAATCATTAGATTACATGCAGAGAAAATTAATTCCGCTCCACTGGGGGAGAACATGTTCAGTGAAGGAATTAAAATTTCCACCCACTCAGACATGTTTTTCTCAAACCAATGGTCACTTTGGTTTTTGATTAACAGACCAATACATGTGTAATTAGTTAATAGGCCTGATCACGTTGTAGGCCGTCTTGCTGCAAACTGGTTTCACTTTGCCTCTGTCCATCATGTATGGTGGTTAGATTTCCTCTCACCACGGCGGGCAGCGATTATAACAAATGGATGAGTTCAAACCATCTGTAAGACATTTGATTAACACTGCCGAGCCTCTGTGGGGAGAGAGAGCCCAGAATTGTGCTTGATGTGGAATCACTCTAATGACAGTGCCTCGGAAGTAGCCACGCTCTAGGAAAAACATCACAGAATGAGAAATTAGAACCTCGGAGAGACAGACGAGGTTTGCAGCGAGCAGCTCCGGGTGGCCTCTGCATCCATCTCACACATGATTTGATTGGTGCTCCCAGTCATCAGCTCAGCCTCATGGTGCAGCTGTTGAAGCTAATGTGGCATGAAACAAAACAGATGTTTCTTCTGGTGTCTTTCCTCTTCTCCTCTCCATCTCCTTCAATATTTTGGGACTCGAACACTTGTTGTGCAACCCAGCATTGGGTTTCCATCACATCTGAACCCTGTAACCAGCACATGAAACATTTTCAAATCTCTTGACATTAGCTACTGACTGTTTTAAATTACAAAAGTTCTAACTTGGGTGGGAAATTCACAGAGCAGTAGCTCAAACTGCTCTAGACAGATAACAGTTTCATTGTAGCTAAATGACAATCTCCATGTGTTCGTCGCTCTTTGCTGCTAAACAACACTTCAGAGTTTAAAGCCTCACCAGCAGCTGTTCCAGTACTTAAAGCTTTAGCTTTAAGCTAAATGGTAACATGCTCACAGTGGCAGTAACACTATCATCATGATGTTCTGCAGGTGTAATGTTTACGATTTTCAGCATCTTAGTTTAGCGTGTTAGCATGCTATCATTTGCTAATAAGCAGTAAGTAAAGTACAGCAGGGTCAGATGGGAATCTGTTTGGTCAGAAACCAAAATAGTGGACCAGTTAAAGTCTTGGCCTGATGATGGCGCAATGAAAAGTTAGTGGGTCACCAAGGTTATTACAGTTCACCCTAAAGGGAACTTTAATGTCTGTGCCAAATTTAATGTCAATCCAATCAAAAAAGTGGTCAAGGCATTTCACTCAAAATGTCGGCCTTGTGGTGGTCGGGAGAAGTCAGAGGATCACCAGTGTCATTAGAGGACATCATCCGGGAACCGGAATTAATTTCTGTACATAATGTTGTGCCAGTCCATCAAGTAGATATTGTGATATTTAACTGGTTAAGTGAAAACCCAAACATCTGGACAGTCTGCATCTTTCTCTGGCAACCATGAATGTCTGCACAAAATTCCATGGCAATCCAACCGATAATTGTTGAGACTGTCGGGACCAAAGAGGTGGACCAGTAGATATCTTAATGGTATTTTGCTCATGTATTGTGTTTTTACTGAAATTATATTCCCATTTCTCAGGACACAGCTCTGGACCCTGGAGAGGATGTGGCCCTTCTCTCAGTGAGCTTCGAGGATGCTGAGGCCACCCAAGTCTTTCCTAAACTCTACCTGTCCCCCAGCATTGAACAGTAAGTACATCACATCAATCAGTCACTTCATCTATTTTCCATTTATCAGTTTTCTCCTAAGTTAGTGCAAATCTTATATTTATCATCCATCACAGGCTAATTCTATATAAGAATGAAACAATTCTACAAGTTTGTTGCAGTAACTCAATTATAAAGACAAGATACCTCAAGAATCACAGGGAGGGGAAGGAAAGGTCAGCCAAAGGTGATGTGTGCTCTCTCGACACTCCCCCGTTTTCTAGGATACAAGATGTAGTTGACGGATTAGCATGAGTGCGCTGTGCATCTAGCGACATATTATGTCATTGTGAATAATCCCACATCCCAGCGTCTGGACTCATCAGTCGGTTCCTCAAAAACAATAAGAGAAGAACAAAAAATGAGATGGATGACACACAGCGTCTGAGCTAGGGATGACTGGATGTCTGCTGACATCTGGGGTGTTAACAGTACAGAGACTGCATGTACATGTTTGTCTGTGTGCATGTGTGTGTATGTGTTTGTGCATGCAGGCTTGTGTGGAATATTTTCTGTGAGTCTGTGGGCAATGTGTGAGTGGGTACTTCAGCAGTGTACGTATTCTCTTTGTTTAAAACCATTTTTTGTCTTGGTAGATTTAGTGTGTATGTACGTGTTGGTGTGCATTTGTCAGTTTACATTTGGATGTGTGTGTGTGTGTACGTGTGTGTGTGTGTGTGTGTGCAGATGGGTCTGTGTGTTGGATGCATGCATGCTTGTGGGTTTTTATATCCCAAATGTATGTCTGTGTTCATGGGTTTGTGTGCATGCCCCAGTATTTGAATAGGCGTTGCTCTCAACACAGTCTAGATAAGTAGATAGATAAGTGTGTGTGTGTGTGTGTGCGTGAGAGAGAGAGAGAGAGCGCGCCAGGTATGGGCCCACTCTGACCTCAGGGCCCCACAGTCTGGGCTTGGAATAATCTCAGGCTGATGTTTATTTACAAGCACACGCCCCGTCGCACCAGGTTAAGAGACCTCTGCTCCCCCCCAACCACCACCACCACCACCACTCTTTCTCACTCTCTCTCTCATCCTCCTGTCTCACCGTGTTTTATTTTTTCTAGCTCATCCTCCATGCTCCTCTGTGGCTCCTTTTTTTTTTTTTGTCCTGCTCTCTAATTGTTTTTCATTTTTACGATAATCACATCCGTCCTTCCCTTCCTCTGTCGTCTCCCATTTTCATTCCATGTTTGCACATTATCTCTCCTTTACCACGTCTGTCCACTTGTCCCTTACTCTCCAATACAACCGCTAAAGGAGATACATGCACACGCACTCACACACACACACACACACACACGCGCGCTCCTCCACTCCAATATGTTGAAATGAACTATGACAAGAACCTATCCTCATGCAGGAACTGCTACAAAATACCCTAATTACACCACACAAAGCAAAGGTCACCTACCTGCTGCTTGTCCTACATAATCCTCATTTTGTCCGTGCTGTGCATGTGTAAGCGCGTATCAAAGCAATAATGTGAGAGATGCTGCTGTATCTCCTTTAGAAGGCACAGCTCTGCTAACCTTGATGTGGAACAACCTCCAGGATGTTTCATTTATTTATACTGTTGTATTGAGCACTGAATACAAAGATCCAGGCTTTAGGTTTTAGTTTAATAACCTTTTTTTTTTTTGCTCTGAGTGGCTCACATGTCACGTGCATTCACAGTCATATTAATTGGCTGTGTTTTAACCAGGAATGTGCTGTTTTGATGGACACGGGAGTAGATCTGTTGCATATGTCTATTTTATGACGGAGCTGTGTGTATGTGAGAAACACTGACCTCAGACCAGACCGAAGCTGCTGTGGTGATGTTAGAGGCTCTGCTCCACTGCCAGTTGTGTGAGGAGAACAGACAGAAGGAGGCTAAAGGCAGTAAAGTGGAGAGCAGGAAGTGGGGAATCTTCGGCGCAGGGGATGGAGAGGGGTGGTTGCTGGCAACAGCGGCGGGGGGGTAGATAAAGCAGGAGATGCTATAAAACCAACCCTCTTCATCCACACCCTCTAAGAAACATGTGAAAATGCAGAGGCTTAACAGTGCTGCGTGGAGCCAAGCTCTCATTTAACACCCTTCCTGTCCTGCTTAATGTTGCCTCTTTGTCTTGGGATATTTGCACATATGCATATCAAGGCTGTGTATGAATGTGCTCCGCTACATGCTTTTGTGCACCTTTTTGTCAGCTGTGTGGGAGTGTGTTAATTCATGACCCAGGGCAAGAATGTATGTCTTCTTCACTATTGTTTGAAGACAAAACGGTTGCATGTGTGTGCGAGTTTGTGCATCAGTGCTGTATTCACTGTGGATGCCACTTAATTTAGCATGCGCGTGTGTGTGAGTCTGCCTTTTGCTGTACATGTGTTTATGCAGATCTGTTACCCTGTTAGTTTTCCTCTGTGTCCTCACTGACCCTTGTTAGTCTTTGGTCTTGTGTAGCTGCCCATTATCTCTGCATTGGCTCCAGTGAAGAGGAAAACTCATTTGTTGCAGTGTGCCTGCACATTTCTGTTTTTCTCGCAAGCATTTGATAGACTACGACATTCAGGAGGTTCTGCATTAACCCGAGCTACCACAAATGTTCACAGTATCATATAATGCCATGATAAAATTTTCATCAAAACAGTTTTTGGAAATTCTTTAAATCAGTTCTGATATTATGAAGTGGTGAACGTAGCAGCTGTGGACAACGGCAAACAAATTGGCTCAGCTTTGGATTTGGCACCACTGGATCTCAGTGTTATTACAGGCTGTCATATCAACTACATCTATTCAGTGTCAAAATATTCCGGGCTTCTTTATGTCCATAATCTTCCTGTCATTTTATCTTTAAATCAATCAACCTCTGTGTAGATGTCCTCCATCTGTCCACACATCCATCCTTCCTTCCCTTGCTCCCTTACCTCCTATTCTGCTCTCCTGTCTGTCTGATAGTTTCTTTTAATCATAGTTTTAATGCACAATATTTCACCCCTAGTTCACACCAGTGGTTACCATGGTAACAGGAAGTGTTTAATACCACAGGAAACACTAATGGGACAGATACTTTGTCAGAAATATAGAAGAGCAGGTACCTGTTTACAATGCAGCCAAACAAACACACATTTTTTTAATGGTTAGTCAATAGATAATAACGTTGGTCAAATATTGAAGTGCAATCAATGATCTGATATCATGCTGCACACAGCACTTGTAGTTTTCCACACAGCAGCAGAGCACGGTGGAGTTACCTCGCTGAGAAGTTGTTTGTTTGCAGTGTGTCACCCATAACTCTTTTCACAGCTCACTGTGGCTGCTCCGGATTCTTCCATTACTCCCTTGCAAAACTGAGGCCTGTCTTTGCAGGAGGCGTTTCAGTCGCATTGTGCAGTTGTCTGTCATACGCAAGTCTGACGAAGAAATCATGATCGCGCTTCTGTTTCAATCAATCCAGCTGTCTATAACCAGAACCCAATGCCTATTTTTAGGTTTCAAGTCGAGCGCTGCTAAAAGACAGGTGACCCACACTCAATATCAAACCTAGACGCATCCTGACATTGGGTTAAAAATGGTCAGCTGAAACTGCAGCAGCAGATGATGACAAACATACTGTGGTCTCTGAGTTGCTTCACAATAAAAGCCACAGTGTGGTTTGCATGTTGAAAGCTTTTAATTTGACGCAGCAGCAGTAGGAAATGGGTTGGGTTGGGTTTTCATTAGCAGATATTTCATGCAGCTCTGACACAGTGTGAAGAGAGTGAACAGTAAACGGTAAGGCTGTTAGCGGCAACGTGAAATCCCTCATGCACAGTCAGACAGTCCAGTGCAGGAATGGCAGACCACACCACTGCCAGTAAAAACTGCTGTAGAGAGAGGTGTACTAACTTTACCTGACCTTACTTTGATTGACATTGCTTAAAAAAATGCAGCCCATGAGAAACTTTAAAAACTTAGCATTATATCTTTACCCAATGCTATCACAGATGTTCACAATCAAATACATAGTCACACCTATAATCCTATCACAACAGTTTGGGAAATAGTTTCAATGAGCCCTAATTATATGAAATGGCAGATGTACTTTGGCACCACTGGATTTCACTGATGTTACAGGCTGTCAGGATGTTCCACGTTTTTTTTTTTTCTGTCTGTAGTTCCTGTCTGTTGGATTTCAATCATTTTATCAATCATCCAATCATTTTGTGCGTTGTTTTTGTTGTCTGTCCATTCATCCTCCCATCCCTCGTTTCTTTATCCATCACAGCTATCATGTCTTGCTTACTTAAAAAAAAAAAAAAACACTTTCTCCAGTTTTTAACTCTCATCTTCTCGGTCATATCTCTCCAACCCACCCCCCCAACTCATCCTCCTCCCTTTCCCTCCTGTTTTTCACATGTCTGCCGCCTGTCTCTTTTCTCTCCATCTTTCTCCGTTTTTCTATCACTCTCCTCTGCTGATCCCTCTGGCTGATCCTCAAAGGGAACTGAGAGAGTGAGTGGGACTTAAAAGAGAGAGAAGCGTTGTGCTCTACCCAGCAAGGTCGTCCCTCGCTCGACTGAAACGCAGCGAGGGAAAAAAAAACAACACATACACAGCACAAGGGAGAGGAGAGCTTTTCCCTCTCTCTCCTCTCTCTTTCCTCCACCTCTCTACTCTTCTCTCCCATCACTCCTGAGTTGTTTGATATCTCACTTTTACTCTCCTTCAGCAGGGGCTCGGATCTAAAAGCTCTGAACGCAAACTCGTAAGCCCCCTGAGCTACAGTGTTATACCTCTATTTCTATTCCCTCTTCCTCTCTCCGTCTTGCTCCTTCTGTTACTTTTTCTTCCTCTGTCTTCAAACAGATCATCACTGTAATGTTTTCTGCCTTACAGAGCAGCAAGGGGGAAAAAAATGATGTTGAAATACCCCGACAGACACCCACGTTTTTACCAATAATGTACAGTTTACGTAGACTGTTGCATCGGCTCCTCTCTTTGATGGGACTGTACCACTGTGTTTGCTTCTTTTTCTGTGGAAAGTATTGATTATGATAAGTCAAATGGATGTTATTCTGTAGGCTTAGAGATTCACCTGCTTAAGATTCAGTGTTCATTTGTTATATAATGTTTTACAGGCAGCCTGGAAGAAAATATACTGTGAAAGGCATGGTGCTACGCTGTGTAGCTCCTGTGATTTTCCCTCCCTACTTATTCAAACTAGCTGTTAAGTGTTAAATAGATGTAGGCATTTAGAGGATTTCAAAACTGTTAGCTTTGGAGGCATCTTTGGGTAGAATTTGTTGTCAAGCCAAATTATGTCTTTAACAGCTAGTGTTGTGCGGAGGTCATGGTGTGATCAGACCAAGTAAGGAGATGTGGGGGTTTTCAAGAGATTCTAATATCCCAGTGAGAGAGAATAGTTATGAGAAAGGGCAGTGGTGAGGTTACTTGGATCAAGTGGGAGTCAGTTGGCTGTACGTTGATCTGGGTCTCTGTACAGTCCAAATAAAGACGATCAGCTATCGGATTGGGCAGATGTTTTCAGAAGATGCAGATCAAATGTGTCCCTGTGGAAATGATAACATCAAGCTCACACAAAGCATCAAACAATGTCTGCAGAGCTAAAGCAAAACAGCTGAGCTGAAAGATGCTAAAATTCTCCATGTGATCAATCATCAATATCAAAATATTGCATATAGCCACTGTAAAGAACTCTTAATTACAGTATGGACTGCTGCTAGTTTTTGTGGTGGAGATAAAAGTGGACTTAAAGTGATAGTTGGGGTTATTTGATGCAGGGTTGTGTGATATTAGCTTGATATTGATATGAACTTATTTCGGTGGGCATTTTTCTAAAGTGGCTAAAACAAGTTTTTGCATCTCCTGCTGCTTCTCCAAGCTGGGAGCGTGCTGATCTGAACACTGACTATGTATAACTACCTCACGCAACCCTACATCAAATAACCCAAACTGTCACTTTAACATCCTGGCATGCAAGAGTTTTTCTGCAATGTGCACACAACGTGCAACAGTTCACCATGATGAATAACAGTGAAATTGAAACCAAAATATGTGGAAAAACTGCCACCTGTGCTTGGCAGGCTGAAGGAATGCCTTTCCTACATGTGCCACTGACGGTGATATTTGAAAAGACATTATGTGTATATTTTCAAATTATCATTTGCATGAATCCAAAAAGTAAGAAAACTCAGTAATAATTCTGCACGTAACTCTTTAACAGATTTGTGCCAGTCTTCAAGAAGATACCTGCAGCAGTCATTAGCATGGCTTATTTATCTGTAATAGTGAAGGATCTGAGTAAGTAATGTGATTGTGTCCTTGCAGCTTGGATCAGTTACGGAGAATTTCACTGTTTAATTCACAATCATCATTAAGAACCACATCTGCAGTCTTTTTTTTTATTTTTATTTTTTGTCCTCATTGCTTTTGTGTCTCCTCCAACTGTTTTATAACCAGTCTCATCGCTCTTTTCATTTTCACTTTTACTTCTCGTTTACCTGATTGTACTGTGCCCATGAGATGAGTTGGATACATCTCTCCTTCCCCCAGAAAACCTGCTGCATTGCATAAAAGAATCGAGTGGGCACCGTCTCTGCCCCCAAACCAGATTTAGGAGCCCAGAAAAATCAACACAGAGAGACAGTTTTAGGCTGCAGTGCACTAATGTTTGTGTATCTGCATTTGCCTTTAGGTGCCTGCGTGTGTGTGTGCGTGCGTGCGTGCAGGCTTGCCTGCATGCTGATGTGTGTGAGTGTGTGTGTGTGTGTGTGTGCCTGTGTGGGTGTACAGTTTGTGTGTGTCCCTTCTCCAGGGTCTGTAGAGGTGTTGTATAGCCTTTGAAAATGTTTGCATTTCGATCAGATATTTTTCAAGGTTTTGTGAACATCTTGTCACAGTCTGATATAATAAATTCACCACGAACCCAGCAAACCCACTCGACGGTCTAAGATGTCAGCGCAGACACATCTCTCACTCTCAGCGGCTCAAAGCACTCTGCCACTTCTTCCTACTCCTTGTCACCTTGAACACTTCTGCATCATGTGTCTGTGTGAAGTGAGTTTTGTGATGCAGCTCAATATGTGGGCCATCTTTAATTCCACTTGTTTAGAATGCAATATGTGTCTTATTGCGAAATATATTGTTACTGAAGCCAAAATATCACTACATTAGAACAAGCGGAAACTAGCGTAACTGAGAGTTTACAAGTCATTTGGAAATTGTATGGCTGTTAATAATAAATGTGTTACCTTGAAACTAGCAATTCACAGGGAAAATATTACAAGTATAATAAGGAGAGGAAATAGGTTATGAGAAGAATATGTGTAAGGAAATGGTAAAAGAGTAATCATACAAAGAACACACTTTTTCAGCTCTGTTTTATTGATTTTATTGAGTGCATAGCGTGCATGTGTGTGTGTGTGTGTGAGAGAAGGAGCGAGAGAGTGAGAGAGAAAGAGAGAGAGACCATGCAGTCTTAAAATACTACACAAAACTAATGGTGGTTTGGTTCATGTTTTTATGTTTATGTATATGAGAAAGACAAGCATACATTGTTGACAGAACATAATTGCTGCCTTGAATATGTTCACTTGCAAACAAATGACTGGCGCTACATGCATGTAAATATAATGCAAAGCATATTTATACCTCAAGTCTATTTTGTCTCACTTCTCATCTCAGTTATGCAGTTTGGATTAAATACTAAGTAAACCTATTGTGTCTCATTACTTTTTTAATATTTATCAAACACCACGATCTTTCCCCAGGCTTAACCAAGAGCTTTGAAAGCCTGAATATAACCATAAGAATCGTTACCATGCTTTGGTCACCACGGGTGGATGTTACATTGCAAGCGTGGCCATCAGAGGGAAAAAAAATTAAATATGTTGTCAAGTGAAGTGATTCATTTGCTTACGCTAAGTGTCAACATTTTGTGGTGTTTTATTTTTTTGTTGATATCCATAAGAACATATATTTCTGATTCTAAGAACCACCTCAGTGTAGTTTGACATCTCCTCTCTCAGGCTTCTCTGTAGTAGCAACAGGTAGGTGAGCCAATCAGAAGAAAGACTGAGACTCTCTCTTCTGATTCGCTCACCAACCTGACTGTTTTTTGAGTGATCTAATAAAAATATATCAGATTTCAGGTAAATATTCAGAGAAACTAAATCCTGTAAGGTTGGATGGTAGGTCCAGGTGGACGGGTCTTGGGTCATGGCTGAGAGCAGGGACTGCTTTGTTGTGACATCACAAAGTTCCAGTCCTGACGGCTGGTTTTAAGGCTCAGTTTCTGAATACAGGCTGTGTGCATTTCTCTGTGGAGTGAGGCTTTGATACTTTCACAGTATTAATATAGAACCTAGACCTGCTTTATAATCAGAAAAGACATGGAAATCTCACTTTATACAACATGGGACCATTAAAAATATTTTCTCTTCATGTTGATTAAAAAGTGTTTGTAAATTCCAGCTGCATTGCATTTCTCCCAAAATGCATACGCAGTTGCAGTTTAGTGGTATATAAATGTAATTTCTAGGTGACACGGTTGCATGCGTGGTACATACTGTGGCATGTATCATTCCACCTTTGGCCACTCATCCTCCTTGTCAAGGAAGTTATTCAGGTCCTGCAGGCTCCACAGTTCCTCAGACACTGCTCAGCTTATTGTGACACACTACAAACTGTAGATCACCTCACCTGCAGCTTTTCAAATGACATCACATGAGTATATTCTGTTGAAAGGGACAGTAATCCATCAGTTATACAGTAGTCCCAACCAGCAGGGGGTCATGCGGAGCTCACGTGGCCATGAGCACCCATCCCACCATCAAATACATCAGCAGCTACCAGTAGCTGATGATGTGACGGTGGGTAATAAGACAATTTTGGCCTGTTGCCCAACCTTATAATATAGTAGCAGGAGTGTGTAATGGTTGTGGCTCAAGGCTCTGATTAATCTGGTTTTGTCCAAACAGATGATGAATAGACAATCAGAGTAAAATTCAGCACTGCCATGCCAGGATGGTCACCTCATAACGGAAAGGTTACTGACTCTTATTGCCACAGGCCAACGGTGCCTTTTCTAGTCACAGAGGAAGAATGGGATGTTATTTAGTTTAAACGGTCAACAAAGAGAGTCATATGTGGGCCTCGGAGGACCCTCCAGGCTTAAGGAAATGAAGAAGGCAATCAAAATGGAAATGTTGCTGCTTTGAAACTACATTTGAATCTCCAAGCAGTTCTTCTTGGACTTATCTTTCACTTGGGTAATGAATCATGTCTGCCCTCTTTACAATTGAGCCTTTATCTGCTCTCACGCTGTCATTGCACTGTCATGCACACACAAACACACACACACACACACACACACACACCAAACCACACATAAACAAACAAGCTGAGCTTCGTCACCATCCACCTGAGTCACACAGGATAATCTCTGTGGTTGATGAAGTCACAGGCAGCTCTGTCACTGTACAGCATGTGTGTATAAATGTGCATGTGTGTTTGTTTACATGTATGCATGTACACTGTCTAGTGTAAATATGCCATACAGTAGGTTACATTGCTCAGAGGGGTTGTGTTAGGCAGCATGTCTACATGATGACTGCAGAGTGTGTGTGGGTAGTGTTGAGAGCAGTGTCACCAGTGGAGACAGAAGCGGGGACTCTTCAGGGTGCCACTTGGAAAGTGAAACACCATTATGTCTAGAGTCTGAGCCCACCCACTGGAAGCTCAATTTAAAGCAATTTAATGCTCATACTGGAAGTCTGATAACGCTGAGATATTGATGAAAGCCCCGTTCCAGTTCAAAAAACATTTTACCTACGCTCTTCTTTATTTGTCATGTGCATCTGCTCGTACGTTAGAGTCAGAAAATTCAGAAAATATTCAGACCCCTTCCGTCTTGAAACTGTCGTTGTGGCCTTTTTACTTCTTGAATTTTAATAAATTTCTAAAAACAAAATTTTCACTTTGTCATTATAGATTATTGAGTGTATATTAATGGGCAAAAATGTGTAATTTTATCAATAAAAAATGTAATCCTCAGCACAGTAAAGTGCACAAAAACTGAAGGGGGTTTCAGTAGTTTCTGAAGACAGTGTATGTAAACTTGACCCAGACTCAAAATGTGCTCACAGATCATCAGTTTCTTGCAGATATTATTTTTAAGATCAATACACCATCACTTTGGTGAGGGCTCTCTCAGCCCACTGTTTGGTTAAAGGGGAATTCCACTGATTTTCACATAAAGGTCAGTCTTTTAGTCATGGGGAGGACTACTCAGCCTGTCTAAACAGCTGTGTAATGCCTTCTGTGGCTCGGGAGGAATCGTGCCAACGCCAAGTCTGAGAAAATAACCCAGATGATGTAATCAGGATTATCAAAATTTGGGATTGATGATTGTGAATTTATAACAGGAAGGCTGTGTTACAGACAGGGAGTATGGAGTTTGAAAGATGAGGACACTAACCAAGCAGAGAGGGTCTAATCAAACAGATCCTGTGTTCTCGGAGCCTGACCCACACTAAGGATTTAAAAGTCAGAATATCTGAGCCTCTGCTTCTTTGATTTTCTTTTTGATTTTGATTTTATGTGTTTTAATCTTTTGTGGGAGTCGCTCAGTTGTATGTGATAGCAAATCACTGAAATAACCCTTTAATATTGTTATTAATGTTGTTGCTGTGTATTGTTATCATCTCTTATTCTCATAACCTGCTCAAGTGTGCAAGTTCATTTGCTGCCTTTTGTCTTATTTGAGTCTCCCCCATCACCTTGACCTTGACCTTGAGATCAGGTTTGTTCCACCAAAGTGCAATTTATTCAGCCTGCTGCAATGAAACATGGCTCATGTTTAAGAAATATACTGTCTGGTCAGCATTTCTTTAGTCGAGGTTTATAGGTCTGTTTAAGGTGGAGGCAGAAATGAGGATCCATTGTGACTAGGTGAGTGGGTCAACTTCATAACAAAATGAATAAATAAATTTGATGTTGACATGTAGCAGATTCCCAAAACAGAATTTTTGTCCCATTTTCTGCTTCCTAATGATAAAGGCTCTGCAACATCTAACTTCACCATGTGACCATTGTAACTCACTTTCTACAGAAACACACATAACAACAAGCTGAAAAACTGTGAGACAGAATATATTCAACTTTGTTTAACTTAAACTGAACACAGTAAATATGAGTGGCATACTCTGGGGTAGAAAAATGAAGCCAACACAGAAGCGCCAAAAAGTGCAGGTCCTCGAACGGCCGTTTGAGACTGGCTACAAATATGAGTCAATCCCCATAGACTCTCATGTTAAAATTCCCCAATTTACAGCCGAAATAAACATGTTTACAGCCTGGTACAAAAAACATTTTTTGACCTTATTGCTAATTTCTTCCTTCATTGTAGTGAATGTCATCTACAACTCACCTGTTTCAATTTTATTAAGGCTTAAAGTTCAGCGTCATTGAGGGCATGCTGCCCTGAGTGACAGGTGGGTGAGCACAAACTGGCATGCACCAGAGTTTCAGCTCCACACACGCCCCACCGCTCAGGCAGAGTCAGAGAAACAGCCCACGCTGAGCTTCAACACCACTCATCAGAAACCTATGGGTGACGTCACAGAGGCTACGTCCATCTTTGTTTCCAATCTATGGTTGAAACTCAGTTTGAAAACACCTTTTTTTTCTTCATTTTTGCTTTTCTCTTTATCAGGCCTATTTACATGTTGTGCTGTAAAATGGCTTCAGGAGCCTAAACAAGCCTGTCATAATCGTGCCTTCAATTGCAATGCTTTTAATGGTTCTTGAAATGTTGCTTGTGAGTCCTAATTGCACCTTTTGCTACAGTGCTTATTTTACTGAGCTGTAAGCCCCAGTCCTGCTTTGAGTTTTAATTTTTGGAAATAAAATGAAGGGTATGTAGCTCACTGGATGTCATCCCTCTCACAGCAAGATGGTCTTGGGTTTGAATCCACCGACAGACAAGAATGGGTGTTCTGTTGGTCTGAGTGTAGATCATGACCTGCAGGGAGAGGCTAAGGCCAGACATTGAACACTGAAAGACCTTTTATTTGATGCCGGCACAAGAACCTGGTGCCTAATCTGTCTCTTGTCAGAGGCAAAACCACTGAAATACAAAATGCATCACATTTGTTCACATGCCTGCCATTGACACACATGAGTGACAAACACACCACCATCTATTTTGTGCCTCTGTCCACATTTCCATCTGAATGATATGGAGCTATTCTTAGACCTGTGGGAGGATAGATGGGCATCATTTAGATTTTCATTTTCAAAGGCTTCCTCTCCTCGTTGCTGTAAGCTATTTTCAATCGACCATTTGTTGGTGCACAGCAAAATGCACAGGATAATGCTAATTATGTGCACAAAGCCTGCTGTAAATGGTGGCTTTGGAGTTTTTGGAGAAAAGGATTTTGACAATGAAAATGGCTTTATGACAGATTGCGCAGCTTCTCTGTGTACATGACCTTATTAATATTCAGTCGAGCATCAGTTCCAAAAAGACTAAACTTAGACCAGCGATCCGGAGTCAGCACTGTCAACGTATTTGAATTTTTATGGATGAGTGTGTTTCTTATCTTCTTCTTCTTATCTTCAGCTAATTTTTAATAAGCTGCTGATTATAAACCAGCTGTTCCCTCGGTTAGTTATTGTGAATGCACCTCTCAGACCATATGTTACATGCACTCGAGCCACTGCTGACCTTTTCCTGACGCCTATTCATCATCATTTTTCCCATAAACATTTGTGGGTTTTGGTCATGACAGTAAGGTGGAGCACATCATGAGGTGCTTCCTCCTTCCTTCTCAATACTCCCACAACCTTTCTTTGGAATTTTCAACATTGTGAAACTCTCAGGACTTCTGCGTTAGCCACTGCTTATCAACATGACAAAGTGTGGAACATATTTTCATACACCAAGGGGGGGGGGTGATTTCATCATGGCTGTGGATGGATTATGTGATGGAATTGGTGGGAACATGACCGTGGTCTATACTCTTCATCTATACTGTTGTTATGTTTCACCTTCTGACACATATTACCATTATCCCGTCACAGACTTTCTGATCAACTAAAGCGCAAGCGCCAGGGGCTGCATCTCAGCATATGTGATCTTTGACATTTAATATGATCTTACAGGATGCACGCTATGTACGTGCATCATGCATGCTTAACCTGGTAAACAGCAGTCATCCACTTCAGCATCGCTTTTAAAATGACAGAGGAGCGTTTGTAAATGTCCTGAGACTGTTTTGCCATAATGAGGACTGAAATAAAAATAGAAAGCAGCGAGAGAAATCCTCTTCTATGTGTCTTTAAATGAGCATTAAAAGCCAATAAGCGGTTCTTTAAGACCTTTAACCTATCCTCGGGGTATTCCCTCTGTTTTTGCCCCAGATCGGAAAAAAAATGAGGGAGTGACTACTTCGGTTGGTTAGTCATTGGGGAGCTGCAGCAGCAGATTTCATGATTAAACAAGCATGCACTAATCACTAATGGAGCTGTTCTGCAGGACTGAATCAGGAGGACGTCAAAAGAATAAATGAACGAGCGAAGGAGTCCGAGGATGATGCCACGGGCATGAGTCACTCCTTTATTTTTTAATCACACAGCTTCAGTATAAAGCAGCAAATTAAGGTGGTCACATAAAGTCATGAATTGGTCCCAGAAACAGGGAGAGATCTGAGCTACGATGATAAATGGAACAAATTTGCTTAAATTTGAAGGACTTTTAAAATGCTTGATAGGCCTCAGAATACAGCAGCTTCATAAAACATTCAGACGCCTTCACTTTTTGCACTTCATTGTGTTATTTTACATGGATAAAACTGTCATTTTATCCATCAATAGCTCATAATGACAAAATGAAAACATGAAAGATGTTTCATGAAGAACTGTAATCTCAAATTTCCAAAACAGTTCAGACCCTTTACTCCAAGTTGTGGTCAGGTGCATCTTGTCTGCATTAATTATCCTTGAGATGTGTCGAGAAGTTGACTGGAGTCCTCCTGTCACAAATAAAATTGACTGGACACAGGTTATATATGCACACATCTGTCTTTATAAGGTCCACAATTCACACTTGCATGTCAGGACAAAAAAAAAAAACCCAACTAGGTCACTCTAACAGAGCTTCTGAGGTTCTCTGCAGAGATGAGAGAACCTGCTGGAAGAACAACGATCTCAGCAGCCCTCTCTGGTCTCATGAGATTAAAAAATTTTTAAAAAGTTTAAAAACTGAACTACAAACACTGTGGCTGCCAAACACCAGGCTCTATTCATGACCTGGATAACACCATCTCTACTGTGAAGCATGGCGGTGGCAGCATCATGGGAGTGCTCCTCAATGGCAGCGACAGGAGTTGTGGGTTGGTCACATGAGGGAAGGATCAATGCAGGCAAATATGGAGAGGCCCTTGAAGAAAGTCTGCTCCAGAGAGCATACAACCTGAGACTTGGGTGACGATTTACCTTTCAGCACGACAATGACCCAGAGCATACAGCCAATAAAATGCTAGAGTGGCCTAGTTTCTGACTGCCCATTTAGTGGCCCAGCCAGTTGTAGCCTGTAGGGACTCGCCCAAGAAGACTTACAGTTGTGATTAGTGCCAATTCCAAGGGTTTGACAAAGTACTGAACTGATGGTCTGAATACATTTGTCAGTTTTTGATTTTTCTTAAATTTCCAAAGATTTGTGAAAACATGTTTTCAGGTTTATCCATTTACAATTAAATCGACAACAAAATAAAGTGTGCAAAAAAAGTGAAGGGGTCTGAATACTCTCTTAAAGTCCCTGTAAATAACATACAGTATAATATGACATATGTTGTATAGAAATAACAATGAACACTTAAAGGCTACCTGTTGTCTTTTTATTTATTCAATCAGTGCCTTGGGAGGCTCCTCTGCACTTCATATCCCAGCATTCCCCAGTGGAGGATGCCTAATTGACTATGTCCCTCAAGTGTGCCAGTTACTCACCAACAAAGTAAGTGTTTGCTATAACTCATTTTACTTACACACAGTGTGGTTAAATGTGCTTGGTGTATTGTGTATGTCAGTGCATTATTGGACATTCTTTGTGACCCTTCATGTCCTGATATCTTGATATTTTAATTAAGAGCAATATTCCTTACTCTTTACACACCTGTGTGTGACAGGTGTGTGAATCATTTATTGTATGTTTGTAAGCCGCAGCGCAGCAAAGCGTACGTCCACCGACGGATGTCTTTTCTTCAGCTGCATGCAGTAATGTGTGTGCGTGTATTCAACCATGTGTGTCTGGCATCTGTCGTCGTGGGCGTACTGGCCAACCTCCACAGGTTGTCTGTGCGCTCCCTGGCCTCCGCAGGTTGACAGGTAGATATGCAGTGTGGACGCACATTAATGCCATTTCCCTCAGGAGAA
The DNA here is from genome assembly GCF_046630095.1 of Trachinotus anak. Taxonomy (NCBI): domain Eukaryota; kingdom Metazoa; phylum Chordata; class Actinopteri; order Carangiformes; family Carangidae; genus Trachinotus; species Trachinotus anak. The sequence continues at coordinate 4,075,335 of NW_027273884.1, forward strand.
ATGCCCATCCCCCGCAGTCCTCATACACAAAAGGCACATGGATACCTTCCCTCTCTCTCTCTCTCTCTTTACCTGGACTCCAACCAGCATACTCGGGGTGTCTGGAACACTCGTGTCCCTGACTGACCTCCATGTCTCTGATTGTTTACGTCCAGCTGTGGCAGGGCTGCTCCCTCCACCTCCCTGAAAGAGTCATGGAGGCCATTGCCTGTGTTTGGAAAGGCATGTAGAAAAGCAGAGTTGATAGCAGATAAAGGAACCATTACACAGAGGAGGAGGAGTCTTTCTCATAATGTCAACATGACTATTTTGGAGAGAAAGTACAAATTTCCAAGTGTACAGTGTAAGACATCCACAACCCACATCACTCATCACTCCCACATTGATTTCAAGCAGGGCCAATGGCTCCTTTCAGCATGCAAAGTGTAATCAGCACTAAGCACTGCATCCTGGCCAACTGCTGCTCTGAAGTTGTTCAGTGTTTTAAGTTTTAAAATAAATGAGATAAAGTTTTAGTTTGATGGATCTGATGGATTTTAGCAGTTGATGATACTGCGACAGACATTGCTTCCTGGACAGCAGTGTCCAGAGGCACTGCAGCCCGCACAACTGAGTAAAACAGCTGCTGTTTGTCAGCTGCTGTCACTTTTTGTTGATCATTTAAAATACCAATCAAACGTGGGAAAAATTAAATATTTGATCTCAAATCATCTGTCCAAATTCAACATTTACAGTGTATCAGTGCAACACCAAATGGAGAAAACTAATATGCCATGAATGCATAATCATGACACCAAACCATCTAAAAGTGATACGTTTTTTATCGGAGTCTGTTGACAGATAAAAATGTAAATAAAGTCACGAGGTTTGCCGCCTTTTAAAAATCCAACTGCCTTAAAGTTGGGCTGAACAATCAATTAAAGTTTTACCAAAGTCACAGTATGGCCAAGGGCAATATTCAACCGATGTGATGCTGCAGAGATGCCCCGGCCTACAAATCATTTTCTCCAGATGTTGTGAAACATGCTTCTTTGGTACAGACCCCAGCTAAATTCATATCACCATAACAGCAATTACAGTACCTGTCAAAATAATTGCAATTTGTGGGTTGTGTTCAAATGATTCCCATTCATTCCAACCAGATTTTCTTATTATATATTAAACAACTTCTACAAAGAGTGTACTGGCTAACGTTAGGCAAGCTAGTGGATAACGAGTTGGCTAATCAGCTTAAGCAGTTGGGCTGGAACAGTAGTTAAATAACTTCAATACTGTAATTCAGGAAAGTGTACAATTCACCTTAACATTACCACTATTTAGAATTTAAAATAAAAAAACAGGTTTGAGGGTGTAGCAGTCATTTTGGTGTGTGTATATATACTTAATCATTGTCATCATTTTTGGACCTTTACATGTTAACTGTTGTGGTCTTCTGGTGGTCAAGCAAAAATGGACTAAAGAAAAAATTGACAGCATGAAGTAGCAATTAGTAACGTCTCATGATGCCATTTAATAGCAGACACGTGGCTCGTTTGTGTGGCACAAGTAGCACCGGGGTATTTTCTTCTTTCAAAAACCTGAACTTTGCCAGAGTAAGCACAGGTATTGATTTGAGTCATCGGAGCAGGAAGATCGTATTCAGCTTCTGCATATCTGATACTGTTTGAGAGATTTATCAACTGAAGCCGACAAATGGTAAAGAAAAAAGGCATCAGTCTGACATCCCTGACAGAGATTGTTCCAGTCTTTTGCAAGGACAGGCTGTGCAGTCATTTTGTTCTTTTAACACCATCGATTATTTCCTCCCACTTATTCCAGATGCTCTTATTGTTGTGGCACAACTACACCGCCACATACCTCAGCTGTGACTGTGACTGCGGTTGTGCTGGGTAATGGCAGCACCTGGCATCTGCATTACTCAAAAAAATTACTCATGGAAATCAGCTGGAGAAGATATTATGCCCCGCGGGGGTTTCGGGCGTCTACCTCTGCGTCTGATAGCTACATATGTCATGCAAGCACACAAGACGAGGAATTAGGTGATCTCCATCAAGTTCAATAAAATCATCTGAGTTGTTGTTAGGTCTTTTTTGACACCAGAAGTGATAGTGAGCTGGGAGATTGATCTATGAGAGAGAAGCTGAGAGTAATTAATAATAGAACCTGTATAATTAAATGTGTTAAGTGTCTGCTTTAACTGCTTTTACAATTTTTCAGGCCTCTTTTTATTGTGTACGTTCTAGGTCATTGCTGTTCTTCTACAAGAGCACTAGTGTTTTTACAAAGAGGGTCACACCTGGTGTCAAACAGCAGTCTGTATCCAGATATGTTTTCAAGATAATGATGAACTTATACCTGGTATATGTGTATGTGGGTAAACATACACAGATTGTTTACCCACTGCTGGCATTCTCATTACATTTTCACACATACTATGCTAAGTAGACTGTAGGAGGAGAAGCACTGTAAACAAAAACAATAGTAGTGATTACTCTGTTACTAGATGCTTTATTATACAGCCACAGCTAAACAAGCTGCTGTTACGGTGGTGGCATCTCAGCTGTAAACCCACAGTAGTGTATGTAAAGGAAATACATCCAAGTAGAGCTTGAAGAAACTCTGCATGTTGAACTAGTGAATGAAATACAATGAAAATTAAGGTTATCGTCTAACACTGAAAACTGAATAAACGGCCTGCAAACAGACTAAACTTTGCTGTTCCAACAACACATATTTGCATTCTGAGCAGCTTGCTAACAACAGAGCGACTATGTGCTGCCAGAAACCACCTTGCACCATTGTTTATGTTTCCTGTCTGAAATTCCACTTTTACTATGTTATACGTCTGAGATTTTTTAAATTTTTTTTTTGTTTTTGTTTTTTTTTTAAAGACGGATTTCATCTTATTACAGTGCAAGAAATGAAGCAAGCACATAATGGCAGCAGCATGTTCACACCCAGGCTGTCATAACTGTCTTTAATCATTTCAAATTGTTAACACAAACATCGCTGCTTTCTGTATCAGTAAAACTGCGTTCAGTTCAGCTCTGGCACCAACGTAATGGCAGTGTCGCTAAAGAATCATGAATCATCAGACAGATAAATGTATACAGGGACTGCTGTACTGTGCAGAAAGGAAAGAGTAGTGAGTTGTGTGAGTGGATTTCCCAGAAGCTGAGTACACAGCAAACTTCAGAATGAATCATGATATCTCTTACCTGTGAATGGTACTTTCTTACAGTGTGAAGATGCTGTGCAAATTGCAATTCATGACGTTTCATGACATCCTGTGGCTGAATCAATTAGAAGTGCATGCTTACTTCTGTCTTCAACATGTCACAATGACTGTATTTTAATTATTCACCATGTTCTGTCTCCCACTTTCCCAATTCTTTAAAATTATTTTCTTCCAATAATTATTCTTTTTTCCAGTATGATTTTTTTATGGATGGTTTATAGTCAGATATCAAATCAGTCATTTAAATCACGAGAGCCGGGTGTGATGTAAATGTGTATGTGACGGGGGGAGAAGAGATTTCTTAATCACACAGCAGGAAGCACATTTGGCGTTATTGCGTCACAGTCCCCACAGACACATGCACAAACACAATAAATGGATGTGTGGGCGAGGGAGTCATGGGTATGGGCAGGTTTGAATACCTGCAGAGCAAGATCACCTGTCTTGCATCAGTCAAACCTCCAGGCAGCCAATAGAAGGACTTGGCTGCGAGTCGCAGTGACAGCGGGGGCGGGAGTTTCTTTCCCAGTATGGGTGTGAAAGTTCAGTGATCCACAGTTCCCTTGAAACAGGAGCACATACTGGCATTGTAACTAAATAAACAACTTATTGAGTATGTGGCCTTGTAGCGTTTGAGAAAGCTAAGTTGTCCCATGTAAACATAACTGAGCGGGAGACTGAGTCACAGGACGTGTTTGTGTTTAAGAGCTCTTGCGGAGATGAGACCCGTCACACACACACAACTGTGTGTATCAGAGATTACCACTTTCCTCTTTCACAAAGTGCTGATTTCATACATGGTCAATGAGTAATCACTACCATGCAGTAGCAGTGGGTAGCCCAGTACTGTCCGCAGCTGTATCCATGGTCTACCCAGACCTCAAACAAACTGCAGTTTTACTAGGTGCTTTTGACTGCTTACAGCTGGCACAAATAATTAACAGCAGTATATTGCAATACAGTCTTTTATTATGTATCATGGACACACTGGCACCAATATAGCCTTACATGACCATATCAGTCTTGCATTGCTGGAGCAGAGGCGCAGTTTACCTCTCTCACAGACTTTGAAACTGCTCTACTTTCCAAAGGCTCATCCTTTGCCCATATTGTGGCAGCTTGTATTCTGAAAACTGTTTCTCATTGTTGAGGTGTGTTTGACAAAACGGTCTCAAAATTTCTCACCAGAAGATGCTACTACTGTGGAAAATCCTGGCTTATATATCAAACCATATAATAAAACTATCATGGGAAATGTTGTTGTAATATGTTATTGTGGGTTGAGGTTGGATAAAGACTTTTTTGGATCAAAAGCCATCAAACTATCAAATCCTCTTATTCAACCAGTTTCTATTTAAACCAATTTTTGAGTTTATTCAGGTTCAGCTTTCAATAACTAAAACTTAAATATGCTAAGTTACCGTTTGTCAGCTGCAAAGACCAGAAACTGTTTCTTTGTGGCAGCCAAAAATATCTTTAAAGGCCTGATTCAGACATATGAAATTGATGAGCTTAAAATATTTATGTCAGTCCACCAGGCTTGGGCGATATCCAAAATTTAATATTTCAATACAGTCCAGCCCAAATATTGCAATATATGACATTATCACAAGGGGGGTTTGTGTGTTAGTTGTTTTTTATTAAATGTAATTGTATTATTGTATTTTATGTTTCAATAGTTTTTTTAGTAATTATAAAATGGATATTGTGGAAAAATATTGCACATGGCAGGAAATATCACAGTATTCATTATTACTGAATATCGACCGGGGCCGAGTGTCTTTGTGGTATGATGTTTCTTTTCCCCTACAAACAACCTCTGAAGTTCCCCATAGTGACTTACTGGATATGAATGAGCGACAGTGGACACAGTTTAATCTGGCTCTGATGTTTGTATGTCATTGTGAAAATGACCTTTAGCACCAGCTACAAATAAGATCCGTGAATGTTTTGTACATTGCTCTTTACTAATAAGAGGTGTGAGGAGAAACAAAGGTTCAATGAGAAATTTGTTATCCTGAGAACATAAGTTCATATTTATGTGAATACGGTCTATTGTGGGCTTTAGCCTCAGTTCGGAGACTAACATTTTTGCCAAATGCGGAACAGATTCAAAACACAGCTGGCAATCAGAATTCAACTTGCATATAACTAAAGAACTGATGTGTTATGGGTTTCTTCTCTGTTGTTCAGTAATCACAGCTTCACCCCAGTGCAAGGATTAGTCTTTGTATGTGAATAAAGCCAGACACACCTTTATGGCTGGCTGGCTGGCTGCAGGCCCTCTCACCTGCCAGGATGCTTAGCAGTCAAGCGAGCCCTGAACTTCTTGTCTTTGGATAATCATTAATCACACCTACCTTATAGCCTACCTTAAAACAAGCAGCTTCTTTCCTAATATATATATATTAACGAGGTCACTAAACATGCATGTAGCTCAAGATTTTAAAAAAAGCTAATGTTGAGGCTCCATGTAAAAATGTAGACTTAGATGGAGTGAATTGTGTTAAAATGAATGCACTGCCTTTTCTCATTACATTTGACAGGCTTTATGGTAGAGCTTTTAACGCTGTCAAGTGGTAAGCTTAAGACTTTGTACTTGTGTGACATTTAAATTTGCCTGTACAAAGATTGTATGTAATACTACTTTTGTACTCTGAGCCATCTGCTTTTCAAGTGAAAGCAACCATTAAAAAGTTCACCTCTCTGAATCTCTCTCCTGGCCAGGGCATTGTTTACATTCTGGGTAGGTTCGCTCTGAAAGCCTCTGTGAGAGCACGTACAGCTCTGCCAGATTTTCCCTTCAGGCTGCACACAGACTGGGACTGGGTCCTGCCTTTGAGGCCTAATTCAATACACAGAATATTCTTATTGATTACACAGGATCACAGTTTTTCTGTCACGTTCTACTACAATCTTTTTTTCTTTTTTTTTTATGTTTTGAGCCTTGAGAATCGTTTCCAAAAAAGGGGCTAACACAAAAAGTAAAAGATTTTTCACCATAATCATTAAGCTAGATATCATAAGATCATCATCATGGTTTGACATCAAGTACCAACGGATCTTTCGATTCTTAGTAATTACGTTTAATAATTAACTTCAAGGAGCCATTTGTAAGTTTTGTTATTGCTACACAGCCAATGTTAGCATTAACAGCTGTTTAGTTACCAGTCTAGAAGAAAATGCTGCAAGTTTAGCGTTAAACTTGCTTTACTCGCCAAGATCTGTCTCCAGCAGTGCAGAGAAATGCCAATTTTAACTCTTGTTTCTCTCACTTCTTTTCTGCCTCTGAAATTAGCACACTAACCAGCCAACCCATCTCATTTTCTGATAGCGACTGTAGCCCCCAATTTGCCCTGAAGATGTAGCACTGCTCAGAGGGCGGATTGTAACCTCTCGTCTTGTAAACACAATGATGGACAAGTCTAGGACAAGTCAATAATTCCAAAAAACCCCAACTGTGAGGTCATTTTGACCTGTCATAGTTTCAGGTGATTTCTATAATAGCGAAATGGTGCACAGCTAATTTCAGACCAGCGTGGTTATTTCTCATAGGACCACTCCAATAATTTATTACATAAATAATGGATTTACCTTAAATGATTTCAATCACATCTTTGGTCAGATGGGATGTGTTAGCTATCTTTATTTTGGTGTAGTTAGAGTGTCAAATGCGCTCATATGATGTGGTTTTTCACAATTGTTATTTCATTTGTTTTGTGATAGACAAATGCCATCTCTAACGTATTTGCTTATATGCTGCAATACATACCAAGGTACCCAGCATAATAAGCACTGGCCTACACTCAGACCCTCTTTTGTGAACATATTGTGAACTGCAGCAAAGACCTTTAGCACCGATTCATACACACTGCAAACTCAGTTCTGGGTGTGTCACAGTCTACATTTTGATATACTGGAATAGCCTGAAATAGAATAATCTTTGCAATTATTTGGTTTTTGGCATATTTTTCATTTACCTCAGTTTTCAGCTAAGTTCTCATCATAAGTCACTGCTCATGTTCAGATGCTGTTTTGACTTTTTGCCATGCCTTGAATCCCTTACTAACCTTTCCACTGTGTTCTCTATAGGTGCAGTATGTCATTCAAGGCTATCACAAGAGGAGAGAGTACATCGCTGCCTTTCTCAGCCACTTTGGAATGTGAGTCGACTGTCGAGGACCACTCCCTCCACTGCAGTGATCACAACTTGTGTTTGTCACTGTCCCTGTGTTTTTACAAGAAAGTACTGCAGATGTAAAATAAGACCTGGTGACACTTTGCAGAAATGAACATGTGTGTTTTGCAGGGGGGTGGTGGAGTATGATGCCGAGGGATTCACAAAACTCACCCTTCTGCTCATGTGGAAAGACTTTTGCTTCCTAGTGCACGGTAGGAAACTCACAAAACACTCACACACATTCACACTGTGCCCTGTTTCACACCTGATGTAGTTACCTTATGGTCTTCTGTTTCTCCTCCTCTACATTTCTCTCTCTGTTCCTCCGCTCTTTGTAGTGGATCTCCCACTGTACTTCCCCAGGGACCAGCCCACCCTCACCTTCCAGTCTGTGTACCACTTCACCAACAGCGGTCAGCTTTATTCTCAGGTGCAGAAGTCATATCCCTATAGCCCGCGCTGGGACGGCAACGAGATGGCAAAGAGGGCAAAGTAAGCAGAATCTTCTGAATTAAAATTCTATGTATTTTGGAAGCTGTGTCATTTAATCTATATAAGTTTTTAAACCTTAGTTGATATTTAAAGGTCCCATATTTTACACTTCTGTAAAATATGGGACCCTCTGTTGATATCCACAAGAAGATTTGTGGTTTTAATCATCTCAGTGTAGTTTTACATCTCCTCTCTCAGGCTTCTCTCTGGAGCTCTAGCAACAACAGGTCAGTAAGCCAATCAGAGGAGAGGCTCTGAGCCTCTCCTCTGATTGGCTGACTGTTTTCTAAGTGGTCAAATTAAAATATAGTAAATTTCAGGTAAACGCTGAGAGAAACCAAATCCTCCAAGGTTGGATGGTGGGTCCAGGTGGGCCCTCAGCTTGGGGCATGGCTGAGGGTGGTGACTTCATTGTTGTGACATCACAAAGTTCCAGAAGTCCTGACAACTGGTTTTAAGGCTCAGTTTCTGAATACAGGCTGTGTGCATTTCTCTGTGGACTGAGGCTTTGATACTTTCACAGCATTAATATAGAACCTAGACCTGCTTGATAATCAAAAAACACATGGACGTCTACCTTAATACAATATGGGACCTTTAAAAAATTTCTACATAGAAAGTTTGGTTGGAAAATGGTGGTCTCCTACCTAAAAAGTAAAATCAGTTCTTTATAGGTCCTAAAATGCTCTGTTCTCTATAAAGTCAAATGCATTTATGGAGTTTTCTCCTGAGACCGTTGAGCCCATTAAAACTATTTATAACAAAGCCACACCAAGTCATTTATCAAAGTGAACGTAATGTGTGATATGCACTAGACACAGTATAACAGAACAGGACCTTAATGTGTGGACTATGCTACACATAAGCCATTTGTTGATATTCAAAGATTATATTCCACCCTCAGTAAACACAAACTCGCATGACCCCATGCAAGTAAATCTATAGGCGTCAACTGTGGTTTGAACAGTATTTGGCAAAGATTAATAAGTATAAGTATAATTGTAACTATTTGAAAGATCTGAGTGACTATAGAAGGCAATTCATCTGTAGATTACGTGATTGTGTACTTTCTTTCCTAGTCATTTACTTATCTGCTCAGTCTTTATTTCTCCACTTAAAAATCTGGGAACCTCTTTGAATTCGCGTCTCTTAGCTCCTGCATTTGACTGAATGCATTTGAATTTTAGCTCAGCAAATACTGTTTAAACGGGGTGACCTGATAGCTGAGTGGTTAGGCGCATACCATGTGGGCGCAAACGCCTGGAGCAGCGAGTCCCTGGTTGGACTCCCAGCTGGCTGGACTCTTTGCTGCATGTCATTCCCCTGCTCTCTGTCTCTGCATTTCCTGTCAATCTTCTCTGTCCTATAGAATAAAGGCACAAAAATGCCCCCCCCCCACCCCAAAAAAAAAAAAAAAACTTAAAAAGGAGGTAGTTTAACGGAAATTTCAACAATACTGTGGATGCTGTGACTATCATGTAAAGCTCTGCATTCACCACATCCGCTGGAGAGATTTTGGAAACACCTCAGGCTAAAAACAGTGTATATAAAGCAGTCTTGATACAAACACAAACCTGAATGCACCACTTCAATATGTGGCTACATATCTTGTTTTTTTTCCCACACATTTTTTTGGCTTGTATTTGAGTTGTCTCCTGTTTTTCACCCAAGAGTGTGAACACAGAGACAGTACACGTCTCTTGTACATTTGTAGTTGTAACAAGTAAAGACTCACTGCCTTTAATCTGCACTTTGATAAATACTGCACTGGGGCTGGGACTGACCCAGTGAATTTGTTTGATGCTTTGAAGCCGCTGAAACACAATTATTGTCACATTCTGATGTTTCATTTGCTGTACTCCCCATGTGCCCACCCCCACCTCCCTCTCTCTGTCTCCCACCCAGGGCGTACTTCAAGAGCTTCATCCCTCAATTCCAAGAGGGAGCCTTTGCCAATGGAAAACTCTAGTGCTCTCTAGCTTAATGACATGCCTGGAGAGTTGCCTGTGGGAGTGTGTATGTGAGCGTGTGTTTGTGCATGCCATTGTGTACCTGTATACGAGTATGCACAGACGGTACAGTACTTTTCACAAATGAACAGTACAGTGAGAATGACAGTGTGCGTTTTTGCACACAGACTCCACATGTTTGGCCTTGAGGTTGTTGCCTCTTAGTCAGTAACTTCTTTTTTTTTTTTTTTATTGTACTCGTAGAGAGAAGCCACTTTGCTAAGGAAGTTTAGTCATGTGCAACATGCTACAGCTACAAACCAGCCGTAACGATGATTGATTATCACTATCGCTAGAATAGTAAAGGGCCTTTATTTTGAAAAGAAACTCCATATGCTTACAGGAACTTACTTTGACAACCTGTACTGTACAATCTGTTGTTTGACCTAAAGGTAAATAGTATTGTTTCATTGTGTTGTGCCAATGACACCTGGCTTCAAGCAGTCAAACCACAAAGGCTAGGGCTCACAAACCTCCATCCAGAGGTGCCGTGCTGCAAATTTGTTGATATGTAAACAATATGTAAACTATTAACTACACAATGAGCTGTAGGGAGGATGCAAAACACCTCTGTCTCTGTTTGTCTGCCACTCACCAGATTGTCACGTTTGGCTCCACTGTCGATGTTTAAATCATCTCCGACTTGCCCTTTAATTGTTAAAATGCTGTGTGTTTTATTTTTTGACTGTTTGAAGCCTTGATTGTACTGTAAGTTAATGTGTTTTGTCAAAATTTCTACCCAGTAAAGAAGTGTGTCTCCTCTGACAGTGCGTCATTATTTTGTGCATAGCCTGCATTTTTTCATTTGGCCATTGTACTGTTAAGAAATTGATACTGGAAAATGTAAATGGATTAATAACATAGACATAGTTGTCATGACATTTAATACAAACCCAACCATGTCTGAGAATTCAAAGATAATGTCTAAAAAATGTCTAGAAAAAGAAGAGAAGAAGGATTTTAAAAAACATCAGTCAAGAATATGTCGTAGGTTTTTCATTAATGCATCCAGGAGAGGTTAAGATATCTCAATCGATTCATGAAAACATCCACTAGATAAAAAGTCAAGAGATCACCAAACCATTAGACCTCATCCTCTGGGGACCATGAATGTCTGTACAGAATTTAATGGCAGTCCATCCAGTTGTTGAGATATTTCAGTCTGAACCCAAGTGGTGGACCAACCTGCCATCCACAAGCACTGCTGCATGTGGCTGAAAACAAATGGATATTTTTGAAAAAGAGGCAAAGACACTGCAGGACATTTTTAAAGGAAATAATTTTTGAAATCACACATCATCATTATTTTGAACCCTCTTAGTCTCATAATAAAGCTTAAAATTACTCTCTGCCCTCCAGTTTTCTACACAGTAATGCATTTATAAATTGTAGAGATCGTGTGAATTGGTAAAGGAGTGCTTTTGAAGGACCCTGATGTTCTTGTATAATATGGAGCCACAGCACAGAGAGAATGACTGTGTGTGTGCACATGCATGTGCTTGAGCGAGGCAGAGTGTGTGCTTGCTTGTTTTCATCATTAAATATGAGGGTCACAGTTAGGGGTCCTTCCTGGCCTCAGGCACAGCCCTTTGCTATATTTATTGTTGGTAATGCAGCAACTGTCAAGTCTAATTGAGAACTATAGGGTGAATGTATCTGGGGCATTTAATAGCATCAAGGCTCTTAATAAAATAATTAAAAAGCAAGATTCTTTTTGTCTTTTTCACTGCCCCGCTCCATGTTTCTTGCTCTAACCTTTCCCGACCTGCTTTCAAAACATCTATGTTGTCAGCCGCGGGACGAGCTGCTCTCTTTTTGGAGAGCTGGGGGGATGTTAGAGAGGGAAGGAGTTCAAAGGAGGGGTAGAGGGATGATGGGTAGCATCTTTAACAAGCATGAGCAAAGAGTAGTTTCAACTTGACAGTCGACTCTAGACTTTGCGCTCAAAAGGTAGTGACTGATTTGAAACAGTGGTGGATCTCACCGTGGATTCATTCATACGTTATGTGTGAATCTAAACGTGCTGAATCCGAATTGTCGGTTTGAAACACAAATGAGTAATTGAATCATTAGCTTGAAGTGTATCTGAAAGTATTCCACTGAATGCAGACCATGACACTGCGGTGCGTGAAGTGTACATCGCCAATCTGTTAAAAAAAAGGGATCCAATCCAGAAGTTTTCCTTCTGTCTTTGATGTTGACTCAAGTTGACATAAGCCCTTTAAGTAACTTGTAAACAATTCCCTCCAAAGTGGCTTAAACCGTGTCACAGCTGCAATGCTTAGGTCACATGTGGTTAGCCTCCTCCCTCAAAAGTGTCTGCGCCTGAACACGGCTCACCTTTACACGCTCTTAAGCAACTTAACGTGGATTTATCCAGTGTAATGATCCTGTGAAGGTGCTGCTCAAGGTACCTTTTGAAGATGCGTTTCTCAGCCCCCTGAATCACAGTGCAGAGGTCTGCCAACCCTCCGAGCTAATACTCCAAATCCACTAATCCAGCCGTCTTTAAGAGATCTCAACAGCAGTCGGATGGAATAATTAAAGGCTGGAATAATTAGCTTGGAATCTGTGGATGGGGGATGATTAAATTGATGAGTGCTTTTTTTTGGCTTTTTATCTTTTTTTTTTTTGTTGTTGTGGTCCAGCTGAGTTCACGCTTTGCTGGACTGGGACTTGATTTGAGGGACAATTGCAAATGCAATGGTCGTTTTCCCTCAGGGAATTAACGGGCAATTGAGTGGTGTTTTATCTTAATTCTGATCCCCTCTGGACTCGCGAGTGGTGGGACAGCTAACCTAACTCATGCTAACAAAGGAAAGAGTATAAAATGGAAGTTATGGACGCGATGCCTACACAGGCCTGTGTACCCCTGAAGCAGGTGTCCGTAGCTCAAGGGAGCTGGCAAACATGAATATTAGCATTAGATTAACATTAACCGCTCTAGTGACAACCCTATAAGCAGCTAGCTCAGCAGCAGTAAGGACCTGCCAGCCTGGAGAACTGACAAGTGTGTGAAACAGGATCACTTAAAGCTCAAGCACCTTCCTGGGCAATAACCCGGAGTTAGCTCTTGGCATCACTCACCCTGCTTCCCCCCAGGAGTCGGGCGGGTCGCCAGAAACTTTTTCCAAAGAGTGAAAAAAAAAAAAAAAATGTCGAAAGTGGACAAAAAGTTGCGGGCACAGACGCCAGGAGTGCATACAGAAAAATGATAACAGAAAAGGAGGGAAAGAGTGTGAGAGATGATTGAAAATCCTGAATCATCACCTTGTGAACTGAGATGGTAAACAGCCGGGGCAGCAGCGAGGATGAGGTAATCAGAGGGAGACGAGGAGTCTCCAAAAGGCCTGAATATGTCAGAGAGCGGTAAAAGGCGGACAGCTGCCTCATTCAACATTGTTTACTTTCTTCTCCCGTCGTCATGTCCGATTCGGCCGATCTGTCAGCCTCGCCTGCTGCTTCTGTTTTTCATCTCTGTTTTTCGTGCAGCAGCCCTTTGACTTAACATCTTCCAACAGAAAAGACAAAAGACAAACAGTTAGCCGAGTGAGAGAGGGAGGAGGCGGTGAAATCACAAACTCTGACTGCGGGGTACTTTGTATTTTTTCTGTAAGTACAAATTCAGAGTGACATATGGGGAGTCCCCCCCCCCCCCCCCATATCTTCAGCATGTTTGGAGGGATGGTGTTGAAGAGGAGTGTGTCTGTGTGTGTGTGTGTGTGTGTGTGTGTGTGTGAGGAGGGGTGGATTTCAGAGGCATTTGCGATGCAGCGTAGGGTTGTTGATGCGAGCCATGTTGAGGATGATGGAGCTGAGAGGCTTAACTAATTTTGGAAAGAGAGAGCAGGAGGAGGAGAGCGGAGGGGGGATTTGGGGCCTTTTGTTACAGCCTGTTTGATCTGGGAATTTGAAAAAAAAAATGGCCCAGAGATGTCGTGAAAATGAGAGAATTACTGCTCGGGTCCCTCACTCTTCTTTTTTTTTTATCAAACTCCAGTAACACAGGACTTCTAATGCACTCCCAAGTCGAAGCGGCAGATATTTCCCCCACCACACCCCCACCCCCCTCCCTCTTGCTTACAGATAATAACTGGATCTAGTTAAACCCTGATTGTTAATTGCTAATTACTCCTCGCACACTCCGAAGCCAGGAGAGCGTAGCTAAGCTGATCAAATGAGTCTTCGCTCTGGAGCTTGTAGGTTTTCCTGTTTTGTCTCGTCCTCGTGTTGTCGAGGCGTTCTGGATGGGCTTGCTTTCGATGGCTTTTGACAAGATAAAGACAGATTTTTGTCAAAAGAGTGAAAAGTGTGTGGGGTTGTGGTGCCCCCCCCTCCTCCTCATTTTCCTCTGGGTGTGATCATCATAGACGCTTGATTTAAACCTTTCATGGGTTAACCGAAACGCTTCCCGCAGGTGTTTTCTCTCTGCGTTAAGCAAAGCGGTTTGGCCTTGGTTCAGTGTGTTTGATTGTCGTAAAAGATGAGACTCAATTTGCTTAAATATACTCAAACTGGCAACCTGTGTTTTCTTGGTAGAAAGAGGATTCAAAGCTTTAATGGAGGTTTGAAAGGTAACGATTGGCAACAGTCAGAATCACTTTATTATCAGGTGGTTTTGTTAAATTTAGGAAAGCTCAGTCATGCTGAAAGAATTAATTCAGTGTTCACAGACTTTACTTAATTTACTCCTCTTGTTCTGTTGTGTTGTTTTACTCCTCTTGCCTCTCATCCCCAGATTCCTCCCTCCTTGTTTTTTTTTTCCTCCTCCATCCCTCCTTCCCTCCACCAGCTACCTGAGGAGCTGTCAGTCTGGATTGCCGCGCTGTCGGTTCAGCCTGTCAGGCTGAGGGACGCGTTCTGATCAGCCGTGGACACTGATAGACCTGTCAGGTGAGATGACAGCCGCGAGTGAAGACATGCGCAGACAGGTACATGTAATGTGACAAGACTCTTTCATCCCTCCACCACAACCACCACCCCTTCCAACTTCCCTTCACTTCACTTCCCCCCCCCCCTTCCGAAAAATAAATATCCATGCGTTTGGAAGTTGGGAGAGTGCACAAGGGATGAAGCGCGTTTCCTGACGAGTTGAGGGGAAAGTTTTCTTTTGAGGCTGAGTGGATGTGATGCGGCCACGTGATGAGGCCCAGGCATCAGTTTATTCTCATGTCGGCTGCAGTGTGAATGTTATTTCTGCACATGGTCTGCATGAAAGTAATGATCTTCGAACGACATCTTGACAAACAGACTCTCTATGCAGCTGAACAGAATCTGATTGGATGGTGTAGGCTTTACTGCTGACTTGTACCTTCACGATTAGGGATCACAGATTTTCTAATAAGAGTGAACGGCACAAAATTTCAGATCATTCCCTCATGGACTTCAGCCACAGTCATGGTTAGTGAAGCATGTGAGCTACATCCAACTTGTGTTTGATTAAATATTCACCTCTAATCAAAATTCAGACCTTGTTGTAATTCAAATATTTGCTATGTGTGGATTTATACATCACTATATTTCTACAGGATGAACCACACAAACTTGTCTCTTAACAAGAGATTATTTGGTGTAATTATCAGGTGTAACTAGCGTAGCATAGCTAACTGAGCTATGACTTATATTAGCTTGCTAATATATGGCATGTTAGATTTATTTATGTTCATTTAGTGAAAGAGGGAATATGAAACGTTTGTCACATCCAATCGGAAACATAATACTAATGTAAAGTGAGATTTTTTACCCAAATAAATAAATAAAAATAAAAAAATCACTGTTCACCTCAAATTAGAATCATTCTGACCAAGTATCATTGGTCATGTTAGCATAATCACATATTTCCCTCTCCCCCGAATACCACTAACTCTCAAACACGTTCTTCTACAAATGCACGTATAAATGAAACAAAACATTTTGAAAAAAATTTGTTTTACATTATGTTACAGCTTGTGATGCCACAGTAACAGTCTTTAAGTTTTACTGTAAATTTCAAATTCCCTAGGAGTTATTAAGAGCTTCAGGATTTTATACACAAATTTAGAATAGTATTTATGAATAGCTTGTGAAACCCAGTCTGGCTGAGATTGAAGCTGGTATGAAATAAAATCCCAGCTTCACTTTAATATTTGGGACTTTGCTCCAGTAAAGCACAGTATCAACTAAGGTGGGTCCTGCATTATCAGCTAATCTTATTGCCCCTTTGTATCAGTTATTTTAAATAGATTATATTGAGCTTACATGATGCATATAATTAAATAAAGTTTAATCAAATTACTAAAAACAAACTGACACATTGGGGCCAGGTAGTATTACTCTGGTAAAGGAGTACGTCTCAGTGGAGGCAGTGGAGTGTGGAGGTGACAGTGCACACACACGATGCACAGTACATTTTTGCCTGTAGGTCTGCTAACAGGTAAATCCCACCCTACAGCACAGACAGCACCCTGGCTCAACAAAACAGGGCACCTTAAAGGAAATTGAGCTAAAAGTCCAACTTTGAAATTAGAGGTGAGACACAAAACCACATCTTGTCCTCTTGCAGCTACGTCACACGCTCACATCTTTTCAACGCTGGTGTCATGTCCTGTCGGTGTCACATGTGGGTTTACCGCTGTGAGTAAATATAAAACCCTTATCCAAAAACCTACATGTGAGCAACCATCTAAAATTAACTATTACTAGTGCGGTGGTGGTGGCGTCAAAATGTGACACAAGCAGCAAAATAAAAATGGCAGTCAGTGGGTTTGCCCTTCTCTCCGTTCAGCAGTGTATCCACACATCACTGCTCAGTGGCAGCTCCACCACATCAGATCTCACCCACTTCACAACATCTGTGCAGCTGTAAACTGTTGACCTCTATCTGTTCCCGTAGCCCAGTGGGTCATGCCCTGAAGGACTATGGGTAAAAATACAAAAACAGGTACAAACACTCGGGGTGTTGCAACAAATGAGATAAGAGCAAAGGGTGAGTGAGGGTGGGAGGATGATGAGGAGGAGGAGGACAGGGGAAGAGGGGGCTGATGGTGGTGGCGGGAGGGTGGGGGATGGCTCGTGCCAAGTGACACAAACCCCCTTTGGCAGCCTAATTAAATTTTCCACTTTTCCACACTCACATTAAGCCTCCATCGAGCTGGAAGGAATGGACGCACCGGAGGAGTCGACCCCAGGAAGAAGATCACCCACCCACCCCCCACCCCCCCAATTCTTCTGTTCTTCCATGCAATTTCATATTTCTGTTTGATTAATGAGACATTAGAGTCTCAATTGATGACTTTACTTTGTTGTTTCATTAAGATATTGAGGCTTCAAGAGAGGTGCAGTATGTTTCAGTGTGTATTTCTTGATTGACAGGTATCTCCATATAGTCAGTCAGTGGTGACTGCTGCTTACTCGCCCCACTTCAGCTCCACCCTGCCGCTGAAATGCGTCTTTTTTCGCTCCAAACAACTGACAAGATGCCAGCAAGCATCAAAACCTGCCTTCAGAAACCCAGTGGTAATGTCGCTGACTCTATGGCTGTGCTTTTCTGCAGCTTTTGCCCGCCATAGTGCAGCCCAAACTGACAAAAACATTAAGTTGCACTTAGGATGTAAGAGAATGATTAATTTTGTGTGCGAGAACATATGGACGTCTGCATCAGCCTGAATGCACACTCGTTTGGTAAACCCCAGGCACCAGTCAGTGCAGTTTAAAATTACACACAGGTCCCAGTGTTCAGCTGAGTCATAGGTTTTCATCAGAGAACCTCATCTGAGAATTTATATTACATTTTAAATGAAATTGTCCAAAGTGTCTGTTTTTTTTTTTTTTTTTGGTTTGTTTTTTTTTGTTCAAATATTTTTTACCTGTTTTCCATTGTATATGAAAGAACTTTGCCAGAGAGGCTCAGTTATTTTTAGATGTTCTGAGGACACTGATTCCCATCTCAGCCTTGATGGTGGAAAAAAACACAAGGTTCTTAAAGAGTGGAAAACTATTTCACCCCATTTCCTTTGATGATTGCAGTAATTAATTTCTGCTATTTGGAAAAACTGTATTTTACAGTATTGTATTTTTCTTCCTGTTCACACTAAGCCCCAAATTTTCACAGATGTGGCATTGGTGTGTGAATGTGTACATGTGATAGAAAAAGTACACATAGAAAAAGGTGCTGTATGAATGTGTGAGTGAAGGTGGCGTGTAGTGTAAAGTCCTCTGAGTGGTCAATAAGACTAGAAAAGTGCTAAATAAGAGCAGTTCATTTACCTCAGTTACCTGTGCCTCACCACAGTCTCCCAGAGCTGCTGACACGGCTGTACACTCCTCACCCATTCACTCTTCTGTTTTACCTGTGTTTTTTTTTTTACCTGTGCTGGTCAGTGATTTTAACTCTGTCTGGAGCCTGTATGTGAATAATTTTCACCCTGTAGTTTAGATGCTGGATTTGTGAGTCAGTAGTTTTTTTCTGCTGCTTTTCCCTCCACTGCATTTTATCAGCTCAGTGGCAAATTTGAGTTTTGCAGGAAACTGGAGGGAGTCGAAAAATGTTTTTGCTAATCTGTTTGAAAGAAAAAAACAAAACAAAAAAACAATTAAAAAAAAAAAAAAAAAACCCATCAACATCTAGAGCTATTTGGGAACCAAAACAACGTTGAATTAAATCAAAGCCATCAAGAGAGCGAGGCGCCTTAAAGAGCTCGTCAAATGGCCTGTTGTAACATCAGGTGCAGGGACGGTAGGTTCTGGTGTTCTCTGGCATTCTGCTGTTACAGACCACAGCCTGTAATTTCACGATGGCTGAAATGCTGGAATGACGAGTGAACTTCCTGACACAGTGAATATTTTATTCCCTTCCTCCCCTGTGCTTTGTGTTCAGTAGTGTGGTAGAAACAGACATTGCTTTGTTTCTTTTTTTTTAATTTTATCTCTGACTTTGTTGGATTATACTTTTGGATTGAACATTTTCCTGCGTCTGATAAAAACTGTCGACTAACCTCTAATTGTAGTGAAGGCATCTGAATGTCAAGTAGTTATCACAGAGGCAGCGGCGGGGCCAGTCTGAAAGCTAATCACTTACAACACTGATATCTTACCATCTGATTTTCCATTGAGGACCCGATCAAATCGAGCTAGAACAATGTGGATTATTTTACAGGGAGGATAAGCCTCAGAGAAGCATGTGAGAGACTGAGTGAGATTTTGGCATATGTGAGGGAATCTGTATGTTAACACTGAGAAATGCAAGATTGCATCTAAAGACATGCCAGCAGCTCTAATCTTCTCTTAAGCTTTAACAGCACATGCAGTGAAGTTTCCCAGCACGGCTCTGCTTTATTAAGAGACTCAGTTGCAGCATGAATAACAGTGTATCGTAAATCCTTTGTCCAAGAAATGTAAGTCTCTTGTCTTTACAGTAACAGTATGATTCAACTTCTAGTGTAAAAACATTTTTGTGTTTGTTCCAAACACTTTTACCACTTCCTGGGAAAACTCTTTTGCTGTACAGGAAGTGATGTGTTTGTGTTTCCAGACTTCCAGAAGAAACGCGTAGTTAGTTAGTTAGTTAGTGCAGCAGATCAAAAGCCATGAAACTCAAACATCATCAACTGAAAAGCCAAGGTTAAATGATGTCACTGTGCCACCCACACTTTTACTTTAACACAGATTCTGGGAAGGGTAGTGCAGAAAACAAAACAGCATTAAAAGCTTAGTGCTAAAGATCTTCGAGGACTAAAGAAAACAGCAACCTCAAACATCACCTCTTTTAGATTTAGAAGTTGTGTCCTCTTGAAACTTCATGTTGGCTTGGTTGAAATAATCGGCCACAGAGAGGAGGGTGATAGTTTTTCAGCTGAGGTCAAACACCAGCAGGACGACTCAGTTCCCCAACCAAAACCCATTAACATTCCAAGCCGCACAGCTCTCAGACCAGCATACTCATAAATTATACTGACAACCTTGTTGACGGAGTGAGATAAACTTGCCCATTGTGTGTGAGCTGTGTCTGCACAGACATGCACCTCTCAGAAACACTATGTGATTTGACTGTTTCGGGCCAACAGCGACGAAAACAACACACAGAAGGACCAAAACAAACTAATACGCAGATATAAAGTCCATTTTTTTGTCAGGCAGCCAACATTTTCCTTTCCTCGGTTTCTATTATCGGGTAAGGGGAGGGGGGACTTCTGTTTTCTTCCACTGAAAACAAGCAGTCCAGTAAAAGTGGAAGGAACGCCAGGGTCCTGTTTATTTGCGAGCTGCAGGTGGCTGTGTTGACCGCTCGGTGCCTGCTCAGAAGTCCCCCGACCACTCATGGTCTTTTCTTCTCTCAGACCCTGTTATTTGTTCACTTCTTCCACCACATGCTCCAACATTTCCCCTTCTCTCTCTGCTGTTTTTGCCCGAGCAGCGTTCCATTCTTCTTTGTCTCGAGGTACAGCGTGCCTGTGACGCACTTCCTTCCATTGTATCAGGAACTGATACCTTAATGCTTGTGAAGTTACTGTCAAGAGTGCGAGCGGGTGTGTTGATTGGAAGGTAGTGTGTGCTTAATACAGGTTTTTATGTGTGTCTTTACTTGGCTGTTTGCCTGTGGTCACTTGATTAAACGGAGCTGCCCGGTAAATTACAGAATGGAGCCCCTCGCTTCACTGCAATCTGCTGTGACAAAATGTATTTCTGATTTACCAGCTCGTGGACCTGCACAATGACACGAGAACAAGTTGTAGCTGAAGTTGAGCCAGGTGAGGTCATTCGGTTTATTTATCCACTGCAGCAGCAAACAACCAAGAAAACATTTGGTTTCTGTGTGATGGCATTTAATAAGATGCTTCCACCCCCTAATTCCCGTCTCGCAGCAATCCCAGTGCTGCTCTTCTTTCAGTTGGAGGTCCAGCAAACAATGCAAGAAAAGGGTTTGTTTGTCTCATCAAGAAAATCCAATAAAATGCATTTGTTTACTGTAAAAAAAAAAAAAAAAAGAGAGAGAGAGAGATTCAGCTACACATCGAGTAGTGTTGATGCGTGGGCAGGGTTTCAGGTTGTGACACTTGCACCCTGCAGGAAAGTATGTGGCTCCCCCAGCTTCCACCTTTTCTTTTAACCAAGCTGACTGATATTTAAATAAGGAGAGCCTCTTAACATAATCAGTATTCAGCAACATCACATATTTAACATCAAGCTCAATAATTACCGGAGGAAAACCTTGACCTTCCTCCAGTTTGTATTTATATCTGGAGAATCAATCCGTCCATCAGGCTCCTCGACTTCAACCCTTAGAGGAATATTATAGGAACATTTGGTGAAACACGCTAATTTGCTCTCTTGATGAGAATCAGACAAGAAAATTCATACTGCTCTCATGTCGGTTGTTGAATTAGAAGCTACAACCAGCAATCAGCAATCGTAGGCTAAATCCACAGCACTATGTTTTAATATTAAAACAGTGTTTAAAACAGAAGCTCCCTGTCCAGACGAATACACCTGTGAACAGATACAAACATAACCATTCATGTACACTGGGCATGCGCAAGCCAGTGCAAACAGGACGCAGATTGTCTTCTCTGCATTTGATTAGTTACACAAAATACTACAAACATAGCATTGAAATGCTGAATTTACCTACCGGTACACAACAACTGTTAGCAAAGACAAGAGGTCAATAATGCTTGTATTTTGTTATCCGTGTTGCTTTTACCTCTGGCAGTTGAGGCTGATGAGACCCAGTCAGGGTCTCCGTTTTTGCCCGTCCAGACTACGTTTGCGATGATTGGACTGTTGGAAATGCAATATGTTTGTCAATTAGCTTAGCACTTACCACTGTCATTCATCAAAGCTGCATCTGCAAAATGAGACAACAGTCATTTCTGGCCTTTTTTGAAAGTGGATCAGCAGGGAGCAGAGTGGAGGAAGAAGGAGCAGCCACAGTGAGCTGTTCGATGAGGAGCTGCAGGGACACCTCCGGCTTCTCAGCGAGGTAACCCACTCCTTTCACTGCGTCCCGCTGTTTGCGTGCCATGTGCAGCGCAAAATTAGGTCACTGAATTATTTAATTTTATTGCCTGACTTCTTTATTAAAATGACAATAATTAGTTTTGTTGCCCCCAGAAATCTGTGACCTGTAGTATTATGTTACGATAGCAGCTACAGGAGTCTCCAAGCCAACCGAGACTGAAATCTTTGAGACTGATGTGATGAAAAAGTTCATCGTCTGTGATGGTGGATCACATGTGTATAAAGAGATACCATTACCCTGCAGGAGGAAGAATAACAAAGTGGTTTGCACCCAACCTCTCGCCAAGGTTCAGTCTTCTGAGGTTGTGACTCTCACTTAAAATCAGTTAATTATACTGGAGCCCACACGGTTTCACAGAACCCTGCGCTGTTAACTGGACACCACCCCTCAGGTGCAACACTGACATCTTAGTGGTGTTCTTAGCTGACATTGGTGATTTAGATGTGTGCGCTGTAATCCATGTAGAATTTAGTCTTACTGCTGTTGTCTTTGCTGTGTTTGCGACCTTTGTAGGGAGACATGCTCTGTTTGTCTCCCTCGCTCCCGCTCCCATTCGTCTTAATCTCATCACCACCTCAACATTGGGACTTAAGTGCTTGATGGAGTGGGTCCAGTTAGGTGGGTTAAGGCCTAGTTGGGACTAGCCCTCGAGTTGGACTTCCTCTCTCACCCACATGCGCACTTCCTGTCGCCCAGCCCCACTCTCACTGGCACCTATCACAGATGCTACTACGCACTACATGTTCACACATGCACCTCTGTGTGCCTGTGCAGAGCCTCTCTCCCTCTCTGCTCCTCCTCCTCTCTTCAGTCTGCAGGTACACACACACTCTCACACACACATACTTGTACTTCCATCTTTGTGAGGACACTCATTGACATAATGCATTCCCTAGCCCCTTATCCTAACCTTAACCATCACAACTGAGTGCCTAACCCTAACCCTGACGCTAACCTTAACCTAAACCTAATTCTAACCATAACTCTAAAACCAACTCTTAACCCTCAACATGTGATTGGAAGGTGTCTCAAAAAGTGAGGACCGGCCAAAATGTCCTCACTTTCCCAAAATGTCCTCACTCTGTTAGTAAAATACTTTTTTTGGTCCTTACTATGTAGCAAGTACAAGTACACACACACACACACACACACACACACACACACACACACACCTCTTTTCTCACCCTAGCATCCACTCCACTGTTACTCTCATTTAATCCCACAACAGAATACTTGCACACTACCCCATATCACCATTTCTGCCTTGATTATTACATGGCTGCTCATTATTAATTACACCTGATCAGTATTGGTTGATACTTAGTGTTGATTATTATAATAAATTGTCTCCGTTTTGCATCCTTGAAAAGTTCCTGTTGCCTTTGTCAAAATGGATTTACTAGTTTTAGTACTTTAATTGTGAAATATTAAACACCTCAATTAATGGTTAATGATTTTATGAGACTGATTTGATAACCCTACAATTCAGATATAATGTATGACTTATTTTTAAACCAGGGAAAGACCAAGAAAATAATGTTTCTTCAGTGATTTAGGATTGTACCAATATAAAGTAGACGGTAACAGTGTGAGAGAAATTTTAAAAAAAGAAAAAAGGTCAAGATCAATGAGCCAGAGACCAAAATATCCTCATTTTAAGCCTGTCCTGATTTTTAGTTCTTACTTCTGATCTTTAGTGTTTTTGGTTCGACAGTCCTTGCATCATCACTGCCCCATTCCTTTTGAACTCCAAACATCCACTTTGTAGTGCAAGATTTCTATTAAAAATTTGAACTCTCTCCAAACCCAAACTCAGATGACCCCGATGACATCATCAGGGTTATTTTCTGAACTATAAAAAGCTCCCTCCAGAGCCACAGAAGACATTATACAGCTGTTTTCCCTGTCTGAGTAGTTCTCCTTATGGCGACTAAAATGATCTGCTTGTGTACAATTGTTAGAGTGTCCCTTTAATTAGGTGCTCTCTAGATACAGACCGTACAGTGTTTTAAACCACATCATCCCTCCTACATGTCCAGGGTTCATCCATTTCCAGTTGCAGCTGTCACTGAATACTCGAACAAGTGTTAATTAATTGTTATTGCAAATTGAATCTAGCATTCAGGCTAAAGCCACACCAAAGAAGGTTGACAGAACATAAATGTATCTGTCTGCACATGAAGATGTTGTCGTGGAGCTGCAGTTTCGTTGTGTTTGTTTGTTTGTTTGTTTTTTTTGCATACCTGAATGGTATTGGCCTTATTGGAGGATATGCAGCCAATGAATTCATATTCTTCTCTCCACAATCCCACACTCTAGAGGTCAAGAACGATCAAATTAATCCTCTGCGCTGTTGTGCCTCGCTGCTTTACAGGAGTCACCAAGGCAACCAGTAAATGAAATCACTGAAGGATGGTTACTTTAATTCACAGGAGCTGTCTGCCAGTCTGGCATCCAGCCTCTTTTTAAAGCCATGTTCTCTCACAGTGGGCATCCTGATGAAACTGCTGATTAGATTTCTATTTAAGTCTTATTTGCATAACTTGCTGTGACAAGAGAGCACGTTTGCCACTGCATTGTCAGACCAAACCCAGTCATACGGTATATAATTCAATAGATTTCATGTTATTGTCAACAATGTGGGAATAGGACAAGGGAAAACGTTGCTCACTGGCACGTCTACCCACCTTCCTGTGTCATGCAGTAAACTTAGCAGCCATGCATTGCTGCTCCTTTGCTGTGTCGTATCCTGCAACACAACTAAACATAACTGTGTTAACAGGCCACTAACACAACAATAAATCCCACTGTCAGTCACACTGATTGTGCTTTAACCCACTCTCTACCCCCCTAGTCAGCACTTTGGTGCCTACGTGTGTCCTGCTGGCAACACCTGAGCCATGAGATTAGCCATGCTGATCATGTTGAGCTATTATCTAGGTTAAGGTATTACAACATGACAGATGAGTGACACTATAGGGGAGAAAACAAAGGGAAGGCAAGGGCAAAAAAACAAGAAAACAAAAACTGAAATTAAACAAAATTTCATTGTGAATTCTGAACTTGCTGACTTGAGGAAATGTTTCAGTTCAGAGAAAACAGTCTCCCCCTCTCTGTTCCACTGAGCTGTTTTCCTGCCAATAATTTAGCTATAAAGTGACTCAGTAATACTGTAAATGCTATGATTGCACCTTTGAGTAGGTTTACAGTTCATTTGAATCTGTTTCTTCCTTAACAAAAACAAATGGCTTTTCTTACTACCACACACTGCACCTGAATTACCCCTGAATTTAATCCACAGGGACTAATAACAGTGAAAACACCCTCTGTAACTGATCCACATGCCATTCTGCTGTGCTGGTTTCAACTACTTTATTTGCAGTTTAATCAGCAACAGTGCGTCTTACTTTAAAAACTGTAAAAAAGTATGATATTTGCCTTAGAAATGTAGTGGTATGAAGTAGCACAAAATGAAAATACTCAAGTAAAGTACAGTACTTTAGCACTCTCCTTGTGTATATGCACTCTGCTATTTTCCACCACAGAGAGTAGCCTAAGCATAATGTGTGGTGTGGACCTATGTGTTTTAAAGTGTATGAAATAAACTGGACACTATTTGAACTATTAAATAATAACGTAGGTCTCTAAACGTTTCTGCAAGTTGGACCTTTATGATGCAACATCACACATTCAGCCAACAACAGACAAAAGTGCATTTTCCTACGATAGTATATGTTTGGCATTTTACACATTCATTCTATTAAACTGTAGTTTAATTTATTTTTTAGATGCTAAGAATATTCTTTGCTTTAGTTCGCGTTTAACTTGAAGAATCAATGGAGTGTGAGGTTTTCAAGCAGACTGCTTTTTAAAAAAAAAAAAAAAAAAAAAAAAGAATTAATAACAAAGTCATTTTAATACAGGCTCATATTTTCATGGTAAAGCGATTGACCAGACTGGTGACTGCACTTTGATTATAATCTCCCCATTCGGATTTAGCAAAAGGTACCTGAAGGCAGCATTAGGGCCATCAGCCCTCTTGCGTCACGGGCACCTGTATCGCTGTCAGGTAAGCCTCTTGCTTATAGTCTGTCAGTGCACATAATGCGTGTGTGGTCTGCAGGCTGGATGAGATGTTCTATATGCGGCTGATTCCTTATGATGTGTGATGGAGGGAACCGACGCTCCAGTGGCGCAGGACCCGCGGATCATCTGGCCTCAGTGCGCACACTGACCCCAGAGCCCGCTCGTCACCTGACCTGACCCGGTTCCCCTGCGCGTCTGGAGGTGACCGCTCCGCCCCTGCACCGCAGTGCTGAAGCAACCAGCGGCTTTCATAAAGTCTCTGAATCTGTAACTCAGCGTCAAAATCCATGAAACTAATAAGTGGAGCAATCACGCCTGAGTGACAGGCATCACATAAGGCTGTTTGTTGTGCGTTCCAGTTTT
This sequence comes from Trachinotus anak, assembly GCF_046630095.1. Taxonomy (NCBI): domain Eukaryota; kingdom Metazoa; phylum Chordata; class Actinopteri; order Carangiformes; family Carangidae; genus Trachinotus; species Trachinotus anak. Next base: position 4,101,698 of record NW_027273884.1, read on the forward strand.
TTTGCTTGATATCTCATTATGTACTTAAAGATCAAAATTGGACTCATATAGGAACAGAACCTGTCACAGCGCCATACCTTGCTTTACCCAAATTGACGCCGATGGGTGCATCTCAAATTATATTACTGCATTAATTATAGGACTATGGCAGATTAGATTTCCTCAGGCAAATTAAGAGAAAAACTGTGTCGCTTAGCAACACCGTTACCGTTCAGAAAGCTGCGCCGCTGGCAGATGATAAACATTAATCATTAATTAATATCATTCAAATACAGATTTATTGAACATCTGCGCGCTTTTGAGGAGCAGGAGCTGGAGCAGCTCTCAGTGAGCGCCCCTCCACCCAGGCTGTCACGGTCAAAGGGTGGCCCAGTGCAGCGAAATGACACCCCGGTCTGGAAAGGGTGACATATTGGAGGGCTGCAGTTCCTACAGTTGAATTGACGTGTTCAGGTTATGAGCAAGCACAAAAAAAACACACACAAAAAAAACCTCAATGCCTCCGCGGCGAGTGGTCACCTCAGAAAACCCCCCTGCAGATGATTTTCCCGCCTCATAACTTCCCCGACTGAAACTTTTTGATGGAGCGACTCTCTCTGGCAAAGATATGCGCGGCAAACAGCTTTAGGAGAGCTCAGCATTTACCGGTTATGGTGCTGCAGATTAAAATAGGAGCCGTGGCGGATGGGATTAGACTTAATGCGCCATTTCCTAGCGTGTAACGTGTCACTTTCTGGGCGCTGCGCCCTTGTTTATGAGGTGCGTCCGAATTACAATTAGCCCACATTTCACTGAGATCCCTTTGAAGCAGCTCCCTCCCCCCCCCCACCGGAGCGGGCCGCATTCATTTGACCATTAGTATTTGTGCCAGCCTCCACGCCACCTGTCCAAATCACACACAAAGCTCCGCCGCCAAATCACGCGAAGCCTCAACCCCGCATGTCCAATCGCTCTGAGCGCGCTTCATTCAACAGCAACAGGAGAGTGTGTGTGTGTGTGTGTGTGTGTGTGTGTGTGTGTGTGTGTGTGTGTGTGTGTGTGTCCTCCTTAGAGCTTTAATGTCCTCGTGTCCCTGCGGTGATGAGGAACCGGACCCCTCGCGAGCCGTGGAGCTCCGGGTCCACGGCGCGCGGGGAGGGAATCCCTCCAGCGTCTGACGCGCCTTTTACCAAGGAAACCCACACGCGCTCTCTGACGCAACTGCCCATTTCAGGAAACATGCGTCAATGGACCGGAGCAAGTGAGAGCCGCGGTGCGCTGCGCGGCGGCCCTGACGCCCCTCACTGTGAAAGTACACCCGTCCACACTCACTGCCGCCGCTTCCACTGTGTCCGCGCTTCTCGGTGAAACGTCCCGGTGTCCGCCGGGCGAAGGACGGTCACGGCGGATCTTTCTTTCTCACTGCCTTATCCAGACGCGACCCCTCCCTGGACGGAGTCGCAACGCCCAGGCGTGACGTAGGCTGTTTCGTTGGTGTAGAAAAAGCCGTTGCAGTTCTTCATAGTGCCATTGAAGTGAGTCATCTCTGGGTAGTGTGGTAAAAAGGAAGAGAGAGAGAGAGAGAGAGAGAAAAAAAAAACTTCGAAGTGTTCCGCGAACAGCAGAGAGCGCAGACAGAGTGTGAAGTAGGCAAGGCGACGGAAAATATTCCGAAGATTAGACGAGCAATAGGCTTTAAAGCAAATGTTAACCTGCGTGAGTCACTCTTAGCTCCAGGTTCACGCGTCTCCGCTGGCTCTGACCGCTGTGCGCTGCTGGCTCCAGGCTCAAGTTTGCACACCTGAGAGGATCTTTAATAGCGCAGTGTAGGTTCACCTGCGGCTCAAGCACAATAAGAAGTAGCCCTTTGGAAGCAACGCTAACACAAAAATATTTTATCCTAAGTTGCAATATCTGTAAAATGTTCTAGGTTAGTTTAGAGGAGCGTAACTGCACCATTTCTTTGCCAACTCTTCTGGATATCCCAAATTAACGACGTCTCGAGTCAGAGGATTTTTCTATTGGTGTTTTTTTTTTTTTATCAGCGAGGATTTAAAAAAAAAAAAAAAGGTTTCAGAGCTCAAACAGTCCACTGAAATCTTCCTCCTTCCTGGATCATGTACCAGGACTACTCCGGGAACTACGACACCTCGTCCCGCGGCAGCAGCACCTCTCCGGCCCAGCCAGAGTCCTTCACAAGCGGCAGCAGCACGATCGGAAGTCCGATCTCTACCTCAAGCTACCAGGTAACAAGGAAGCGCCGCGGCTACATGTATAAATACAATCCTAACATTTATATCTTTTAAATGTGATCTTTTTTAGTGCAGAGCCTCCGAGAATTACAAGTAGTTTTATTGTAGCCTATTTATTTATTTTCACATGGGCTCGTGGTTTGATAGACTTTTACTAGGAATTCTCCAGGTCGTTTGGGGGAAAAAACGGATGAACCCAATGACACAGATTGCATCGATGACTCAGAACAGATGCAAGACTCTAGATCTATGCACAAGTATTTTGGACTCATACCATTTGAATTTTGTCATTAGCTGTCTGGACACGGTCTGATGATTTACTTTGATCACGTACCAAATTCATGCCCGGACTGGCGCGCATATAAGCGCTAATGCCAGGCGCACATTATAAAGATTTATTCTTGAATCGGTCACTGTTATAAAACTAAAGTGGCATACAGAATATACTCTGGCATATGTGAGGTGATATGTGCGCGGTTGCGTGCAGGAGAAGAGGAGACACCGAAGTGGGTTTCTCAGCTTGTGATTTCCAGATGTCAGCTTCAGATCCACGATCTCTTGTCAAGTGTTGCCATCTTTCCTATTTCCAGCTCCCCACTGCAGGCGCTTTTTACACGCGTGTATTATAGGGACGATAAATCTGGAGAGCACATACATACCGCGCTCTGAGCTGTGCACACTTTGCGACACTCTGGCAATAACCTGGGCAGAGCTGAAGCTCATCGTGGAGAACGCAACAGGCTTGTGCAGCTTGATACAAACATTAATGTCTAATTTTGACTGGAGCGTTCTGGAGCGTTCCGGACATAAGGCCTGTGTTGCTGCAGAATGGGATGTGAGTTCGGTTAAAGTTGGTATTTGTGGCAGATGTTTCTCATATTGGACTATCAGAAATAACATGGCCATGGATCAGATTGTAGGCTGATTTGATCAGACGGCTCTCGGGGCTGCACATGGCACATTTCCTTCTGTGGGAAGCGCGCACAGACCGGGAGCGCAGCACTATCAAAGCCCGTATTTCCTTACCCGAGAAAATGCCAACAATCACATTGCTGCGCTTAAAACACTAATCACTGCAGTTCATCTCCTCGATTTTATCGGATATTTTGCTTTCATACATTCTCAGTGAGATGTGCCCTGTCCTTGTGCCAGTAGAAGGTTATGAGGATGCCGTGTGCTCATACTCGCAAATAATAGGACATAAATCCGGGAAGAGGCATGTTGTTTACCCGCACCCAAGTCTTGCATAGAGCAGTTCTGTGGAAAAGCCCCGTCAGGCTCACGCAACATTACGGTAAACGACTTTTGGCTCGTATCTATCATTGCTCTGGTTCCCTGTAATCACACACTGGCTGCCTGTTTCCCATTACAGCGGGCTGGAACATGACCTCTTTGTTAGGTTTATTGAGACATATCAAAACAAGGAATTTTTTTTTCTTTTTTTTATTAGACCTGTAGAATTTTTTTTTTCATCAGACCAGCAGTTTTAGCAGGCTTCTTTATGTTTAGTGTAATGACTCTAGTGAAGGTTTATGTCCTTCACAAGCCACTGCATGCGATTTATTTATGACTTGTTTTTACTTTGAGGGAATTTTAATTCTCTCATACTGAAGCCAAGCTCTCCGAAACATTCCGCTCACATAATTCTGGCTAACTATCTGGCTTGTTACAGCTGGCTGCTTCCCCCCTTACTGGAACTGACTGAGTTTCACATGTGCTTAACAAATCCCATACACAATGACTCACCAGATAAACAAAGTTCCAATAGACTGCCAGGATATCCGACGGAAAGTCGGGAATAACGGGGATATGGGGACGTGCGTAAATTACGCACAGACAGGCAGCCCGTCTGTTTGTGGACTCCAGAGACATGAAGTAATACTGATGTGACACCGGTTCTCATACTGGTGATTATTATGCAAGTCATATTCACTCATACCTGAAGACTGTAGATAATTATACAATTGCCTTTTGGGGTTATGTTAGGATTGAAAAGGAGTGTCTTTCTATTTGAGGGGTTGGTGCCAAAAGTTGAGAGGCTTGGAATCATGTTCTTGTCTCTGGACCAGCAGTATACCATTCTGCATCACAGTATGCCTTGTGATGGCCTCACAACTACAGACAAATGCATCACAAATATGTTCTTGGAAGTAAAGGTTGAGTTCAAAAGTAAAATAATCAAATCTGTCACTTACCAGATTTTGTATTTTAAAATAATTCCTTGTGGAATAATTAATTTTCCAGACGAAGGACGACAGTTTATTCCATCAAACAATCCTTTACATTTTAGATCTGCCCAGTCAAAAGTGAATCGAACATGAACACAAACCCCCGTCCAGACATGTGGAACACTTCCCCAGTTCAGTTTTTTTGTCTCATCGTTTTTGTTGTAAAGTGAGATGCGCTGGACACCTTGGGCTTTCCCACATGATTCACAGCATGTGTCACTGTTCTCCTCTACGGGTTACATGCGCAGCGTTCTGCCTTTGTGGACTGAATCATTACTATATGCTTGAAATGTGGAAAAAGTGTGAATTTAATAATGGTGGGTGGTGGTGTGTGTGTCTCAGCGATTGTGCTGTCAGTGGCTCATAGATAGAAACAAAGATGTATGTAGTTAGATTGTTAAGAAGTTGCATTTAGTGACACGCAGGCTTGCTCTTCTACATTCACTGGATCATTTTATTTTATCATGCACCCTCCCCCCGCCTCTCATCACATTTATCCTGTTCCTTATCTTTCCAGAAGTACAGGGTCGACATGCCCGGCTCCAACAGTGCCTTCATACCCACCATCAATGCAATCACAACCAGCCAAGACCTACAGTGGATGGTGCAGCCCACCGTCATCACCTCTATGTCCAACCCTTACTCCCGCTCCCACCCGTACGGCCATCACCTGACCAATGGGCCGGGGCTGTTGGGGCACAACACACTGGCTCGACCTGGGGTCATCCGCTCCATCGGGGACGCCAGAGTCCGACGCAAGAGGGATGAACAGGTGAGGAAGCTGGGATGACAGTCAGGGGAAGGGGACTGCAAAAATGTGAATTTTCAGGGAATTTATGTGAATTTGTCTCTGCAATGCTGTTAAAGTGTGTTTACTCTGAAAGCAAAGCAAAACACATGACTACCCAAGATTGAATTCTTTGAATGATTGTTATTCTGCTCACAGTCAGCCAGTAGTATCATCCAGCTCTGGTTTATATTCTTGCTTCTTACCTTATATTGATTGCTCGCATCTGTCAAACAGCTTTTTTTTTACCTTTCTTTGCTTGCCCTCAGCTCACCCCGGAGGAAGAGGAAAAGAGGAGAGTGAGGCGTGAGAGGAATAAGTTAGCTGCCGCTAAATGCCGCAACCGCAGACGGGAGCTCACTGAGATGCTGCAAGGGGTGAGTAGATATCTGAAAACTGGAGACACACTGAGCAGATCAGCTGTGATTATATAAAACAACCACAAATCAGTGTAAGTGCTGGAGCATCTTGTTCCCCTTATGTGGCAAACAGCTCTAGCTAATAAACACCCAGCTTCCTGTTTGTCTTGGCAACATTTGTCGTGTTTATTGTTAATGCAGAAAATGCAGAAAATGTCCAAAAAGCGACTAAATGAATTATTTTAACACAGAGAATACACAGCACACTGGGTGGGGGTGGTGGTGGTGGTGGGTCACAGCTGCTCAGAAGTCTGACAGCAGTGCTGATTTCCAGACTTTTGAGGAGTGATTGAACTCCACACCTAAATTTACAACCTCACATTACTGGTTTGACTCCGGCTGTGTCTCTGAGTGCAAGGTCTAAGTGAAAAGATGACAGGCGATGAAAAGCTTTTTGTCTCGAGCAGCTGTAGACAGAGGTAGGGCTGTCTCGCGGCCCTGCCTGGCAGACAGTAACGGCATCTAAATGGACTAATTAGCCGAATTACAGTGAGGTTGAGCTTGTCAGGCCTTAAAAACCCCCAGGAATGGAATTTGCTGTAGGCAGCTGTCTCCATGAATCCAGGACATTTTGTAAAAGGGGCAAATTGCTTGTCTCACAATCCTACATAGAGACATGCTGCTTGCACACACACACATATAACAAACACACACCACAGCCAACGCTTCCAGGAAAAAAAAAAAAAAAGCCCTTCCTTCTTCACATGCCTCTTTTTTAAAATTCCAAATAAGGAAGTGTCGCTTTCCAGTGAAAAGAAGGAGCAATATTCCTACAATAGCTCCTCTTTGATATACTGATACCATTCATATAAGTGTCTCACCGGGCACCTCCTCTCTTGGCTTCCTCATACCTTTACCCATGAGTCAAAGTTCTCAGACAGTAAGTCAGCTTATCATTATCTGCCTGATGTCTAAGACTGGCAATCAGCTTTTTATAGTCTTTTACGTGAGATATTAACGACACATTATAGATGCAGATCCCATATATCTGAGACACAAACAGTGAACAGACATTATGTGAAGCTCAAATTTGAGCAGAAGGCGTCGAGATTGCGCGTCGTAAGTCTAAATGGCCCGTGTCAAATTCTTGATTTAATGTGTTGCTTGTGCTACTTTCTGTGTTTAAGAAACAGAGCAAACAAACAGTGCCCTCTTTTGGTGCTTTGGAGGAACACTCCCACAATCTGACCTTATTGTTGAAGAAACTCTGGTATCAGCTTATCATTATCTGGCCTTATAAAGCCATGATTTGGCTTAAGAGATTGTTTTTGTAGCTTTGCGTTTTGCCACTGAATATCCATGAAAATTGCAGTAGTTGAAAGTTGCAGTATTTGTTTTTTAGCAATTTGTTGACCTCATGGTTAAGGCACCAAACCACAAAATATATTTGACTGGACAACTTTGTTGCATGATACTCCCCCCCATTGGCAGTCATCCCACTTCTGTCAGTGACAAATGAGGGCAAAAAAAATAAAGTTAACAAAAATAAACATGTTCGTACTCAGGCTCAAGTGGTCACCCGTATTTCTTGTTTCTCCGTCAACAGGAGACTGAGAAGCTGGAGGAGGAGAAAGCAGACCTGCAGAAGGAGATCGAGAGCCTGCAGAAGGAGAAAGACAAGCTGGAGTTCATGCTGGTTGCCCACAATCCCGTGTGCAAGCTGCCTATTGACGAGCGCCACCCATCATCAGGGCACCAGCAGCACCAGCAGCACCAACAGCACCAGCAGCACCAGCAGCAGTGTACCCCACTCCCCCTGACCATGCGCCCCAACATGGGCACCCGTGCTCAGATGAATCAGGTGGTGGTGAAGCAAGAGCCAGAGGACGACGAGGAGGACATGGGCAAGACTCAGCGCTCTGTCATCAAGCCCATCTGCCTGGGTGGCGGGGGTGTCAGCGGTGGGATATACTGCACAGATGGAGACAGCCTGAACACACCAGTGGTGGCAGCGTCCACCCCGGCTGCAACGCCCAACGCCCCGAGCCTCATATTCACCTACCCGAGCATGCTGGAGCCCGACAGCCCCTCGCCCTCCTCTGAGTCCTGCTCCAAGGCCCATCGGCGCAGCAGCAGCAGTGGCGACCAGTCCTCAGACTCCCTCAACTCGCCCACCCTCCTGGCCCTCTGAGCGAGGGCTCCGCTCGGCGCAGCTGAGAAACTAACACTGTGGCTGAAGGCAAGCATGAGGATCGACTGCGCGCCCCCCTCCAGTGTCTTTTAAAGACCCAAGAGCACATTCAAAAGTCCAGACCAAGCTGACCATGTGAGCCGTTTCCCCTCCACAGGGAGAAACACAAGGGCTACGCTGCGTGTTTCTTCTTGTTCTGCTTCAGTGTAAATTTTTTTTTATTTGTAAAAGTGTGTGCACCAATCCTAAAAAGTGTCATCCCTTCGCCATTTCAGCTCGAGTGTCAACTTGTTTACTGGGCAGGCAATTCTGAAGAAAGACATGCCTAAACGTGGCAATTGTGAGTTGATGTGACTAAAACTAGAGAGCGTGTTCTTAATATATTTTTCTGAATCTGTTGAAAAAGCCATGCTGACACTTGCACTCCGCCAAGACGAATCAATAAATCACTCTATGAGGTCAGCATTGTACTGGAGAGAAAGAGACAATGAGCAAAGACTTCCTCGTCTTTTTTCCACTTAGATTTGTCCTGTCATAACTTGGACCTTGATTCAGGAATTGCTACCAAGAGTGTGTACACATTTCTGATGTTATTCCCATCTCTTTAATTGTATTTATGGACTGTGCTGATTAAATTTTACAAAGTGTTTTGTTGAGATATCGTCCTCTCCTTAATCTGCCTGTAGAAAAGCAAAATTGTCACCCACAGGGTGACTTAAGCACTCCTCAGTGTTGCAAACGATACGAGCCAACTTTCAATCAATGACGAGTTCCTCAATACTCTATACCTTCTATTTTGCCATAGTGGCTTGACTTTACAGTAGTATTGGTGTGCTTTTCCTCAGTGATTCTGTACCTGAACTTTACAACCTGTTTATGACAAAGTGTATGTGATTTACATTGATATCGGGGACATCTCTCTGGTGTGGTAGAACCCCAAAGTGAAGAGCATTGCAGAACTGCAGGCTGTTGAATGGTCTAACCAAAGTGTTGCAGAGTTGGTACTATACATGTAGGGACGATAGACTTCATTACTTCATTGTGTCACATTGGGAAAAGGTTTATCTTTTTGCCCAGATGTAAAGGTTTGAACGAAACCCTCCTCCACTGGATTCCGTACTTCTTTGTTTCGTACGTTCTCTAAATAAAGGTCTTATCTTTTTCAACACGGCCTCTCAGGGCAGGTCAGGTTTCAAAAAGCCAAAAAGGTTTGTATGACACATGTAATCCTGTAATTCGTTCGTCTTTGTCTAAAAGGAGGGATTTTGCTCAAATTTGAAAAAGCCACTGTGGTCTAGACTGTCGCCAGCTGCCAATGATGTCAACCCTGTTTATACTGTGTTTGTAAATCTGTCACTTTTAGTAAAGAAATGATGTTTAAATTCAACTCAGATGATTTATGGGTGTATGAACATATGCCAACATTGAGGTACTCAGTAGAAACTTATTGGAAGCCTTGTTGGCTTTAAACAAGGGCCAGACATAGTCACTTTTTGACTCTAAGGAAGGGATAAGAAGACTCTCTCTACAGCTGGCCTGAGATGAAAGAGGGGACACCTTGAGAAGAAGATGTAATATTTCTGAAGTTTTATGAAGCACTTCTTTTTTTTTTTTTTTTTTTTTTGTTATTTTTACGTGTGTATCGGGATTGTTTACGGGATTTCAATACCGTGCACTGAGAAGGACACAAACAGCGATATTTGGGACTTTTTTTTTTTTGTTTACTTCAAACATTCCTAATGAATATAATGTCAGGGGTTGAAGGGGGTGTCATCTTTGTTGGAACCCTTTTTGTTATCAGAGGAGTAAAAGCTGTGGTTGGACTTTTGTTGCGCTGGATGCAGAAAACAGACTTTGAAATTCAATACAAGCTGCTGCTACTTGTTTGGAAAAACCATGTGGGTTGTTTATATTTCACTGATGTTGGGTTTAACATCACTGGCTGTAATATCATGTGATACAACAGGTCGTCTTTGATCCTGTTTGACAACATAAAGAGGTGAAATGACAACCAAAAACATTACTGTGGGCAAGTCTGATACGTCTGTATGTTGAGATATTCTGAAGCCCCTCGACACACATAGGAAAGCCATTGACTGTAGATCTTCTACTGTACATGTCATCTACTGTCTGTCGCCTGTTTTCAACTATTACTTCTTTTCCAAATGCTTTAACTGTTAAAAATGAGTCAAAATTAATAAAAACAGCAATATGTATAGCAGTGTTTGTTAATTTAAATGAATAATAATAAAAAATCATTTTGAACTTGGAATTGTCCTTTTTCATTCATTCCTTTTTCATATTCCATCATTCCACGCTAAGAAAGACTATTTGACACTGTTTTTGATTGGCGGGATTGAAAGAATGTAAAAATGTAAAATAATTAATTAAATAAATGAATGAATGAATAAAACATCTCGGTCCAATGACACAGAACATGATAGACAGTCGACAGTGTACTCCGAGGTAGGCTATCTATATGTCCAATAGAGGCTGAATGTTTGAAATCATTCCTCAAGAAATGTAATTATTTTTTCTAGCGCAGAGATGACTCTATCCCTACACCCTAGCCCCCACCAACCCACCCCTCCCGCAACCCTGTACAGATAAGCAGTATAGACAATGAATGAATGAATGAATTATCCTATATGTCAAATAATATCAAAACAAATCAGTTCAGCATTTTTTCTGTGTAATGCTGAGATTAAACTACAAGAGAGACAACAGTCTTTAATTTACATTAGTGGTTCTCAAAGTGGGGTTTAGGGACCCCCAGGGGTCCTCGAGGGGATTTCTGGGGTTTTCCAGCAAAACTAATTAATTTTCACTATAATTCATAATCCATGACTTTGGGTCGCGGGCTTCAAACATTTTCTGTAATAAAACATCTAAAAGCAAAAACCTGGGACAAAATCATCTCAAATGGTGGTCTGTGGTCTAATGTGTGTCAGTTTAGGGGTCCTTGATTTGAAAAAGTTTGAGAACCACTGATCAACAGTATATTCATAGTCATGTCAATATTTTGCTCAGTTTGCCTAAATGCAGCATTTTACCATTCTTATACTCCAACAGTTAATTGGCATTATTAAAAAAAGAAAATTAAATGATCCTAATCAAATCCTCATTCACAGAATAGGTTTGTAGTTTTTATAGTTCTCCAGGCCCACTTTGTACTACACTTTTATCAAGAGGACATTACTGTGCTTCTACACGTGTATCTTATCGTTAATCTGGAACTGTCTGACAACAAATTCATTTTAATACAACATCCCTGTGCTCTCATTGAGAGCGTTTTGCCCCTGTCTAGTAGTGGAGATAAGATTTACCGCGGTATTGTTCAGCCTAATTGTCTTACTTTGAAAGTGGACATCAGAGGTGTTCAGGCCCAGTCTTATTTAGGGCCTGCCTTTGCTGTGAAAGGTTGTGATGAGCCTGTGGTTTAAAATCATGTGCATTTCCTGCCCTCAAGTGGTCACAGAAAGAATTACAACAGTAGACTTTGTGTGTAGGTTCAAAAGACGCAGATAATATAAAACTATGCATATACAGACAATTAATGCAACTGGTGCCAAACTGAGGCGTGGGTACCACTGCTTGTTTCAAAGCTAAGAAACTGTACTATTTTGGGGCCTTACGTCAACTTTGTACATTTTATTTTGAACCCTCTTACCGGAAGTGCTAGTATGTTTTACATGTACGAGCAGAGACAACGCTCTCCTGAATCATGTTCATTGCCTTCCAGTGGTCATCGTGAGAGCCCACAGTTGCACACTTACCATTCTCATGCTTATTTAAATGTGGTCGGTATAATTTTAGGAAAGCTGCAATAAATGCTTGTCCACTTGAAGAAGTGTCTTAGGGACATCTCACCGGAAGCATCGCTCATCAGCGCCGAGGCGCATTGATACTGTTGGACTCCTACGCCTCCCCGCGGCCGTGAGAACTAACAACCAGATCATCATCAAGGCAGCTGCTCTTCATCCTCCTCCTCCTCCAGCGGCCGGCAGCGAGCGGCTACACAACTCTACTCTACTGTCAAGTCAGATTCAACCACATTATAGGAACACTTCCGCTTTAAACATTCAAAATAAAACTTTAACGTTATTAAGCGATGTAGTTCTAAATAATGACCACTGGGAGGCAGTGTGAGCTCATAAAGGCTCGGGTTTTATACATACAGAAAATTTGATCCAACCTTTGAGAGTATGATTGTATTTGTAAATCGCCACCTTTCAAATATGAGTAGTTGCTTTTATTGTTGTTGCAATTTTGACTACTTTACATACTGGTTGACTCATTCATTTAAGTCTTCACAGCACAACAAATATATATCCAGTTATATTATTATAGATACACATGCTGTATTGACTGTTGTCAATCAAAGTATCTGACCTCTTAGCAGCTGCATAACTACCTACTGAAAAAGAAGTTACAGTGCTTTGGATAATGACATAGTTTAAATGTCAGCCTGAACGAAAGGCTACAGGACTGTGACACCACAGGCAGCGGTTTTATTTGCTGATCTACGGGTCTAGAGCTCAGTGTTTACTCACACTGTACAACCTGAACTAGTACTCCTGGATCTGGAGACCGGTCGCAATGCATGGGGGTAATCTTCCTTTAGTTTCTGAGAAGAGAGAAGGAGAAAAGGTTGAAATTATTTCAGGACATATAATGACATGTGAGGCCTGTTGCTTATAGCTTTCCATTTTAAGGGATGAGAAAATGCCATGTGGGCGGTGGTTAGCACTGTCACCTCCCAGCTTTATTATTATTGAACCAAAAACTACTGTCTTACCATAGTTACATTAATGAACATTTCGGTTTCAGATCACAGCAGTGGGAACTTGCAGTCTGATACTATGAAGATAGGCCACCAAGTGAATGCATTTCCTCTGAATCAGTCACCTATCACCCAAAGTAGCTTCTTCTGAGGTTAAACAGGAAGTGCTGAGTATAGCTGCTGAAAATGCTTTTGTAAAAAACTGAGCCTGACCTTCTCCTTCATTCTCTGTCTTCCTCAACAATGGTTTACTTGTACTGTTGTCATGTTGTGAATGCCTGGTTTTCAATGTTTGAACAGAACAGTTGTGTTGGCACAAACAAGCATACAAGATGTTTTACTATAACCAGCGACTGTTGACAATGTTGAGAAATGATCTCAGCTCAGTCAACATTCAGTAACATGTTTTGAATCATTTCAACATATTTCAACTTTTATACTAAACAAATGACCTCAACCAGAACATTTGATCCAAGCAAGTGTAGCTGTGCTCAGTTTCCCACAACCAGCATCACACTGACACTGTTTCATCATTTTAAAATGACAGGAGAGTCTAATATCGTATTTGTGGATCAGATATCAGTAGCTGAAATCCTAGCATGGACACATTTCTTGAAATCAGACCCTTTCTGGGATCTTTGTGCCTGTTTGAGCTGAGTCAGGTGGTTGGCACAGAGACACGGTGTAATTCAATCGTTACAAATGAATTTGCTTGGCTTCCTCAGCTGTGACAAGAACATGTTAGAGACCTGTTTAGCGTGAAAGTTTATCTAGTTGTTATTTGTTACATTACTATGACGCACGTACAAGATCAAGCCAAACAGAGTGGGGAACATGTGCAGCAGCCGCTGTAACCGGGTCGTGCTGATGCCTCTGTTCTCTCTCTTTCCTGTCACTCTCATGTGCTTGGACGAAATTGATTTCTGCTGTGAGATCTGATTACAGCTCACAGTGAATTCAACATACACACATATATGTACATAAATGTGACCTTGGCCCTTTTCTTTTTACCTGATGTTTCAGACAGAGAGGGTTCAGGCTGTTTTCCTCTCCTGTAAGAAGTGCATTTGAAGAACACAATCCATTCACTGTGAGTGAATGTGCATGTGCTGAGTTAGCAGAGCAGCTGATAAACCCACAGGGGTAATTGAAGGGAAATTGATTTCAGTCTTGTGAAGCTGCTGTGAAACTAACAAAGCAGTAAAAGCCTAACAACAGTGTTAATGAACATTAAGCGTGGAGATATTGAGACATGCGGCTCAAGTCCTGCTTGATAGCCAGTAAACTGCTGTGTAGCCATTATTATTTGCTGCTGAAGTAAGAGAAACACTGTTAAATGCCACGTGATATCCCACCTTTAGAAAAGAGTAGCTAAAAATGATCTCAATGCTCATAACCCATAATCAGCTGTTTTGGAGTATTGCTGAAGTTGTTTTAATCATCTTGACTGTAGAATTTGGGCTAAAGTTTTTAAACACCAATAGGTTCACATTTTTTTTCACATAATGTGAAATGTCTTAAAGAATACCAACATGCCTGTGTGCTGTATACATTCAAATTGCTGTAAACCCAGTAGGGTTCCTCCTGTTCATACTGATTGTGAAGAGATGCTTGTAAAAAAGGGCTCAACAAAAGGCTTCAGCCAACTGATCAGTAAAATCAGATGGAGATGTTCTAAAGTTTTTCAGTGAAAAATTCTCTCTTCCAGTTTCCTTGTTGTGGTGCAGTGGAAGGGCAATAAAACAAAAAGGGGATTTCATACTAAAAAGACTGTAAATGTGCTAATTATAAAAAACAAAACAGCTTGAAGGATTGGTGTCTTGATGGTGCTGGTGGTGGATGTTGAGCTTGAGGAGATGGAAGAAGCACATAGGTGAAGCTAAATACACCGACACTAAGGAGATGACTGGCTCTTGCGTGGTTTCGTGAGGTGGGCGCTTTGGACTAAAGTATTTGCATGAGGTCAACCAAGGGTGCTGCATCTTGATTTTAAAGGCACAATCCATAACCACAACAGCATCATTCCACCACCAAATTCAAGACAAGGAATTGGCAGGTTTGTTTACACATCAGTGGACACTGCAGTAAAACCAGCCTTTATTTTCAATTAGGATCTGTTGGGAAACACATGAAATGTTTATTTTCCAGCTTATTTTAGAACTGCAAAAGCTTTAACTAGCCTATGTACAGTCAAGCCACAAATTATTCATTACACTTCTTTTTTTTCATTTCATGTTGCAGCTTTATGCTAAAATTAAAAAAATCCCTTTTCCCCTCATCAATCTGCACTTATGTCCCATAATGCCAAAAGAATTCTAAAATTCAAAGATGACGAAGATAAATGGGAGACACCTGAGCTACGAGTGTCATAGCAAAGTGTCTGAATACTTATGTCAATGTGATATTTCTGTTTTTTAATAAATGCGCAAACATTTCTAACCCTCTGTTTTCACATTGTCATTATGGGGGATTGAGTGCAGATTGATGAGGATTTTTTTAATTTTAGCATAAGGCTGCAACATAACAAAATGTGAAAAAAATAAAATAAAAATGGGTCTGAATAATTTGGGGCTTAACTGTATGTACAAATATCTGTAGTTCATAGCATGTGATCAAAAATACTGAGAGGGTCTTTAACAAACATGCTACGAAGTGACAGGAGCGAAGACTTGTGAATCAGAGAGAGTAATGAATGAGAGCATGAATGAAGTGTATTAATGTGCACTAACATTAAATAGACAAACAACCTGAAAAGTAGCTCAGTTCATACATATTATATATATTTCATACATATTTACTTATTATATATTTGTTTTTGCAAGCAAAGGCGTGTCCGACAGTCTTTTTGTTGCATGTCATCCCGTCTACATGTTAGTTGTTCACATACATGTTTTATCATCCAGACAATACCTTCAGCCTCGTGCTCACAGCCTGACGGGGGTCACTGGCATGTTGAGGCTTTTAGTTTTGTTAATGATCAGAGAATCCGAACAGCGCAGATACAATCTCTTTGTTCCTCTGTAGAAACCACCTGGCTGTCCTTCAGCACTGAGATGACCACAGATATTGCTGATGGTGACTTTCACTTACAAAGACAAAAGCAATGAGCTAAATCAGAGTGCTGTACTTTGACTTTCAGCATAAAAGAAGGAAAGGTGACCATAACCCTGGGTGCTGATGTAGGCATTTATTTAAGGGCTGAAGCCATGAGCTACTTAGCAATTCCCTGACAGCTGATGGCTGCAAAATACTCTAAATGTTGTGATAACCTGCTGTCAGAAAGACGAATCCCACCAAAGATCACCATCTCTGCACAGAAACAGTTTTACAGAGGCTGTGGTTCATATGAAATTCAACTAAGTTGCTGTTGACTACAGTATTGGCATCCTTTGAAGGGCAGCTCGGATATTTGGTCTGTTTTCACTGATCGGCACATTCTTGTCTACGGAGGAGATAACACAGAAAACCACACAGACACTGTTAATGAAGGTGACTGCAGCAAGAGAAGGAGCAGGAGCATTAAACCTCTGCATGACTGAATGCTTAGCCACATACAGATTCAATACAGATGTGAAATGTAACCTGTTAAAAGCCCTGACATATATCCTGCTGATGATAATTAAGAAAACAGTCACAACAACTTTATTGTCAGGTTTATTATTCTCTGGTTAAAGATTTGCGATCCTCATTGTAGGATGAATGGGGAATTCAGCACCTTCTAAGGATTTTCTTAGTGACTTTAACTGTTTTTGACACGGGCACATTGATTAAGAACTCCTTACAATGATGACCCAGCAAACAGCAAGAGGCCCCTCACTGGACTGAGCAATTAAAAGCCTTTTGAAACAAAATACAACAGAGACATGACGACACAAGACTCGTTGAATCAATAGCAGATGAGGACTGCAACAGCGTGGTAGGGAAGGAGACAGGCTCGGACAAAGGACGTTCATCATCACTACGGACTGCTGCGTCACCGCTCTGAGGTTTTTCTGCTGTAAATGCAGGAAGGAATGCGTCTCACTGTTCTGCTGTCAAACCTGCGTAACAGACATTGAAGCTAAAAGATTCATCAGTTCATGAATAAATCAACTGACAAAAAAATTCTGTGTACGTTTTAGAAGACGTAAGTTGAATCGAGGACACCCTTGGCCAGTTCAGTGCACTCTGCAGTTTTGGTGCTACAACCTTATTCTAAATAAATATTACTGTGTAACTGGCTTCACCGAGTCAGGTCACTGTGCGACTGTTACTCTGTGCTTTAACATTTACCATTATCTGTCTCACTTCAAGCCAAAGTTCATAGAATTAACTGGTTCTCCCTTCTCAAAGGTGGAAGTTTGCTGGTTTTCTTAGGATAGTTGGTTAGACAAAACAATATGGCGACATTAACAACTTTTTGACAGTTTTTATACATTCAGTTATGCTGAATTGAAGAGAATAAGACTTGCTCAATCCCCATTTAATGAAAGTCACTTTCATACAGCTTATATTTTGTTCTCCTTGCTCATAGAAAATGATGAACCAAACTTAATCCTGATTTTAACTTCTACCTGAGGTGTATGTGTCTGCTAATGCACCTTCTCCTGAGATGTAAGTGATGATGAGTTACTAATTCAAAATATCGCTTCCTGATAGGCTCTTTGGAACAGGGAGGTTTCAGTTATTGCTTCGTCTGAGATCAATGTGTTTTTGCCTCTGGTAGAACTTGGAGAACTTGTTGAAGATGTTAGTAATGGGCAGAGCTACAATCAGCAGTCCACAGACGATGCACAGGGTTCCTATCAATTTCCCACCAAACGTAACAGGGAGGGTATCCCCGTAGCCCACTGTGGTCATGCTAATGGTGGCCCACCACCAGCCAATAGGGATAGTCTGCAGCTCTGACTCTTGAGATTCCTTCTCTACAAAGCAAATGAGAGCAGAGAACATGGAAATGCCCACAGACAAGAAAAGCACCAGCTGCCCAACTTCACTGGAGCTGTGTTGCAGCGTGGCACCGAGAGAGCGCAGGCCGGCCGAATGGCGAGCCAGCTTTAGGATGCGAAAGACACGCATCAACCTCAAGATCTGCACCACCTTGCCAACGTTCTCCAGGTCTGTGCTTTCACCCTCATCCATTATGTCACAGGCTATAGTGACATAGAAGGGCATAACTGACATCAAGTCAATAATATTGAGAGGGCTGCACAAGAACTTCCTTGCTGATGGTGCAACAGCCAAACGAAGAATGAACTCTGCAGAGAAGAAGAGCACACAGAGGTTTTCAAAGAACGACAGCACTGGGTTCTCAATCTCTTTTTCATTGGCATCCACCTGGTGGAAGTCTGGCATGCTATGAATGCACATGGCTACAATAGAGACAATAACTGCACTCAGGGAGGCTACAGCCATCACTTTGGCTGAAGTAGAGTAACCTGGGTTCTCAAGTCGAATCCAAATATTCCTGCGGACATCTGCACACCAGGAACCTTCAAACATTTCTATGTTCTCCTCCAAAGCTGACTGCTCCTCGATGGAAGAGTCTGAGCTGTTTGGCTGCAGGTCATCGCTCCTCTGATCCCAGCACTTATCCTCAGCAAGCTCCATCAGTTCATGGAATTTGTTGCTGCAGCATAAGTCCAGGTGACGCTTCTTGATACCCCAATACTCAATCTCTTGACAAAATGAAACTATGCACAATCCGTCTGCCAGGTGGATTTTACCTGTGAGGTAAAAGTTGAGAACGTAACAGAAAAATCGTGGATTGCGATCGAAATAGTACTCCATATCAGAGGGGCTGAAGTCGTCGCAGAGCTCCAGGATCGCCTCTGTAGAGCTGCAACACAGAAGACGTCCGAGGCGTGTCTGTGGGAATCTTTTCAGAACGGTGTGCTCCATCCGCTGCTTGAAACCTCCAACGTTGACATTGATGAAGCAGTCGTCAGAGCTGTGCTGATGAAAGACCTGACCGTACACCATGGTGCAGCAGCGGCTAGATGCTGTTCACTGATCCCCTGTGAAAATCTCAGAGGTGTTGTTGCCTGCATAGAAACACACGGAAATTAGTGCACCTCACTCTTTCTTGTTTGTCATTTGAGTACATTGAGGAGCATTACATTAGAGCCGGCCAGTATCAAGTAGCATCTGGGTTTCTGTGCCGGCCTGTAATTGGATGGTTAAATGACAGAATCATCTGCTCTGTGTTTTTTTATTCACAATTTGCAGATGTTTCCATCTAATGTTACAAAATACAGTTACAGTTTCTATTTGTGTGGCAATGGTTACACATTACACATCATGACAGCACTCTGCAGTGTGTCTGCATGCCGGCTGGATGTATTGTATTGCAATTAATGAACGTCATTAAACTTTTTAAGATTAGTTAGATATTAGCTATATTTAAAAAATCCTTCAGAAATTAACCTAAGCCTCAATACGAGAGTGCTTGTTCTAATACATGGAGTTATTAGTACAAGCCCCAGCAAAAATCACATCATTTTTAACTTAAAATTAAAAAAATTTAAATAATTACCACTGAAATCGTGACTCATATCGCAACCGCAGTATAACATGCGGTTAAAAATCATAATTGCAATATGATTTTTTTTGCATATCCTTCAGCCCTAGTTTTAATCTTCAGTGAGTGCACCTACTGTGTATTTTCAGTTAAGCAATGAAAACTATCCAATATTCTTTACATGCAAACAGTGAGTTGGTATTGGACAACAGTCATCAATACCTGCAGTCTGTCCTGCTTGTAGCTCTAAACCCAGCAGCACTGTCTTACTTGTATTGTGTTACGCTCTAATATAGCGTTTCAAATTGCAGCGGATGTCGAGCCAAGGTCAGATTTGACACGTTTGTACAGCCACAAAAGTTGTAACTGACTCTACAAAAAAGGAATCGATAAACAGTGGAAAAAACAACCCAGAGTCCTGTGGCTCTGAGAGGCACATGCAGCAAACTCTCTAAAACTCTGAAACTAACACAAATGCTCAGCAGGAGAATAAGGACATTTCCTGTTCAAACATCTCGTCCCGGACACAGAAGCTGGGGGAGGCTGCTGCAGGGAGCTCACCTGGCCACATGTGCTGCTCCGCAGAGGTCCTGTGGCTGCTGTGCGTCCCTCAGTCCGGACTGTGCGGCGCACAGCGCAGTGGTGAGGTGTCCCCCCGAGTCCAGCGTGGGGCGGGACGCAGCCTCTAACAGGACAACTGATCACACGGCTGGTACCTCACTCCCCACTAACAGGCTGTGATGCAGAATACATTTACACTCTGATGTGTAGGGGTGTTGCCAGCCAAACTTATCACCGTAAATATTTTATGATTATTTAGACTAAGTGCCCACATTATTCTTTAAAACCTGCTTGTTGTTTCTAAATTGTTTGCATCTTACTGCATTTGAGCTAAATTAAATGAGATTAAACTTTGGAAAATATGATACAGGGTATGTGGGGGGATATAAAGCATAAAAACAACTAAATAATCAATATGTTGCAAAGGAAATAAAAGGCCCATAGTGTAGTATATCAACTTCTGCAAGTGCATCATGCATACACTGTTTGGTAACATGCACATGCAATATTGATGCAATGACAGAAGCACAGAGGAGTAAAGGTGTACAGGGCAGAGGATATAGTGTGAGAATGGGTCAGGCTGTCAGTGACACTTCCAGTAACAACAGGCCACATTATTAGATGGCATAATTTTGAGGTAGCACAAAAACAACACTACTGCTCTTTGTGCTTTCAGTCAGAGCTAAGTTAAATTAATGAGTAATTAAATTCTTCTTGGCCATTGGGGATTGCAGATGTGTATGTTCAAAACATTCATGTATTGATACTTTTGAATGGCCAGTGGATATGACATTGAAGAACAGTTTGAAAAACTCATTTGAAACAAATGTGGGAGAGGGACAGTCATATTATAAGTGAATGGGTCAAATGAACTGCAGAACCCTTGTGTGATGCAAGGTTACTTAAAATATGATGAAACACTGCAACTCCTGATTAAAATTTCAATTAAAAATCACCCAAGCCAAGCAAAGCAAAAGTGAACATTCACTGTCAATATTGATCATGTCCTGACAAATCAAGCTGCACTGGCACAACCAGTCTTTAGATAAGATAAGAAAAGATTAGATAAGATAAGATAGCCTTTATTAGTCCCAAAGTGGGGAAATTCACAGTGTTATAGCAGCAAAGTGGCAGTGCAGAGAACAGGAGAGCTGCAAGAAACTGCAATAACAAATATTAGTAGTAGTAATGAAAATTAGCAGTATGCTCACCTAGAGCAATATATAGTAAATTGTGGAAAATTTCCTTAAAATATGCAGAACAGAGTACTATATATGTAGGTGAAGAGCCTTTATGCATATAAATACAGCCTTTCTTTTGGTTGTTTTAGGTTGTGTGGTCGAAGTGGTGCCATTTACTGACAGCAGATGGCAGAAGAAGACTATCAGAGACAGATCAGCGTGCATGGGTCCAAACAAGCAGGTCAGTTCAGTCCAGCCTTCAGTCATGGAGCCATTAGTTCACTTCATTAATGTTATTTTCTGCAACCATTAGGGATGTGTGAATTATTTACCATGTAATTAATGTTGCAGGCTAAGTTGTTTACGACTGCGTTCAGGTAAATGTTATGTGAATGTGTGGACTGGTTAATTCCATCTCACTGTTTCAAGTATCAAGAATTAAACCCACAATCAAAGCAGTGTTTGTTTGATCTATGTGTTTATTGTCCACCAAACTGACCTCTGGAGAGCATGTGGGGGTGGGTGGGTGGGTGGGGGGGGTCCGAACATAAGTAAGAGCTTCTAGCAAATGGTCTGCACAGACACTTGTTCAGCGGTGGATACTGTGGGATCTCTAGTTTTCAAATGGTCTACTCAGTTAAAATGGGTTGCAAAATATTTTCAATAAAAATACATTTTCATACATAAATTGTAGTATGTGACTTGAATACAAAACTAGCCAATAAAACAATGATATTAATTCAAGTATTTTACAATATTTATGGTGAAAGAAAAACAATATGAAACGTATTCAGCTTCAGGCAACAGGACTGTGGCACAGTGGGCAGCAGTTATATTTGCTGATCTCCTGCTCCAGAGCGCAGTGTTTACACACACTGCACATCCAGAACTGGTACTCCTGGATCGGCAGCCCGGTCACGATGCATGTGGGTAACTTTCCTTCTGCCCTGAAAGGGGGAAAAACAGAATGAATCTAAGTAATGTCAGGGATTTTACTTTGACCTTTAGTATGGCAGCAGAAAAAGAGTAAAAGGCTTAAAATGAACAGGGAGCTTCCAAAAGTGGCCAAATCAACTGTGTAGTTTCCACCAAAGCTATTCATATGTCCCGGGCTCTGGTGCTCTATGCTGTTTATTGCTTCCTACCTAGTATTTACTTTGTTTGCTTAAGATAGTGTCATCTGACATAGTACACAGTATAGTATGGAGCAGTAGGACAACCTTCAAAACTCTGTTTATTTGTATAATGTAATAAAATGAGCTCTTTTGAAATGACAATGAGAAAAATACCAAACTTTCTCTTCTTTAAGGGAAGTGAAATAACAGTGAAGTGATTTTGCAGCCACACAGTTGAGGGAACTGTTCCTCCCATCAGTGTTTGTGTCCACACTTTGACCTGAGCTCATTGGTGCCCTCACCCCTCTGATGATCTTTCCCGCTCCATCGTATGGCTGTCCTTTGGGGTGTACTTGGTGAAGATCTCCAGGGCCAGATCCTCGTAGAGCTGCCGCTGTTCAGGCTCCAGACTTTCTAGGGATTCCAGTTTGATAAAGGCCTGTGAGCATGTGCCGAACGCCCGGTTGGCCGTGGCACAAATGGCAAGTAGCGAGTAGATCTCCACCGCTGGGATGATGTCCTCATACTTACGCAGGTGTAAGGCTTTAAAATGGAGATAAAAAGTGAAGAGTTAGACTTCCGCTCTGTTTCACTGAGTCTAAGACAGAAAACTAACTGAACTTTGTAAAGTCAAACTGCCAAAGTCAACAAATTCACACAAAGTCCACTGACAGCATATGACTGCTTGCTGGGATAATTCCCCTCCATGTTTGCCTTTGTTTGACTAAAACATGTCTCCTGTCCTCACATGCAAAGACACAGTTTTGCATAGGCCATGTTTGCATGGTAAAAATGCGCTCACTATGTATATGTCTGCTTACAGTATGTCCACATAAAAAGGGACATACAGGAACATGATTTTGAAAAATGGAGTTGATTTTAGAAAAAACATTCTTATTCTTAACCACTTCAGGGAACACCTAATTTCTCCTAAAGGCTGAGGAAATACTAGGGCAAATAGGCAAAGGAGGTGATAAATTCAGATTAAGACAAGCTATACCAGTGAATTGCTAATGAGACTTTAACACAACTAACCATTCTGAAATGATGTAGTGAGCAGCAAAAGCTCAGTCCCTTTAGATTTAGTTTGTGGGACAGTTAGGAGACCACGGACACTGAGGAGGATGATATGATTTAAAAGGTTAAACAATGTTGTCTGGGTCTTTTCAGACCCAGTTAGTAATAAAGGAATTTTAAAATAAATCCTAAAATGAAATAGGAACCAGTTACTTCGCTGTCTTCAGGTACTTTCTGTATTTTTAATAGCTTCTGTAACTGGTTAGGAGATTGATCTACTGACTGAGTACTGTCTCATTTATTTACAGTAAATATACAGAGGCATCTAACTTAATGTGATAATGATATATTGTTGTTTACAGATGATACACATCAGTGTGTGCAGACAGCACCTGGGCCATAATATCCATGGTCTGGCTTCTAGGATATATGACGAAGACATATGCTCTCTAAGACAATCTAAAATCTGATGCATGGTTTTGAAGATAGAATTTACTTAGTGTAAGTGAATAACAGCCTGTTACGGCCGTAGTGTCGTGCTGTGTGTTTTTGTCTGCTGTCCCTCCAGGTACCGCCCTCCTGCGCCAAGTGGATGAGCGCACCGGTGTCCCATTGCTCATTAGAGCGGTACAAAGGCTGGGAGTGGAGATGTGCAGGTGCCAGTGGGTCAGACTGCAGCGTGAGGCTGTGTGTGAGCTAGCGAGTGGTGACGGCTCTGATCATTGTTATCGGCCAGTGGGCCAGTTTTTGTGTGTGCACCAGATACTGTCTGCATGTTACTCCCTGTGGCTGGGAGGGTGTTCTGTTTCAACTTACTGTTTCCTGTTTGTTGCCCTTTCTTTCTTTTCCAGGTTCTACCGGCTTCGCCCGTTATCCGGAGTTTGCTTTGTGTTGCCGTGAAGGGTTTTTTTTTTTTTTTTTCTTTGTTTTTTTTAACTTTTGACTGCAGTTTAATAACTAGCAACAACAATTACACAGCATCAAGTCAGAAGATTTTCCAGATTTCAGGACAGTTTGGAGAAAAAAAAAGAGGCAGATTTCAAATAAAGCCCATGGACTTAAAATCTTGGAGGAGGTCAGGAAAATACTTGGGCTGCAACTAAAGAGTATTTTTCATTACTGATTAATATGTCGATTATTTTTATGATTAAACAGTTAATGGTTTGGTCTGTAAACATGTTGGAAAAGAGTGAAAAATGCTCATCACGGGTGTTGGGCAAGTTACTCAGGAAGAGTAATAAGTTAGTTATTTACTAATTACTCTTTTAAAAGTAATCTTATTACTTTACTTATTACTTCATATCAAAAGTAATTAGTTACATTGTTTGTGTATTACTATATTACTTTCACTTTACAAAAATATTAAGCATTGCATATTTAGGGTAATACTGTAGCTTCCTGTTTTGTTATTTCAGCATATGACCTTGTTCACATACTAAACAAGGTCCCAATGTTCAGAAGTGAAATAATGTTATATGTCACAGCAGCTTCTCAAACCTCTGATCAGACAGTCTGTGAGCACCAAACCTCCTGAACTAAAAAGCTGCTCCTCGTGTGCACTAGATGGGGTCGGAGTGCTGTAGGCCTACTTCATGTAAATGTTTTTGACATTTGAGAACGGGTTCAGAGTCTCAACTTCAGACCCCGTCGCCCTTAAGTAGTTCATTATTTCTTTTTCTGCCAAGTAGCTGTCCTTGGACCCTGTCACAAAAGCATTAAAGTCCAATTCATCATGACTGACTGACATAGTGGACACAGAGGCAGACTCCTCTGCAGGAGCGTGACACTGCTGTGCTGCCCTCATCTCTCAGTCATCGGAGTTCAAATTCCTGACAACTAGCAGCTGCAAGAAGCACATCTTTGCTATCCAGGACATCATCAGAACAACGTCATCGTAAGATAGCCTGCCTAAGCCAAAAAACAAACCACGTTCAGGTAATTGCTTTACCTGAACGTGGTAATGATAGGATTAGTAACTGCAATATTATTACCGTTTTAGAAGTTGGAATCCCTTACACTACTTGTTACTGGGGAAAGTAATAATATTACAATAATTTGTTACAAAGTAACACATTACTGCCCAACACTCCTCATCATAGTTTCTCTGAGCCCAAATGTTCAATGTTCCAATGTTACATTTGACATAATATGTCTGACCAACCAAAGAAATAGCAAATCCTCACATTCTGAGTATAGGAAACAGTGAATGTTTAGCATTTTTCCCTGAAACAGTGACTCAGAAGATTATTCCATGACCGTTACTTCTTCGATTTACTAATCGATTAACGGATTCAGCCCTAGAGAACATCTACTTATTACTATGGTGAAGTGTGCTATGTGATTTGGTACCTGTGCGCATGGCGTTCTCCATATAGCCTTCATATAGCTGCCTTTGAGCGAGCAGGAAGAAGTGATAAGCCTCCGCTCCTCGCCAGGCGTTGTCCACAATACGATTGTCTGAAGAAGTTGCATCTTCCTCAAGCAGCCCAGCCAGTGCAAATGTTGCCTAATTATATCAAATAAAGGACAAATATCAAGTGATTTCAGCATCAGTACAATAAAATTACTGGAGTATGTGATGAATTTCTGTAACTTAAAATATTGTCTTGACTTGGTACAGCTTCATAGATCAACAACGATACTTGAAAGCTATAAAAAGTATATTGTAGATATTGGTTACCTCAGACTTCTTCCCTGTGGCTTTGCTCTGCTGTGATACTTTCACCTGCTCGTGGTAGTTTTCAACAAGACGTGCTGCCAGCACATACAGCTTCTTCACCCGCAATGGTCGCGTCCTTTTCTTTGCCTCCTCATCTGCTATCTGCAAAGTGGAGCCACAAATTCCACTGTACTGGGCGCATTTGTTGAATAATTGTTCTCTCAGTTATCAAATAGCAAAATATGTTTTTGAGAAACTTAGTTTCTCCATGACATGAAAATGACCAGCAAAGACAGGGTACCAGGTGTGATTCACCTTTATCCAGATTATTATCACTGTTAAAAATACAGCTTTAAAAGTGCTGGTGGAAGCTGAAAATATGTGATAAATGATGACCAGCTGATTCCAGCACTGCTTTTGTTATTGTGGAAGTGACCCCCACGTTTGAATGTAGAATCCACATAAAATGTCATGGAGCTACTAATCAGCATGAAAAACAAGACTACCTTAAACATGAGTTTGGCTGCATCCAGAAAATGGTGGGCTTTCCGATACAGTTCCACCGCCTCCAGAGTTTTATTCTTCTCAAGAAGATGTGAGGCATATTTGGAAAGAAGAGATTTAATCTCCTTCATGTTGTGGGTCCTGGCAAGTTCCACTGCTTTGTTCCACTAAAGGAAAATGACAACATACATTTAAAAAACATAATCACAACATTATTATTTTTACCTTTAGATTTTTGTACACGGTATTGAACAAAGTGTCTGTTATAAATTCAGCCTTCATTGAGATTAGATCTCAGTAAAACCTTGTAATTTAACAGTAATTAACTGTTGTAAAACCTGTAGGTGCATGTCTTTATACAGTATGAGCACTGTAATTTTTAAAACCATCTGTGGCAAAAGCAAGGTTGAGCGGAAGCAATTGAAGTGACAGCCCATTCATTTCATTGTCAGTAACAGAGCTGGCTGGAAGAGAGGAAGTTGGAGCTGGCAATGTCTTCTCCTTTTGGATGAA
This sequence comes from Trachinotus anak, assembly GCF_046630095.1. Taxonomy (NCBI): domain Eukaryota; kingdom Metazoa; phylum Chordata; class Actinopteri; order Carangiformes; family Carangidae; genus Trachinotus; species Trachinotus anak. The sequence continues at coordinate 4,128,326 of NW_027273884.1, forward strand.
CAGAGGGTCAATTACAGCACAAATTTAACATCCCTTAAAGCAAAACCAGCTGTGCTTAAACAGACCAACAGTTGGAGTTTGCACAGAAGATGCTGAGGCTGTAATCTTGTCAAACATATAATGCTAAAAGTTCCTGTCTTATGTGATGTCCAATGCTGAGTCATTTCTTTCTTGAGCCAAATGTGAAAATTTATAGAGGAAAAGTTTGAGAGTAGCATTCACACTCCTGAGCTAAATATCACTGAGGCTGAGGACAGGAGTGGGAGGACAGCAGGTGCCACAGTGACTGCTGTGGTCCACAGCAGTCAAACTGTGTGCTGAATCTGAAGATCACTGAGGGAATGCCATATGTGTTCAGAGAGTCACTGAAAAACTGTGGCGCCACAAGCTTTCTGTCTGTCTCTCACCTGGTTCAGATGGACACATGTGTCAACAGCAGCTTTGGGCTGGTTGCACTTAAGGTAGGCATTCACAGCTTGTTCACACATGCCCACAGTGGCAAACATCTGTCCGATCTCCTACAACACAGAGATGAAGAATGGCAATAGATGAGATGTTAGTTTTATTTAAGGAAACAGATTTAGAGTCACTGCGATCTGAACATTCACATACAGCTCAAAGAGAAGATAAAACATCTTTGGTCAACAGTAAACATTTGGCTCACTGGTAAAAGTTTATGATTCTCTGGCAGCACAGTGGTCAGTCTCTCAAGGTCATCATATTCCTCTAACATGTAGTAGCATTCTGCCAGCCTCTCCTGGTTACGGCCCTGAAGGTAGTACTGCACTGCATTAATCCTGGACAGAGAAAAATTGTAAAGACACTTTTTTATTGGGTCATGATGATGGAATATTTTTATCAACAACCATAATATCATAGCTGATACATAATGAGAGACTAACTGCTAATTATCTGCATTTTTAGGCACTGTGAATATATTAAATAACTGAATAAAACAAATTATATTCAATGGTGTTGAGACTGAATTCTTGTGTATAGTTGTATATTTTGTATATTCACTGTTGCACTTTGCCACTCTAATAATCCATATCCCCTGCACAAAGAACATAAAACACAATCCCTTCGCTTTAGCTCCCCTATTTGGGATTTATAAGCACCATGTGTGTTAGAAACCATGTATTCAGTGTTTATTTACTGCTTATAAATGATAAATGGGAAAAATGTCAGTGTTAACATACAGTATGTCAGTATAACTTGTAATTAGAGTACACAGTATTTACGCACTAAAGATATAATCAGAAAAATCCCAGTACCACTTCTGTCTGTCAGCAAAGTAGTCTCCGATTGCATTGTACGCCTGTTCTAGCAGAGTATCATCACAGTCCCCAGAGCCAGTTTTGAGCAGCTGAAGCACCCTGAACCAGTCTCCCAGCTTGATCCTGAGGCTGATGGCAAGGTCCCTACAGAGAAAGACATGTCCATTGTCCACTGTTACCATCATGCCCAAACAACTGGGGGCAACTCTCAAGGCAAAGCTGACCTTAAGAGTAACAACACAATCAAACGTGCCCAGACAATTTTGGTTAAATGTACCTGCGATCCATATCCAGGTACATCCGCTCAGCTTCCTCAAACCTGCTGAAGTAAGCTGCCACCTCTGCCTGTTTCATGGGCTCGCTTTGCAGGTTGCCCAGGCGCTTCACAAACTCAATGCCCTGGTAGTCTTTGCAGCGGACAAAGGCCTGCTCAGCTGTTTTCAGATCCAGCTTCTGCAGAGCTGCCTCAGCCAGCAGACGCCTGACAGGTTGATAATAGAGAAGGGTTAGTTATTATTACCAGCAGGATTGCATGACATGATGTATATACATAAGTCCTGTTACCAGCTACATATAAACTGTAATAAAGCTATCAATAGAACTGTATGACATCACACTAATCTAGGGCTAAGACTGTTATCTGTAACTCTAAATCAATATCTAAGTCGTCTTGACAAAATATTTGTCAGTTAATTATTCATTAAACTCATTGATTCTATTACTTTGTAACTCCATTAGTTGAGTGTGAAGAGTATATTCATGTTACAGACTGGAAGTGACTGCTAGATCAGGAAGGGCCATTTTTTTTTACGTTGCCAGATTTTGAGGGATCCTGCAAAAACTGACACACCAGCCAGAAAACCCATGAGCAACAGCGATCACACTGCTGCTTCACAAAACTAACCACAAATCTATACCACTCAGCCACATCAACCTCCTGCACCAACATATATGATAACAAATTGTAAAAACAAGCAGCAAAAGCAGCTTTTTTATTTGTGCTGACCTGAGAACAAGGTTCAAATTACTCTTTTTATTTCTCTCACCAAAATCAGGCAAACTCTAGGAATCACTTTCAAGAATCCAGTTTGCTGCTTTCTATCCTCAACCTGAAATAAAACAGCACCGATTAAAGTGCTTATATTATTCTTGGGTTATTCCTTTTCCTTTAGCTTTTTGGTACATGAAAAAGGTCTGCTAAGTTACAAAGTCCACGAAAAAGGGAGTTATTCCTCTTCCACAGAAAACACTGCTCCTGAAGAGCCTGTAATGCCTCATTTGTATTCCAGGCTTTTCTTCCATAACTTGGCTACGTCACTATGTAACACATTTGCATAACACCCACCTACTGGCTAGTTTAGCACACCCTCAAAAAAAGCTAGTTAGAGCTCAGGCCAGGAAGGTCGAAGGGATGCTGCCTTTTTGGGTATGAATGCAAATTCCCTTTGTATTCAAATAAACAATGATGCATGTTTAACATACAGTTGTTGGTGACAGCAAAATAACATTTTACAAGCACTGCTATTTCCTTACAGCAGACATTTTGAAAATTGTATGAACAGATTGTGATTGAAAGACTAAATCCACTGTTATGTCACACAATAAGCAGGTAATGAGTGTAATATTTACTGAACAGCTGCTATAATCTTTGTTGCCATGGATGTTAGTGCTGTCTGCTTTCATATTCCAGACAGGATTCAGGTCAGAAAATGCACAGATGGATTTCAGAAGTTTCCATTTCCAAACAATCATGTTATGTTACTTGGTTTTAGGAACTAAATATCTGCAGTTTGCCTTCAGAACCCCCACACCAGTAAGAGGATTAGGCGAAGTGCTGGGCTGCCCCTGGACAGGCTTCTAAAGTTTGGCCAGATAAACTGGGCTTTTAAGGAGGCCTCTCAACTGAGACACTGTATAACAGGCAGTTTGAGATAAATGTTTTTGTTTTTTTTATTGTGAATCATGCAAAGCTACTCTAAAAAATATAGAGCTGGCATTGAGAATGACAGGTCCAATTTAAACCTATAGCAAGTTCATGAAAACTTTTACATTTACATTTATAAATGATGTTTTTGTTTATCACAAAAAAACAACACCAACAAGAAAGACCTTGGTAGTTGGCATGAGCAGTGATGGCCATCTGATCACAGAGACACAAACTTCAACAGAAAATACATGGAAAAATACACTCAGTTGTCACTTTATTAGGAACACCTAGCTAAAACTAATGCAGTCCTGCAATAAATTCTACCTCAGTGAAAGTTTTGTTGTTCAATTTTTATCAAAATTTTGTTGAAGAGGTTTTGACTCAACTGTATGATCGTTTTGGAGGCTGCAATTTGCCAACACCTGCCAACTTACAGTGCCTTGAAAAAGTATTCATACCCCTTGAATTTTTTTACATTTTGTGACCTTACAGTCACAAACTTTAATGTATTTAGTTGAGATTTTATGTGATAAACCAACACAAAGTAGCACATAATTGTGAAGTGGAATGAAAATGATATATGGTTTTCAAAATTTTAAGCAAATATAAATCTGAAAAGTGTGGTGTGCATATGTATTCAGCCCCCTGTACTCTGATGAATACAAATACAATGTAAATACAATCCAGTGCAATCAGTTGCCTTCAGAAGTCACCTAATTAGCAAATAGATTCCACCTGTGTGTAATTTACTCTCAGTGTAAATACACCTGTTCTGTGAAGGCCTCAGTGGTTTGTTAGAGAACACTAGTGAACAACAGCATCATGAAGACCAAGGAACTCACCAGACAGGTCAGGGATAAAGTTGTGGAGAAGTTTAAAGCGGGGTTAGGTTATAAAAAAATATCCCAAGCTTTGAACATCTCAAGGAGCACCGTTCAATCCATCATCCAAAAATGGAAAAAGTATGGCACAACTGCAAACCTACCAAGACATGGTCGTCCACCTAAACTGACAGAGCGAGCGAGGAGAGCAGTGGTCAGAGAAGCAGCCAAGAGGCCCATGGTCACTTTGGAGGAGCTGCAGAAATCCACAGCTCAGGTGGGAGAATCTGTCCACAGGACAACTATAAGTCGTGCACTTCACAAATCTGGCCTTCATGGAAGAGTGGCAAGAAGAAAGCCATTATTGAAAGAAAGGCATAAGAAGTCCCGTTTGCAGTTTGCCACAAGCTATGTAGGGGACACCACAAACATGTGGAAGAAGGTGCTTTGGTCAGATGAGACCAAAGCTGAACTTTCTGGCCTAAATGCAAAGCGCTATGTTTGGCGGAAAACTAACACTGCTCATCACCCTGAACACACCATCCCCACTGTGAAACATGGTGGTGGCAACATCATGCTGTGGGGGTGCTTTTCTTCAGCAGGGACAGGGAAGCTGGTCAGAGTTGATGGGAAGATGGATGGAGCTAAATACAGGGCAATCCTGGAAGAAAACCTGTTGGAGGCTGCAAAAGACTTGAGACTGGGAAGGAGATTCATCTTCCAGCAAGACAGTGACCCTAAACATAAAGCCAGAGCTACAATGGAATGGTTAAAATCAAAGAATATTCATGTGTTAGAATGGCCCAGTCAAAGTCCAGACCTAAATTCTATTGAGCATCTGTGGCAGCACTTGAAAAAGGCTGTTCACAGACGCTCTCCAGCCAATCTGGTTGAGCTTGAGCGATTTTGCAAAGAAGAATGGGCAAAGATTTCAGTGTCTAGATGTGCAAAGCTGGTAGAGACATACCCCAAAAGGCTCGCAGCTGTAATTACAGCGAAAGGTGGCTCTACAAAGTATTGACGCAGGGGGGCTGAATACATATGCACACCACATTTTTCAGATTTTTATTTGCTTAAAATTTTGAAAACCATGTAGTATTTCCGTTCCAATTTACAATTATGTGCTACTTTGTGTTGGTTTATCAAATAAAATCTCAATAAAAAAATATTTAAGTTTGTGGTTGTAAGGTGGCAAAATGTGAAAAAGTTCAAGGGGTATGAATACTTTTTCAAGGCACTGTAAGTGCTAGGGTGTTCTCTAGTAAACTGACAACTGAACCTATATCACTGTATGATCACAAACTAAAACCTCATTCCTAAAAAAGTCACTTTTAGAGCCCTGTTCAAATCAAAAGTAAAAGTCACCATTTTACATTTACCAGAGTCTTGGGTGAGGATTGTCTTCAATGAACTGTGAGGCATCTTTGATTCCCACTTTTTCAATCAGTGCACGACTGTCCCTCAGGGAGCGGATCTCAAAGTTGATGAGGTTGTCTTTGTTCGGCCTCTCTGGATCCTGTAAAACCACAATCCCATAACTGAGTGTCTCATCCAATAAATTCATACAAACTTCACCTTTTCAGGTGAAACAAAGTCCTAGTTATATGAGGAGTCTCTCTTCATGTCTTTTAACACTACAAAGTGAACTGTTATCATTTCACAGTCAGTTGTTACATGTTAGTCCTCACACAGATAAGGCAAGTCAGACCATTGTAATTCTTTACGCTTTAAGATATATACGATGAAAAATAAAACTGTCAATTCAAACACCATGATAAAAGAAGTTTACTGATATTAGTACAACTGGCTACATTTTAGATGTCAGTGTAATTGTGTTGGGAATTGAGGCAACTGAAATACCACTTGTTTAGAAGATTTACCTTCATGATTTCATCAAGCAAGACAGATTTGATTTCCAGGTCCTCAAAGTTGCAAATGTATCCAGATGTTTGGATGGGCTCCTGTTTTTTAAGACATAATCAATAATTGTAACAGTTGCTAAATATTTATATAGTAACAACACAACAATTCATTTGAGGTTACAGCTCAGATCAGATGTAACTTGACCATCATCAAGGACCAAGCACTCACTTCTGGGTCTAGGTTTCTGAAGACATACATCCTGGTCTTCTCCATCATAGCAAACAGATCAGGGTTGTCATTTGCCCATTTCATGTCCCAAACATCTTTGCGCTCAAACTTGGATGGATCTCCTGCAGACACCTGGTTTCCAGTGCTGTCATCTGTGGCGGCACGAACTTCCAGGTCCAACAAAGTCAGCACGCCTGCGATGTCGATTATCGCCAGACGACTACAGAAAATAATGATTATATATGACAGCACTTCCCAAAATACAAGATAAACATCTGTACACTGTCTGGTTTATTAACACCAAAAACACACCGATGCTTACCTGGAGTTGCAGTTCAAGGATAGGTAGTAGGCTCTGTTGTTCAAAGTGTATTTCTGGATGAGGACAACATTTGGCAGGCTGTATCTGTGGAGGGTGCCAGACTCACGGCCCTACAAGCACACATACACCCACGTACAGTGTTTCACTTTAATTTTACTGCACTATTCAAAATATTATTAAAAAACAGAAATGTACATACCACAATCAGGGTTTTATCTGTTGCTGTGATACAGCAGATGGGATCTCGAGTTGCCTGAAACAGACCAGACACAAACATGAACCATGACAATTTATCTTCTTCATGAGAAAAAATATGGATTCCTTTGTGAGCTAACAAAGAATGCCATTTTTATTACAATTATTTAACATATTTGTTAATTTATTAGTCTTATATAGAAACTTTAACAATTTAACAGTAATGCCTCTGACTGTTTCAGTGAAATGTTCTTATTTCACAATACTGAAACTACCAACTTAAATAAAAAAAACTGCATTCATATGCATTAAAATGCCTCAGAAATGTTTTTGTCACTTACTGTGAAGGCTTTTGCAAAATCTGGACCACTGTCGTTAGCTCCAGATGGATTGCTGTCAATGTGATAGACCCTAAAATGGCAGGAAATGAAAACAAATGAGAAAGAGCCTGAGAGGCAGCCAGACAGACAGACAGACAGACAGAAAGACCCTTTCCACAGAGGTGACTTGTGATTTTGATACTAGGATAGTCTTGGCAGAACATTAGGTCATGCCCAGCCTGTCTGGAACCTCAGTGGCATTTTATTCAGATGAATGAATCCTTTTCACGGTGCTGTCAGTACCACCAGTAACACTCTACACTGTAACAGTGAGCCAGTGATCCAAAGGTTTCATCCACTGACTCACAGAATCTAGCCTTGTGGTTATCTTGCCTCCCTGTAACTTTCCATGATCTCCTTGATATGTACTGTTAAGTTCTGACGTTGTCGTTCCATTTTGTCCCCACCCACTTGTACCTGGCTTTTTTTTAAAATACAAACCTGATGTCCTCCTGACACGTGACACAGCGTCCACTGTAAACTAATTGTTATTCCATTTTCTGAAGAAAAAAAAAACAAAAACTCACCTCTCTCGTCCCTCCTTCTTAGTTCTGGTCACTTGGTTGATCTCCAGGGCAGTTAATTTCTTTGCCACTCTGTACTGCCACAGGTAGAAAGCCTCTTTGGATGCAGCAATCACATGTGTCTTTGTCATGGTGACAAACAGTGGATCTGACCAAATTAACAAGTAACAGACTTAATTACAAAGATGAAGATCAGTGTAGAGTATATATATATAATGTTTGTAGTTTGGGAGCAAATTAATTTGGATCAACTATTTGTGTCGTTTGGAGAATCGTGTGTGCTCCACTTTTGACCTCAGATTTCAAATGCAGTGGACTGTGCTACAAATGTCACCAATCAAGAGGCTTTCAGAGCTTTTTGTTCTTTCTCCAGCCTCAGTGCATATACATCAACAATAACTAGGTGTTCAAATTTCATTTGACTGGTGAAAAGCTACATAAAATACATTCTATTCACTTTCAGTATACTTTACCACACTACATTGAAAAAATCTGGCAGGTAAATGTTTGTAAATCACTGTAAATATTTTGAACTATGAGATTCTGTGCACATTTTCTGTGTGAATAAATTCCAACATGCAGGTCCTGAGAGGACGATACAGTGTGTTCTCAAACAGATACACTTTGACTAATCTGTTGAAAAAAGCACAAGGTCACAGGAGGAGAACCTTTTGCACCAAAAGGTGCACACTTGAACTCATCCTCTCATTATTTACCAAGGTGGGATATCTCAAACCCATTCAGACCAGTCTTTCAAACCTGCAGACTTTGAACTGTCCTGGCATGAGCTCCTCAGCAAACATTTGGCCATGTCTGAATATTTGTGAGATAAAGAGACGCCCTGTACTCACTGGCTATTTGCTATATGATGCTGTCGGACCATGAAAGGTGTAACTGTAGGTGGCAGGAGGCAGAATGCCAACCACCGTTTCACATCTATCTATACACAGGGTGTGATCTCTCACATTGTCTTGAAAAAATACACCAGCTTTATGGTAAAACCAGGACTTTTATCAACCCACAGTTGTGTTTGTTACCCAGTTCACTTCTGTGTGCTCACTGTATGCAAGCTTCCAGGGCACACCGCTGTTTTAATGGATAGTATATTTTGAAAGATGTGTTGATGTGATATCCGTTTACTGTATGTGCTCACCAATGTCAATGTATTTTGAGTCCAGTGGAGTTCCAATGGAGTTGCACAGAATCAGGACATACTGAAAAACACACAGCAGAGCAACATTATTCTGCAGGTCAAGTTAAGATTCTATATCAAAACAATTAGTCCTCATTTTGGGAGTGTGGTTTTAATTTGTACATTACCCTTGCATGACTCCCAGATTCTAACTCAGCATCCTCCTGTGTAGCATTAAATTAGAAAAATGGGAGGCAAGACAGCAGAGAAACATTTGTGATCCTTAGCTCACTCTACATCTACTATATACTGTATCTTCCCTAATGTATTTCTCTGAGTCTGCTCAGTAGAGTAAGTATTAGTATAGAGTATTAGTATAGATCTTTTCTTTTATAGATTATTAAAGATCCTTTTTTTGCTTCCTGCTTACCGTTACCTTGTAAGGTTGTGTTTGTACCTGAGGCTGGGTGTCATCTGCCTTGCTGGCCAGGATGCAGAAGTCCCCTGAGGTTGTGATAGACATCAAGCTCTTGACATATTTAACAAACTTCTCATTGTTTTTGGTGTCCCAGAATACCACACAGTACTCCTGTCGCTCTGGCTTTGTGTAGGCATACACCACTGTGCTGCAACAGTAGCCCCACTGTTAAGAAACATGAAAGAGCTGGTGAGATTCACCTTCTGTGTGATGTTTCTAAACCCTGGAAGTGTGTGACTAGAGATAGTTTGGTAGATTCAGACAGTGGTTTTTCATTGGTCTCTATCTTGATCTATGTCTCTCTGTTCTTCTATACCATGTAAATAAAAAATGTAATAAAAGACATACTCCTTTAAATAAGTATTTAATAGTTTAGTGGTGTAGTGATGAAGCCACCTCCCTCAAGTAGTAATTTTTACTGTAGATTCATGGGAAATGTTTAAAATACTTGGATTTGACAGTATGTGGAGTAGAGTATAGTGGAGTACTTCATACTTACTTTCTAAGCCAGCTGACCACATCTTTTTACTGTACTTTGACTAATTTCACCTTCTTCATTTGAAGTAGATCACATGGTCAGTTTCAGTGTGTGACAATATATGATTTGGACAGAGACACTTTGACAGGAACATATGATCCAACATTTTTTGGGCAGATTCTACAAACCAGATGTTGTCTTTAAAGAGTGAAGACAGCTGCTTCATAAACCTCTTAAAATACCAAAAGAACCTACAGGCACAACTGACACATGTATACACTGTCCCTATACAATCCAAACAATTCACTGATTTACTGTTTATTCGGATTTTTAGCTCAAAATTAAACCAAGTTTTATTTAATCTATTTTAACTCTCCCCTATACCCTCAGTTTGCAACTGGCCAGCATGTTAACCTTACTAATGCCAGATTAATTGGAATTTTTCTATGTAAGAAGATCTTGAAGAATTGTTTCTTTCAATCTTTAATTAAAACAAAAACAAAGGTGTTGGCATTTACCTTGTAATCTGGTCTTATGTTTGCAAAGTAGATGTAGGAATCCACAGCCAGGCCAATACGTAGCCCTCCTCCCTCCCAGGCAACTCCTGTCATCTGCTTCCCAGGAACTTTGAGAGTCCTCAGATGCTGTTTAAACAACACATAGCATTTAATTAAAACATTTAGCATTTTCTTAAATAAAAAAAACAAAAAAAACAAAAAGTGAATAAATACATAATACACAAAAGATTCTGTGTTCTTTATCAACTCAGTCCATTTTATGTCAGTTCCTCTGTTTGGTCCCATATATAATAATGAAACAGTACTGCACATGTCTATGTTCATGTATAAATCTCTAAGTAAGGGAAGACAATCTTGAGACCCTCACCTCTCCAAATGGTGTGTAGAACTGCACAACATTGAATTCTTTATCCAGATTTGAGGCTCTGAGAGAACCAGCCACCGCCAGAACACTGCCACAGTGATTCCACTGGATACTGACCACATTCATCAGAGTGTCAATACACACTGGGTCTGCAGAACAAGGCAGCAGCATAACTCATCATTACTGGTAAACATTTCATTGAAGTGTTACCTGGAGAGCATACTGTAGTCTTTGAAGGCTTTTTTTTCTTTCTCTTACTTTCATCATTCTCATAACGCATGATCTGACATCTTCCATTGTCGAAACAGATAGCAAGACATGGACAGTCTGGCTCAATGTAACCTCCAGTTCCTGCATACCAGTGGATACCTGCTATACTGACAGCTCCAGTCGCATTAGTGAGGCAGCTGATGGTCATTTTCATCTGAAACATAACACAGATTTTAAAATTCAAGATACGCTAATATATAATCAGTAAAATTGAGCATGTGATAGGATGTGCTTGAAACAAATAGTGAATCACTTTCAGGCCTATGAAGCCACTAATCTGTTTTCAGGATAGTTATCCTACAAAGTCATCAAATTATTAATATTCTTTATTAATTTCATGTGGGCACATGATGCAAAGTGTAGCTTCAAGCAAGTAATGGAGTTTCTTGCTGAAAGTTGCCATAGTGTCTTTTTCAATACTACGAATAGGGGCTTGAACACCATCCACAATTTTTTCTGGACCATGCACAAAATAATATCCCTCCAATGAAAGCTTTCAAGAGGCTAATGTTTTGCACAGTATAACCTCTGATAATGTATGATAACAGATTCTTCCTAAACCCACTCTGTTTCCATGAGAACTGAAAGCCATAAGCACTGAAAGCCTGCACCTACAGTAATAACAAGAGGACATTGCCATTCCCTCTGCACACTTAACTCTGCATTGCACCTGCATTTTTATTTGTAAAAATTGCACCCTGTGAACCAGGAGACCATGTAATGCCACATGGGTACATACTAAGATGAAATAACATTTCTATTTTACTTAAACTTATGTACTCACTATGAAGTTTCCTTGATTGTCATAGATTTGTACTTCCCCGTTGGCCATGCCAAAGAGGAGGATCTTGCTGTCTGGTGACCATGCCACATGTGCAAGCTGATTTCCCTTTAGCTCCTTTCCCCAAATACGGTTACCTGCAAAAACAAGGCTTTTATGAGCTACTCATTTGCACAGTATGTAAACAAAGATCACTATTAATTAGATTTTTCGCTATCACAGTGTGAAGCTTTTTTACCATCTACAGAGCCAACAATGACAGCTCCATCTTCATACACAATGCAAATCTTCTGACCATCCGCATTCCAGCTCATGCTCCTCACCACTGACTTGTTCCTGTTGTTGATCATCTCCTCATACCACGCACCTTAGGAAGGGAAAAAGACAATGAACTATTAATGCCAAATGTATTATAATACAACTTGCATTTTCAGTTTGCAGCAGAAGTCACCTTTGTAGAGCATCCATACAATGATGAGTCCATTCTGGTCACTGGTTGTCAGCTTTTCATACTGTTCATTCCATGTGACCACTTGCACTGCACCTACAAGTGTAATAATTGTCAGACAATTTTTCTATGGCTCACTTAAGGTTCTTGCATTACAAGTTGTGGCATCTTTCCTTTTGTGGACACTGGTTGTTTATAACATACTATAATGATAATAGGTTTGGCAACAACTGAATATAACTTACCACTGTGTCCCTCTAGAGTTTGGTTCATTGACAGATTACTGGGTGCAGCAAGACCTTTAAGTTTTGCATCATCTGTTGAGAAACCACAGTAAAAAAGAGTTTTACTTGTAGAACAGCAAATAATTAAAAACAAGTAATTCTCAGAAACCAAATTCTGCCTTTTCTGAACTGTGATTTTTTATAAGTCAGACACTCTAACAGTAGTGTGGAGATGAATATCAGCACAGACTATTTATTGTGTCTTTTTGGTGAGTGGTTTTTGACATTTGTTTAACATAATAACATTAGGTCTGTTCAACAGACGGGTTGGGTAAGGTGGTACCATTTCTACTTACAGTGACTGGACCCTTAGGTACCACAACAGAGCCAAAGGCTTGTGAAAGATTATTTACACACTGTAAGAGCCAGTATCAATACCCTTTAAATCTCAATCACATGGGTGTTAGATAACAGCTTGGTCTGTGACAAATAAACTTTAACACATAGCTCAATGAACACGACATTATTCATATAATAATAATATATGTAGAACATTTAAATATGAACAAGGACACACAGTCTAACAGATGCAAAACACTTAATAAAAACTAAATAATGCTCAGCCAACATCAGAATATCAGTAATCAATATAATCAATAGTGGACCTTTTCATGACAAACTTTGCATGTTGTTGTAACCTTGGGACAGACTTCTGTATGTGTGTGAAAAGTTGTGGATAATGCCATGTATTTTTTTAAAAGTTATGTTGGATGTGTTGATGACTAAGGCCAGGTGTAGCAAGAGAGCCTGGAAATCATGGCAGTGTGCAGAGGAGCCATGCAGCTTGTTAGCGCCATACCCTGACTTTACCTGTCTGTGTTTCAAGCTTGAGTACTCTTAGGAGACCGTCGTCCCCTCCACAGGCAATGAAGCCTTGATCTTTGTTCCAGGAGACACATTTTAGATGGATGTTGTTGGGGATAGCAATCTATAAAACATGGGAAAATGTTAACATTAACCAACGATCTACGCTATAACAAACGTATTGATAAGCGGTTGGGTAGCCCAGGAGAATGTGCGAGGCACTCACCTTCTTGCTGAGGTAGATAAACATGGTAGTGGTGATAACGTTACAGACCTCTATCACTCTGTTGCTTAAAGCGGAGTTATACTAGTTCAGAGCAAGACGCTAACCCAACACCAGTTAGCAAACTAGACAGTTAAAGTGAGCTAACCAGCTAACATTTTCAGCTCAGTTTACATCATGCAGCCTCGACCTGGCAAATGTGACGTTAGCCTTTACCGTTAGCTTTACTAGTTAGCTAGCAGTTAACGGATACGGTTATCTAGTGCCCAAGACGATTGACGTAAAGTGTAGCCTGATAAAATCAAGGGTTGACTATATGGTGAATAACGTCAGCAAAGGTATTGGAAAAAAACAGCTCCAATTCGACTTCTCGTTGTTTGTGCTGGCAGACTCCAGCACTCAGAGGCTGTCGCTTCCCCTGGTCTCCCGTGGTAACCGTAAACCAGAAGAACTGGGATTAGGGTGACGCTGGTAGTTGTAGTTTTCGCGCTCCAGCGGTGGGCATCCCCCCCCCCCCCCCCCCCCCACACACACACACACTTTATGGAGCCCTTCATTTGTTTTTAACTTGGGATTCCAGTTTTTGTGGAAAAGCTGGAAACACTTTATTTAGCTTTTCTGTGCTGCCTGGCACTTACTTTAGCCTACAGCAAAACTGTGGTAGGCCCCAGAGTAATGGACCACCAAAATCCTAAAAAACCAACACTAAACAAATACACAGAAGCATTTTAAAACAGTAGTGCATTTTGTTATGTTGGTCAATGCACAGCAATACAGAAAAACGGTAGTCCAGTGAAGGAATCATATAGTGAGTCTCAAGACTGCTGCTGATGGTCCATATCATAGTTTTAATCTTTTAGCATGCGCAGTATAGCAAGTATAAAGCACACAACACAGGAGATTTGGATCCATTGTTTCAGAATGTTTATTTTCCATGTACAGCTTTAATCCCAATAGAAAATATACAGAGAAGTTGTTTTCTTGCACAAAAGCAACAAAACATGTACTCAGTTTGCACATAGAGGCCTTCACCACAACACCACTTTTCACTTTTTTTCATGCATTTTCCACAGATAGGAGTAGAAAATATAGGACATGAATGTAGTGTATGAAGACCTATTTCTTTAACTGGTTACAAAACTATAAATCTCCCACTTTCATAACTTGCATTAAAATAGTCTTTCACGTCCAGGACTGCTGCTAGAAACTTTAGTCCATGGCTTGCCAAGTATGCAAAGTACTGAAGCAGTCAGAGCTCCCTAAACTTTTTTTTTTTTTTCCTATTCCCCCGGAACAACTGTACCTGTCTGTTACAACCAAAACAATAATTACCAATCCATGTTGTGCAATATAGTTGTTGAAATGTTTCAATTTAAAGTACCAGTAAAGGATTATAGTAATTCTGTGCTTTAACACTGCCAGGGGCCAATTGGATCAGGTTTTATTTTGGTCTTTTCACTGCATAATGCTGCAATCACGGGGAGAGTGACAATGCTCTTGTTGCATAAGAGATTAGTTGTTGTGTTACAGTTATGCATGGAGTCTTTGTGTTCTACCAAGAACACCAAGCAAGAACACTAACCAAGAGATGATCTCAGAGCAGTGAATACACAACAAGGCTGTGGTACAATGCAATTTTTAAAGATGTTAACACTGCTAGCTTTTCAACAAGTCACTAAATATGTTACAGTGCATGAATCTGAACTCTATGGCTTACACTGTTAGGAAGAAATGTTGGGTTTTTGTACAAACACACAGGTATATGTAAACATTTACACCAGTTATACCTGACTTAATAATGGACAGCGTTGTGAATGCAAAAATGCAGGTTTATAATATAAAACCATAATCCTACCAGTATACTGCATAAGAAATTAATACCATGCAGACCTCTATCAAATCTTTGACACATCATAGACATGAAACATCGAGAGATTTTGAGGGTTTTACAGATGACTTCCACTGGTCAAGAAAAATGGATACATTGCCAGTCTTTAACGAGTCTTCTGACAGCATCGCTGTTCTCAATACTGCTGATGACCTTCAATCAGATTCACTTTGTCTGAAAGTTCATCAAGTGAACAGGCAGTCAAGGAAATGGGTTTTTCTAAGTCGTAACGTTCGTAACCAGTTCACCATGACATCAGATATTCATAAAAATATGCAACTATAGATTAGCAGACTTAACGTTTAGATTCAGATTCAAATTACTGTAATCAAAAGCACTAGTAGGAACACAAATATCACTGCTTTCCAAACTAGTATTTTTAGAGACACAAAACAGATATTTCTGTCCCAGGATGTTCACAGTTAAAATCAAACTTCATGTGTGGATTCTCCCACGCCTCAACCTGCAAGAGGTAAAAGGATATGTTTTCTGCTCAGCTCGTGAATGGTTGACTGCACTTTTTTCTGGAACACAATCTGAGCTTCACACATGCAGGCATCTTGGGTTATTTCACTTCTCATTTCCTCTGAAAGAATGAGAAGAAATATGGAGAAAGTGAGTGGTGTTTCACCATGTTTAGTGTAGCCTCAAACACTACATTTGGCTGCTTAGTATAAAGCACTGCTGACATGTTTCTCTTTGCAGATCGACAATAGCAGCGCACATTTTTTGAAACTGACAAAGAGTCAGTGTTCATGTTCAATATATACCTTTTTTCCAAACATCTTTCAGGTGACATAATCTTGGATATTGAATCAACAACATAGCTGAGATTACGTGCAATCACGATTCTTCTTTGTGAGTGAAATTAGAAAATATATTCAGAATGTTTCAGTCACTTCAACTAGTTAATCACAAATTAGGAAGGTCAAGTGTGGTTAGATTTAAGTAGGATTTTAAGACATAAGTTCATTATTTGAGCAATATACTCACATACATGTTATATACCAAATCACTGAAAAGATACAATCACAACAGACAACAAGCAAATTAATTACAACCATTTTTCTTTTTGTCCTTTACTCAGACTACAGCAAGCTCACACTACGACTTCTAATGCCTCATGTCTCTGATTCCTTACACCAGCACAGCACACTTGTATGATCTGTAAACTATGCTGTAAATGGCTGGACCAGTAGTAGTGCTGTATTGCTTGTCGCTGGACACAGTAGCTCTGGTTGCTGCAACTATAGACATTTCCACAACTGGGGAATGCAAAAAGAAAGACATAAAATGTATGGTAAATGTTTTAATTAAAGTAACACACTGTAGGCAAAACACCCTATCATTGTTATAGACTTGACCATGCTCCTACCTGGAGCACTACACTTCAATTTACATAGACATAGTGGACATAGACAATAAGGATGTTTTTTTTCTTTTCTATTGAAGTTGGCTCTTTTTGCTGTGACTCAGTCTGCAGTCTGTCCCTCATTCTGTTTCACATAAGGTGAACTTGAACATCTCCACTGGGGTGTGAGGTATTGTGTAACTAACCATGGGTGCTCCATTGGTATTTAGAGAGTTCTGCTGTAGCTGTCAAAGGAGTTTTAAATCGAAAGCAACTGGACTTGGTTATTTGTCTAGGAAGACGTTTCACCTCTCATCCAAGAGGCTTCATCAGTTCTTTCTCGCACCTGACCAGGTGCAAATAACCAAGTCCAGTTGCTTTCGATTTAAAACTCCTTTGAGATACTATGACCTGGACAAATGAGAATATTCACAGGCTTCCTGCTGTAGCTGCTGTCACCTCCTCAAAAATGTCAAAGCTGCTTGAGTTTCACAGAAACCACAAGAAATGTGACTGGTCTACGTAGGTGGCTTTTTTTTAATTTCTGTACCGGATGTTTCTGAAGCTAGAAATGTTCTGATAAGGTAAACCACATGGAGCAGGATGTGAATTATTTGAACTATTTTTCACCTTTTTAGTAATTTGTAGTTTCATCTACAAAAGGCATCTGATTGTGACATGTGGTTTTTATAATGAAAAATTTGTAGGTTTTCCCTGCTGTCCAGTGTGGTTTCTTACCAGGAGTGGTGATTGTCACTTGACAAGACTTTCAGTCATCATTGTGCTTACAAGACAAGAGGTTATAATATGCCCTCTGAGCAACGCTATGTGTTTTAGGCAGATTGGAAGCTACAGTGTGTTGCTATTGGAGAGTGACAAGACGGCCCAGGGCTGGCTAGTTGGTGTTCTTCAGTTGAAGAAAAGATGTGATACAGACAGAGATGAGGTTAACTTTGACTGGTACTCTTCACCTCTAGGTCTAGATTTATGTTTGTAGATGCGGTCACAGTCAGAGTCACGGTAGCTGTATGGCCAAATCAGCTTTCGTACAAAAGATTACACTCATTCTGATTTCCTGGCCAAACATGCAAATTTAAGTAATACTCTTTGTAGAAAATGGTCAAGTCTATAGACCCTTTTAGAGGCCAAATCTAGATTGGATTGTGGATTATTAATAAGACAAAATGCATAACATTTGGAAAACTGGCATCTCACCTTGCATCGTTTAGAATGGTTTGAGAATGGCTCTTGTCAAGTCAAGATCATAGACAAACCCATCTTTGTTAAAGCCTCTTCAAGTATCATAGAGAAAGAGCATTAAAAGAACACCTGGACAGCTTTTGAAACCTTGGCTGATACAGTCATTGAGAACCATGTCCATGTATGCAACAGTCCCAGTCAGGCTGAGCTCAATACTTGTTGCAATAGAGGATAATGGTTTGAAGCTCAGGGTGTGGTGGGAAATGCTGGCCTATGAGAACGTATAGCCTACAGCATTGACAACCTAGGGTACAGTACAAAGATATCATTACATATGTACTGGAAAAGCGCATTCTTACGTGAGCATGTTTTCTGGTCTGCATTCAACACATATCCCACTCGACACTGGCAGATATACGAGTCATCACTTTTGACACAAATGTGCTGGCAGTCATGTCCAAGGGCGCATGCATCTGAACCTGAAAAGAAACACACTGACTATAGTCTATAAGTCTATAAACATATCAAAAGCAGCAAGAACATCAAAGTGACCAGAAGTCATTCATTTTATATGCGAGCTAGCATCTCTTGGCGGCAAGCAGTGGCATGCCTGTTGGTGGCGTGTCTTGGGCGGTGTAGGTGTCAGAATAAGTTGAAGTCCAGGCAACTTTATGGTAATGAGCTATGATGTGGTTTGGTGGCAACCAATTGGAAAATTAAAAGGGAGTTTTTCCTCCCCCCTGTCGCCAAGCGCTTGCTCGTTGTGGGAACTGTTGGGTTTTTCTCTGTAACAAAGTAAGGTCTTGACCTTACCCTGTAAAGTGCCTTGAGATAATGTATATTATGATTTGGCGCTATACAAATAAAATTGAATTGAATTGAATTGAATTGAATTGAATGTAGGAGTGCTCTGCTGTAGACAACACTAGAGAACACAACCCCATCCTTTACAAAATGTCCCTGTTTGCTTACAGGGTGTCTGACATTGTAGGTGTTCAAGGTGAGTTAGTGATGTGTAGATGTAATGTATATTTTTTGAAAACAGGAGGGATTTGCATACTAACTAGTGCTATAGTTGCTTTACAACTTGATGTGAATAAGTTTGTAACGTTAATGTTGCACATTTCATGTGATTAACTTACACCCTACATGTGGTAAGTTGGCACAAAGATATGGTCGGCTTTGCAGGCCCAAATGCAGTTTGGAGGACCAGAATAGAGAACAGAGCAGATCATATCCACCTTCTTGTCCAAATATGGTTTCTTTTTGTTTAAAAAAAACAAGATGGCGACAGCCAAATTTCAAACGTGAGGCTGGGTGACGTTACGGTCGGTTGCCACTTGAGCCAGAGGGAATTTTTTTGCTCTCGCTGATATTGGTCTGAACAGTCAGTCAAGGACCCCTTTGTCCACTGTGAACCCTATGATTATAGCTATTTTCTCCATTTCTCTCAGTTGAAAGAATCATCATCGTTGATACAAATATGCTGGAAATTATGTCCTTGAGCACATGCATGAAACAAGACACTCCCATATCTAACTGACTTGGTAATTCAACAAACCCTTGGTTATCATTCCCTTAATATTCATGGAATCGTGTGCCAAACCATTACATGCATGTGTATAGCATAATACACAAGTGCCTCAGTAGCTCTCCGAGCTGTTACAGAATAGAACAAAACATCTTGAGATACTGTGAAATTGATAAAAGGAATCTTCTTACGTGAACATGTTTTCCTATCCATGTTCAGAACATATCCCACCCGACACTTGCAGATGTATGAGTTCCCATTGTTGACACATATGTGCTGGCAGTCATGTCCCTGGGCACATGTATCCAACCCTGAACCTGAAAAGAAAAGCTCATACTTCAGTGACTTAGTCTTAAGACATTAAAAACAATCACTTGGTCTTTTGGAGAACCTTTGATCACAGTTCCCTTTAAAAGCAGTGGGTCCCACAACAATGTCAACCCATATATGTTAACATGCTCAGTTTCCCATATCGCATTCACCCAGATGTAAGTTTTGCACTGCTCAAATCAATTTAGAATGATGGATGATATATGGCATGTCCACAAGACAGACTGCCTCACCAGCCCCTACTGTCCGGATGGAGTCTTTAAAATTTTGATGAACCAGTCCAGTTGAGACACTTTGAAACTCAGAAAGTGGTGCTTTGTGGAGTATCTGTGAGGCCGGATGACACCACGGACACCAAATATGCATATTGAAACAATTCAGGTGCTTACGTGAGCATGTTTTCTGGTCTGCATTCAACACATATCCCACTTGACACTTGCAGATATACGAGTCATCACTGTTGACACATATGTGCTGGCAGTCATGTCCATGGGCACATGCATCTGAACCTGAAAAGAAACACTTCCACATCTAACTACAACAATCAAAGAACCCTTAGTAAGTAATAGGACCTGTGATGGGACTGTGGTCAAGTACTAATGAATTTTGAGGCAAACCCTCTTAATCTATCACTCAAGGATCTCTTTATCCATTGTGAACCCTATGACTGTTGCCATTTGCTCCATTTCTCTCAATGCATCAGACTGAGGGTGTTCAGAATGAGCTCAAAGACTGAGCTAAACTTCCCAAACAAATTCAGTCAACAAATTCAGCTAATACTCACTAATACTCAGCTAATACTCTACACTTTCAGTCTAGAAAATAACAGTGAAATCCTGAGAATATGTTAGAGGGGTCCAAGTTCTTCCGTGAGCATGTTTTCTGGTCTGCATTCAACACATATCCCTCTCGACATTTGCAGATATACAAGTCATCAGTGCTGACACAAATATGTTGGCAGTCATGTCCCTGGACACATGTATTTGCACCTGAAAAGAAGAAACACTTCCACATCTAACTACAACAATCAAAGAACCCTTAGTAAGTAATAGGACCTGTGATGGGACTGTGGTCAAGCACTTCTGAATTTTTTGGCAAACACTCGACACTTTAGCACATCTAAAAGACAGCTCAATGTTCTTACGTGAGCATGTTTTCATATCTGGATTCAACACATATCCCACTTGACACTTGCAGATGTACGAACCATCACTGTTTACACAAATTTGCTGGCAATCATGTCCATGGGCACATGGATCAGAACCTGAAAAGAGACATGGACATCAAATGTCCACGCATTACGACACCTCATGACATCATACATGCAAGGATTGGACTCTGTCCAGCTATGACTCCTTTTACAAGGTATCCAATTTTGAAAAGAGACACTCCACAGTTAAGTATCACAGGACACTTGTGTAGCTTATACTGTGTCACCAATCTCTTTACAGTCTATATTTAAATCATGGCTATCTCAACCAAACCTCTGGGTCTATGAGTCTATTTAAAATAAAGTCACTACTGGCAGCACCAAACTATTGAGGACAATCTGCAAGGGCTGATATGTACTCTAAGTGTAAGAACACTTTAGGGGCTGTAATATTACTATTAGCATTATCAAATCATCCAGAAGAAGACTTTGAATGTAGTCAAGCACCCAGAATAATGGGATTTGATGGGAACCCTGACACAGTGCTCCAGGATACTGTATGAAAAAGTTTTTCGTTGTCTTTCGAGAGCGTGTGTTCTGGTCTGCATTCAACAAATATCTGTCATGACACATGCAGAGGTAATACCTAACATTTTTGACACAAATATGCTGGCAGGCATGCACCTGAAAAGATACACTTACAAGTCTAATTGACTTATTCCAAAATACATCTATCATGGATAACTTAAAGCTTTTAATGGGTCACCCTCCAATTTAGCTAACGCAGTCACACCAGCAGTTATGAAATGCTTGGTGTAGCTTGTGATTGGCCCAAAATCAATTAAAATGTATAAAGGCAATGAAATATATTTATCACTTTCTGCATCTAATCAAAATGATATATTGGTTTACAACCGTAATGATTATTGTAAACCAGAGACACTGCATGCACAGCTGCTAATAAAGCCACAGTTTGGTGAACTTGTTTTCTGGTCTGCATTCAACACATGTCCATGTTGACATTTGCAGACATACAAGTTATTACTGCTGATTCATGTCCCTGGGAATGTGAATCTGAACCTGAGAAGAAACATTCATATTTGTAGATGAACCAAACTGTATTTGTCAAGAAGCACTTAGCCTGCCGGACTTTTACTGCACCACCACTCGATTTATAATGTAAGTTACAACCATTTAGGGGAGACTGGCGACAGTTACAACACTTTTTGCATTTCTTTCAGTTAATCAGCAACTATTTGGACTAGACCAACTTTTGTATACTAAATCTCAAGTCTATTTATTTATTTAACAATATTTATCAAAGAACAGTTATTGAGCTGTGAGATGGATAGGACATAGGCCTACCTCGAGTCAAAGTACGCACAATTTATCCATTATATTGTAATCATAAACACAACAGTCAATTATATTTGAGAGGCTCACAAAATAATTTCCAAAATATGTTGAATGTGTCTTCTGTATTCCTGGTGGGGGGAGGGTCTAAGTGAGCATGTGCAGTATGAGTGTCATCGCTTTAGCATGTTTCTGATTGAAGCAATAAGACTTGTCGCAACTGTACTTTGCTGCAACCGTCCCCAGTCTCCCCTACCCCATGCCTTTATGTGCATCAGTCCCAGTCTCCCAACTTCCTGCTCATTTAAAATATGAAACCCTCACATGCATACAAAATATATAAGAAAAATTCAGCTTCTTACGTGAGCATGTTTTCTGGTCTGCATTCAACACATATCCCTCACGACACTTGCAAATGTAGGAATCACCATTTCTGACACAAATATGCTGGCAGTCATGTATATGGTCACATTTATCCCAACCTGAAATGAGACACTTCCACAGCTAACATTGACAGCATCAAGGACCGGCCAACATCTTTTTCTACCTCTATCCAAGCATATGCATTCTTCCGTTTTGAAAAGCACTGGACTAAGACATGCATATCATAAGGTCCAAGTTCTTACGTGAGCATGTTTTCTGGTCTGCATTTAACACATATCCCTCTCGACACTTGCAGATATAAGAGTCGTCACTGTTTTCACAAATGTGCTGGCAATCATGTCCACGGGGACATGCATCAGAGCCTGAAAAGAGACAGGTCCACATATAACTGACATCTCATGACATCAGTTCAGGTGAGTTTGGACTGTTGAAACCTGTCTGGCTTTTCTTGCTTTAACTACTGATGTTAACTTTGATTACATCAGTCTCCAAAGTCTCTGAGTTATTCAGGCTGAGCACAAAACAACTGTACAGTGCTCAGAACAAACTGTATTATAGGTCACAAGGGGCATGAAGAAAGTGCTTGAAATACCTTTCAACTCTTGGTCACTCACATTTACAGTATTTTTAAGTCCACATGAAAATGATCAGTCCAATTAAACAGCAATACCTCATGGTTTCTGTATTTAATTAACTGCAAAAGTAGTTCTAAGACATGCATATCAAATCTCATAGCACAAGTATAGTGGTCTGCATCTACTATCAATTTGACCATACGCTCTGAATCTACTGAAAAGATAAAGTTGCTTACGTGAGCATGTTTTCTGGTCAGCATTCAGTACATATCCCAAATGACACTTGCAGATGTAAGAATCATCAGTGTTTTCACAAATATGCTGACAGTCATGGCCCTGGGCACACGTAGTTGAACCTGAAAACAGACACTCCTACATGTAACACACAAAGCTGTGGGTATTCTTCTGTGCTGTGTTCAGAAACCTGAGAAACTGCACCAAGAAATGACATGTAACCAACTGTAAGGGTTCTTACGTGAGCATGTTTTCTTGTCTGCATTCAACATATATCCCTCGCGACACATACACAGGTAAGAATCGCCATTTTTGACACAAATATGCTGGCAGTCATGCTCATGGACACATTGATCCAAATCTGAAAAGAGATACACCTACATGTAACTGATCATTGCAGAGCTCAGGAACCAGATGTGGTACACCACTCAGGGAAACATCATAAAAATAGTCACAAGAGCTGACTTGTGCCTGAATACAAATTTAAGCTGACTGAGAATTTGCTCCCCTCTTTTCAGAATAACCCAAATCCAAACAGCAACCACCATAAGTGAAACTGAAGCTACTGTAAAAGCATATGCACATGTACAGATCATTAGTGCTGACACATATCATCCCTGAGAGCATCCATCCAAACTGGACAGGAAAATCTCCACTGACATGAAGCTCTTATTTGATTGATAATTAGTAATGTTCCAGTTCATATAAATGAAGCAGCTTCTGTTTGGTCAAACAAAATGGGGCGCACAGCACAAGGTGACTGACCAGCTCTTGCTTGGTGTATTAAGTTTACAGGTGTACTTAAAAATGTGAACTATTTAAAGCTTTGAAGCCATTTTTTTTTTGTTGAAATATTCAGTTATGCAAAACACTTTCCTGTAGAACTGGCCATAAACCAAACAGCGAACTTTATCAGAAGTATTTGTGTTCTTACGTGAGCATGTTTTCTGGTCTGCATTCAACACATATCCCTCTCGACAGCTGCAGATGTACGAGTCATCACTGTTTATGCAAATGTGCTGGCAGTCATGTCCATGGGCACATGCATCAGAACCTGAAAAGAGACACTCCCACATCTAACCAACTCAGTCTAATTAAACCAATCAAGAAGCCAAGTGTTAAATGTATTTCATCTACACAAACACATCACCCACAAAATGAACACTAACAGGGGTTAGGGATTACACATCCTTCAAGATGCAGGAACTGAAACTTTGGGTGAGGTCATATATGTTTTATCCATGTATTTCCATGGATAATTATGGTTGCAATAATGGGTATGGTGTTTAACTGAGCTCAGTAAGATTGGTGGGTGAGAGAGCCATGATGGTGGCCTTTGGCTGACAGGTTGTTGCTCTTACACTGCAGTGCACAGGGCCTTGTTTTGCCCAGGCTGGCTGTCATCCTTCAGCACAGGTATTTGACGTGAAGCAATAACTCTAGCTCACTGAACAGTGATAATCAATCGAGCCTGTGACCTGGAGAAAGGATCCACTCGTCCTTTCAACTTCAGCTGAAGCACTTTGCCCATGGAAAGAGAAAGAAACTTTTGAATGGGTGGACAAAACTGGGGCACAGGTGCAAAGAAGGTGGGCCCATTTAGACATTAATAAGAACATGTTAAGACTCAAATTTAAAGCCCTGCTCTTGGTCATAATAAACAGTTTTTTATAGTTATATTGTTTATTCAGCGTAATAAATTAATGTCAAATAAACAACTTTCAATATTCTAACATGAAATGACATCAATTAGTAGCTGCTGAGGTCACTCTGTGTCTCTTTGCAGTCTTTTTTCATCAGTTTGTGGTCTCTTTGTATTTTTTTGTCTCTTTGTAGTTGTTTTGTGTCTCTGTGGTCACTTCACTGACTTTCTAACAAAAAATGTTAACAGTCACTTCATACAGAGATTCTGATACTAACAAGTCACCTACCTAACACCTCCTTACTCTGGTAGAGGGCGGCACTCCGCCTCTACCTGGGACAGAGCCACTAGTTCGAGCTCAAGAGCTCAAGCTGTCATGCTCATGTGGCAGCTGGTTAAATCCTACTAGAGTCAAAGTGCATAGGATTAGGGTTACAATAGAATATCACTGTCAAGGAGATGGGATGATGATCTTTTCATCATTTATGGTGGCTGTCACTCTTCTGTCCTAGTCTTTCAAGTTTTATGATCATATAAGCAATATTACCTGCCCTAATGTGTTTATGCATAAACTCTATGTCAAAGTAACTGAGATCATGTTATATTTACAGTATGGATTGAATTATATAGTGTGAAAATATGTTTGACTGTTTGACATTCAAGTAAACAGACACATCTGTCACCTCCAGTATGCTTTAACACTTATTTCAAGATCTGGAGTTTCAAGACAACAATGTCATGTCGGTCTATTCTCAACTTAATCTTGGGACAAACTATCTAACTTTAGTGTTTACACTTTTGCTTGCATGAGTTTATTTATTTCAACCTGTCACATGTCACATTTGTGCCTCTCATCAATCCAGGCCTTCATCATGTCCTGCTTATTAATTTGTACTGAATAGTGTGCCCTAATCTATTTAGGCCAACCCAAAACATTGGTAACAAGAGATGGTATGCAGTGTGGCCACAGTATGAAATGCCTCACTAACTGAAGTTCAAGAGGAGCTTCAAAAGCTCATAGACTTAGAATTCCAAGGCTCTATCCAAATTCTTACTTTAATATTTTATAAGTTAAACATTTCTGCCTCTATTGAAGCTTTTTTTTTTTTTTTTTTTTTACAATAGAATATCACTGTCAAGGAGATGGGATGCTGTTCCTTTCGTCATTTATGGTGGCTATAACCATATGCTCTGTCACTCTTCCATCTTAGTCTTTCAAGTTTTATACGTTTTTACAAGTTTTTTATTTTTTTTATAAATTAAACATTTCTACCTCTTTTTCCCATCTAATCCCAAATCAATGTTCAAGGAATATTCTGTCAAAACATAACTTTTAGCCACATTCAACAGTGGTTTTCAGATGGTGAATCATGCAAAAACACTGCTACACTGGACAAAAACACCACGACAAAGATAAAGATTCTTACGTGAGCATGTTTTCTTGTCTGGGTTCAAGACGTAGCCTGAGCGACACTTGCAGTAGTATGAGTTGTCACTATTGACACAAATGTGCTGGCAACTGTGTCCCTGAGCACATGCATCCAAACCTGCAAAGAAACATTCCAGTGTGTGATTGGCTCAGGTCTATAGCTAAGTGAATCATTTGTTTGTTATATGGATGTTAGTAAGTTGTAAGTATACATTGATTAATTGCAAGGTTTTGTTTTACGTAGCCACATGTCGATTAGATCACCTGATCTTTGTGCTTCAACTACAGTGATGTTATTGTGATTTTATTTTTGTTGTTTCAATCCCTGCGTTACCAGTGAAGGATGAGATTTAGTCATCTGTATCTTAGTCATCAGTGGAACTTCGAAACGTTACACTGGCTTTTGAATTTAAGTCACCTGAAAAACTTTCCACCTTAATATTCCAACAGAATATTCCATGCAGAACAGACCATGCAAACACAAAATCGAATGCAGGCAACACTCTTTCACAGCAGCTTCATGTATTTAGTCATGACGTCACCGTTGTGGACGACAGAATTCGGTCTCTGTGAAACTCAGAGGCTGGTTGAACTCACTCCTCAGGTTCAAGCTGTCATTCAAGAGCAAGGGTTTGAACTGGAGGAACTGGACACGGTTTGCAGTAAGTTTGACACCAGGGAGAATGTTACATTAGAGTGTTAAATGTTAAATAAATTTAAAAAAAATATCAAATATTGACATTAACTATATAAATTACATATTAATATTAAATATATAAATATTGACATTTCAAAATACAACTTGAGTAAAATTACTCAAAAGTACAGAGCCCTCGAAAAATCATGGTGGGATTTTGTTCCTCTGAATTCTTTTCATTCCCTGTCAATAATTTTTGCATTCCCCCTACTCCATACAGAAAGGCCAAGCTGTAGCAGCATGCTTGGCAGAGGGTTGAGCTCTGGCTGAAGCTGTGGCTGAGGCTGTGATTGTGGATATGTTTATTGCTACAAGACCACAGCTGTGGTTGTTTCAGTCTCAACTAACATATTTACATTAGCTGAGAAAGAATCATGATGCCATACACTCAGAGTTCGAACCCCGTGCTTCAGATATGACAATATACACCACAGGAGGTCCAGCGTTTCTTCACCTCAAAGCTTAGCCAACCTTCCTCTATGGATCTGAGTGAATGC
Source organism: Trachinotus anak (assembly GCF_046630095.1). NCBI lineage: Eukaryota > Metazoa > Chordata > Actinopteri > Carangiformes > Carangidae > Trachinotus > Trachinotus anak. Next base: position 4,155,904 of record NW_027273884.1, read on the forward strand.
AAAATGTATTGTGAAGTAACACAATAGCCATGTTATGCAGGACTGCAGATGAATTAAGAGGGAACAAAAAGTCTTTGCAAAAGTAATTTAGAGTAAAATGTGACATTTTCCTATGTCTTGTTTTTCCAGCTGCGATATAGCACCCAATGTTATCACGGCAAGCAGCGGTTTGGCTGGATCAAGCTTCCCTGTAGTCTACAAGAATTAAGTACTACAATAAATATAAATATACACTTAGTAGAAAATATCATCATATGTGTTTCACCAGTGCCTTTTTTTAAAGGAAAAGTTAGACTTTTTTCTTTTTGGAGTCATATTGTCACTGTGAGGTTGCCAGGCAATGGCCATAGACATCAGGAAGTCACTGCACCAAGCCAAGAAATAGTCTTAACTCTTGTAAAAAAAAAAAAAAATACAGGTCGATGTTTTTACACTTTGCATTGATTGAACAAATTAGAGATAAAGTGAAACCTATTAAACTTTAAATGTGCTGGTAGGCAGATTTTGTTACCTTCAGACAGAGGCAGGCTAGCTGTTTCCTCCTGTTTCCCATCTTTGTGCTAAGCTAAGCTAATTGGCTGCAAGCCCTAGCTTCAAATTGAATGGATGAAGACGAGAGTGGTATCGATCTAGTGGTATCTAACTTTCCTGCTAGAGGGCAAGTAAACTTTCTTTTGCCTTTTTCATTTAATTAGAATATCTGAAGATAACAATGTTGATGCATGCATTCAGAAGGTAATTCAAGCAATAAAGCAGTTTAAGCAATTTAAGTTTCCTTCAGAACATGAACTTTTCCACTCAACTATATTTTAGTCATATTTAGTGCAAGCTAAATTAGTTTTTGCCTGGCAGGTTGAGTGGCCATTAATATTTGCGGAAGCCCAAATTATGGATCTGTGCAGCAAAGCACATCTTCAGGTAACTGGCACAAGGTAAAGCGCAGAGTGCAAACAGCAGCGCGCTCCCTGTGAAGGGTATAGGCAGCATCATTTTAGGTTTCAACCATTTTAAAGTATTCAAGTGTGGAGACTTTGCTCTGAGTCAGCAGATCAACCAGTGATCAGGGACTTGTCTTCTTCTTTAAGTTGGTTAGTAGATGTATTGTTGTGTACATTTTAATGCTAATTGCATTAATACTAAACCATGTTTTCCACCATCTCCATGGCAACAGTTAGTACACATAATTTTGTAGGAAATGCAAACACAGCAAGTGGCAGTTAATCACTGGTTACTTTTCCCTTTTTTCTTAAAGACCAAAGAAGAGGACCGTTTAGAATGGAGATTCCCTCTATGGTGCTGCCCATATAATCACAGGTAAACTTAAAAAGATGGATCCGACATACCGTTGTTTCCTTTATCGTCATTTTCATTACTTATTCCATTACCGTCTTTCCTGTCATCTAGGCCTAGTCCATAATCATCAATTCCACCATTTATTGGAATATCCGCACTCCCAATATCATCATCCTTACCACACAAGGTTTCCCTAAATTTGGAAGTGAGCTTCTCTATAACACCATAGGTCTCCACATAGAAGACATGGTCATCATGTGGGGGACTGGCCATGAGGCGGAGGGACATCATATCAGCTCTGTCTACTCCCACTGCATAGATCTCAATCCCAGATGCACGAGCTGCCGCTGACACTTCCTCCACCTTGTCCTGGGGCCTCCCGTCTGTCACTATGATGGCCACTTTGGCGATGTTCACAGAAGTAACTCGGGCCCCTGCCTCTGCAGTGAATGCTTTCTCCATAGCCGTCTTAATGGCCATGCCTGTCATGGTGCCTGAAGCAAGGGGCTCAACACGGGCCAGTGCTTGCTTCAGGGAAAACTTGTCAAAATATGTCTTCAGCAGAAACTCGATCTGCACTGTGCTGGCGTAATTGACGAGGCCTACTCGTGTGGCATCGGACCCGATCTCCAAGCTGTCCACCATGTCTTGCAGGAACTCCTTGGCCTTCTCAAACTCAACGGGGCGTACACTGCGGGAGCTGTCTATGATGAAGACCAAGTCTATAGGCCGATTTCTGCAGTTGGATCTTGTTGCTGAAAAAAATATATCAACATTTTATTTGCATGTATTAAATCTATTTGAACTGAAGGTACAATAGTAAAAAAGGAAAATATCCTGATCTTCTCACAGGCTACAGAGTTACCACATGGGGTTTCTGATGCTGGTGGAGGTTGTTTAAAATGAATACAACATGAGACACTTTGAAAAAACACCTTGTGATCTACTCTTCTCACTGTAATCCCCCCCCCCCCCCCCAATCACAGTGACTGTAACATTAATACTGAGTCTGTACTGAATTAACAGGTGACTCTTGTTAACTCTGAATCAAGGATGGAATGGATCTGGCTTAAAGCACAGACATTTCTTCCACTGTCTGCCAAGCTCATCAGTTCCATCAAGAGTTTTTTTTTAATTATTACTAGGGAAGCAAAGATGGTGTGCCAGATGTTGGGAGACCAATGATAAATACTAAAATAACATATGTAACAGTCAAACTCTTACCTCACAAACAAGTGAATGACAATCAGTGTTTATGATTTGACTGGCCCTTCAAAAGCTAGATTTAAAAATACAATCACTGAAATGTCACCTGAAACAGTGAGAAAGAAATCAGCAAAATCAGGGAATGTACCTTTAAACTTGTTTTTAAAACATATAATTATTCAACCTTTTCTCCAGCCAACTAATACCATTAAACCTTGAAAAGAAAGAATATTCTGAACAGCATGGCTCAGTATTAAGTAGTAATTAAAGTTCCTTGAAATTGATCAAATTGTGTCCTTCACCTAATGTCCTTTTGACATTGTGGCATCACCATGAGCAAGATTTGATTTCCAACTGTGACTTTTCCCCATTAAAATGTCTACAAATGACCAGACCTATGTTATATGTTTTGCTGAGTTGTGCACTTACATTATCCCAAATGTTTACAGCAATTGTGAAATGTAGTAAAACCCATAATTGTAATCAAGGTAACTGTCTGTTTCATTTCATCGCCTGCAATGGCGTCATATCCCCTGTGCACAAGCATCAGTGTTGTGGTTGTCTGCCAGACAGACAGACACAACACACCAAACTCTCTCTTTTGTTATTGTTTTGATTGAGAGACCCCTGGCGGCGGAAAATTACATACTGTGCATTTAAATATCAGTGGACTTTTATCCTGTTCTTATATCAGAAAAAAATGTTAATGTTTGCAACCTAATGAATCAGAAGCAAATTTTATTGGAAAAAATTACATTATAACATATATAATAATTTTAATTTCAACTGCAAGTGAGATCTATACATGTGCCAGGAAAGACAATCCACTACTCAATAGCTGTCTTGTTGGGAGTTAAATGAGAAAGTGTTAATTGTGGCTACCTGCACCAGCTCTGATGGATGCAGGAGAGCCACTTGTGTCTTTCGCAAGCTGCCAGGATGTAAATGGTGCAGCACTGTGATGCAGCTGTGAGGAGAGCTTGATTTTCTTTGGCAGTGGGTGATGGGCAGGCTGATAGCGATATAACCTAGAATTACTGCCACCAGCTTTGCCAAGCGAAAGGAAAAGGCAGAAGGAAAAGCATTAGTGCAGTTGTTACTTGGGTTTGAGGCAAGCAAACTAAGATGCCACATGGCAGGCAGTGTGAGTGATAATATGCTTAATATCACTTTCCATGTGAATGTCACTGGAGGAAAAAGAGAATGTATTACAAGGTTTTAGGGCTGTTGTCAAAGACATCATGTACACATCATATATAGTCTGATCTGTACATTTATCCGATCTGTATATGCAATTATATTGCATATATATATATATATATATATATATATATACACACACACACACACATATACACATATATACATATACATACACACACACACACACACACACACACACACACACATATATATATATATATATATATATAGGCTATATATATATTGCATCTGGTTAAAAAACAAAAACAAACAAACAAACAAAAACAGAAGGTCATTTGACAATACTTAGGCTACTACTGTTCAAAGGATATGAAACAATATTCCATTAGCTTTGTTATATTGATACGTTAATGTATTAGTATTTATTTTCATACAAAATAACATGTATTTGACACTTGTATTTTCTTGTCTGGTACACTATGAGCAAGGAGATGACATTTTGAGCCACCTGGATACCAAATATATTTGAGACACTGGTTTAAAAAGAAGTAGTTGCGGCGCACACAGCGTGCGAGGCAGGTGGATGCAATCCCGACATGTACCAACCTCCGCTGCCTGCCGTGCGTCCCTCCTGCGGCAGGTGGTTGCTGGCACCTGGCCGGACACTCTGCTGCTGCTGGAAGCCTCGAGTGTAATCACCCAGCTGCACCTCCTGAAAACTTTCAGCACTTGGTACTCCGTCAGGGGTTTGTTCAGTAGATTTGATCTCAAAGCGCTGACGGGGCCCTGGGGCGATTTGCGGGGACACTCGTGAAATTAAAGGACGAACTGAGTGACTCTGTCGGTGCTGGGACCGAGGCTGGGGGACAGTTCCCAGAGTTCCCGATGCCAGGACGCCAATGAAGCAGACCAGTCCCCACGTTAATGAAGTCATGTTGCCCGCACACAGTCCCCGTCCCTCTCTGGGTGGCCTCTGGGTGTCCAACACTTCAGCTCAGTGTAGCCTACTTATACGATCTGATCCACGGCCCAAAAGGCGTGGGGACCAGAGGCCCAATCCAGAGACAGCTGGCGTTGGCGCAGGAAGGAGTTTCTCTGGTGAGGCTGGCTTCAGAGCAGCTGTTACGTTTCTGTAACTCTGCTCTGCAATGTAATTACTTTGATTTCCAGGACGTGATATCCACATTACATTCACAGTCATTTTTATTATTATGCATATATGATGTTATCATATGTCAGTGAAGCAATGAAAGGCTTTAGGTACACAGAGGTGGAACCTAACTACATATAAACGCTCTACTATATTATGTTTTGAAGTTTTGTACTTTTATTTTTTTCATTTCAGAAGCAAATATTTCCCTTTTTCCTCCTCTACATTTTGTTGACGGCTAGAGCTACCCTTAAGATCAAAATTTTATCATTTCACCATTGTCATCTTCATGAGCAGAACATATAATAATGAGATATGATGCTTTGTCATAAATGAATCTACCAGCAGTATATAGAGTAGCTAAAAAACCAAAAACATTAAAATAAAGTGAAATTATGAATACAGCACATAATACTAATACTAACTGCAGTTATATATACTCTGCTGCCCTCTCATGGCCTAAAGTGCAAACTGTGCCCTCATGTTTTTGGGGTCACTGACCTGAATAAAGGGCAGTGGTGGTACAGTGGTTAACGCTGTTGCCTCACAGCAAGAAGGTTCTGGGTTCAAACTGAGGCCTCTCTGTGTGTAGTTTGCATGTTCTCCCCGTGTCTGCATGGGTTCCCTCCAGGTACTCCCACTTCCTCCCACATTCCAAAGTTGATTTGGTTGGTTAGATTGGTTAGGTTGATTGGTGACTCTAAATTGCCCAGAGAGTGTGTGTGTGGTTGTTTGTCTGTGATGGACTGGTGACCTGTCAGTTGGGATTGGCTCCAGCCCCCCCTGCGACCTGGTTTCGGATAAGCGGTATAGAAAATGGATGGATGACCTGAATAAAGGGGTATGTCTTGTCCAAACCAGTTTATCAGATGAAGATGGGAGATGATGAAAACTGATAATGAAACATATGTTACCGTAAAAGAATAATCATTTGTGAGCAATTCAAATCACCCTGTTGTTCTCGTGCCGATCTAGTGTTTTGAGGATGTGTAAGTAAGAGCGATATTTTGCATAAAGTTACAGATTCTGTCTGTCAATGCAAATGATCTTGTCTGACTTCCCACAAGGGGAAGTTATATGAGAGGTGTTGTCCAGGAACCTGGTCATACTGTAGAGGGAGGAACAATTGATCACATATTTACACATATATATTTTATCTCTGTGTATCCACAATGTTCTTATTGTGGTTTTTTGTCAGAGTCATGAGTGTATTTCACTCTTGTTCGGGAGATTATGGTCTACTGCATGAACACTCACCTGGGGACATCATCATTGGAGGACTTTTCCCCATTCACTTGAAAACCAACAGAACCACAGCAGTCGGACCAATCTCCTGTAGTGTGTAAGTATGGCCTGACTGAGATTAGTCCATTTAACATGACACATAGCAAGACGGAATCAATTTGTAAATTTCATCTGTCCTTGTCAATATTTGCAGCTATGACTTCCAGATGGTCTTACGTGCTCAAGTTATGATATATGCCATCAGAGAAGTAAATGAACGCACACTCAGGGTTCTACCCAACTTCACCATAGGATATGACATCTATGACACTTGTGGAGATGTCAGCCTGGCCATCAGAGCAACGCTTCAGCTGCTCAAGAACCAGTCAGACCCTCAGAGCTGTTTACTACCTACAAACATGCATTCTGCTTTACCTGAACCCCAAACAAAGGTGGTGATTGGTGAGAGGTATTCTGAAGTATCAATAGCTGTAGCACGAGTTCTTGCTCTGTCATCAGTTGCTCAGGTTTGTTCTCTCTGTTAATACCTATGATTATATTATGACAGAATTCTGATATAAATCTAAGGTCCTCTAACTTTGCATTTGCAATAATGCCAATAAATATAATCTGTCCTTGAATTTAAATGCATCACTGTTGCAATCTGCATGCAGAACAATTTCAACATTACTTTTTTCCTGTTGGCTACAGATAAGCTATGCATCAACTAGTGAGCTGCTCAGCAAGAAGTTGAAGTTCCCCACTTTTCTGCGAACAATATCCAGCGATGAATATCAGACAAAGGCCATCGCTGAACTGGTGATGCAGTTTAACTGGAAAACAGTAGCCATTATAGGAAGTGATGATGAGTATGGGAAGTACGGCAGTGACCGCCTTGTAGGCATATTCAGAGAAAAAAGAGTCTGCATTGAATTTACTGACATCTTGCCTGGTTACTTCTCCCAGAACAATTCCCAAACCCATACATACCTGGCTAATCTGATCAGCAATATCAGGAAATGCACTGCTGAGGCCATCATCATGTTCACCAAGGACAGCAATGTTGATCTCATCATGGAAGCAGCTGTTAAAGGCAGACTCAACAGGACTTGGATTGCAAGTGATGCATGGTCCACCTCTACAAAGATTTCTGAAAGGCCCGGCATTGAGTTGGCTGGGCAAGTTTTTGGATTCATCTCTAAGAGGAATGAGGTGCCGGGTTTTAAAGACTACATCATCTCAAGGTTCAACAGAACCACTAACACCTTTCTTGAGGATTACCTGAATCGTTATCCACTTTGTAATCAGTCTGAGGACAATAGAGAAAATAACTGCACACTCAAAGACAGCCCAGAGTGGTCCAAGAACTGTCTGGACCCAAGGTGCTTGGCCAACTACATCGACAATGATGAATCATACAACATATACTTAGCAGTTCAAGTCATTGTTGAGGGTCTCAGACGCTTGCTAAAGTGTGACGACCAAAAGTGTGAACGTAGAACCAAATTTACAGCCTCGGAGGTACAGTGAAGATATCTTGCTGCCATACAGTTTTTTACTTTGCTACTATATGTCTTTGAAGCAATAGCTCACCATTTTTGGAAGTACACTTATTTGCTTTCTTGTGGTTAGATGATACCTTTCTTATGTCTGTCTAGTAAATATGAAGCTACACACAGCAGCTGGATAGCTTAGCCTAGCATAAAGACCGGAAAACCAAGAGGGAAACATTTAGCCTGGCTCTGTCCAACAGGAAGAAAGCCCAACTACTTTCTAACTTCCTGAGGTCATGTAATAATATTCTACTTATACCGCAATGTTAACATTCTCTCAGTCTCCTATATGACATTCCCCATTTTATGAACTTTTGTTTCACCAGTAATTGAAGTAATAACAAACTAAAAGCAGTCTGGTTCTGTTTATGTTTGTCTTCAGCTTCTCGTGGAAATCCAGAGAGTCAACTTTACTGTGAACTCCACGCGTATATCCTTCAACACCAACGGAGACCCCAGTTTAGCATATGATATTGTATATTGGAACATGAATGAATCCACACGGCACACACGCATAAAAACCATTGGAGGATACTGTCCAAATGAAAAAATCCAAATCCCAGATTATCTTGTTCATAATATGTGCAATGTGAATGTAAGGTCAATATTTCATCATTTTTATCATTTATCAGAATAATTTGTGACTATCACAATGTGCTGATTCTGTTTTGTCCTTCAAAGGTAACTGTTTTCAACTGCTCTAAAACGTGTAAACCAGGGCAGGAGCTGAAACAGCAGGGTAAGAAGTGCTGCAAAGATTGTGTTCCATGTGCACAGGACGAGTTTTCCCCTGGAAATGGTAAGTGACCAGTGAACAGTCCCCTTTCCACACGAAAAAATCCTGTCTGCTCAGAGGATCCCTATAATAAGAATGTAACATTCACACCACAGGGGATAGTATACAAAGTTATAACAATAGTTTGAGATTTTGGGGTTAAGCCCATAAAAAGGAAATTTTATTTCTAATAAAAAGAATATTTGAATGAGCATTTATATTTATTTATTTATTATTAGCTGTTTGAAAACCTGTTACACTTAAAATGTTAATAGATCAAATAGGACTAATCACACATTAGCTACTAGAGAAAATAAAGTATTAATACAGAGACATTACTTTTGTCTTCTGCATATGGCACCATTATAATCTGTGGGTGATGTAACAGTTTGATGCATCAATTTCACATTTTTTTCAGTTTTCAGTGACAACAACAACAAAACATAATCGCCCCTCTTTTTTGTCTCTTTTCTTACCTTCACCCACTAATAATTTTTGTACACTCCCTAAGTAAGTGGCTGTGCATTTGATTACATCACCAGCATGTGTTTGATTAGATCAACAGCATGTGTTTTAACATCTGCTCCCCCACTGTTAAAATTATCAGCACTATGTTGTAAGATAACAGCAAATAAAGGAATACTCTTTTACAACAAGGGGCAACAGGTTAGAATGAATAAAAATGGCTAAAATCTACTAAAAGTTTCAAACTTTAAGATCTCTTATTTGTGAGTGGTATATTGACGATGATATTTAGGTTTAATTCTCACTGTTGCCTGCCAAATGTCAAAAGACAATTTTACATGAATTTGCAAACGTTGCATAACTTTACACACTACTGTATTGTGAATGTAATCAGATGCCATGGTTTGGGTACTTCCTCTTTTATGTGAAACAAAATATTCTGCGTTTCAGGAATTCAAAGGAATTCATTCATTATGCCAAATAAACAAAAATATCCCTAATTTCCTCAGTTAATTAGCATTTTTTTGTTTACATCTGTAGGTGAGGCGTGCAAGAGCTGTGGTCAAACGAGGTATTCGACTCCGCAGAGGGATATGTGTCTCAACAAAACTGTTGAATTCCTGCACTGGGCAGATCCATTTATTATCATTTTGACTTTGTTAGAAGTGTTCGGGATAATTGTGACCATTGTGTTCACTATTGTGTTTACTATCTATCGTAGTACTCCCATTGTGAAGGCAGTGGGAGGTTATTTGTGTTTCTTGGAACTTTTATCCCTGCTCGGCTGCTTCTGCCTTACATTTACCTTCACAGGAATGCCCACTGAGGTGTCCTGCATGATAGGCATGCCTCTCTTTGGCATAGCTTTTTCCCTCTGCATCTCCTGCATTCTGGCCAACCTATTCCAAATCTTAGTGGGCTTCAACTTTGAATTGAAGAAAGGATCCTGGCTGAAGAAGCTCAATCAACCAGTGGCTGTGGTGACCGTCGTGTCTGGGATCCAGCTCGCCCTGTGTGTCCCATGGTTGTACTATAGCCCCCCATTTCCAGACCAAGAGATATTGCACATGGCTATCCTGAAGCAGTGTGATAAAGGCTCCTCTAAGTTCTTCGCCGCAATGTTGGGCTACAATGCTTTTTTGGCCCTTATTTGTTTCCTGTTTGCATTCAAAAGTAAACAGCTGCCAGATTTGTATAAAAATGCTAATTTAATCACCATCAGCATGCTGCTGTTTTTGATTATTTGGATCCTCTTCATCCCGATTTATATCAGTTTGATCGGGAAGTACAAACGAGCTATAGAAAGTGCAGCCATACTCATATCCAGCTACAGCATCCTTGGCTGTCACTTGGCCCCTAAGTGTTACATTATGCTGTTCAGGAAAGAGATTAATAATGAGAATGCTATTACTGAGTACATCAGGAAGCATTATGAGCAGAGAGACATGGCTGTGGTGAAATCCTAATCTCAGGCGCACATCCATAAATTCTTTGCGGGTGCTGGGTAACAATTATCCGCAGAGAAATATGTCTTTCTGTGGTGAAATCATAGCCAGTGTAGCTCTGTCTGACTCCTTTAACATATGTTTGTGCCCACGAGAAGCTGGGTTAGACCTGAGCAGAGAGCAGCCTTGATGCTCTAATTATTAAAAATGTACAACCAAACAACACACTCTATGTACACTATGTGTGTTCCACTACTCCTTCTTCACTGCTGTTATTACCACTGCTGCTAAATGATAAAAAAAAATAAAACATACATATAGATCAAAGGTACATTGTGCAAACAAATATTGTGCTTGCGAGGTAAATATACTGTAGGTGTTTCGGTAAGTAATGTGGTTAGCTTGAACTTTTTACCCACCTGAATAATGCTGTCCAGTGTGTGTATATTTTTTAGTATTTAATCGTTTTGAGCAGATACGATAGATCAGCTGACAGATGAAATGACAGTTGATACCTATGATATGATGATATGATAGTTTAGTGGGAACATGTTTATAATCAATCAAAGGTTTACATTTTTTTTTAATCTATTGTTTAGTTAGGTTGGGATTGTTTTATTGCTAAAGGGCAATTTTGTTTTTCTTTTCTGCTACAGTGAACTTCATTACTTATAGTTTGTAATGTGATTATATAGATCTAGGTAAGGTTTTTGTGTGTAAACAGATGTTTTTGGAGAAATGTTACCCTGTGAATGGCTGTCAATATGTTTAATTTAACTTTAATCCTCTGTACTGCATCTTCCATATACCTTGAAATCTCATCCACATAGAGGTCACTTTATGGACATTGCACAAACACAAAGAGCTGCCTTTTGACGTTGTACTCAGAATGATATCTCCAGCAGGAAATGTCTACCTAAGCTGGGGTTTGAAGATATATTTATACATCTTGAACTTTTTTCAGGGTGTATAACTGCACTCTCTGCACCTAGAGTACTTGTTTGGCCTGTAGTCCAGGTGACCTCTGTGTGATAACTCCCATAAGACACTGATTTTATACAGAGCTACAGTTACTAAAATGTATCCTTAAAATGCATTATTGTGTACGGTGACATAATAAATCACAAGAACAAAATACCAGTTTGACTTAAAGGTTGTCATTTGTAATAATACAGTATAAGGCCAAACAGAATTTGCAGACTAAATTAACTCAAACTTGCTAAAACAAGTAGTAAAAACAAAGATAAAATGATACAAAGCTGTGCATTAACGTACAAAAATCAACAATGATTTTTGAAAGGAAATGTCAATGTGCCTTTCCATTACTAATACTACCAAAGTGGATGTAAGATTACTGATAATAGAAAATTAACACAATTTGTAAATGTAAACATGTTGTAAATGGACGGTAAGTGGACCCAGGTGTAGTGAATAGAAAGTACATAATACTGTTATTGCAGGGTAACCAGCTGCCCTTTAAAAATAGACAAGATTACCCAAATCACACAAAATATATCCCAGCTACCATCCTTAAGGTGAACAGAAATTGCTCTAAAAACTGTTTTGTAGATGAAGTGACTCTCTACAGCAAAGCTGACTAGTTACATTTAAGATTAGACGTTATACAAACCAGCTGTTGCTTTGTGTAAAATCTATAAAGTTTGGACTTAAAGTACAATTGAAGTACTGTTCATTATATTCCAGGGACAGGCGAGCATTATTATATTTATAACCTATTTGATAAGAGTTTGTTGCAGGGTGTTCATTGTACACCAGTATGCAAAATGAATTCCCTTGTGTGTGTTTGAAGTTGTTGTGAGTGGGAGACAGATGACAGTGAAAACCAGGAGCATTCATCTATGTCACAGCTGCTATTTTTGGAGTCTACTCAACTGTGTATATGCAAAGCTGAGTGTCATTCCCTACTGTGACACTAGATGGAGCTCTTGGAACATCCTGTGAATAGCTTTCTAAAGGTCCATGACTACACAGGTACTTCAGTGATTATTTATATGTGGTCCCATTTGTACAAAACACACAACATCCATATTTCAGCTCTGCACCTAAAGTTTTATTTATTAAAAAAATACAAAACTTCAAAAAGTTTCCATAGGAAAGCATCATGAATTAGCAATCCCATCTCTTTCGAGTCAATTTCAAATGTATGGTTATACACTGCTTCTTATTAATATCATAAACAGATTTCTTGCCTTATACAAATAACAAAAACAAAAAAAAAAAAAAAAAAGAAAAAAAACACATAGAAAGACAGAGATAAGAGGGAGAAGAGAAGGGTGCAGTCTGTTTCTTGAGTCCCCGTGTTTAAGTGTTAATCTTGAAGATTTGTTTTTGGTGGCACCTGCAGTGTCTGGTCACCAGGACTAATATGAAGATCATATGGCTTTAACTAAAATGTCTGTTTAGTGCATGTATTGACATTGCTGTCTGAAAAGTTTCAATTACAGCAGCCATATAAGCACACAGTTACTCTGCATGGTGTTTCAACATACAGAGTATGATTCATGCATGTAGTATTTCCAGTGAGCATACATATTCAAATTTTGCATGGGAAGTAGTAGCTCAGGCCATATAACCAGCAGAGATGCACTTATAGAACATAACACACCGAATAGCTATTAAATGAATAACAGTTTAAAAAAAAAAAAAAAAAAAAAAAAAAAAAAAGCGAGAAAAAGAATAAATAGTGTTTGATATGTTAACATCTTGAGGATTAACACTTGAGGGGTTCTGTACAGAAGAAGAGATCATGGAAAAGATAAATATTAAAATAGCAGCCATTTTTTGAGGAATTAAATCACCCCTCCAACCACCTCTTTGCGAGTTACTAGCCAGGGATGTGACTTCAGCTGTTTACAGGGCTTTGAAGGGTCAGCTCTTAAATCGCCCACCCCCTTTTATATTTTCCAGGGCAAACAGCACTGGTGATTGCTTAAGCCATAAGCAATCTGCTACTATGCAGTTAAATATTAGATTAATAGCATGAGTAACCCTTCACCTCCTGGACTAATGCTACAATTTCAAGTGTTGTGAGTCCTGTGGTAATGATAAACCTTCAGCAAAGTAGTTTATTATTGTTTATTTTCCCCAGACTATTCCAGTTCAGTTAATGGGTTCCTCATAAACTAGAGAACTTCAGTTCTTACAGTCATTACCCCAAGTTAGGGCAGGAAGACTGCTCTAACAAATTCAAGTACAGAGTTGCCCTGTAACACTTTGCCCGGAACCCACAGAGACACTCAGAGTGTGATTCAGCCTCATTTCATTGAGGGTTGATCCCCAGCTTCCATACAGAACACAGAAATTTTGTGCAACAACATGTCCCTCTCATTCTCCTGTCAAGTAACTGGCCTTGAAATTTCACGTACATTTAAGGAGAAGGGGAAAGGAGAAAAAGAAAAAAAAAAAAAAACAACCCCCCCCCCCCCCCAAAAAAAAAAAAAAAAAAACCCCAAGAGAACCTTTGCCAAAAATTAAAAAAAAATAAAATAAGGATGCTAGATCTGGAGAAATAACATTGCTGTGTTTAAACCACATGGGTCTGGCAAGGCTTGGTGGGCATCTCCAAGCTGCTCTCTTGGCCACAGCAGGCTGACACCTCAAACAGGCCAGACTCCTCTGCAGGAGCCGGCATGCCCTGGGAACAAATCTGCTGCACTTGTTGCCTGGAAGAGATAATGCAGATGAAAGTTAAAATTCTCTCATCTCACAAGATGCGCCTGCAAAGGATTTCAGCTTCTGTGACATCACTCACCAAGCAGGGCGGGACATGACATAGTGAATGTCAGGTCTTTGGAAGCCGTTGAAGGTGGAGGAGGCAGCCATAGTGTAGGCACCCATGTTCTCAAAGACCAGCCAGTCACCCACCTGCAGGTCGGGCAGGTCACACTGCTCGACAATGCGATCAAGGCCATCACAAGTTGGGCCCCAGATACTGCAGGGGTACATGGCTTCATCTGGCTTTGGTTTCTATTAGTAATTAATGGAGGGGGGAGGGGGGGTGACAAGATGTTTACTATAACCATTTGTTTCACCTTTCATATGAATGATGAACTTTTGCCGCCATTTCAGTCCTTTATGTTCCAATTACCTTATGCAGTGTTGGCAAACAGTGAGCATGGTCGAATAGTATGCAGTTGAAAGATCCATACACTCCATCATTGACGTAGTACATCAGAGTCTTGTCACTGGTCTCTTCGTCTTCCTCTGTGAAGAAAGCATGAATAAGTTTACTGCTGACACAACTTACAAGTCTGCTTGCACAATAAACTGTCTTAGTTTAGTCCATGGTAATTTTTTTACATAAAGGCTGTTACCATCAGAGCCTGACTCCTCGTCCATGATGACCTTCTTGGCAATAATGTTGACAACCAGGGTGAAGGCAGAGGCTACGTAAAAGCGCCCTGGCTCAGAGATGATCCTAACACCAGAGTCAGCAGGGAAATACTTGTCCAGGGCTGGGTTGAGTACAGCTGTGATCTAGAGAGGACAAAAGGGTTCATGTGTGAATCAGACTGTAAGCACTTGTCTTGTGCTCATACTACTGATGCTCTGGCTAAACAAAGGCTGCATTTCCTTGTTTTATATAACTCTGAGTGCAATAACTATCTTTAGCATGTGTGTCTTACCTCTTCAAATTTGAGTTCAGCATTGTCTGAACCAGGGAAACCACCACCAATGTCCAATAGATCCATGTTGAAGCCAAGCTCATCCTAGAGGTCACAAAAGTAGGGTTTTGTTTATTTTACTGGATGAAAACCCTCATAAATCAGTTGTTTATATGTCTCAGTCATAACTCACCCCCATGTGAAAAACACAGCGGGCATCAGCAATAGCCTGTGCATAGGTCCTGGCATCAGTGCAGCCACTGCCAACATGAAAGCTGACGCCAATCACATTAAGCCCCAGCTCTTTAGCCCGCTCCAGAAGACCTCGACAAGCTTTGAGTGGGGCCCCAAATTTCACACTTAGGCGACACATCGCCTTTGAGTCATCAGTGGCAATACGCAGAACCAGTCTGGGCACAAAACAGAAACAAAGTTATTTAAAGGGCAAAAGTTCAGAAAATACAGCAGGTAAATAAATATAACCACCTAAGCCTTTATATTATAGACGATTAAGAGTCTTACTTGGCATTGGAATGACAGCGGGCCACTTTCATGAGTTCCACCTCGCTATCAAAGGTCATCATCTGCACCCCATGGGCAGATGCATACTTGATCTGAGAAACTTGCTTGCAGGGGTTGGCATAGATGATTCTGCTTGGATCCACCCCCAGAGACTGAACCATCTGAATTTCCATCTAAGGGAGGACAATATGTGCAAATTTAAAAACAGAAGCTGCCTAAGCAATTTCAGATAACCATCAAGAGATGTTTGTAGTCTGAGAACATGAAGTGCATTGGAATTTTTCCCAACACACAAATTTTACCTTGCTAGCACAGTCAAAACCGCTTCCCAGAGATGCCAATGTCATAACTACAGCCCGGCTGTCATTGCATTTAACAGCATAGAAAGGAGTCACGCGAGGCAGGGCTCTCATCCATCGAAGGTGTTTCTTAACCACATCTCCCAAGTCACAGACGTAGAAGGCATCCCTGTCATCCTGTAATGGAGTAGATGAAAGGACAAATGCATTTACTAAAAGCAGTCTTATAACAAAATCAATCTTTGAATACAGAATACATGTTACACTGCAACAATAAACTACTATATTATGTTTCTAATATTATAATACCAACAATCATTTGCACCAAGGACTTAAGAGTAAGAGTATTCAGTATTTCAGTGAAACAGTTTGTTTTCAGTTACATCCTGATGACATTTGTCACCTAACAAATGGGGCCATGTGTGTCCTCTGAACAATGCCAGCACAAGACACTTACCGTCATAGACTCGTTGATCTTCTGCTCAACAATATCCCGGGCAGAGAAACCCTCCTCCAGGAAAGAGAATTCAAACTCGGTGGGAGTGGCAGTGTTCATGGTGACAAGGAGTCCTTTTGATTAGTCCCTACTAAACTGGAAGACGGGGGGGGGGGGGGGGGGGGGGGTAATTGAGATTACATTCAGCTTTGAGAACTAAAAGGCTGTTTTATTCCCCACTCATGGAAATGTTTCAAACAGTCCACAAGTCAGTAATTCTCAAAAATTGTACTTGAATTAATGATAATTTGACAGTATTATCAGTGCAAGATTACAATGCAATATTGAACTAAGCTACAAACAGACAATACTTACTTGGCTACGAAAGAGATGGAATTTCGTGTTGCTGTTACTCAGGTGCAGAGAAGCCAAGGTGGCTCACCAGTGAAGTTAAATCCCTTCAAATAAGACTCAAGGCCAGGGCCTGCTGAGTAGCCAGTGTGTGATTTCCTAGAGTTATGATTCTGTGGACAAAAGGAGTTGACAGAATTTTAACAAAAACTTAATTTCCTCTTGGGGGGGGGGGGCAGCATCAGGAAAGAAGACAAACTATTTATGGACCCTACTTGAGTTTAAGGCTCAAGAACAAAGTGAATACAAATTCCAATATACATTTAGTAATAGTAAAAGTAAGTTACGGATTATTCTATTAAAACCCATTATATCTGACGAGACTTCAGGCATGCCAAGACATACACACGCTAGTGGTCAATAAACCCGTAGTTCCTCTGTCTTTAACAGCGATCCATTTTATAACTGTCTCATGACAACTTGACGCCATACGCAAAAAAAGTCATTCAAAGCACCCAGCGCGTAAAGCCCTCCCACTTAAGATTTAATCCAATTAGCAAAAGATCCGCCTTTAATTTAAAAGAACGACACGAAGATGAACCAATCAGTGACTACCAAAGGACTCTACGTCAACATGCCGGTTCCGCTTCTTCGTGCCATGCGGCGATCTAGCGTTGGAACTTACCGTTAACGTGTTCTATCCAAGTTAACACAAGCAAATCAAAACCGTGTTCTCCGTAACGTCAACACATCGAAGTCAATGTTCTTGAAAAGTTCCCATATCAGGCTTAGGTTATGCCCGTTAGTTACCAGGGTTAGCTAACACAGATAAGATAACCGTTAACTAACCAGCCGTCTGCCACACCGGCCACGTCGTAGTGTTAGCTAACACTCGCTTCAGTTTGGGGATTTATAGACGTTAGGGTTACTGTGGAACAGCAAGAACACTCATCCCCAGTATCTCATTTTCATTGTTCTTTCCAACCCGCCATAACTGAATCAGCCTGCTAGCTAACGTATTTTTTTAGATAAGACTTTAAGATAAAATGTGGCGTACTTGGTACCATGACATCGAAAAGTCCTTACATACCTTAAAAAGCATTTACAAAGAGTTTGTCCATTAGACCAGAAAGCTGGGATAAAAAAAAGAACACGGCAGTTCCCCTTCTCGACGAAGTCCGCTGCCGGAGGTGTGGCTTCTCTAGCAGTGCTGAAACCGGAGTGAAGGCTGGCGAGGAGACCCAGCTGTATTTATAGAGAGCTCGTTACTATGGCAACGCAGCCAGCTGAAACCGGCCTCCCATCCACGTATGAACCGGTTTAAGCTTGTCACCTCATCCACATGGTGGGAAAGACAGACGGACAGACAGGGCCTAGACAGCTACCACATTAAATTACTTAAGGTAACAGCCAAGTCCACCTGGCCTATCAGAGTAAACGGTAAGCCCGTCAAGACAATGTGGTTAATACCAGACTGACAGGGCCCATCAAGTGCTCGCAGGATTGTTGTGGGCCAGCTTTTCACATTAAAAAAATGACCTGCGTTGTTTGTTTCACCAGGTTTTCTTACTTCACAAAAAAAAAAATTTCTCCTTTTTATTTCTTTTTTTTAATGTAAAAAAAACCCGATATCATTTAGTGATACTAACAAGATTTTGCAAATGAAATGACATTGTCCATATGTTCGGGAAACATTTCATATTATACATTAAGAGCTGATGATTAAAATTAATCTTATAATTATTTACATATCATTTTTCAAGCAAAAATGTAAGCAATCTGTTATCAACCCAGAGGATTTGATGCTTTTTTTCTTATATATAATATTAAATTGAATATCTTCTTTTTCTTTGTTTTGGACTGTGGTTCAGATTAAACAATCAATCTGAATAAGCCACATTGGGCCCTATGGAGTTATAACATTTCCATTTTATAGACAAAGCAATCAATTAAGAAAACAGTTTTTGTACAGTATTTGTATTTCATAATGAAAATAATCATTATAGCGGCAGCCCTCACAAGCGTTCATGCTTAGATCTGACTTCACGATGATGACAATGACTGTCAGTGCAGGTTCAGCATGGCCAGCTGTGATGGTAGAAATATGCACTGCATTTGTGTTAATCCCGGGGATGCTCACTCCCGCTGGCAGACTGCAACAGTCGGCTGCTCTCTGCACGTTCTCAGTGATGTGACCTGACTCGACAGCAGTCCTCTCAGTCGCTCTCTGAGATCTTGACCTGCCTGATGGGATTAAAGGAGATCTTGGGATGGGAAGGTATCAACACAGGCACATATGTCACAACAGCTCTGTAAAGTCAAGTTCTGTAGATGTAGATGTACAATTAATGCACTTGTGAGTATTTCTTGAGGAAGTGGCACAATTTTTATATTTATATTCCTGTCCAAAAGGTGAAAATGGTGTGCAGGATTAAAAAGCAGCCTCTTATGGTGCTGGTTCGTCAAGGCAGTAAAATACTTTCTCCCCTCACTGCACAGTCTAATCAGCCCAAATGTTTCTTTCATAGACATTTGGTTTGCAAGCAGACATTACCAAATGGAGGAAAATGAAGAATTTGGTTAATGTGACCCAACAGTACATGTGGAAATGTTGCACAGACATCAGTTCCAGGATACTAACAGGAAACTTTAAGGCTTCATGAGGACCACATATCTGTGGGTTTAACTTAATATCTTTTCCAGGTCTTGGGGCCACAATCAACATGGCATTCTACTTGTTGCACAACAGGGTTTCCATTCAAGTCTTCTGCAGAGTTGGTGAATTAAGTCATGTTTTCCAAGCAGTTTAATTATCATAAAGTAAAAAACACAGCCTTTTCTGAATTGATCAAAGAGTTAAAATGGGGTTAAGTGGCAAACTTGTATGATGACACAATCTGCAATCATTTTTGTACATTACAGTTTTCCCTGTGGTCCTGCCCTGACTGTGAACTTGAGCAGGCCTCCTGTCATATGCAAACCCCATACCTTTCAGGCAGGACGTGGGCTCACACTTGGGGCACTAATTCGTTTCCAAAGTTCAACATCACAAGATCACAAAACCCTTAAAATGTATAAACAAACCAAATAGATTCTCTTCACTCCAGTTATTTCCTTTTGTTTCCTGTTTTTGTCTCCAAATGTCTGCGTCTCTACCATCTCCTTCACCCCTCTCCTCGTCCTCCCCTTGTAATGTCTATCTCTTGTTCTGTGTTTACTTCTGTTATCATTGCTGTGGAGCATCGTGGCCTGACCCCCACATCTACAAGGGTTCACGAAAGACAAGGGTGATGATTGTTAGTGGCCACCCACAAGACACAGTGCAATGCCTGTATGAGGCGTTTGTATTTCCCTTAACTTTTTTGTTAGCGCATAGTTGCATAATGTAATGCCGCTGCTCTCCTGTGCTACCCAGCTCAGTTTGCATAACATATCTTGTGATCATAAGCAATAATCTAACAAACCACAACTTTCCCTGATGTTCCTCTAGAGAGTTACAGTAGCCTACTTTATTTGTACCGAGATGAAGACAGTTTATTTATATAACATCACTCAAGTGAAATTCTCTTGCGCACATTGGCCCTGCATCATGCAATGTTTAGGTGAGACATCGTGTTTGGAAAGGGTCCATTTACAATAAATAGCCTAGTGTTTCACTGGCATCTGATAATTATCATATAAGAGTATATACTGCCTGTAAAAGGTGCTCAGTTGTCAAGTAATAACTGACACACAGTTACACATATAGTTAGTCTGCATAAACATGTTGTCATCAACAGCAGCTGATTCATTCATTCATTTCCACTGAGTCATTCATTCAAACAACTACACAGCTGTGGGGTCAGTAGTGGAGGATTGCAAGTGTTTAGGCTTCATAAGAGGTTAAAGCTTGACCTTAATATACCTCAGCATTTTTACCTGGCCCAGACAGCTATTTATGAGACCGGAAATCTTAGTGTCTCTTTGCATGGCCTTAGGCTCATGTGAGCAGATGGTCCTGGGGTGTTTCTTTACTCTTTTGACTTTAACTCACTTGTCATTTCAAATTAGACAGGGTGACTTTGACATGACAAAACCCCCAGCAGCATGTTGAAACAAAGATAGCTTAATCAACTTAAAACTCTGATGACGCCACAGACTCCACGCAGACAGCTGGGTAAAGTTAAAAACCAGCGCAGCAAACAGCCACTGAGCTTCAACTAGCCAGCCACAAAAAGGAAGTGCTTTGTTGTGACTTGTATTGCAATCCCTGAATTTAGGCACAAATCTGATGTTGGTTTGGTTACGTTAGTGCAGGTTTGCGTGAAAGGAGTGGGAGATGCAACACATCAAACAAGTAAGACTACTTATTGTGACGAAGAAATTCCACTTGAAGGAGGAAACGTCCAGATCGGTATTTTCATGGAAATACACAGACAGTGGGTGGCTTGTAATTTAAGTCCTGCTGCAGTGTCTGACATGTTACCACAATACCTTTAAAAAAAAAAGTAAATTGAACGTTAGGTCTCGTGGGTCTCTGTTGACAGGGCTCATCCATTCATTCACAAGGCTGATGCCACAGTACTCCTTGTCTTCTTGTCTGGATAATCTATTTTTAGATGCATGTGCTCACCCTCTGCACCGCACACAAAACTGCATTTTTTTAAAAGGGCACTGTTTGAACTATACCTCTTTTTACTGCAGTGCTGGAATTTATTATTGGTACACCACCATCAATAAAGTCAACACTCTTGCTTTCCTTCTGTCTTTTTAAATCTAGCCTTTGTTGAACAGTAACAGCTGTGCTGCAAGTGGCAATTATGGAATAATGATCATTTATTAAATATATATTAATGTAACTTAAAAGGTAATTTGTCTGTCCCCAGTGGAAATAAAGTATGTTGAATTTGTAGCACAGTTCAATTGTGGTGTAATAACATAACTTTTAATTAGTTAAATGTGAGAAAACGGATTTTGGACTGTACACATCAGAAAGAAACAATGCACTTACCATAGATACATGACTTTTCCATATGTTTCCTGTTTTTTCTTAGCATTCACTAAGAAAAAATATTTAGACGACTGGTACGACTTTCAAGATTTATATTCTAGTTACTTTAAGCTCATGACATCAAGGTGATGGAACAACTAATACATGTTATAGTGGACTAATCACAAATGTTTAACGCCTGCAGGCTCTGTCCCTGCTGACTGTGACTGTGTCTGTAGACTGCACACAATAAAACCAAACGGCCCCTGGACCAAGCGAACAACCTGCAGCAGCTGCAAAGCATGACGTTCTGAAGAAATATAAATAAATGAATTAACAATAAATATGAAATTTGCAAGACAAATTATCTAAAACCTCAAATTTAATTAAAAGAAATGGTTTAAATTAGGCCTAATTACAGTCAAATGATATCAAATGGTCATTATGATGAAATTAGCCTTTGACCGCGTTGCTGCCCCAGTTGCCCACTTGTCAGCTCAGTCCCTGGAGTGAGAGGAGAGTTTGTTTAATCTGGCTCTCTGCTGACTCATCATTTCTTCTTCTTTCAAGGTTGATTTGCCCCAGAGTTAGTCCGCTCAGCAGTGTGGAGACCAAGGCAAAAAAAAGGAAAAATGGTGATCATATTTTCACTGAACATCTTTTGTGCTTTCCTGGATTGGCCTGATGCAGGACAGGCTGCATCAGCACATTTCACTCCTTTGATCCTTTTGGAGAAAGAAGGCTGAAGAGAAAGCTCACTGCTTTGCATTTTAGGTGTCATGGTTCTACCATTAACACAGTCTTATTTGCTCTATGAAATTTGGGATGAAATGAGTTGAAGCAAAAGAGCAAATCATTGCATACACCTTAAACCTCCATACGGACACAGCAACTTTGCAATGGTTGACCTAATCAAACTTCAAGTGCTCGATACTGAGGGATTTCTATTTCACAGCTGAGACACTCTGCATTTGATGCTGTGAAGCCTCCTTCCTAATTGGGGAAGATGGACAAGGGATGTGGCAGAATGGCTGTAGGTTGTAGACTCAGAGAGGGATCTCAAGGAATAGAGTGAAGTTCATTGATAAAGTACAACCACATTCCACCAAAAACTAACAGTTTAGCACTGTGGCATCATTATCCCCACTGACATGCTGTAGTATGAGCTTAACTCCATGCCATATTTGCCTTCATTTTTAAAAATGAGCAAACAGGTAGAAAGAGACTTTTAAAAGGAAAATGACAAATCAAGGGAAGAGCAGGTTACACAACTTATCACATCATAGACTTATTACAGAAGTTGCACCTTGGGGCGTCGTGAACTGAACAAGTTTGGTCACCATTCACATTTCACACTGCAGTCTCCTTTACGCAAACACTGAATGTTTGAGCTCAAATAAAGTTGGTGTTTTCACGGTTTCTCGTGTCAATATTTACTAATATGTTTTACACACTTTATTTTTTTAAAGTGGGCAAAACAGATAGACAGGAAACATGGAACGAAAGCAAGGGAATGACATGCACCAAAAATTCCTGAGTCAGACTCAAACAGGGGCATGGTGATTGCTCATGCATCTTAGACCGCTAGCATGGGGACATCCCCTGAACTCCACTCTAGGTTATTAAGGCTGAAAATCACTATGTGATGGTGAGAAAGTAGCAGGTTTGTAAATGAGAAACTATATTTTAGACATTACTTAAGGTGGCAACAGACATTTAAAAGTTAAATTAAGTACTTTACACTATGCAGATACATGGGGATTGAGGACTGTGCAGGTATGTGCAGTAGGCGAGTCAAGGTCTTAAATTATGCAATTTGAAAAATTCTCTCCTTTAAGCAAACACTGAATGTTTGAGCTCAAGTAAGGTTTGTGTTTTTAAGGATTCTCATGTCAATACTGACTAACCATTTTACAAGAGATATATCTGCAGGCTATGTAGCTTCACACTTTTACAATATGTGTATTAGGCTCAAATGCACACAGTTGTTTCTTCATATTTGCATATTGAAGCAAGTATGGGCCAAAATGTGTCCAAAACCATACTGATGTTGCATTGGCCACGTCAGCCTATTCACAATATGTCAATGTCGTGGCCAATATAATAATATACTAGTAAACCCAAGTGAATGGAGGAGCTGCAGTTTTCAAGGTAAGAATCACTATAACATTTACATTTCTCAGCTGATTTCAATGAGTTTTTATATTCAAATGTTTATGATGTATGTGGATATCAGAAAAGTTTTCTCAACATACCTGCTCACAAATATCTATCTGAGGAAACAGGAGTGATTCTATGATGGATCCACAAACCTCCATTAGATATTGTATGTTTTTCAGTCATTGATAAACTACAACCACAAAGGATGCCTAGTTTTGACTTCTGTGTTTATAATTCAGTCTGAAACTGAACAATTCTCTGTTACGCTCTGTCCTAATGTCCTGCTGGGACCAAGCTGTGATTTGCATTGATCTGAGTAAGCAATATTTTTGATCATTTTAAGTGAAAACATTGGCTTGCCGCATGGCTTCCCGCTTGATAAATTCTGCAAGAAATCTCTAACTATCAGGCATACTGTGGATTTACGTAATAATTTGGGTTTCAAATCTTACAGTATATCAAATTGCTAACCCCTGCCTCTGTGGAAATTCAGTTTGTTTCCTTATTCTTTGTGACAGCTTTGGTTGACCCACTTCCTGTGGCCTGATTGCCAGTTGTCATGGTGAAGTCAAAGCATTGTGAGAGAAAAAAGGGGCAAATTGCCTGGAGCCTGGACTAAAGAACTATACCAGATGACACAGCTAAATGATGTTGTCTCCGACAGTGGGGCAGTGTCACTGGTTTCCCAGCAGGAAGGAGTAAACCAGGATGGAGCTTTGTCGTCTCAGTAACACACTTTCTACCAATAGAAATCTCTCAACAAATACTTGGGTAAAAAGCTTCCTGTTCATCCTAGTATGATGAGCCCTGGGGGGTTCTTGGGATCATTGTTCTGCAGGTAGCTGAGTGGTGTATCTTAAACACTTGGGGTGCCCAGTGTGTTCCAGTTTACATAACTCTAGGCTGCAGATGAACCACTCTCTCTGCTCCTCTCCACATCCTGGGTTTGGTCATGTTATATAGTTTTGGTGGATGTCAGAAGGGAGAAGTAATTGTCTCTGACTGGTTTGGTTTGCAAACTCATTTGAGGTTATTATGCACATCTTTTACATTTGAGTTTTTAGGAGACAAGCTTCCCCCTTGTATGCTGAAGTGGTTGATCTTAACAGGAGACCAATAAGTTTCTTGTATTCACTGTAGGTGAAGACAATGTAAAGGGAGCATTTCCCTGGTTTGTAGAGGGTTGCCTCTTTAGTCCTGGTGGAATCAGTACCCACCACCAGTATCTGTCCAAAGACGAGGATTGAGACTAGTTGGGAATTGGAATTAGTTAGATAGGACTGGCGAGCCTGGGCTCTGTTGTAGCTGTGACTTTACCGATGCTCTTGTTCTAGTACCTGCACTAATGTTTCTGTCTATAGGTCTGTAGTTTGAAACATTCACTAGCTAGCGTTGTAAAATCTCTACCCATTGTCTGGTTATGTAGGAACTTGAGCCTGGCATGCCTCATGATGTCTAGGCATGGGGTGTGGTACAATTTGGTTGGGTAAGCGAGGACCAAGAATATCTGCAGTGAGGAAGTAGTCCACCACAGATGTGTGAAACTTGGAACTTGGTAGCTTTGTAAGCACTACAGCTAGTGCTTCGTTTTGTGTGAGCATAGTTGTAGCAAAGGTTCCCTCGTTTTCATGCCTTGGGGCAATTTGGTTGGCTACAGAGTCTTTTTTTAGAGGGACCTTTGGGTGCACTATTTTGTTGTTGTGCTAGATGTTAAATCCAGTTTTGTATGGATACTTGGAGTTTAGAGTAGGCAGGGCCTTGACCTTGCTTTGTCTAGCTGCGTGCCATGTTTTGTTGGACATATGTGATGAGGTTCGGTGCTCATCTTGGTCAACATCTTGATATGAACATATGAACTTCCCAGCATATTGACCATGGGCCTCTCTTTTGTGCATTCTGAGGCGGGCCCTGTTCCTCCAGCCCCAGGGCAGGACATTAAACTTATCAAAGGCGTGATGGATGCATTCTGCTGTGTGGTGGGGTAACATGAGTTCATGAGCTGAATGTGGTGAAGTAGATTTGACACTGCAGACTGGCTAGCTCAAAGTGACTCATTACCAGGATGCCATTCCATGTGTCTAGAAAATGTTGAGTGTAATATCCTCATGAGTTTTTGTTTTCTTGCGTGGTGACATTACTCTTGGGTACAGAATAACTCTCTGCTCCTCTGCACAGGAATCTCGCATCCTGGGCTTGGTTATGTTTTGTTCTGCATCTTAAAACACCCACTCCCTTCTCTCACGCACAACACACATCACTGAATTTACTGATTAGCAAACCCCATGTTAATTTGACACTTAAATTTGGTTTGATTTGGTCGAATAAAAATTTTCTTTATTTATTGTTACCTGTGGCGTGTCTCCCTTTTGTTGTGGCCACCTGAGCCAGGTCATAACACCTACAAAGGCTTCATACCAATGACTTTCTTTTTTTAAGAAAGTTAAACCCTGACCCTGATACACCATGCCATGCCAATTAACATGCAAGCTTAAAGAAATTATTTGTTTGAAGAAATACATTTATTTGCTTTGTGGCTGGGAATTAGATGAGAAGATGAGTACCACTTCTCATATGTGGGCAGTAAAAGGGGAAATATTCAGCTGAAGCCTAGCCAGCAGCTGGGTAGCTTAGTTTAGCATAAAGACAGGAAACTGGCTCTGTCCAAAGGTAACAGTTCCACCAACTAACAACTATAAAGCTCACAAGTTAACAAATTACATCTAATTACTTAAATCAATACAAGAAAACAAAGTGTAAAACAGCTATTTGCTGTATTATAGAGGGGTTACATGCTTGTCTATTTCTTGGCCATCATTAGTGTCAGCAGCTTTCCAGACTGCTTTCCAACTGCTCTCTTACAAGAAATAGTCTGGCACATAACCCTCTGTCATTTAAAAATCAATTTTGTTTTTTGAACGCATTAAATAAAAAAGAGATATGTGGACCAAGCCAGGCTAGCTGTTTCCCAATTTCCAGTCTTAATGCTAAGCTAAGCTAACTGGAGTTTTGCAAAGTAACTGTATTTGAGTCTATTGTCTAACTCTCTGCACGAAAGAAAAAGTGTATTCCCCGAAGCGCAGTAATAATAATATATCAGTGAGAGGTGATGGACTTTTATTTAATTGGATTTTTCATATAGGACTTTTACTTTTACTTGTAAGTATTTTTACATTGCTGGATTAGTACTTCAACTAAAGTAAAGGACCTGAATACTTCATCCACCACTGCACAAACCCTGACAGATGGGTCTTGGTGAAAAAGAATGGCGACATCAAATTAGTTCAAATGAGCCGGGGGGACAGTTTGGCATTCTGAGTGCTGAGATGCACCTCCCTCCCATTTGAAATGAGCCAATGCAGGAGCAGAGGGAGTTCACACCATCAGCACACTGCACTGGGGGATGGGGAGGACACCCAAGCAGTCCTTCTATTTCCAAGAACTGCAGTTGTTGGTGGGGTAAAGGAAGAAAAAATAAAAAAAACTTTTTCCTCCCCTCCTCTTCTGACACAAGTAGCTAGTAATCTGCTGCAAAGGAAGCACGCTCTAGTTTGATTATCTACACAGTTTAAATACATTTGGGCACTCAGTAAAAGAATGGTAGATTTTGATTTTCAACAATAAAAACAAAGTAGAAGAACAAGTGTTGGACCAAAGTGTTCTTAATGAAGTTTTGGCTTAACAATATACAATAATAAGAAAACAATCATTTTACACACATTTTTTCTCCAATCCATTAAATGAAACAGGCTCCACTGAGGAGCAGTAGTAAGAAACTAGACGTCTGAGACAAGGCAGGTCATGTCAAGTCCTTTCAGCTCTTCATATCTCTAATTCCTCCTGGGGCCACCCCTCCAAAAAAAAACTATGCAGTCAAGGTACTTTTCGATAATGGCATAAGCATTATATGCACACAAGCAGCAACATTAGTAATCTTTTATAATTTGCAGAGAGCAGCTACACACATTGCTCAGACCACCCAGGAGCAGGCCAGGCTCATCTGTTCGTCAGCGTCAGTCTCTGCCTCTTCCAGAACGTCTCCAGAATGTCCCTAGAGTTTAAAAGCAGTGCTCTTCAACACATGAAGACTCCGCCAGACTTGAGTTAATAGTAGAAAGGACTTTGCCAGGAATGCCTCTGTTGTCCATACAGCACGAAGGCCCTGAGCGGACTAGGCTTCCCTCCTCAGTGCAGGCCTCTTCCTCCTCCTCTTCCTCTTCCTCTTCCCCAGCCTCTTCCATGGCCGCTACTCAGGTGTCCGGCCGAGCGCCTCAGCTTCTTCCTCTCCTCGTGGTGCTCACGCTCTGCCTGCTGCTGCTTCCTCTGCTGCTCCGACTGCAAAGGAGGACAGAAGATAAGTTACATAAGCTGTTCTTATATCGTCTAGTCAAAGTTCACAAGGTTATTATTTATTATCATTATGAAAACAAATGTTTTCTATAGATATTGTGTGCTTTTGGAGTATTATTTCACTGCTTTAAGATTTGTGGAGGTATTTTTGTACATTTATGCTCTTCATTCATTTCCTTATGTTTGCTGGAGTGAGAATGAATCCCCTGCACTTTAATGAAGCTGTTGTGCTTGTAGGCTGTTAAATCACGTTTTTCTCTTCTTTGAGAGTTTGTTGACATCATTCAGAGTTTTGAATATTTTACAGGTGGTTATCCTTGCTTGCTGTTGCTTGTTACATGAAAAGCATGATGAAGGTCACTTTAGCCATGAGTGTCTGATTATTGTTACTTGCTCTAAACATAATGTTCAGGAAGCTCAAAAGAGAAACTGTCACCTTGTTGATAAAAATCAAGACCCTCTCAGGACAACTGCTACTACAGTGTCTCTTTTTTTCTTTTTTTACTTCATTGATTTGAAACTTGGCACATCACACGAGCGGTTTACCTTTTTGAGAGTGAAGGTTAGCTGTTTGCTGCCCACTGCAGTGTCGGCCATGTTGCTAGTTCCAGAGTGCTCCTCCAGTTTCAGACGGTCCTCCAGAGAAGCCCTGGAAGAACACACATGTTGTTCAGATGCTGCATACCAAACAATATACACAGAGTACAGTCAGAGAGTATTAGCACAGAGATTGTTGCCAGTATTTTGGCTCTGTAATGTGTTGACCTTCTGCTTTAAACATGGTTGTGTCTAGAGTTTGTACATTTTTTCATTTAGATAAAGCATGTTACCACAAAGTTTCTTGTCTCATCATAGAAATAAAATGAATATCTGCCTGCAAACTCTAAAGTAATCTGGATAATCAACTGAACAGCATTATCACAGTGTTGCAGTCAATACGTTTCTGGAGACATACTTCTGCAGTTTCTGCTTGCGAGTCATGTCATTAAAACTTCTGAACTCCTCCCCGGCTTTGATCTGATAAAACTGAGGCTGGCCTGTCTTCTTGCTCTCAGCCGCGTTTGAGGTTTTCTCTCCTCCGTTCCGCTCCCTCTCCAGCAGGACAGTGTTGCGGTCCGCTTCCTTCCTCTCGTGCCGCCTGCGGTCTCGGTCCTCCTGCCGCAGCAACCTCCGCTGCTCCCTCACCTCCTCCACCCAGCTCTTGTCGTCGTCCGAGCTCTCCTCCTCGGAGCTGGCTCGCCCCTCGGGCTCCTCCTCGTCTTCAGCCGCCTGGACAGAGATATTACAAAGTTTTGAAAAACGTATTGTTGCGATATTCTTTCTGGCCTCTGGACCCAGGGGCCACATTCCAGAGGCCTGTGAACAAGAGACAAACAGATGACAGTGTCTGGAGGGATTATGGAGTACTAACAAGCTGATATCACACTACTCCCAATAAAAGAATGAATGTGAAAAGCCACTGTTTCATTACGCTGCTCCCCTCTGGCTCAAACCAACTAAAATCCCCCGTAGGACTTCTTTCTTTTGTAGGTGGTTCAAGTCTGATGTTCTTCACTCATACTTGTCCTTCTACAGGCCTGGACTCAAACGTTAGATGTCAAACCTGTGCAGGAAATGTCGCTGCTAAGTTCAGCGTTACCTGCTGGGAAGCTGCAGCCTGCTGAGCCAGTAGACGCAGCTTCTTCTTCCTCTTCTGTCCGACCTTGGAGACGATGGGGTTGAGCAGGCGGAACTCCTCGCTCTGCTCGTCTACCTGGTAGTCGGGGTTTTCAAACATCATCTTGAAGCGGTCGTCGCCCAGGATGGTGGGCAGAGCCTGCGGGTTTAAAAAGTGGAGATGGTGGAGATGATTATGGCTGATGGTTTGGTAAACTGCTCTTCTGAAATTGCAACATTCCCCCCCCTTTTTCTTTTATAAATGCTGTTGTGGGAAAGACGTCCAGCTTAAGGTGTACAAAAAGAAACTTCCCAGTCTTATGAAGGTGCAGCACAATAAAAAGAATAAAATGAAAATCATGACAGCTGATGGGTTTTTAAGATATATTGTCGTGATAAAAACAGTCTCTTCAGAATTAATTATTCATAATACAGTATAATAAAAGAGCTAAAAAGCACAAATGGAGACATTAACACCTGTGTTTTCCTACCTTGCCCCTCTTTTTCCTAGAAGCCAGCTCTGCTTCGTCATCACCCTCCTCCATCAGCTTGAGAGCCAACTCCTTGTTCACCTTGGGCAACTTCTGTCTCAGTTAGAACAAATTGTGCATTTGATTACACACACAGGATGAGGGCAATATGATCCAATCAGTGATTTGCAAAACAACACACACACACACACAAACACATTTTTACTGACATTAACAAAAGCCCTCTGAGATTTGTGTGTGCTCATTTGTTGTTCACTTTTGAAAGGACTGTGACAGGATGTGAAGAAACCAGTTTGAAAGGTGCAGTTCATGTCAGAACCAGGTAAACAATATGAGAGAATGTGACAAATGTATGAGGAAGATAATAGTAACATCATCTCCCTCATACAAACAGAAATACTGGCGAATACTGAACATGCTCTGCAAACTGGTTGAGCCTGTAACCACCAGTGGAAAGACCGGACCTCTCACCTTAACCTGCACTCTCTGAGTCCTGGACTCCTCAATCTTCTGGCGGATTTTATCCTTGCGATACTCCTCGTATGCGAAGGGATTGGCCATGCTTTTGACCTGTGGACAAACCCAAAAAGCAAAACTGTCACATCTAAACGTTTCTGATTCGCAACAGCAACAACCACATTTACATTAGGGTTTGCCTGTTATAACATGATCAGTCTGGATTTCACAACTCAGCTAAATATTTGAGATATGTAAACAAAGCGCTCAACACCATACCTTGTGATAAAGCCTTATGTCCATGAAAAAGCCGTGCATGTAGGCTCTCAGGAGAGTTGACCCCACCAGGTGAGACAAACCTGACACAAAGATGGAAAACAAAGAAAGTCAGGATTTTGCAAAAATAAACAAACAGTTAAGCCAGAAATGTATCAGAAAAAAAATGTATTTGAAATAACATGCAGAAATGTACAGAGATTTGTAGCCATGGCAGCGGTGTGGCTGTATGTCAGGCGCCACGATGAAGTCAAAACTGTTCTCCAGACGTTACTTTTCCAAAGCTAATGACATTACCATGATTCTCAGTTGTAAATTGTGTTTGTAGCCAATTAGCTAATTTTGGCATACTAACATTAGCATCTAGCATGGATGGAATTGAAACATTGTTGGGAAGGTTGGTCCCAGCACTGCTGCAGAAGGTCCCATGAGTCTAGTCTTTGCTGTGGCCTTCAGTCCAGTTCATCACCAAGCAGCTCTGTGTGGCTGAAGTCCGGAGACTGTGCTGCTCTTCCATCATGTCATTATCATTGCTTCAGGACGAACCTCTGACCAACCAGCAACATACAGCACTGCTTCCTGTGGTAAACTGTTGTTCTAATAATGCATTTGAGGGTGTACTAAACGAGTTTGTACCCACGCGGCCTTTGTCCAGAGGGTTTGTAACTTGTGTCATCAACACAAGTTGGGGCAGATGTAGGAATTGTCTGTATTAACTTTCAAAGCTTCATTTCCTTCTGTTGCTGCAGGAAAACTTTGAGTTAACCAGTCTGTTAATCCCTGAAAAGGCCTGTTTTCTATGAGTTTTTGGAGACCTAAAGCTTTTTTCTCATCTTGTCCAGTTTAATGCTTACCTCTGTAACATTTAGGGTTATTCTCTGGACTTGAACTGCTGCTTCAATTTCAATAAAAAAAATGGGTGTGTTCTAAAACTTTTGCCGGGCAGTGTATAGTTTAGTGTGAACTAAGACAAACAAAGATTTTTCTCAAATATTTCTGACATTGTATGAACTGTACAGATTTTGTTTTTGCTTCCAAGGCTCTCATGCTGGTTTCCATACTGGCACCTCTCCTGTATATCATTTTATTATCCAATTAAATGATTTAATTATTTCAACAGAATTTTGTGTGCAGATGAAAATCAAAGTGACAAACCAGATTCATGACACCATGTCTTCATGAATTTGCGTAATAGAGCAGGATTAAGCATTAAACAGAAAAGAAAGACATGCGTCACGAGTTGAAAACTGGACGAGGTTTTACAGAATCTGCACCTTCCCACGTGTGAACTGGAACAGCGTCATGCTGGGGCTGTGGTGACATTGTTGGGTCAAAGCCTGCAAGCATGTCAGCGCATGTAAATGTGGAATAGGTTGCTCTTCCCGGGATCTGCCATCAGTCTACCCAGGCCGCCTCAAGGTTACATAACAGGGCCACACTACGCAGCTCCTGTAAATCAACACCGCTGTTCCTCTGCTTGCCCCCTCCTCTCCATTTATTCCACATTAGCCAACCACCTTTCTGCTTCTTGTCATTTGATCTCTTTACTGCTGAGCCTGCATTCCAATGTTCATTCAACCCTTCCAGTGTCCACTCGCCCGACCCTCCTTCCTCCCACCCCCACACACTACTTTTCTAACCTAAGGCCTCTCAATCATTCCCTAGGCCTCTTCTTAGATCTCAGTCTAGCCTCCCACGCCTTCCCCAACACGGCAAAGTGCTCAGGCTGAGTCATAGAACTGTTTGACTTGCAGCGCTGGGGTTAAATTCTCTCTTTGTACAGTGACTTCTTGAGCTTTCTGTGCTTAAATAAAAGACTCAGTGCATTAACTGCATGCATTGCTTTTGAAAAAGGGAAAATTGCTTGTACAACTTTTTTTTTCCCCACACACAGTGAGGCTCGTGAGGAGAAATGGAGGCAGCGAGGTCTCACCCAGGTTTTCCAGGTCCTTCCGGGTGACAAACTTGTAGTCATCGTACACTGTGCTCTCTGGGCTCTCCTCCAGCTCCTCTGTCAGGTTGTCCAGGAAGGAGCACCACCGAGGTGCAGGGCCCAGAGCCTAAACATACAGTACACACACGCACACGCCCACACAGACACATACCTGGGTCAAATTTAGACTTCTGAGTAAGTATGAAACCTGTCATGTATTTGATAAAACAAAAATAAACCAACTGTCCGAGGTCATGTTTCCACTCCAGTGACAAATCACTGGGCGGTTCTTTGTTTTTCTTTTCACGGTGGGATTGTGCTGGTATTTAACCCAACACTGGTGATAAAGTAAACTACCGCAGCTTCTTAGGAAGAGTATTCACATCTAATGTTTTCACAGCAACGAGAAGCAGCTTCATTCCTCTGCCCTGACGCTGTCACTGCTGTGTGCTCTGAACTCACTGTTACATCTGCCCATGCAAGGTCATGTAATATTACCAGACCAGGGGCTTCACTGTCACTGTCTCATTTGGAGTGAGCAACAGAAAATTATACTTTTTACTGCCACCATATACCATTTTCAGAATTGAGTAATCATTTAGGTGATTGTTTAAGCCAGGGGTAGACAGTAACAAAGTACATTTACTCGAGTACTGTACTTACAGTATGTGTATTTTCAAATATCTGTACTTTACATGAGTATTATCATATTTTTGGAAACTTATGGCTTTTACTCCCCTACACTTGAAAGACAAATGCTGTACTTACTCACTATTCTACTTGTACTATGACGTACTCGTTACTTTGACGCAGAGCTTTTAGTCAGTGGAACTAATTTTATTTTATTTTCTAAACTGTGTGTTCGTCACAGTCACCGCAGAGAGACCAATCACAGCCCGCTCCTCCGCTGTCAGCCATTTTTGACAAAGAGGAGGCAGAAAATTCTTCACCAGAGACAGCGGCCTCATCTGAAGTCTGTGTTTGACATCTAAGACATAAAGAAAGATTCCTTCAGTTTTAAATGTTTGCTGTGTTTAACACGATCAAACTTCATCTCTGCTATGCTGTTTTGTGGGGGGTAGGGTTTGCTCATTCAACAAAAAAAAAAGAGAAACTATTAAAAAAAAAACAATAGATCCTTTTGTTGAGTCAGTTGTGTTTTCATGTCAGTTTCTTTTGTCTTTGTATAATTATTCTACAAGCTTCCTCTTCTTCAGGTTCTATAGTCAGTCAGTTGTTTCAGGTTCCAGGTTCTGTAAATGCTCTGTTGAACAATACAACAATACTTATGTATTTCTAAAAGCAAGTACTCCAGTACTTTAACTCAAGAAAAAATTTGAACAACGTTTGCTTGTGCCGGAGTAATATTTGACCAGGAGGATCTATACTTGGCCTCAGGTAAAGGAGCGGTGGACGTCCACTTCCACTTCAGCTGTCAAAGTCAGTTCCTTCATCCTGGAAGTTGTTTGTATTTGTGTTAACTAACTGGAGGAGTGTTTTATCTCAGAGGCAAATGCAGATGTATCAGGAACTATCCCTCTGTCAGGTCTCAACAAACACTGTCCAGGAAGACAAACAGAGGGAACCTCGAACTAAAAAGACAAGAAGAAGTAACTTCGGAAGAAAACAACCTGATCTGTAAAACTCAGACTGCTGAAGGCCTCATTTCAGTTTTGGCTGAGCTAAACACTGTTGCTCAGAACAAGCACCGTGGAGTTTGTCCCCCATCTTATACAACTGAGTTGCACTATGAAGGTATTGCTTCATGGCCACTACAGAGAGAAAGAATGACTAGAGCAAGCCAGAAATCTTCATGCATATGACATGTGACTTTTGTATTAAGACAGATTTGAAAAAATCCAATCCAATCCTTTAAGGCGTGACAACCACAACCACTGTCATTTAATGAAAAAAGTGTGTCATCGAGACATGAAGTTAAATTTCAGGAATTTCTTCTTCTTCTTCACACTTTGTCTGCTGCTGTCGTGCATCTAAATGCTGTTCACACCCCAGTATTACGTAACGCTATATATTGATGGGATAAAAATACACCTCAGTTTCTGCTATATTCACTGATTCTTAGTCAGCATCCATAGAGTGTCATATATAGTTATAGAAAACACAAAGCTAAGTCAGGGTTTACTAGTTCAAAGTAGGGTAGATCAAAGATCCACTCATACACCATGACATTTCACTCTGCTGTTGATGAATGGGAGTCTTATGGATTTAAACTCAGCATTTCTGCCTGTTCTGTGGAATCTGTACTGAGTCCACACAGATAATGATGTCACACAGCGTCACACACTGAGGCTAAAGTCAACAGAGTCCGGCACCTTGTCATTCTTTAGTATTGTCACTGCTGGGCTGATAGCTGACAAAAGCTGCAAGCTGTCTGTCAGAGATGATCTGTGATGTGTGAGGAGCCGCGGGCTGAGACACAGCAACATCGCAGGAACGTGCCGGTGTGGGCCTCCATCCTGATTTTAACAAGCAATGTGTTTCCTGAGATCATAAACTATCACAGACAGGAGCTCTCAGGACAGAAGGTGAGCTCCTGTCTGTGATAGTGAATCAGGACATGCAGCTCACACAGAGGCTGCAATTCTCAGAAACTGACATCAAACCTTGCGCCTTCAAGTGGAGCCAACGCCCACAAAACTGTCAACTCATGTCATAAAAACATTCCCTACCTGATGAAGGATGTTGAAACAAAAACATTTCTTCTACAGTATTTACATTTGTATGTCAATACTGATAATCAACACACAGCAAATACAGTGCCTTGAAAAAGTATTCATACCCCTTGAATTTTTTTACATTTTGTCACCTTACAGTCACAAACTTTAATGTATTTTGTTGAGATTTTATGTGATAAACCAACACAAAGTAGCACATAATTGTGAAGTGGAATGAAAATGATATATGGTTTTCAAAATTTTAAGCAAATATAAATCTGAAAAGTGTGGTGTGCATATGTATTCAGCCCCCTGTACTCTGATGAATACAAATACAATGTAAATACAATCCAGTGCAATCAGTTGCCTTCAGAAGTCACCTAATTAGCAAATAGATTCCACCTGTGTGTAATTTACTCTCAGTGTAAATACACCTGTTCTGTGAAGGCCTCAGTGGTTTGTTAGAGAACACTAGTGAACAACAGCATCATGAAGACCAAGGAACTCACCAGACAGGTCAGGGATAAAGTTGTGGAGAAGTTTAAAGCGGGGTTAGGTTATAAAAAAATATCCCAAGCTTTGAACATCTCAAGGAGCACCGTTCAATCCATCGTCCAAAAATGGAAAAAGTATGGCACAACTGCAAACCTACCAAGACATGGT
The DNA here is from genome assembly GCF_046630095.1 of Trachinotus anak. Classification (NCBI taxonomy): domain Eukaryota; kingdom Metazoa; phylum Chordata; class Actinopteri; order Carangiformes; family Carangidae; genus Trachinotus; species Trachinotus anak. The sequence continues at coordinate 4,192,038 of NW_027273884.1, forward strand.
CGTCCACCTAAACTGACAGAGCGAGCGAGGAGAGCAGTGGTCAGAGAAGCAGCCAAGAGGCCCATGGTCACTTTGGAGGAGCTGCAGAAATCCACAGCTCAGGTGGAAGAATCTGTCCACAGGACAACTATAAGTCGTGCACTTCACAAATCTGGCCTTCATGGAAGAGTGGCAAGAAGAAAGCCATTATTGAAAGAAAGGCATAAGAAGTCCCGTTTGCAGTTTGCCACAAGCTATGTAGGGGACACCACAAACATGTGGAAGAAGGTGCTTTGGTCAGATGAGACCAAAGCTGAACTTTCTGGCCTAAATGCAAAGCGCTATGTTTGGCGGAAAACTAACACTGCTCATCACCCTGAACACACCATCCCCACTGTGAAACATGGTGGTGGCAACATTATGCTGTGGGGGTGCTTTTCTTCAGCAGGGACAGGGAAGCTGGTCAGAGTTGATGGGAAGATGGATGGAGCTAAATACAGGGCAATCCTGGAAGAAAACCTGTTGGAGGCTGCAAAAGACTTGAGACTGGGAAGGAGATTCATCTTCCAGCAAGACAGTGACCCTAAACATAAAGCCAGAGCTACAATGGAATGGTTAAAATCAAAGAATATTCATGTGTTAGAATGGCCCAGTCAAAGTCCAGACCTAAATCCCATTGAGCATCTGTGGCAAGACTTGAAAATGGCTGTTCACAGACGCTCTCCAGCCAATTTTTGAGCGATTTTGCAAAGAAGAATGGGCAAAGATTTCAGTGTCTAGATGTGCAAAGCTGGTAGAGACATACCCCAAAAGGCTCGCAGCTGAAAGGTGGCTGCAGCGAAAGGTGGCTCTACAAAGTATTGACGCAGGGGGGCTGAATACATATGCACACCACATTTTTCAGATTTTTATTTGCTTAAAATTTTGAAAATCATGTAGCGTTTCTGTTCCAATTTACAATTATGTGCTACTTTGTGTTGGTTTATCAAATAAAATCTCAATAAAAAAATATTTAAGTTTGTGGTTGTAAGGTGGCAAAATGTGAAAAAGTTCAAGGGGTATGAATACTTTTTCAAGGCTCTGTATTAACTCAACATTTTATGAAAACGCATCAAAGAGATTTTAGACCTCAGTGAAGGTCCCGACCATGTTTATGCACAGTTTGCCACGGCACTGATCCATTTAAACTGCAATTAACAATAAATGTAATTATCATTTGTTAATCTGCACAATCTGTAGAAAGGTAGTGAGAGATGCTCTTCGCAATTTCCTACAGCACAAGGTGACATCTTCAATTTTTTTGTTGTGCCCGACCAACAGTCTGAAATCTAAAGATACTGAATTTACTGTCACCTGAGATGAAGAAAACCAGCACCTCCTCACAATTAACAAGCTGGAACAAGTGACTGTTTTTGTTTGAGAAATGACTCATATGATTAAACAAAGGTCAAAACTGTCGATTCAGATCCAACAGGTATTCAAAGAGCACAGTGATCCATTTATCTAAACCTTATCTCCCGTGCGAGAGAGAAGGGTCAAAGGTCGGCTCATCCATGTCATTCATGTCTGGAATTTACCCATTTACACAAATCAAAGTCTAGTTTACTGTACACACACGTTCTCTAGGATGACACCATCAAACAAGCTTTCTCCGGCTTTACTCATCAGATTAAAGACAGAGAAAATTAACACCCCCACTCAACCTGCTGCTGAGTCACCGAGGCTGTGAATGTGACCTGCCACAGTTTACACGCAGTTAAAGAGTGTAACTGCCTGTGTACTCACCGGGATGTAGAATGTGTTCATCTTGGGGTCTTCATTGGCCGTGAAGAGCATACCTGTCAATGTTGAACAGGATGCAGGCAAAACAATGTGGACAGAAAAAGGGCAGGTATTAACAGATCTCATCCGTGGTGTAAACACCAGATTTAGTTCCAGTCGTGCATATTTGAAGGTCTTATTACACTTTAAAAATGAACCATGGATGTAAAACAGTGAAAACTGATGCTTAGAATTTGAATTTGGACGGCTTAAGGAAGAATTCATTTCTGCCCTTAATGATGAGAAGGGAATTAACTGTTTAAAAACTGAAAGGTAGTCCAGGAAAAAAATAATAATTAAAGAATCTGTGGGAAAGTGTCTTTAATTCACTATAACGGCTTTAAGGATGAAACATCATTAAAACAAACTTAAACGCAAAAAAAAAAAACCCAAACCTTGTGAAACATTCAAAACTAAATAATGATTTCAACTATGACTTCAGAAGCGACAGACAAGACCAAACTGCAAAGTCAAATAAGTGTGTGAACAAGTGTGTGAGCTCTACAGTGAGATGGCGCCACCTGGAGGAGGAGAAGAGCTGCACCAACGCTAGAGGTTGTGTCAACTGAACTAATAAATTACCAAGTTTGTACAAAAATACACTTTACTATGCTTTGCTATTTGTGCTGGTATATAGTTTTGAGTACTGTTACTGAATTTTTTTCATTCTTCATTTGTATATAATAGATTGTTGTTTAACTTGATCTGATGGTGTGAGTTTGTTGGAGAAGTCAGTCTCACCCGAGTGAGGGTAGATGCACACGTCATTAATGTTGCTCTGAGGCTGTATGGAGGAGAACACTTTGCCCTGTGGGGAACACACAGAATAGATAAGAGATGAATGGCTTCAGAAAGAGTCCAGACAGTCCTGTCCTGTCTTTGTTGTGCTGAAGCAAAAAATGTTTAACATCAACACAAGTTTGTGTCAAAGTTATCACTTCACAACACTGGATTACTTCATCATTCACATGCAGCACAGGTCGGGTAAGTCGGGCCTTACGCTGTCTTTGTTCCAGATCTTTATAATCTTGGAGTCAGCAGACACGACCAGGTCCAGCTGATTGTGAAAGTTGAGCGACTTGATTGGCAGGTTGTAGAAGTGGTCCTTGACCAGCAGCGGCTGGCTGGAGCGCAGGTCATACAGCAGCACCTTCAAGACAGAGCAAAGGGTTTGATAGCATCTCTGAAATCTGGGAAGCTATTTAATCCTGGAAAAATGAGCCTCCACCTAAAATCAATACATAAAAACAAACCATTTATAGAGGACAGTGTGACTTTCTAGGAGAGAGTGACATCAGCCAATTCACTGTGAGTCGGCTAATCACAGGAAGAAGAGGTGTAATTTCACACCATGTGGGCAGCTGAGAGTTTACAACAACAACAGTCAGGAAGTAAAGAATGCAGCCACAGACCAATGTGGTAGAGTTTCTAACCACAGTATGATGATGTCCAGCTGCAGCCATCATGAAAATACTGTGTCACACTTCTTTGAATTATTAGCCCAAATCAAAGTTGATGGAGTAAACAAGCAGAACACTGTGTGGGTGTTTCCCTCACCTGTCCTGTGCTGGTCCCTACAGCCATGGTGAGGGAGCCATTGAACTTCAGCGCACTGACTGAGGGCAAACCCTGAACTCTGTCGACAAAAACACGTGAAGAACATCAACAGAATAATAATGGCAAAGTAATAATGACAGAACCACTGTAGCACGGTCGTGACAGGATAATTAACTAACTGTGATCAGATAAAAGCTGCATATTTCTACACTGTAACATACTGACGCACAGCTTGCCTCTTTGTTTCTTATGCAGCACAGATACAGACAGTGGAGAAAAGTGCTGTGTGGCTACATCTGCATCATTAGGCTGGGATCAGCTGAAATCATCTGACATCAGAGTGACAGCTTGGCACTTACTCTGTTCCTTCAGTGACGCTGCTCAGGGCGCAGTCCAGCATGCCCACTCTGGTCCGGACACGAGGGTCCCAGCATTCGACCCTTCCCTGGTGATCAAAGAGAAGAAATGTCAGTCAGTCGGTTAAACACAGGCAGGTTTCGGTGCGATGTAGCAGGTTTATAACTCCCAGACTTTCTAAAACTAACTAGGACTGAATTTAAGACCAGTTAAAAGCTGCAGTGGGTTTTCATGTTGGCAGCTCCCAATGTAAGTGAGAGGTAACCGTTTGAACACGTTTGGACTTTAACACCCAGAAATAATGTCACACACTTATTTTTATCAGCCCAGCTGGTGTGTGATGCTTTATACCAAACAATATCAAAGGGATGAGAGAGAGGAATCCATCAGAGGAATCCAAAAATGAGAAATGCTACTGTATAAAACTGAGCAACTGCTCGGTTTCACTTTAAGAACATGTAACACAGAGAGACCTGATACTGCACGATGCAGAAATGACTTCACATTTTCACTAAATACAGTTTTATACTTAGAGACGTTCTGATAAATAAATTGACTTTTTTAAATGTAACTTTTGCCACTAGGGGTCTTCAAAACAAATCAATATCAAAACAATAAAAAAAGACAGTGTTGGGTGATGTTGTGAAACAGCATGGGATCATGGGAGTTGTTGTCCATTGTCGTAAGCTTCTCCCGGTTTGGACTCCTTCAGTATCAGTGGTTCAGGAGGTTTTTACCAGGAGCTGAATTATCTACAGAGGTCTCCCCCTCTCCGAAACAAATGGACCAGGTTATTATAAGCGGCAAAAACCCTTAATAAAGCAGTTTCACATTTAAAGTCAGGGTTTCGCCAACACTATACAGCAGACCAGAGACATCAGGGAGGGGTTGGGAGCTGAGACTGCCGCTAACCCTTGATTTGCTTGTTTCTCTCATAACTTATTGACATTCAGGAGGTTTTTACTGGCAGCCGAATTATCCACAGAGGCCTCCACCTCTCTATAACAGATGGACCAAGGAGATTCAAACCGGTGGAAACACACAATAAAGACTTTTCACTTTCAAAATCAGTGATTCACCGACGCTCTTTGGGGGACACATCTTGGAGCAGCTGGGAGCTGATGTGTTTGGCATGCTCAGCTTTTTTTTTCTGTTAGCTTGAGATCCAGACATCCACTGACTAAAATCCTTCACGAGGTTGAAATATATAGAGGAAAATGACCAAGGTGTAAAAATTGTATCTTAAAAATGTGGCTTAAGACTGGATAAAAGTCAATTTTGTGCTTCTGGCAGACAACCACAACGCTGCCACATAGCACTAATATGATTAAGACTATATTTTTCTTTTGGTTTGAGAGTTGTTGGAAACATTTGGGGTAATGTAAGTAAACAACTCAACAAAATATATAACATCAATCTAGTTGTTTTAGACATTTTAATGTGAAAAAGTTACATATTCTAACTTTAAGTCTCGGTATATTCTAAAATGCAATTAGCAGCAAACAGCTGAACACAGTCACTGTTGACTGGTGCTTCATTTCACACACAGCCTGCTATGGCACTTACCTCCGAGGTTCCCGTGGCAAACAAATGATGGACGGGGTTGATGTCACACACATTGTTCTCCCTGGTTGAGAGGTCAAGAAAAAGAGGCATCATCAACATCAGCTGAGATCAATGACAGCAAAGAGCCTTCTCTGTTAATGTCGGACTGCATCATTGACTTCAGTGGTAAAACAATTTCAATATTTTCACCTGGCTGAATTTCAAGTTAACCACGACTATCATTGGACTTTACACAGAAAACTCTTGTTGATACTTACACAGCATCGGTCTGGAGTGAGTTGAGGAAGCGCCCTTGTTCCAGATTCAGTCTGAACACCTCTGAACTGTAAACGAAAACGACTGCAGTGTCACCCGAACCAGCTTGTCCATAAGAAACGCACATGATAAACAGTGACACAATGCCTCAACATCTATCATTCAATCACACTCTCACCTTGCCCCCACAAAGTAGAGGTCACAGGAGGGGTAGTGGTAGGAAAAGCCCCGTCCAAACTTCGGAATACGCGTCTTGTAGTAGTGACCGTGCTGCGAGTGGAACTCTACGTAGCGGTCACAGTGCAGAAACACCAACTGCAACAGAACACCAAGCATTTCAGGGAGTTTGGTTTCACACACACAGACAGGGATTTACATTATCATTATGAGATAATAAGCAAATTTAAACCATAAAAAGCTCTTTATGAAGATACAACAAGGACGGCACAGATTTTTACCAAAATAGCCCTCAAGAGAACAAATCTAATTCAGGCTAAGATGAAACCAGCTGACATGTGCTGTTTACAGTACACAGTTTTAACCAAGTAGTGACTGCTTGGATTGGTGCTTGGAAAGTATACAGATTCATATACACTCAGTTTTCACTTTATTAGCACACCTGGACAGTCATGCCATGATGTTTTAGCACTGAGGTCATAGTTAGTGATGTTGTTGTACTAGACAATTACTATTCAGAAGTATTGCTAATATTCTGCCACCTCATGTATATAAATGGGAAGAACAAAAAATTAGTAACATCTCTCAATATACTGTCGTCCAGTACAGCACCACCTTTATCTGTGCCTTTGGTAATCAACATATACATACAATTACAGATTTTCATCATTAAAAAAGAGCTTTGTAAAGGCAGATGTTGTAGCAGGGGCTGTTGTATTGGATCACATTCGATTGTACAGGTGTATCTGATAAATTGGTCACTGAATATATATTTAGTTAATTAATATGTGGCAGGTAAGTCTCAGTGATGGCATGACAATATCACACAATTACAAACCCCAAAGATACATAATGACACACTTATACAAAAACCAACAATTCCAACATCATTGGTAAAGTTTTGAGGCAACAGTCCCCCAATGTCTTACCTTAGAGTAGTCATCAGACAGGATGTCAAACGCCACAACTTTGAGGGAGAAAAAAGAACCGTGTCAAATTCAGTCATCCATGACAGGGAGGGCAAGGAACAAGTGAGTGTCTTTACTGACTTACCGTCGGAATCCAGGCAGCGCTCAAACTTCAGGGACAGCTGATAGGTGTCATAACAGCGAATCCTGGGCTTGTAAGTGCCTTAAATTAATGAATAAAAAGATCAAAAATTAAAGAAACGAAATGACCCCCTGAACATTTTTGGAGGCCTGTTCTAACAACCGAAGTCAGTCTCACGATCTATCCACAGCTCATCTTACCTGCTGCCAGGATGTACTGCCCATCTCTGGACACTTTGATAGAGGTGCATACTGTGGGCATCTCAAAGTCCTGGATGAGCTCAATCCTACGCTGGATGTCTGGAAAAAAATGAATAGAAACAGAAGTCAACATAATGACATGCATTACAGTCCATAATGCTGAAACTGCAGCTGTAAACTCACCAGCATCTTTCTTTTGTAGCTGTCTTTTCTTCCGATCTGACAGCCACTGCATTAATGACGTAGAGATTATTAGGATTTGGAATATAGATAAGTGCTTGCATTTCTTAATATTATTGCTACAGCTTTTACTGAAATGAGTGGGGCATAATGAGGGATGAAGATTGCACTGAGGAGTCTCAAATGATGTTCTAGTATAAAGCTGTGTTCCTTTATTTCAATGAAAAGTTATATTAAGGCTGTGTGTTGCTGGACAGAGTTCAGCACTGACATTTTCTCATTACTCAATATTAGGACTCCTGTCAGGTCAGTTGACGTGTTCGTTGTGTTAGCTAGCTAGCTGAGTAGGTTCGAGGTGAGCAATAACTTCGTGGCTCATGTGATATAGGATAGCGTCAGGAGCGGGTCACGCCTCTTACCTCTGGGAGAGACTTTCCGTGGCTTAAATTGTAAATCTTCACATCATTCACACTAGAGATCTGCATTGTGGGAAGTGATCAAGACTCCAGCCACACATAACACTATTACTACACACCGGCAAGATGCACTGAATCCACGTTGTTGCCTCGGAGCAAAAACAGGAAGTGAGGGTGAGTTCCCCCGAAACAGGTCCGAGTGGAAACCACACTGACTGAACACCAGTCCCTTTCCTCTCCGAAGTTATTATGAGTTTATACATTTAAATGAATAATATATTTGACAAAATAAATAAAATATTACAAAACGAAATATTCATGTTACATATAAATAGAATAGCTTTTATCTCTAACGTTAGGTCAACTGAGTTAGCTTGCAACTGCTAAATTAACTAATTAACAGTTACGTTAACTGGCCAGAGATGTTTCTGTTGCTGTTTTACATTTAAAACAAAATAGCATTTTATTCGCAGGGGCATAATGCCGTTATACATACATATTGTAACGTTCAATTGTGAGGTCAGTGTTGTACATGGGTTACATTTGCTAAGGTTTTTAATTTTTTTTCACATGCATCAACGCATACGTGATCAAAAGAGTCTAAACTTTTTAAAAAGCAGGTAAAGTCTATCATTTGCGGTCCCCTGTGCTGGCTCGGACCACCTGAGTGATGTAACAGCTGCCTGCGGTGCCGGGGGACAGCGGGCGGTCGGCCGGTCTCAGCGGGGCTGCGGCGCAGACTCCGGCTCGCACAGCGGCACCGACATGAGGACGACCTGACGGTAAGAGTCCCTGCTCTGAAAGGTTATTTCTTTTCATTTTACAGCTACTTTTATTTAACTGTGTGTAGCTATAACCAACGAAAATAACTTAGTGGAAACAGAAATGAAACAACATTAACAGGTGTAAAGTTATTACACGTAATTTTAGTGAGCATAGCATGACAGACTGCTCATGCTTTTGATGAGTTAATCTTAGTGTGTGTTTGTTTGGGTCACAGTCTAGTTGGTGCCAAAGCCTGTTCTTGGGGAGGGTTTTGACTGGAGGCCTCTATGTGAAACACTGGGAGTCATGACAGACCTGTGGCTGATTTCTGTCCCACTGGACAAGACCAGTTCAAACAGTGTAGAGAAACTCAAGCGCACCATTGCCAAAACCAACCTGGCCTCCTGCTGCAAGTTCTCCATTCCAGATCTCAAGGTGAGGCTGTTTATCATCTGTCCCAGTGAAGAGCAGAATAAGGTATGCAGAGCAAATAAACGCACAAGGACCAGGTATGACATAGTATGACAACGAGCACGAAGAATTGTAAGTGTACATCGATCAACTGGTTTTAATGTTGTGGCTCTGATCAGTATATGTTAGTGTTCTGTGTTTATTTGTACCAGTGCAGTGTAGCTGAGGAGGATGATGGTGTTTGGTGTCCTTCTCTGTTGAAGGGATAAAGGCTCAGGTTGCTCTCTACAGTTTGAGGCAAAATTTCCATCTGACCCATTTCACTGACCTTGGCTCCCAGGAATTACATTTTATGAGCTGTTTTTCAAAGAGTTCAAACATGAAACCCCTTTATTGAATGTGATATGTGGACACCTCCAGGCTGAGTCTTAAAAGCCAGTAAGCTCACAAGCAATCATACAGTACATGCAGAGCTGTTGCTCCTGTTTGATGTTTGGAGCTCTCTATGATGTCAGATGGATGAAGCATCAGCCACAGTGACACTAACTGTGTTGTCTATGCTCTGACCTCAGGTGGGAATACTGGACAGTCTGCTTAGTATGTCAGATGATCTCTCCAAGCTCGACACGCTGACTGAAAGGTAAAAAGGTGCAAGAGGGATGAACTAAACTGGACATGCTGCTTGTGCTCTATTAATGCACATGGAACATTTTGTCTCAGTGGTGATTGCACGTTTGTCCTTAATTAGGACTAGTAACGCTGAGCTTGTGTGCAGTCTGTGCCATGATTAATTGATGGTCAGGGGCAGCTGACGGTTACTTTTCCCCCCTGATTTTAAATTCATTGTTGGTGTATCTGAGCTGTCATACTGTAAGCAGGGAGGTTAAAGCTTATTTACCACATCAAAATGTGGCATAGGGAGATCAAACCAGACGGATTTCTTTATAGTTTAATCCACATACCTTGAATTAGTTTGAGTCATTGTTTTCCTGCCTGTATTCGGATAAATAAAACCGCTTTTCCACATTAATAGTTTATTGTGTATCTCAGAATTTGGAGGAAAGAGATTTCCAGAAACAAAGGATGTAAAATGTTAAAATTGTAGAAATAACATATAAATACTTTGTAATAGTGGTATTTTTATTTTTTCCTGTTGCCTGGTCAGTGTGATCAAAAAAACATATCAGTGTATGAGGGAAGTGATGGAGCAGTCTACTGACAAAGTGCTGGAAAACACCTTAGCCAATGGAAGTGAGTCTCTCTCTCACACACACACACATACACATACACACACACACACACACACACACACACACACACACACACACACACACGCTGAGGGTGTTAATTACATTGTATAGAAACTCATTAAGTAAGTGCATAGGAGCCCCAGGGTACATGCACGTTGCAAATGAGACTAAGAGCTACTTAAACCAGGCTCCATATGCATACACACAAACATCCACTCCCACACACACACACACTCAACACAGTCTACACCCACCCACTTACCTTATGATGGCCTCTTGCATAGAGGGAGTAGGACAGGAAAACAGCTTCCCAACACAAACCAGGCTAACCACTGCCTCTGATCACTTTCCCCCATCAGACCACACCGCGCATCAGAGAGCCGTCCTGTCTCCCCTGAAAGCTTACATCAAGTCTCTGAGGGGTATTTTATCTGCTGGCAATTTGCTCTTTGAGCTGGAGTGCAATGATGTGTGACTACTTGTACAAAGTGTGCATTTTTTACTGTGTTTTTGCCTTCTTGTTTTCTGAACGACGGTCCTATTCCACTGTGTGGTTGTGTGGTTTTACAGCTGTGCAATTTATAGTTTCTAGTAAGGTTGTGACTTATGACTGTGTGTGTTTCTCAGTGGACCTGATGAGCTATGTGACAGAGTTTCAGTGGGACAAAGCCAAGTATCCCACGGCTCTGCCTCTCTCTAGCCTGGCTGATATTATCAACAAGGTATAAACCAACTAGTATAAACAATAAACTATAAACTAATGCAAATGGGGATAATAATACTCTAAATGTAGATATAGATATTATCGTCAGAACCACCTTAAAGGAGTTCTCCACTTCCAAAAGGGTGTTAGCTCCAGCAGTGTGACATATTATTTGGTTTGTTTTCACATTGTTTGGAAACGTGAAAGTAGGTTTTTGCCCACTGACTCCAAATTCACCTAGCTAACATTATGATGACCTTGACCCTAACAATATGGGGCGCTGAATGTAAAGTGGTGCACACTGAAATTAAAAACACAATTTTCCCACGTTTAGTTCCAAACAGTGTTAAAGTAGTGTGAATTTTTTAAAGTCACTTTTTCTTTACCACAGTTACAGCAATATTTGTGAACTTTGTCATATTTACTTAAAAATAATGTAATGTTAAATCTAAATGTTAAATCAGGTTCACATTGTTATTATAACTGTCTGACAACATTATCACTATCACATAGTTCTGATGCTTACATGTGCTGTTAATACCTGCATGTGTGTCAGGAAGTTTCCCAGATGGAGACAGAATTGAAATCTCGAGCTGCAGCATATAACAGTGTGAAAACTAGCTCGCAGAGCCTTGAGCACAGACTAGAGTGAGTAACATCAGTTGCATATTAAGTAAAATACATCATTATATTAGCAATGTAAACGTTAAACTGGAATTTAAAGGGAATTTGCTATGTAAATGTTAAACTGTCTTTCCAGTGGGAATTTGCAAACTCGCAGTCTAAATGACGTTGTGAGGAAAGAAGACCTGGTGGTCTCAGAGTACCTCACCACTCTGCTGGTAGTGGTGAGCAGGTCAGTGATGCTGTTCACTCACTGTTTGTGTGTATACAGTATTCCTGTGATAGATGTGTTGATGTGTAAATGTGCTTCTGCACATGTTCTCTGTGACAGAGGGAGCTACCTGCAGTGGGAGAGGACCTATGAATCTTTGTCAGAGTTTGTGGTTCCGCGGTCAAGCAGGTGAGCTGTCTTTATACACTCTTGGCCATAAGACAAGCCTTTCCACTTGATCCACGTACAAATGCGCTGGCAAAGATCTGAGTACCTGTTCTCAGCATCCAAAAGGTCAGGCTAAGTAACCACAGGTGTTCCATTACCAGCAGAAAGTAAGAGTCTGCGTGGCGAGTCTTATTACTTACACCGGTGCTTTTCCTACTATGACATGTTAAAATGTTTTCCATTAAAAAGACATATTAGTAAATGACATCATGCAATTCCCAACTACCCCCATCTTTCTCCTGACTAGAGGACAAATGAGCCTGGGTAATTGAGAACACCAGTGTGGGTGTACAAGGGTACAAAGTATGTGTATGAATGTATCAAGACTAATGATCAGTTAAACAGTGGTTATACAGAATATCTTATCAGTACATATCTAACTCAAAGATTAATCACTGGTATTCACAGCATTAAAAAACAATATTAACATACAAAATACTATAGTTTGGACTGTTGACTGTTACTAACTATAGCTTAAAGGATGTTTCAATGTAGTTTGTTTCACAGTTATTTTTAAAGAAAAAAATAATTCACTGATTAAAAACTTAAACACCGTTGTGGTTTCTGGAAAATTACATTTTTATCCTTAGACTATAGCCATAAAAAATAAGTCTTAAATTATGACAGTGGTTTGGAATCATGCTTTCAAAGGCCCTATGCTTCACCCTCACAGGTGTTTTCACTTTGTCCTCTGACCAGGACTTTCTTTACTGGTTTTTTCCTTCAATGTTATATTATTTCAACATTTCAATACTGTTTCTTTTGCTTCTTTCTGTTTTGTTGTTGAGTAATTTAACCAATTATGAGAATTGGTTAAATGTACCTTTTGTATACATTGAAAATATCCTTTCTTAAGAGGTTTGATTCTGTTTTTATATTGTTGGTCTACAGCACTGAGTTTGTCCCTGCATTTATCTGCCATGTGTTATAAATAAAGCTGGTTAAAAAAAACAGAAGCTTAGAGTGAGTGCAGTTGGATTCTCTTAGCACTGCAGTTTTCTTTTCCTAAGTCCTTATGAATTCTCCTTCACATCTTTCCTTGACCTTGTGATGTTTTCCATCAAGATCAAGGAAAAGTTTTTAGGAAAGGAGATTTTTGAAGTTTAGTGACTTCATGTTATTTTCAGCTCCATCAACTTCAACTGATCAGCCAGGAAAACTGATAATACCTGTTGCAGCTGTGTAAGGCCTTTAAATGTGGAAGATTAAAAAAAAAAAAAATCTAACAAATAAATAAGGAAAATTACAATTCATATTGTTATATATTTCCCTTTTATGTATGCGTTTACTGTGTTATAATTAATAAAGGACAGTTATGTAGCTTTGTCTTTAATAACTGAATGAATAGGTGTATTTCATGTCAGTGTCGTCCAGCAGAGGACAGGCTAGCCCACAGGAAACTGTAATGTGAAAGGCTATCATGGCTCCCATTAGCTTGTATTAGTGATGATAAGCCACGCCCCTAAGTTATGATGAATTGTTTGTTTTTCATTTTGCATTGATGATGTGTCTCCATCTCAAAAAAGACTGGACAATATGAAAATGCAATAACCCTCTTCACTGTTGTCTGTGTGGTGATGTGGGGCCGGTTTCATAAAGATAGACTGTCTATCTTTAATATAACAAATAGTTAGTCTTCGGACGGACATTTCAATTCATCTGTCGCACAAAGCTGTTTAGTTCTTGACTATCTTAAACTGGACTCTGGTGCAATGAATTCTGGGTAAATTAAGACTTTTTTTCAATATAAGAAAAAAATGGCAGACCAAGGAATCTCATCCAACCGCTCAGCTCTGTTTACTAAAGCAGAAAATGTTTGTCTTTTGTAACAATAAACAGAAAGATATGATTTTAGAAAAAGAATGCTGTGGTCTTTCCTTTCTCATTGCTCTCTGCATAGCAAACCACAAATTATGAGCCATGTTTTCCTGTTTCCTTGTTAAACAGTCTTACTTGCATTAGACTAATCTGTCAGCACAATTAAGACTGGCCTAACACTACAGACCAGTGTAAAATATCTTTATGAAACTGGCCTCTGTAATGTGGCATAGAAAACTAATGTCATGATAAAAAACAATGAATTCAACTGTAAAACAAAAAGGTGAATAATTGTCCTTTTTAGATATGTTTTTTATTTACTTAAAATACAGTAAATGCAGACGTAAAAAGGTGGGAATGACATTAGTTTTTCAGGTCTTTGGTCATAAACTAAATTAAACCTGAGGCTGAAATAAATGTCAGCTATAGCTAAAAACAACAGCAACAAAAACATGCACTACTAATATGAATATGACGATCCGTCGCTTAGTTATATGCAACAGAAAACCATTTAAGCTGCACAATGCACGGCAGGCTACACTATTACAGTATATCAACGTCACCTAATTGTTCACATTATTTTCTTATGTTGTCTTTCAGTTTATGTTGTTGCATGTTGCCATTTGTTCTAATTTCCTGTCATTACTTTGTGTAACCATCAGGAAGCTGTATGAGGATGAAGAGGGGGGAGTTTTCTCAGTTACACTTTTCAAAAGAGACGTGTGTGAATTCAAAGCCAAAGCCCAGGAGAGCAAGTAAGAAGAATGGATTGCGTGAAAATACCCCATTAGGTGATAGTTGTGTTGTCCGTGTCACTTACCAGTGTAGCCTATGATCCACACAGGTTCACTGTGCGGGAGTACAGCTTTGATCTGGAGGAGAAGCAGCAGCAGGAGATGAAGCAGCTTAGTGTTCACAAGATGGAACAATATGTGCGTCAAACATCATGTACAGTCTCTATAGAGTATTTTGGTGTCTGTGTGTGTGTTATAATGTATTTTATTATAAATGCGCATGCCTCCTCCACAGGGAATCTTTGTGCGTTGGCTGAAGGTTAATTTCAGTGAGGTGTTTATTGCCTGGATTCACTTGAAAGCGTTGAGGGTGTTTGTGGAATCAGTCCTCAGGTCAGAGCTGATAACATTAATGATTTTCTCTCAACATTCATGAAACATTGCACGTGATTCATGTGTAAGTAGACTCATAATGATGTCCCCTTCCAGGTATGGATTACCTGTGAACTATCAGGCTCTTCTGCTGCAAACTGACAGTAAGCACTCGAAGAAACTCAGAGAAGAACTTGACTCGCTGTTCGTGCATCTGGATCCCACTGCCACTGCCAGCAAGACAGATGTAAGAGGCCAAACTCACCGTCACTGCTTCCAGTGTTGCTCATCATTATGTCATTCTTACATTCATATTTCATCTAAAGCACAGCCACAGACAAAAAGGCATAAAGACACAAACATACAAATTCTTGAGACCTCATTAAACTCTCATTAACAAAATTATACAGACCCTTAATTCAGTACTTTGTAGAAGCACCTTTGGCACCATTTACAGCTTTGTGTCAGTCTCTAGAAGCTTTGCACACCTGGATTTGGGCAGTTTATCCCAATCTTTCTGGGAGATCCTCTCATGCGGCGTAAGATTGGATTGAGCAGGTTTTCTTCTCTATTTGACTGCATTCATCCTCTCCTCAATTCTGCTGACAAGTCTCCCTGGCCCTGCTGCTAAGAGGCAGGCCCATAGTATTATGCTGCCATCACCATGCTTCACCATAGGTATGGTATTAGCCAGGTGATGGGCAGTTTCAGGTGTTTGTTAGACATAGTGTTTGGAGCTCTGCCCAAAGGGTTACATTTTCAAACCTCATGCTCTGAGTATGTGGCTATGTTTAACCGCTCTACCATAAACACCTGACCGATGGACAGCTGCTGAGATGGTCTTTCCTCCCGGCAGGTTCTCCCATCTCTGCAGAGGACTTTTGAAGCTCTGTTAGAGTTGGTGTTTGGCTCTTGGTCCTCCTTGACCAAGGCCCTTCATTCAATGTTACTCAGTTTGGTGGGCAGGCCAACTATCGGAGGAGTCTTCTTCTATTTCACAATTATTCACTGTTCCAGGAACACTTTAGGAATGGTTTTATACCCGTGGCCTGGTCTTTGCCTTGAAACTGTTTTATCGCAGAGGTTTAAACAGAGTTCATTGGAGTTCTCAACTTGTTTTGGGGTTTTTTGGTTCTTGGTTTTGGTTTGATTTGTCCGTACATGCAGTGTGAATTGTGGGACCTTCAATAATAGGGTTGTGCATTTCTAAACTATGTCCAATCAGTTCAACGTGCCACAGGTGGACTCCAGTCAAGTTCTAGACACATCTCAGGGATAGATTTAGCAAACAGGTGCCACAACAAAGGGTCTGAATACTTTTGTAAACGTGAGATTTCAGTTCACGATTTTTAAACCATGTTTTCATTTTGTCACTTAAGTTTATTGAGGTAGACTGAAAAAATAGGAAAAAAATGGCAATGTTATCCATTTAAAATTAAATCTATTACAGAATTGTGCGCAAAAAGTGAAATGAAATGTAGGAAATGACTGTTGTTCTACTTCATCACAGATTAATATGACACAGCAGTGCCTCAAACTATAGTGAGGAGCAGAAAGCAGCTAAGTGAAGTATTGTACTGTGCTTACATTGTCATTTTGTGCTATTTCAGTTACAGCTTGTTTCTGCTTCCCCCAAGTGATCAAAATATCTTGTAATTTAGATTTAGATTTAAGTAATTTTGATATAATTTATGACCTTTACATGCAATAGACCATTTAAAAAATGTTCTAAGTGACACTTTTACTTAAACCTGCATTAAGTGATTTTCGAGCAGGAGAAAGACTGTAGAAACAAACAGAACATACTGGTGATAATCTAGGGGTTTATCACTATAAGCAACCCCTTTCCTATACAAAGTAATCTGATCTATTCTTAATATAAAAAATGTGATTAAGGGGTAGGAATACATCTCCCACCATTGCTATTAGCCAGTTCATTAAAGCTTATTCATTAACCTATTGCTTACATTTGATACCTAGGCAAGAAACAACTGAAACTGAATTTATTCAGAAACTGATTTAATATGACGATGCTTTTCCATTTTCACAAGACCAGATACAGTCAAAAAAGTTAAGTGTTTGTCTAGATTTCATGTTGATATCAGAGAGGACACGAGCACTGTCAACCATCTGCTGTCCAGCCTACTTGAAATGACATCTGTCTCATGCAAATGTATCCACAGCCGTGCCAGACTGCAATGAGAAAAATGAAATTGTGGGCTACTGTGCTGCACGCACATTCACTGCACGCAAATAAGGGCACGACAACTGTGGTGCATAACATACAACACAGGAATGCCTGTGAAATGAACTGAATTTGCATGGTTCACAGACACCTATGTTTTCTCTGTCTCCACTGCCAAGCAGGTAAGCTGTGACATCCCGGGACTTTGTCAGCAGGAATACTTCTCCTATATCTGCTTCCACATCAACACCAACGTGCTGGAGATCAGCTAGCAGTCAGGAAAGAGAGGACCCACACAATGACCAGGCAATGAGGGCCCTGTCGCTCAAGTTGTAGCTGGTTCCAGATCAGTCGCTCAGAGCCAGGAACATAAAGACCCTCAGCACTGAAATGAAACAAATCTAGTGAAGAATTTATCCTTGGATGCCTTTTAAACATTTCTCTTGAGACAGAAAGAACTGGCTGCTTCAGACAGTGGTGTAAATAATCCTGTCAGCACAACAGTGGATGGATTTGGGTTCTCTTCACTGCAACATTAGCTGCTTGCGGACAACACTTTCTGATGTGCGGCCCATGGAATTGTGGAACCATTTAACAAAGTTAAATCACTAAAAATGTTGTTCAGTGTTTTCTTTTCAAAGAACACGTACTAAAAGAAATGATGATGTCAGTGCACAGCTTCAAGCATTTTAAGTGAGCTCGTTCTTAGAAATCTTAAAGCCACCACAGAATAATAAAGTGCATTTCTTCATGTCCATTATACATTAATCAGCAATACTGTAAAGTACATTTTTCAGCACATTATTCTGTAGATAATGCATATGGCAATTCTCTAAACAATACTTTTTAATGTTTAAAATGTTATAAATTGTGATGTTATCAATGGTGGAATAAATACCCTTTTACTCAAAGGAGCTATTTGGAAGTTTAGCTATTGCTACATAGCCAGTGTTAGCATTAACAGCCGTTTACTTACCAGTCTAGAGGAAACATTGCAAGTTCAGCATCAAATTTCAGTCATTTATTCATCAGGAGCCTTCCTCTAGCGATGGACAGTAACCCTCTTATTTTGTTTATATTTCTATCACTTCTTTTCTTGTACTGAAATTAGCATGCTAACCAGCTAGGTACGGTCCTGTCAGCCCATCTCGTCACTTTCCAATACCGAGTCACTTTAGTGCCAGTCTGCCCTGAAGAAGTAGTGCTGCTCAGAGGGCGTATTATAACCTCTTGCATTGTAGTTGCAATTATGACTGGAGCTCCTGGCAGGACAGGTAGCTATGAGTAAATGGCTGTTAATGCTAACGCTGGCTATGTAGAAATAGCTAAACCTATAAATTGCTCCTTTAAGTAAAAAAAAAAAAAAAAAAAAAGACTGCTATCAAAATCCTATTTAAAGTTATAATTTTTTAACATTTTCACCAGATAAGAAACCATTTTTCATAGTATTTATAGCCTGGAGGAAAACAGTCATTCAGTGTAACATTCGGTCTATATGTGGGGTTTTCATCGTTCCGCCCATGACTCCTACACTGACCGCCACCACCAGTAGCTTTCACCAATTCAACCAGCACTGAAAACTTCAAGATTATAACTTAAAGTAGAAGTAGGTATTATCAGCAAAATGTACTTTAAGCCAAAGTAGTCTTTATGATGAAAAATGTCCAAATGTGACGAATACTTAATTATATATCACATTATTAAATTGCTACTGAGTGGAATAAAAAAAACGTCAGTTCTGCTGCACTGACTTTTTTTTTTTTTTTTCTGTTTATTGTGAGTGCAACAATGTTATAAGAGTTCAATGCTTAATCACTGGCCCAGATAGCAAAAAGAAACTTCTAGCTCAACTTATACCTTGGTCCTCAGCTCAAGTTTGGCCCATATACTTCCATGTCTGGGCAGATTCCAGCTGTTATGCTGTGGCATTGACTTGCAGCTGGAAGGTTTTCTGTGTGTGTGCCAGAATTGGTCCAGATGTAGTTGCATCTGACAATCATGCTGTATAAGGGCCAAATTTGGGCTGTGGAACCAGGCATATGCTGTGCCCGAAGAAAACAAGCAGTGGCCCAAGTATAGGCCGGATTTATTTGGCTGAGCGGGACACTCTTTGAATGTAGGTAGTTTAGTCCAGTGGTTCCTGGACTTTTGGCTTTTGGCTCTTAGACATCTGAAACAAAAGCCTCCCAACTGTGTTTTTTTAATAATGGTTTACAAGCCAAGAATGAAAGTGAAATTATGTAAAATCTTACTCTGAAAACTAAGCAGTAACTTCAGCTGTCAGATCAATGTAGTGGAGTAGAATCAAGTAACAGAAAATGGAAACATGCCAGTAAAGTACAAGCCTCAAAATCTGAAAAAAAAAAGAGTTAATGTTCATTGTATCACTGAAGAGACATTTGCACACATGTCACTGCTGTTATAAATCATATTGTGTATTTTTTGTTGCAAGATTTCCCTTGGATCTTAGCAACACTGCAAATTCAATTGAGGAGTGTATGATGCACTCTCTCTCTCTCTGTCCTTCTGTGTGTGTGTGTGAGAGAGAGAGGGAGAGAAAGAGAGAGAGAGAGAGAGGTGGGAAGTGTTGGGAAAAGCTGGTGTCTCAAGCTGTGCGATTCAGTGCAAGAAACTGTGAGGAGGAAATAATGGACATTAATTCTGGTTAGTACGCTTTAGTTTTACATTATAGGATTGATATTGATTCAGAAAACCATTTGGTAACATGTGGACAGTTCCGAAGCCAAATTACAGGAGTGGTTTCTGTGCAGAGGGGGAGATTGCTGTGAACATCGGCGGGGTCCGAGTGGTGCTTTTCGGGGATGTTCTGAACCGCTACCCGGAGAGCAGACTGGCGGAGTTGGTGAACTGCTCAACTCAGAATTATGAGCTCATCTCGTCGCTTTGTGACGACTTTGATCCGGGCAGAAAAGAGTTTTACTTTGACCGAGATCCCGATGCCTTCAAGTGCATCATCGACGTTTACTACTTTGATGAAATCCACATCAAACGCGGTATTTGCCCCATCTGCTTCATCAAGGAGATGGAGTTCTGGAAAATAGACCAAAGTGTTTTAGACGAATGCTGTAAAAGTTACCTAAGTGAGAAAGAGGACGAGCTGGAGGAGATTGCAAATAAAGTTAAAGTCATTCTGGAGGATCTGGAGGTGGACCAGTGCTTTACGCGCACCCAGCGATGCCAGAGGTTCCTGTGGAGGCTGATGGAGAAGCCGGGTTCCTCCCTGCCGGCGCGCATCATCGCCATCGCGTCCTTCCTCTCAGTCCTGGTCTCGGCGGTGGTGATGTGCGTGGGGACCATCCCGGAGCTCCAGGTGACAGACGCCGAGGGGAAACTTGTGGAGCACCCGACCTTGGAGGCGATCGAGACCGCCTGCATGTCCTGGTTCACGGCGGAGTACCTGCTGCGTCTCGCCTCCTCTCCAAACAAGCTGCACTTTGCACTCTCCATTATGAACGTCATCGACTTTATGGCCATCATGCCTTTCTACGTGGTCCTGTCCCTCACCTACCTCGGCACCACATCCATGATGGAGCTGGCTAACGTCCAACAGGCCGTCCAGGCGCTCCGCATCATGCGTATTGCGCGCATTTTCAAGCTGGCGCGCCACTCGTCCGGACTGCAGACTCTGACCTACGCGCTGAAGAGGAGCCTCAAAGAGCTGGGGCTGCTCCTCATGTACATGAGCGTGGGGATCTTCGTGTTCTCGGCGCTGGCCTACACGATGGAGCAAAGCCACCCCGAGACGCTTTTCAGGAGCATCCCACAGTCTTTTTGGTGGGCCATCATCACCATGACGACGGTGGGCTATGGAGACATCTACCCCAAAACCACGCTCGGCAAGTGCAACGCAGCCGTGAGCTTTCTGTGCGGGGTGATAGCCATCGCCTTGCCCATCCACCCCATCATTAATAACTTTGTTATCTTCTACAATAAGCAGAAAGTGCTGGAGACTGCAGCAAAGCACGAAGTGGAGCTGATGGAGCTGAAGTCCGGCAGAGATGCGCGCAGGAAAAGCAGGGATTAGGAGGAGACTGTGCGCACCAGCACGTCCATCAACTTCCTAAAAGTTGTTACTGTCTTCAGACTGAATTATAAGAGCAACTTCATATCGAAAGTAAATGTGAAATAAATAAATAAATAGTCCATAATCGAATTCACAAAAAAATAATTTTGAAACATCTAGAACAAAAGCTGAGACGTAAAATCGTGCACGAAGCTGTAAGACTTCGTTTTAAGGGGGGGGGGGGGGGGGGGGGGGGGGGGGTAGAGGTGTTGTCTTTTACTCTGCAGTTGCTTGCACCGGGGAATACGTGATGTGCTGCTTTCGCCTCTGTTCCAGTTATCTCGTCAGCGACTGTTGTCATTGTGAAAGCTGTTTTCTTATAGAATTAAAACTTGTGCATGAAAACAACGCTGTCCATGTGCACAGAGAACTGTTCCATCAGTATCAGTGGGAGCGAAGGTAAATTACAACTGACATTTATTTACAATACAAACACAATTTTAGTTAAAGTATAGATTCACCATTTTTCAAACCTCTCAAAGAGTCTTTTCAATAAATCTTCTCTTTGTGAATTTCTGGGAACATTTGTGCTAAAAAGATCCGCTTGATTTACTTAAGTTGATCTCACATAAGCTCCAAGGGACCAAGACTGTAAATTTTCATTCATTCATTAGAGGCCCATACAGAAAGGACCTTTCAATGCCCAGCATGAGCAGAAGAATGACTACAGCAGGCAGAACCTGTTTCAGTGTTCAGAGCTCCTCATTTAAGACAGACTTGAAAAATACAACCTGGACTAACAGCCATGGCGTGAATGCATTTTCTAACATTTTAAGAAATGTCTCATTAGATGCAATATCATAATTATTAATTATGACTAAAACTGAGTCATAACCATCAGCCCCCACAAAACTGGTAGGTGACTAAAACGTACCTTTTCATCACATTACTCCAGAACTGACAGTAGAGAAACATGTCCTCTAAAGACAGCTACTGACACAATGTGCACTGTGTGTCTGGCTGACCCCACTCACCGGTGGTTAGATATAATTATTCATTACCACAGGGCAGACAGTGACCGATGGCGTGAACTATAAAAAAATCAAGGTTTAAATTAAACCAAGACATGTGCTTTTATGAGACTGAGAAAAAAGTTCAGCTCATTTACACATGCTGAGTCCTGGAGACTTCTAACCCAGCCAGACGTGAACTACAAGCAGCTGCTGACACAGCTGGATCCTCATTTCTGCCCACTCTTCCAGCGATGTGAACAAATATTCAGTTTCAGTACATTTGGTCAGTGAAAGTTATTAATTTGAGGAGTCTGTCCGAGTGGGTTTCCCTCTCGTGTTGAGTTTGGGGGTCTCTGGAGACAGCAGTCCATCCTTAGCAGCTTTTACCTCTTGGATTCTGAACATGAATTTGGACTGATGAGATGTTTCAGAAGTCCGTCACAGAAGACGACACGTTCCTTTTGTTTGGGGTCTCAGCGACTCCAGCTGTCAATCATGGTTAAGTACAATGGGTTTTCATAACGCTCTATATGCATGTATGTATATCTTACAGTACAAATCTCAAATAATCTGTCTGGGTTTCTGTATTGGACTTTTGTTCATAAATAGTCAAGCAGGAAATTACAACTCTCTCTGGGATCTAATTGACTCCAAACACAAGTAACATAAGAAACATATGTGCATGTCTCTTTCTTTAAGGGACAATGGCAAACACGCATCACTCTTATAAAACAAGAACTAGTTCATTGTTTACTCATTTGGTTTAATAGCTATTTTGTCATTTTAATCAAATGGCCCATTTAGTTTTAATAAGGTTAGAAGAAAATAACATTGATATATTCAATAAAAAAAAAGACTGGTTGGTTTTGCATTTTACAAGCAGCAGTCATGTCCTTGGCATGTCAAATAATGAGGAAGCAAATTTCAGTAAAGTGAAAGGAAGTTGTCTTTCATGTTCGTGGAAGTCATTTCACCTCCGTTTGCCAAATTTTCACAAAATTCAAAGATTCTGAAATCAAGAGCTGGGAAGACACAAGCGGCTGTGTACCTTTTGTTACAATATGCCAAAAGGTATGTAATAAAACTATGTTTGAAAAAAGTGAGCTCTCTTCCCAAGGTGATTCAGTGTTTTATGTTTTCTTCCTGCAGCCATTTTTTATAGAAACAACTCAGGAAAGACAGAAAATACTTGTTTGGTCTGAATGACAAACTAGATTTTATTCTACCGAGACTCTTGTTTTGCAGGTGAGACATGTACAGGCTTGAGTCAGTGTTTTCTGCAATCGAAATGAATGGCACTGTTCATTCTGTGAGATGTGTCTGTGTGCGTGTGTGTATTTGTGTGTGGATCATAAGTCTGTGTATCTTCATCAGCGTGTCGCTGTACAAGTTTCTGTTTCATCTGTGCTTGTGCATCATGTGTGACACGATCCAAGACAGCACCCTGTGAGAAACTGCCGGCCCCAGCGGGAAAACACTTCAAAGTAAGGTTATATACACCCACGCACACTGAATACTCAAAAACACCGCCTCCCCACCTCTCTCCCCTGCCACCACCCCACCCGCTGTTTCTCCTTCTCACTCCTTCGTCCTGCCTCCACCTCCTCATCCTCCGTCTCAGATGACGATCTGTCAGCTCCACTGGCTGAGAGAGCAGTGATATGTAAAGCGTTAGCCCTGTCATATTTTGAGGGTGTGTGGTGATGGTACAACTTTACTCCCCAAACTTCACATTTTCAAACTATATACTGAACTCTGAGGGTGAAAAGAAGGAAGGAAGAAATGATTGTTCATCATCATTCAAGTATGAAAGATCTGTGTGAGGATGAGGAGGATTGAGAGACATTAGCTGACATTGACTTCGACCAAATATAGCACTTCATATGTTATGCATCAGCAACCATTACAGATGACTCAGTCTCACTTTTACTGCATTGCACGGACACACACGTGGTTTGAAATATGTTGCTGACCACAGTCTGTAATTACCTTTAAAGGAGGAACAGTCAAACTGATCTCAGCTCAGCCGTTGAATGAACATGTTAATGTTCTAAACAACAATTCATTTATTTCTGTGGCTCTCCCACTACGTTTGATCAATGGCAACCTGCAAACAAATGCATCAAAGACGTAAGAGCCTCCATGTCAATACCTGGCTTCCTCTGTGTGCTTTGATGCTTCGCAGGAGAGGTCTCCCACGATCCTTTTAGTCCCAGGGTGCACATGTGTGTCCAGAGGAAAATAGCTTTTGATTGAAGGGAGCTTTAAAACTGATGATTAGTTATTTTTAATTAGTTCCCACTGGTAATAGGAATGTAGTAGTGTAGGTGTGTGGACAGGTAGATCAGGGTTTAAGGTTTCACACACCCTGCAGCCTTTTCTTTCTTTTTTTTTGCAGCACTGATGCAGCAGCACTGCAGCAAACAGACAAAGACGCTTATCGAGTGGCAACTACTAGAGATCTCAGACAAAATTAAAATCTGTGCATGTATTCCTCAATTCCAACTGCTTTTGCTTGATGAACAGTTTTCTCATCATACACTTCACATTTTACTGTAAAGTTTTGATATGAGTGGTGTTCTTTAAAATCTCAGTTTGTAAAGACCAGATTTAAAGATTAGGTTCATGCAAACCTGGAGACACCAGAACAGGGCTGAAAGTCATGATTCGTTATTTCATAATCATTTCACCTATTAAACATCAGAAAACATTAGACTAACAGTCCAAAACCCCAAGGCATTAAATTTACTATAATATTAAGACAAAAGTGGCAAATTCCCACATTTGAGAAGCTGAAAACATCGAATGTTTGGCATTGTTGTTTTAAAAATGACTTAAACATGGTAACTGATTCCCAAAATGATTGCTGTGTGACTAATGGATCAATTGACTAATTGTTGCAGCTTGGTATTCTTGGTTGATGAGGCATTCAGTTGACTTAGCTTTGCTAAATTACAATAATTCTTATGTTAATAAACAGACCGCAGTAAAAAAAAAATAGAAAAAAATCAATATAAACACAAAGAAATGAACAGAGATGAAGCACAGACACACACACACACACACACACACACACACACACACACGCACACACTCCATGAGGGCATTATTAGTCCAAATCAATAAATCAGTCCTCTAATAAAAAGCCAATTGCAAGTGGAATGCTGTGTAAAAGGTAAATAAAAACAGAATGTGATGATGTGCAAATCATGTAAACCAATATTTAATTGGAAATAGAACAAAGACAACATATCAACTGTTGAAATGCTGAAACTGAAATACATTCGGTTCAAAAGCGATCATCCGTTATGGGGTGGGGGGGCATTAGTGCCCATGGCTTGGGTAGCTTGCACATCTGGGAAGGCTCCATTAATGCTGAACGGCATATACAGGTTTTGGAGCAACATTTGCTGCCATCCAGACAACGTCTTCTTCAGAGAAGGACTTGAATATTTCAGCAAGACAATACCAAACCACATTCTGAGAGTATTACAGCAGCATGGCTCTGTAGTAGAAGAGTCCAGATGCTAAACTGACCTGTCTGCAGTCCAGACCTGTCACCCACTGAAAACATCTGGAGCATCATGAAACTGAAAATTCGACAAAGGAGACCCCGAACTGTTGAGCAGTTGAAATCCTATATCAGACAAGAATGGAACATTTCACTATCAAAACTCCAGCAGCTGATCTCCTCAGCTCCTGAACGTTTACAGAGTGTTGTTAAAAGAAGAGCTGATGAACACAGAGGTAAACATGACCCTGTCCCAACTTTTTAGAAACATGTTGCTGCATCAAATTCAAATTGAGCAGATATTTTTCATAAAACAATAACATTTCTCAGTTTGGTCAATGTGGTTCGGCTGCAACGACATAAAATTTCCTATCATTGGCATAGAAAAAAACCCATAAAAGCATAATTTATATTTTATTTTATTTTATTTTTTCATAATTACATCTTTTCACCAATTTTGTACTGTTTTGCAAATGATTTGTTGGCCTTGAAATACCTTCCCAGGCCACAGGTTGGGAACCACTGGTTTAAAGGTTTCAAATGTCACAGAATTAAAAACATCTTTACTGGACAAATTTAACCTCAGTTGATATTAATACAGAAATTTAAATAAAAAACCTGCTATCACCTGGCTGAGCTCAGCTGATTAGACAGTTCTATAATCAATCCAAACAGGTATCGTCTTTGAAATTACTTTATAATGCTCCCCTCTCCCTGGTGGAGTCAGGAGCACTGTTCTTACTGCCTGCGTCATTAAGAAATGAACATAATTCATAAAATAAATTAGCCACAAGTACAACTGATTTGTTTGTTAATTTCAGATATAATTTTATTCTGAAAATCCTGTCAGCACCAGCCTGAGCAGCACAGGCACAGACAGGTGAGCTGCAGGCTCTCAGGTGAGCTCTGATGTCCTAGAGGAAGATCTTTACATAACTTCAGGAGCTACAAGAAGTTCTCTGATATAATTTAAAGACGAGACTGAGCATCATGTGGCTCTGTCATGAAACTGTTGCCCAGCTCACCAAAAAGAAAGGACAGAGCTACAGAATCTCAGCTGAGATTTGAAAATGGCCCACAGCAGATAGTTGGTTCAAACAGAGCAGCACATCAACAGGGTTTTATACATTTATATTCTTGTAACATTTTCTTGAAAATCTATCACATCAAGATTTCTATTAATTAAAAAAAGTAAAATATTTATTTAGAAAATTGGAGAAACAAAAATCATGATACAAATCCAGTTTCAGGCAAGTTATTTCAGCAAACACTTATTCAGTTCAAGTAAGCTTTTGTGTGAACATGTGCATATGAATGAGAAACGAGAGACAAAGAACAAGTGTGCATGTTATTTTGGCCATCTGTCCCTAGCAAAGACGAACCCACAGCAAGGCCTTGACTTTACTGCTGGCTTTACCCTCACATCTCTCATCAGTCATGCTTTAGTTGCAGCAGGCAGCTGTTTTCAGCAAAAAATCATAATGAACCCACTGTCCTTGACCTGCCCTGCACCAAGTGAAAAACAATGTTAGCAACCCAACATAATGGAGTGTTTAACAGCTACACAACCAGATATTTCCCCCGGGAGTAAATGGAGAACAAATCAGAGATTAATGAGGAGTGAATATTGGGCATACATTCATAATATGGATAGAAACAAGACTCCAAATGATTGATAATGTTGTTCTGTATCTGCTGGGGGTGTAAAAAAGTAACTGTTTGCTACCACATGAGCCATAACAACTGTAGGAAGTGATTATGTCAGCGTTTTTGCTGTTCTGCCCTCCGGTCGGCAAAAATCTGTTAATGCAGGTTTAAACAAACCCAAAAGTGACTAACTGCCTGACCAGCAAAAACACTGAACTGATCTAGCTGAACTTGAAAGATTAGCTCGCTAACCTGCTTGGTTAGCTTAATGGTTGGAGCACATTTTTTAGCAAGCAGCAACTAAACACTAGTACCAAGTACAAAGTTATCACGCATTTGCAATTAGCCAGAGAACGACACAATCACAAAATCACAGAATCCCAACTAATGTCAGTTAAAATGAGAATATTCAAATTTCTTTTTAGGTTCTTGATTTTTGACCACTGATGGAAGCAGATGTCAGATGTCTTCTCACCAGTAAGCGAATATATACATATATTATTATTATGTGATTTGAACATCTAGCCGTCTGCATTTTCAGTTACACACAATGTATCTGCAGCAAATAGCAGAGTAGGCAGCAGAACAAAACCTTATATCTTTATTTGATGTCATGCACAACAACATTACAGCAACATATCCCCCTCCACTTTTTATTCTGTCTAAAAAAAAACACAACACCAGCAGTGGTCCTCTGTTGTCATGGTTCCAGTCTTTAAATAACAGTCTCACTCTCATTATTCAGCCTCAACGAATCCTTTCGCTTTTAGACTGGACTCTCACATTGAATTCACTCTGCAGTTCATTGTAGATTTGATGGAGCAACAGTTTTTTTTTAATCTATGGCACATCAGAAGGCTGACACATTACAGATATTTTAAGGTGTTACTGAGTGAAATTAGGAAAGGAGTTCCTGGAGATAGATAACTACTTGAAGAACACCACTTATTTCACATTTGCATTCAAATTCACATCAGTATTTTACTTTCTGGATCAGTGCATTTACATTTACTCATTTGGCAGAAACTTTCATCAAAAGCGACTTACAAGTGCACTTTAAGTGCAATGCTTATATGGATGACCACAGTCTGGTATTGTGGGTGGTGCTGAGTGATTTCTCCCCTGCTTTGCATATAAATATGTATCTGCTACATTTTATAAACCCTTTTCAGACATGGAATACATACATTTAGTGGCTTTCTGTTATAGTGATGGATTTTTATCAGTCAGACATGTCTTCACATCAGTGTTTGTCATTGCTTCATACAGACTTTGAAAGCACATGGTGTATGTAAAGCATTTGCTGGATATTTATTTATTAATCTATGCAGTTGGCATGGATGAAAGTTTAACTTAAGGAGGCAGCGGGTCTGTTACTGTACTGTGGTTGTACAAGTTTTTTGGCCTGACTGCAACAGCGGGCCAGCCCTATGATCTGAATGGCCCTGACTGACTCACTGACAGCCTGAGTGATCACATTTCCACCATTGGTCAGCTGAAGGCCTCGTCACTGAGCTGGAATTTCTGGCGCAAACAGGTTCAGTTAGGGGTGTGTTTACAGCCTGCACTGTTGCCAACTTAGATGAACTTAGAACAACTTACACTGTGTCTATATTTAGAAGCTTTTTTTTTTTACAAGACTGGGTATATACCTGGTACATGGCTGGACTGTGCATGGGTGCCAACAGGGCGCTTAGGGCTACACCTCTTGTTAGAGGCAGTCTACTTAGCTGCTCTGGTTTCCTGCAGGTGCTCAGGAACTGCAGGGAAGTGGAGGACCGCTTCCAATACACTGAGACTTGCCTTCGTTATGGAAAATAAGCTGCTTTCACTACATGTATCATTATAACCAAAGGAGCCAGAGGAATAACTAAGCATAAAACACACTGAACAGAGAGCAGGAGAGAGGGAGGGAGAGAGAGAGAGCTCTAAACCAAAGAAGCTAGCAGAACTGAACAGCATATAAACAAGGGAAACGCTGGCAACTCAAAAGGAGACAAAACACTTACTGCAGCACAGCAATAAAAGCCCTGTGTGGGGACAAACATGGTCGACGTGCAGCTGCAGGAGAGTGGTGTGGAAATGGCTGATGAGAGCAGTGACAGGTAAATTGATCAGCTGATTGCAATCTAATCATACTTTTCTTTAAGTGTAGTAGCACGCTGGACCACACACAAGGACACACCTAGTATTGTTCCCTCTTTTGTCTTGGTCACACTGCAACATGGAAATTATTTTTAGATCAGTTTTGGCCAGTAACACAGTACTGTGTAACACATTACAGTGATGTGATTACTTTTTTACATTTTGAAATTCAATTATGACATTGCAGGCACCAATCTCAGTGACACACCATTATTTTGACATTTGGTGGTCTGCTTGTTCGCGCTCTTGCTGTTAGATGGAGGGTTAATATCAGCTTGGTGTTCAGTGGGTGGTTCAAGATAGTGTTCTAGGCTGGCTGATGTGCCAAATGTTAGACGCCAGGTATGCGTACATTCAAGAGTCACTTTTTTTTTGGAGAGTTGGAGGGTGTGAAATTACACTTCTGAGGTTGAGACATCAGGAGAATACATAGCCCACTTCTGTGTGCAGTCACTGAGGCTACAGTTGTAACTACAATGTCATTTCCACATGTGTTAAATACAAAAGATGCAACTAGTGGGTGTGGATGATTTGGGATGGAAAACTTGGAATGCCAGAGACACACTAGATGCTGCATGTGTTCACACTGGCTGCTTTTATGGCCGGTCGTGGCCACTGTCAGCTCTATCTGTCTGCATAGAGTTTGCAGGATACTTGAATGTTGAATTTCTCTTCAATTTCAATTAATTTCTGATTTATTTTTGACAGAAAGTGTCCGTAAAATACCACTGTCTCCACATGCTGCGGCTGAAATGGTTATGGTTCATGGTGTCACTTTTGTAATGTAATATTGCTAGCTCTTTTCTCTGTCTGTCCTTTCCACAAGATGCACACATCACATGTGAAAAATAGGCGAGACACCGAATCTCTAGATCATGCGACGCAGCCACGTCAGAGAGATGTGCGTCTCATTCATTAACATGAACAAGACATTCTGCAGCCGCCACGCTCACGTGACACATCCAGTGTGTC
The DNA here is from genome assembly GCF_046630095.1 of Trachinotus anak. NCBI lineage: Eukaryota > Metazoa > Chordata > Actinopteri > Carangiformes > Carangidae > Trachinotus > Trachinotus anak. The sequence goes on from NW_027273884.1 coordinate 4,222,209, forward strand.
TCTGGTCTTAGCTGTCTAATTCATTTCATTCCTTTTTCTAATAGAATAACATAAATGCTGCATTTCTTCCTCGCTGCTAAAGAGGTGAAATTATTGTCACCATAAAAGCCTAAAAACTTGAGTAATACAATTCTGTTTCAGAGTAAAATACAAGTGGCAACCCACCGTGACGTCACCCATCGGTTTGTGAACTGCCGTGTTTTGAAGCCTTGAGTTTGCAATTTGGCCGTCGCCATCTTGTGTTTTTTTGTTTTTTTGAAACCAGTAGAAACTATATTTGAATGAGAAGGTGGAGCTGAGGAGTGATCATTCAGTCAGCTTGGTGTTACAGAACTAATGCTATTATATGCTCCACAGCAATGCTGACACTTTGCCAAACAAATTCATAATATTGGTAGCAGCAAGTCAGTCAATGTTATCATGGTACTGGAGTCGATCACTAATGAAAACGGATATGTAACATAAATTGCATCGCGTTACTTACACATGGAGGAGAAGAAAAGCCAGTTCTCAAGCTGGAGGCCTTCAGCAGCTCATAGGGTTCTCCATCTCAGTAAAGTCAGAGCAGTATTGACTCCATGGTTGGACTGGGGAAAAAATACAGCCTTGTACTGCTAGGACCGCGGTCGACCAAATGAAACTGAAGAGCCAGTAAAGACATTGATGGAGCTGGCAAAAACCTAGAAAACTTTCTAGATGACAGTCCAGCCTAATGGAATTTGAGCCAGTACTTTCATGGCCAGCCTGTCTGTGCTCTGGTTTCTCTCTGTCTTTGTTGGAGGCCTTTTTAGACAAAAAAGTGATTTCTTCAATGGTGGACTTCTGAAATTCTGGTCACTGTCACCTGAAGGCTGCATACTGCACTGTGTCAGCTCACATGTAGGCGGTGCCTGTGTGTTTGAATGTAGGAAGGGCTAATGGTTTAACAGGAAGGACTCATGCATACATAGATGCACCAGCATGTATGCTTTCCCAAAGTGGTTATCAAAACTGAAAATAGAGAAACTACAGCACGTGTAAAGGGGGAGTGACTTCAGTCAGAATCAGAATCAGAATCAGAATTGGAATCGCCTTTATTGTCATTTTACATAGTACAACGAAATTTGAGCACTGCTCCCTTGGTGCAAACAATGGTAATTAAATAAAATAAACAAAAACCTAAAGAGAGCACAAAATTAAAAATAAAGGAGGTATAAAAAGGCAGGTAATATGTACAGATATTTACACGTGGTAAGAATGAAAAACCTGATTATTACACTTTAGGCCCAGTTTTATTGCACAGGTAATTGGTAGTTATACAATGTGATCATCCGGTCATATGGATTTCTTTATGTCTTTGTTGACTGCAGTGATAGCCCTCAGGAAGAAGCTATCCCTGAGTCTGTTGGTCCTTGTTTTGTGTGACCTGTACCTTCGGCCCAATGGTAACAGGTCAAACAGGTGGTTACAGGGGTGGGAGGGGTCCTTGATGATGTTGCCAGCTCTGCTCAGACAGCAAGATTTGGCAATGTCCTCCAGGCTGGGCAGAGAGCAGCCAGTGATCTTCTGGGCTGTGCAGACGACCCTCTGTAGTGCTCTCCTGTCAGCTGCTGAGCACCCCGCGTACCACGCTGTGATGCAGTACGCCAGGATGCTCTCTATGGTGGCTCTGTAGAAGGTCACCAGCAGCCTCTCCTCCAGGTTGTTCCTCCTGAGCACTCTCAGGAAGTGGAGACACTGCTGGGCCTTCCTCTCCACCGCCGAGGTGTTCGCAGTCCAGGAGAGGTCGTCGGATATCTGCACACCCAAGAAACTCATGGTGTGGACTCTTTCCACACAGTCCCCGTGGATGTAAAGTGGGGCCGGGTCTTCTCCGCCCTTCCTGAAGTCCAAAATGAGTTCTTTAGTTTTTGTGGTGTTCAGTTGGAGGTTGTTAACCGAACCCAGTCTATGCTCAGGACATCATTACTCCATTATATCTACTATACTATCTACTAGAATTTGTTGTTTAAAATCTCATTTACAGAACTTTTAAAGTAAAGCAGTCCAATTTATTAAAAATCATCTTGTTGCATTTTTGTACTTTTGATGAAAGAAGGACTTTAGAAGTCAGTATTTTGAGGAAATGACTGTCAATTGAACTTTTTTCAGCATGTGTGATTAAAGATACATGTTATGTTGCAAGCTCTTGGATTTTATCCGTGTCAGTGTTATCTGGTGCAAAAACAGTTCACTCTGGAGCCACTGGGGACAACAACTAGTGTGTTATTTTTGTGGTTTTCATTTTGATATAGAATGCACAATTTCATAGGAATGTCTCATTTTTTGTGTCTGACATTGGTACAGTGGATCTCTTTTATTGTGACATCTTTACTTGAGTGAAAGTGAAACCCATGGCACCATTTTGATCAGTGTCAACCCGTGTAGCTTTCTTTGAGTTTCCTGAAAAGTACTCCGTCGGAGTGAATATCACATCAGTGTTGGCAAGAAAGGCTTCAGTGGTCTCAATTTAACTGGGAATATACAACCACTGTCTAAATGGAATGAGAAACACTTACGTGTCTTCTCTGTAGATTCAACAGTCCATCTGACAGCTGAATTATGGATCTTGAAAATTAATCTGTAAAAGCGGCAAGGCATTGTCCTTTTAGACATTTCTTTTCAATTTGCTGGTCTGATGCATACCAAGCACTCCGCCTTGCCTGCTCAATGATTGCTTTGTACCTCTCCTCAGCCCCCACTCACTCACAGCTGGTCACTTCGTCTGGTTTCTAGGGCAGCTCGCCTCTTTCAGAGAATGTGTTTTTAAATGGCACCACTGGAGACTCTTTATGTCTCACTTTTTTAGTTTTGCAAAGCACTACTTGTTCAATAATGCATGTTCTCCCTGTAAAGGCCACTGCTGGCAGGGGGTGACGAGGTTGTTCTGTCTGGTGTGTTGTGTGATCATGTACTGATCTATGTGTACGCTCCAATTTATGACACACATACTGTAACAGAAGGTGAGACAAAGTTCAGACTATACAAGCCTCGTGGAAGCATTCTGACCAGACCTTAATGATACTTTGGTCTTTGGTACCTTTGGAATTCTTGTGGGGACAAAAAAAAAAAAAACAAATAACAAAAGCTTACAATTGTTAAATGTAACAATTCAGGTTTTGAGAAACAAGTGCATATATTATCTATAAATATATAATTTGATTACAACCAGATCGGTGGTTAGTCTTAAGCCATTCATGCATGAACAAGAAGTGTTTACATTCTTCATTAGACATGAAAAAATAAATATTTTGACATTTTTTGGGTTACATATATTTTTCATACATTTTTTGGCATGTCCACTCTAAATAATTAAATAATAAAAATATTGTCTAGAAAATAAACCAATAAAAAAGAGTGATGCCTACATTTGGCATGTTGCAGCTTCTCACATGTGAGGATTTAATACTTTTCTTTGTCGTCTGATAGTCAACTGAATATTTTGGGGTTTTGGAGTGCTGGCTGAATGAAAAAACCCAATTAGAACACATACTGGGTCTACAGCTGAGGGAAATTTTAATTAGCAATTTTTGCTATTTTATGCTTGATGATTAAAAAAAATTGTCAAAATGATTAGCAGATTAACTGATAATGGAAATGATCTCCGCAAATAAAATTTTTTAATTTCTTCTTTAATGTTCTTGAAATGTACATTAGTTCCTCTGTTCTATCATCTACGAGGATTGGCAATGCACCTTGGGGCACAGAGCAACAAGACACAGACAGATGTACTTCGTTTTTTGTGTGCATGCGACATTGCATAGTAATGCTTGATGTCCACTTTAGTTGACAGATAATCAAATGTAATTGATTGTAGCAATTAGAAGTTATTTGTTACCACTATAATTTTGTTACCTGTAAGAGTCTTCGGTGGGTGGACTGGACAGATATTCCAGAGGTGTGTTGCATACAAGTGATGTACCTATGAATCTGTGAGACCAAAGGATGATCGTCACTACCGTCTAAATAGAATGATAACCTTCGTTCCACCTACTTCTGAGACCTTATGTAAACAAAATCATGCCCATGGCCCCTGAAGCTATAAAAGCTAACCTTGAATGCCTCAGAGTGCTTCTAGCATCAAGGATAGTGACAGTCATCCATCATCTCACAGATCCATAGTTACATCCATAACCACAGCACAACCCCACTGACCGCGAACAGCAGTAAAAGCAAACCCAAGCCCCCAGAAAGACAGGGGCAGAATCAGTACGCGAAAGTACCTTACAGGTCCACACTTACCTCACCAACTACAAAAAGTAATATCGGGTATAATAGAGCTACAACAACAACTTGCAATTAAAGTAGTTCACAATGTATTGCTGTTGGCAATTAGTACAAATAATATGGAGCCATAGCTGGTATGCTAGCTAACTATCTCTGCCTAATAAACAATGCAATAATAGCTTGACACTACCTCTCAATATAATGCAAAGCACCACAATTCACAGGGACACAAGGCACCTGCACTGCACGGGTGATGCATTGACTGGTGGAACAGCAAAAGTAAATCAATCCCTTACCTGTACCTGGTCTGTGAGATGAGAAAGGCAAAGGAGATGAGCCAGAAGTTAGCCCTGCTTTTATAATGCGGTTAGTTACAGGGGGTCATGTGCATGATGGAGTACAAAAAAAGTTTTGTCTCCAGTTACTTATAATCGAGGTAGTTTAGGTTATAATCGATGGAATCTGCATCAACATTAGGTTTACATGAACTGAATGACTTTCATGGTGGAAAATAATTGTGATGACTTTTAAAACGAGTGAGTAAAATAAGCAAAATAACATAATATTCTGTTGCTTATAACTTTCTCTCTGAATGATCACATTGATTAGATCGATAAACAGGTGAGATGTTGTTACTTGCTTTAGGATTTCTGCCAGTTGCTCCCCTGCCAGTGCCTTTTAGGTCAGCTGCAGGATCATCAGCTGCAGGGTCGTCAGCTGGAGGCTGCTGTTCACTGATGTTTTGCCTCCTATTCCAGCACATCTCCCAGCAGGGGGGCAGTGGCATCTGGGGACATCTCTCCCTGCCACCCTCTGCAGCTGCCTTTACTGAGGTGTTCAGGCCCCAAGCGTTGTGCGTCCTCTGTAGCCGAAGTCAGCAGCTGGCTTTCTCCACCTCCTCTTCTATCTCCTTTACAATTTTCTGCAGGTTTGACCCTGTCATGCTGGCACCTTTGAACAGTTGGATTACTGATCCTCCTACGAATCCTAGGCAGCCCATCTCCACAGCGTACATGTTGGCTTTCCAGCCCGTGTAGCATTCTGCTACCAGCTCGGTGTACTTTTCATTTTCTATCGTGGGCTGTTGACATGCCCTCTTCTCATGGGATGGTGAGCTCTACCATCAGGACCCTCTTTCACCATTGCAGACCACATCACGATGTCCAGCTGCAGAGTGGTTGTTGTGTAACTTCTCTCGGGGAGACCAGATGCCTTTTCAGGTTCACCAACATTTGCTCTTTACCTGGCCTGAGTGTATGGCCTCTCTTCTGCGCTGGTGCTTGTGTGGGGCTGTCTGGCATGATGAATGCTGAGATGGAAAGCTTTGCTGTTTCTTTTGTGCAGTTTTCTGCAACCCTACGTCTCTCTCTGGCTTTGGCCAGCTTCATAAGGACTTGGTCGTGGTGCCACATGAAGCGTCCCGGGGTTAGTGCCATCTTGCGTCATCGTCATCATCTTCATCTTCATCATCATCATCATCATCATCATCATCATCATCATCAATTTATGGCCAAAATCAAAGCCCAGTCTTTGTCATGAATTTATGTTCGGTGAGTTTGACAGAAATCATTGCGGTTAAATCATTGTGAGCATGTTAACATGTTAATTGTAACATACTATACATTTGAGAGGCAGACATAAAAAGTTGGGGGTGGGGCTGATACCCCCAAAGCAACTCTAATGACAATAAACTAAATTTCATTCATCTTCATTATAGTTGGGTCTAGGCAAACTAATTTCTCAAAACCTGACAAATGATAAAATTACGGTAAATATCACTAGAAATAAGTGAAAGAATATGTTTTGACGATTTTGGTTAAGCAGTCCTTTTAAAGACTGAATTCTTTGACTGCTCTAGTGCTGTTACACAATCATTGTCATATGTGTACTTCCTCATACAGTAGATGTAACATAACAAATGTTTTTCCTCCCTTTTGGTTTGGATGTCATGATCATTGCTTTGACTGATAATCCTCAGATAAATGTATACTACAGCAGCCAGGAAGCTGGGGAGCAATCATCACTTCATACATTTTGATGAACATAGTTCAACAAATTAAATAAGCCTGTTAATCATTCCGTAAGGAATAAAAGCCCCTTCAGCCATAACAAAAACATAACTTAGTGATTCTTAAGAAAGCCCAGCTGCGGATAATGTGTTCATAGCTCCACTGTTCTGGGCTTTTCTAAATATCATTGAGGACATGAAGGAAAATCAATCATATGGTTGAGCTAGCTTCTTATTCACATTCATTTCTTCCAAATTGCTCTTTAAAATGTCACCGGCTGCAGAGCTACTGCAAGCAAGCAAAATCTTTCCTTGAGGGGAGGATGGGAATAGGATAGTCCATGGTTTACTTTTGGCCATATAGCTGCATTTCCAGCACTCTGAACGCCTGGGGATAACTAAAAGTAAAACTGATTGGGAAGGAAGCTTGTTCTTTGCTTGAAGGCAGGTTTTTTTTTTTTTTTTTTTTTTTTTGGTTGAACTGCTATGCACCAGCTATATATTCACATTTCTCATTAACATATTCCAATTCCAGCATTAGTGTGCATATCCTCAGAATAGAGTGCATGTAAAGATGAAAGTCATATCAATGTTCTTTCATTTATTAATATGCTATTTAATTATATAAATTAGCTGTATATTATTTTTTATATTTTCATTATCATCTTCCCTAATCATATGATAATAAATTAGTCTAATTTGAAAACCTTTCACCTACCTCTGAGCCTGGGGCTGCATGTTACACATTTTACATGATGTTCCTGTTTGTCCCTCCTGAGTGTGTTTCCATGGTCTGGGAGGTAATAGGTTTGACTCACCCACTTGGATACAAGACCTTCTGGTTTGTGCTGTGGTCTGCTCCTGGCTCAGAGTGTCCTGCTCTTCTCTTCATATAGTCAATTCAGATTATTTTACAGGTCAAAGGGTTTTCCAAATTATTACAGAATACAAAGCAACAAATTAAACAATTCACCCTTGCTGGAATATTTTAGGGTGACAACTCAATATAGGCCTATTTCATGGCAGGAAAACCACAGGTCTAAATAATAAAATTAATAACGGCTGAATAACATTCCATTCAGTTTCATAGTCACAATATTGTGAATGATGGCTGGCTGTCACACGTCCTGACTTCCTAGGATGGAGCCCTGGTTACTGTTAAATACCTGTGATTTTTCCCACTGTGACAATTCAAAGTAGCAAGGTTTCCATACTAAACAGTAGCACTAATTTCAACCAAATTTCAACCACTAATTTTTCAGTCGTGTGTCAATAATTTATTGTAGAAGAGGGTACAACAAGATGACATTAAAAAGGTCCAGTCAAGCCTCAAATTGTTGAAAACAATGTTTCATGTATTAATTTAGTTACAGGCTCCATATCACTGCACATGGACCTGATGTTTCCATCTGCTGCCATTTTCAGTCTCTTCAGTGGACATTTTGTCTGAAACCACTGTACTTCGTACAAATCAGCCATGTGTAAAAACTTTTTTGTGATATTTTGTGATATTTTGATATGAACCTGAACTTATTAACTTAACTTGATTAATTGTAGCTGGGCTTCAGCCATGGTTTTGTTTACAGGATTAGAAGTTATAATATACCCTCTGTGCAAGTCTACTTCTTCAGGGCAGACTGGAGGCTACCGTGAGCTGCTCAGGGCTAGCTGGTTAGCAGGCTAACTTCAGTAGAACAAACGACGTAATAAACAAGAGTTAACACTGGCGTTGCTTTCAAGTGTAGACAGCTCTTGGCAAGTAAAGGAATGAAGTTTGATGCTGAACTCACAATATTTCCTCTAGACTGGTAATAAAACAACTGTTGATGCTAACTTTGGCTAAATAGCTCCTTTCAGTCTCTTGTGAACTTTATGTGTTAGATGCTGTAACAGGCTGCACAGGGAAAACTCCCCAGGAACGGGTGTATTAGCACCTGTTTTGGGACTGAACTGGATTTAGGTTTATTGCATGTTTTCTTGGTTTGTTTCTTCTTCTCGCTCAGTCTGTGTGATAGTTTAGGAAGTGTTCTTCGTGTAATATAGAACATGGAAGTTTGTTATGGTTGTGAAAGAATTTGAGAAATGAATTATTTCTACTGTTTATGATGTGTGGTCTCCCTCTCTCTTGCTGAGGTATTATATCCCAGTGTTGAGGTAAAGGGATTGTGTTACAGATGACTGTTCTGTAAACTCTGACAAGCTACTCTAAAGTTAACTTTAAATGCACTGCAGCAGAGTGAACCCACTGCTCTAAGTCATGGTTTAAAAAAACGTATTTCAAGGTAAAGAAATAGCTGAAATTGCTTAAAAATTTCCATAATTGCATTCTAAGCATTCTTATAAAAGTTTAAGCTTGTAGAAGGAATTTGGCAGGCAAATGTCAAATGATGGTTTCATCAACAGCTATTTGCACTGCTGAACTGCTGAGGCTTAGCTATTTGAAATTCCAGTCTTTCACAGCATTTCCCCTCATATTATCATAGATTTCTGTTTTTATTCATGATTAATTCATATGTTCTGCAACAAACACTCTGTTTCTGTAGCTATATAGTCCTGTAATGATAATCTCACCATTACAATCAAATTCCTGTGGAGAGTTTAGCTGAGAGGAAAAGAAACTGTGGGGTTAAGTGTGTATCTGTCCAAGTTAAGATCAGCAATGAATGAAGAGGACAAACCTAAATTATTCATATGCTGACTACCTTTTCATTCATCTCTCAGAACCAGAAAGTGCTTCACCTCTGCAGGAGTTAATAATAGCTCCTTTAAAGAAGTAAAAGAGGGCAGAAGAGTCCAAACTGCTGAGGCTCAGAGAGAATATTAGCCAGTCTACCCTTCACCTGAAGATACTGGACATGCTGGTGTGATTCACCACGCCAAACACAGTCTTAGAGCATGTGGTTTATTGTGTCTACGGCAAGGAATTCACCAAATAAACTATACCATTAATAACGGTTGCAGCTGATGCATTTTTTTTTTAAATGTCTGTTTAAATGCTCTGAATTCCATAGTTGTGACTGAAGGATTATTTTATGATCTTATCATCTAGATTTAATCTTTGATCTTTAATACATCACATAAAGAATTACTGTATCATTGGGGTCAGTTTTGACACATCATCCACCCCACTGTCTGCCACCACCTTTGCTGTCACTCCACTGTCAGCTATCAAATAAAAGTAATAAGAATAACATTTAAAAAATATGTTTGATACCAGTTTATAGATAGGTATTAAAACCCTGTTTCCAAAAAAGTTCGCAAACTGTGTGAAATGCAAATAATAATTACTTAATAATTCAATTGCAAATAGAACAAAGACAACATATCAAATGTTGAAAGGCTGAAATGTTATTGTTTTATGAAAAATATCTGCTCAATTTGAATTTGATGCAGCAACATGTTTCTAAAAAGTTGGGACAGGGTCATGTTTACCTCTGTGTTCATCAGCTCTTCTTTTAACAACACTCTGTAAACGTTCAGGAGCTGAGGAGATCAGCTGCTGGAGTTTTGATAGTGAAATGTCCCATTCTTGTCTGATATAGGATTTCAACTGCTCAACAGTTCGGGGTCTCCTTTGTCGTATTTTCAGTTTCATGATGCTCCAGATGTTTTCAGTGGGTGACAGGTCTGGACTGCAGACAGGTCAGTTTAGCATCTGGACTCTTCTACTACAGAGCCATGCTGCTGTAATACTCTCAGAATGTGGTTTGGTATTGTCTTGCTGAAATATTCAAGTCCTTCTCTGAAGAAGACGTTGTCTGGATGGCAGCATATGTTGCTCCAAAACCTGTATATGCCGTTCAGCATTAATGGAGCCTTCCCAGATGTCCAAGCTACCCAAGCCATGGGCACTAATGCCCCCCCACCCCATAACGGATGCTGGCTTTTGAACTGTGCGCTGATAACAAGCTGGATGGTCCCTCTCCTCTGTAGCCTGGAGGACGCAGCATCCATGATTTCCAAAAAGAATCTGAAATTTTGATTCATCAGACCACAGGACAGTTTTCCATCTCACCTCAGACCATCTTAAATGAGCTCAGGCCCAGAGAAGTCAGCAACGTTTCTGGATCATGTTTAGATATGGTTTCTTCTCTGCATGGTAGAGTTTCAACCTGCATTTGTGGATGAAGCGACAAACTGTGTTCACAGACAGTGGTTTTCAGAAGTGTTCCTGAGCCCATGCAGTGATTTCCACTATAGCATCGTGTCTGTTTTTAATGCAGTGCAGGACCTAAAGATTGTCCCTTTGGCTATAGAGATTTCTCAGAATCTTTTAATGATATTATGAACTGTAGAGGCTGAAATTCCCAAATTCTTTGCAATTTTATGTTGAACATTATTCTTAAACTGCTGCGCTATTTGCCCACGCAGTCTTTCACAGAATGATGAATCTCTCCCAATCTTCACTGCTCAGAGACTCTGCCCCTCTGGGAGGCTCTTTTTACACCTAATCGTCTACTGACCTGTTGCCAGTTAACCTAATTAGTTGTTTGATTAGGTGTTTTTTTTTATTTTGTTTTTTTGTAGCATTACACAACGTTTCCAGTCTTTTGTTGCCCCTGTCTCAACCTTTTTGAAACGTGTTGCTGGCATCAAATTCAAATTGAGCAGATATTTTTTTGCACATCATTGGATTCTGTTTTTATTTACATTTTACAGAGTGTCTTGACTTTTTTGGAAACAGGGTTGTACAAGACATTTTCTGTCTGTCTTGCATCTTGGGAAATTCAGTTTGAAATTCATGCTGTGAGACTGCATTTGCCTTGATCTTACAGCACTTTAAAACTCAAGATGTAAGTGTAAAATGTCTTCAAAAGCTGAAGGAATGTCTCTTCTTTGACAGGCTAAATAAAACATTAATGGCCACAATGCTTTGTTGGCATGAACACATTAACCTCTCCATTGCCTGGGAAACCATTTACTGTGACTATAGAATCAATGGATATAATCAATGTGCATTTGCAGCACTGCATCATGTGGAAAAATCCTTTGTCCCAAACCACTGAGGTTCCTCTTATCATTTGATGTTCAAAGTTATTTTAAGGCTGCCCTCCTCTCATTGCTGAACATCTTTTTGTCCCAGTGTTTTCTGAGCTGTCTCCTGTGGCTAACACCCACTCTGGCAGAGAATTGATAACAGCTTGAGGATTAACTTCAGAGGCGCACTGCGTGTGCTGGGGGTCCCCAAGTCCCTCAGCTAAAGCATGGAGTCAAGAGAGGACAAAGCCTTGTCCCCAGGTGGCAATGGATGTCAAAGAACCAGCTCTGGAGGATACTGATTATTGTTAGTGTACATCCCTGTTTTAATTCTTTTTAGCAGAGCTATGAATATCCGTCCAGCAGTCATGAAGCTATTAATCCTAAAGAAAGATTCATTTTGTCACTTGACGATGCCCAGTATAAATGTCAAGACCGTCAGCTGCAGAAACAGACTATCTGTGGACAACATGGCTAAACATAAAGCTCAAAAAGCCAGACATAGTTTGCTGCAATCATCAGGACTTCAGCACTCAGACATTACGGTCTCTTTGTTTTTGCCACTCTTCTCTGCTGCAGCTTCTTTGTGACCACTATTACTTACTGTTGCACAACAGCTATTATACTTTGTTTTACCTATAGACTCTATATAAAGATGGACGTAGCCTTCGTGACGTCATCCATTGGTTTCTGAAAAGCGGATTTGAAGCCCAGAGTGGGCTGCCCTGCCATCATCATCTTGGCAGTGCCTGACTTCCACTAACTCCCAGCTGATCCAAAAATGAGAGAAGAGGTGTGGCATGTGTGGAGCTGAGACTTTTGTCCATGCTGGTTTAATAACTGTGGCAAGCATACGTTCCCATTAGCATTGTTAGCACAGCTGGGCTCTTACTTGAAGGCTAACCCAAGGCTAATTCATTTGCTGGCTAATTGGCTGAGCTAACAAGCCAGGTATGGTGAGCACAGGTACCTGCTAATTAGTGCTAACATAAAGATGAAATAATACTAGAATTTCAATCACATCAAAGAACAGGAGCACAAACTTCCTCACATTCTTTTAGTCACTCAACTGAACAGTAAGCCATATTATCTGTGCGACATAAAAATCCTCCTAAAGGCGTCAACACCACAAACATGGTCGAGAGGTCACGCACAGTTAGCTGAGGTGACGCCGCGCAGCTAGCAGACTGTGACGGCACCCACCTGTCACTCAAAGCAGCGATGCCCTCAATTATGCAAAACTTTGAGCCTTAATAAAATTTATATGGGTGAGAATAAAATTTCACCCCTGAAGAGTTGTCATGGAGGAAGAAATTAGCAAAAAAGACCAAAACCGTTTTTTGTACCAGGCTGCAAACATGTTTATTCCTGCTGTCAGTTTATGGGGATTGACTGGCTTTTGCAGCCAACCTCAAGTGGCCTTTCGAGAAACCACATTTTTTGGCACCTATGTGTTGGCTTCATTTTTCAGTCCCAGAGATTACCACTCAGTTTTACCACATAACCTTGTACTTTTGCCCAGGTAATAAAGAGGGCATTTTAATGGCAGCAGACAACATGTGTCACTAGTGCTTTGGAGGATACACACAGCACTTTTATATGTAGATCCTGTAGCATGTCCTTAATGCATGTGTTGTCAGCAGAAGAGGAAAACTGCCTGTTATTCCAACTTGGGTCCTCCCCATGTAGTCATACCACATAAATAACCTAAATTTGTTACTTTTATTATATGACATAGTTTTAGCAGTTTGTTAACAACTGAAAACAGTACAAGCAAATGTGTATAGCTCCTTTTAATGAAGTGAATTAAATTTAATATTTGATTTCATTTCAGTGTAACTGTCAGTGACAGAGAATTTCAGAGTGGCTCTGTGAGTTGAAATTACAAGTAGAAGACTAATGTGATTTTTTTTTCCCATTTAGCTGCTTGTAATTACCATCTTAATGATATGGCATTAATATGGCATTAATTATAGACAGTTAGCTAGTATGTGGATTTTCAATTTACAGACACTGAGGGATACCATATATAGAGTGTGATTGGTATCCAATCTGTAGCAGTGCAGAAACCATCCTATTAACATGGTTTTATCTCTGAGCAGTTATTGTTCCTGTGACATTACAGAGATGCATAAACATGAAAGTCACCTTCTAGGCCTTCCGCAGCAACTACAAAAAACAGGCACTGATATCATGTAATTACACACATGATTACAGTAGTAGTACTTCTCCCTCCATATTTCAGAAGCCACTGCTGTCTCTGTGACCTTGGCATGTGCAGATCACAGAGGTTGCCCCCATCGTTCAACAATGGCACAGTCTGTCTCTCTTTCCTTTCGTCTTTTCTTTGTCCTCCATGTCTCTTACATACATGATAAGAGAAGACAGGCAGGTTGAATGTTAGTCTCTTCAAAATGAGGATACATGCATGTTACTGGAAAGAGGTAAATGTCCATGGTCATTGCTCCTAGTGTTAAAGAAGACACCACACTCGGTAATTTTGTACACAGGTAATGGCTATGGAGTTAGCCCTGGTGCCATTAGTCAGCCTGACTAATGGCACCATAATTTCAAAAATATCAGATGGTCTCTGCATCCATCATCCATTGTGACAATCTCAGTCACTGCATCCAACCATCTTCGTTCCCATTTCATTCCTTTTTTATCTGCTTAAAAGACAGATAATATAAAACAGGGACAGAGACTGCAATGATTTAATCTGCCATATTTTTACCCTATGGAAACTGGCAGGAGTTATTCTGTATTCAGATTTCAGTCAAAGAATCCACATTTTTGTTAGTTAGTCTCCAAAGAAAGAGACAGATACAAATACATTTATAGTGCCATCTGCAAGCATTTGAACTGAAGAGAAAGAAATATGAAAGTATATGAGCTTGCCTTGAGAGTCTAACAGAATGTGCTGCTCCTTACACCCACAACTACAGCCAGTGTCACTGTGTCTTTTAAACTCCTAGAAAGAACAGCAATATCATCAATATTCATTATTACTTGCTGTTTGCACAGTTAAATAACTCATTTTCCACAACTGATACATATGATACATGCATCGAAACTACAAAGCTGCAAGGTTTCAATCAGTAGGGAGCAGGAGATTGCCCAACGTCCTCCCCCATATAAGCAAAACACGTGGAGGCTCCATGCATCCCAAATGGCATGACAAATGCTGGTGACTAATGACTAAATAGCCTCATAGACCTGCACCACCTGCTTACTGAGTGAGGCTCATTGATGCCAACACCACAAAGAGTTCCTGCTTGAGGATAGACAGAAATGATTTTAACTGGCACCCTGTAGCCAGTCAGCGGAAATCAAGCTGATCTGTAGAAGATGAATGTCATGGGTAATTTTCACAGCAGTTCTGCCAAAGAACAAATCTGTAAATGAAGTTTTATCTGTAATAAGTGGCTCAGTTATTATTCAGTTTTTCAGAACATTTAATTTTCTGGTCACTCTTTCCTGCTGGTTTCTGCTGATGTCACTGACAGCAATATGGGCAAAAACATAAGCATTTTCAAGAAACTTACAAATTGACAGTGTTGGGGAGTAACTAACTACATGTAATTAAAATAGTTTAACTACATTTTGCAGTGGCTTCCTGGTAGTTCAACTACATTCATATGTGCATTCATTCAGGTTGTCAAATAACTTTTTTGCCATTTTGTGTCATTAACTGCTGAAACTATAAACAATTTTAGGTCATCAGTGGAGAGGCCAAAGCCACAGAGAGTTACTACCTGACACTGAAAGACTTGGTAGCGTTTTAATGTCTTTCAATTCGTTGTTTTGGTTTCACGACCTGCAGTTTTTTATTCAATCTCACTGCGCTCTTCTGGGTCATTTTGACTTAAAAAGGGCATTTAGCAGCTAAAGAGCCAGACGTTTTCACCATGAGTTGGTAGAGAATGAAACACAGCTAAAAGGAGAGTGAATATTTTACTTAACTAAGTCAGACGGACACAAACGTAACATGATGGAAAATTCTACTCTTAATGCTTAACTTGAAATCTCTTCTCTTTCTCACGTTTTGTCCTGTTCGATAACTCAAAAAGGCGGCATGTTGATAGCAGAAAAAGGGAATTAAAAAAAACATGAATTAAAATTGTTTAAGGTTTTAGATTGAAGGATGAGATGAACATATTTAATCCTTCCATTACACAGTGCTCAGAAAAGCAACTCCAGAGATTAGCCTTTACAGCGCGACACTTGGTGTTAGCCATATGCTAATTCATGTTCCTTCTTTTTCACAAGTAAATCACGCCCACACAGCGAAGAAGAGAATACTGCTGGACAAGAGTGGTGGGAAGTGAGCCTATCATTTGAGGAATCTCTAACCCAATTGGCGCTGGCTTTAAATACCTCGGTTTAATTGCTGTGTCATGACAGGATAATTACCACTGTCATTCCAACCATTCAACAGGCCTGCAGACTACTGAGCACTTTTTGCCTGTTGGCATGGTTCTGCAGGGAATTTGTGGGGGCTGGTTGGCAGCAAAATAATGGTAGAATAAAATGAATATTAGAGTACAGGTGGCATTTAAAGATTGGTATGGACATCAAAAGAGAGAGCGATGTATTACTTCAAAGCTCTTCAGCTCCAGCTTTGGGTGACACTTGTTCATTGGTGCTAATGTAATCTTCACACGTTGCAAGACCACAGCAACACCATCCATGTTTCATGCATTTAATGGTTTTGACAAGCTTCAAAGCCAGGCAGGATACGATTGCTCTGAGATCATACCACTACTCAGCATTTGTAAAAGGGATATTTCACAGCTTTCGTGATAGTCGCCCAATCTACAATTACGTTAATAATAGGTTGTTTTTAAGCCTCAAACATTCAACTGTAGTCTTTTATGTTATGTTGACTCTTATAAATACACTGATGCAGTTGTCATGGGACTCTGTAGAAAACCTATGCACACATTATAAATGCAGCGTGTAAAACCTGCATTTTAAATGTGATTGCTAAGCCATGGTGACATTCTGCATGAGTTCATACCATCCTCAGCTGTCTTGAGCACTGCTTTCACATGACTGGCAACTCCTAGAAACACAGAGACAAAAAGACATCAGTTAAAGAATGCAGGGTGCCCCATTTTATGAAGTAACAGCTATGAAAAATATGAAAAAAAAGTGAAAGCCATGTAAATTTTGACTGAAAATATCAGCATGTTTCACAGGATTCTTGGCTGGCATGCTCTTCAGCTGAAGCAGTCCGTGGAGCTGGATGTATTTCAGGTGCTAAAAGGAGAAAGACAGTCATTGATGGCGAGGGCTTTAGGAATGTGCTGTGCACTGCTATGCAGTGCAGTGTAGCGCAGCGTGGAAAAACAAGCTGGTCAATAACTATGTAGTCAATAACCTTTATGATCGTGAACCTGTGTGCCTACACAAAGAAAATAAAGTGTTAGTCACAAAGCAGTGTTTTGAGGATGAAAACCAATGTCAAGTTTACCCTCAACTGTAACAAAATCTAAATATTCTAAAATAATTTTCTCTGGTAACGAAAGACCATATTTGAGCTTTATAGTATATATATGTAACTTGTGGGCCTCTGCTTTGTGTTAGTCAGGAATGATGATGCTGTGAGATCTTGAGATTTCTTTGGAGTTGATCTCCATTCATTCTGATGATGATGAGCTCCAGCTCTTACACAAAGGAAATAAATATAAAGATAAAATGGACTTAGTTTGCTACGTTTAAGCTTGTAGTGTTTAAATGTTAGGAACAACTTAGTTAAACTATGTTAAAAACAAATGCCTGAGCGTGCTGAAATCTGTATACTGACAGGTATATACCAATATTACAGTATTGTTGGTAACAAAAATATACACAATACACATTTAGAAATGATAGGATGGGATAGGCAGTAAAAAAAAAGAAAGGACACAGAATGACACCCTACTCTCCTGCAGGAGAATTGTGTCACAGCATAGGTCCCCCCCCCCCAGTCCTCCCAAAAATCACAAAAGGTAACAACTAGAATTAATGCAATAGATTAAAAGAGGATATGGAGTACCTAAAAAATGTAAATGTACTTAGTTGCTTTCCATCACAGGAGAGTTTGAACGTGCAAAACAGGAATCGAGTGATCAACACTGTAAAGATGAAAAAGTAAAATCCTAGAGCGACAGCATTCTTTCTCAGACACTCACAGCTTAGCACTTTCTCTTATCCTGTCCCTGTTCCTGTTGTCCATATCTTAATCCTGTTTTTGCTTCTATGATACAAACCTTTTTTGTGTTCTGTATTGTTTGTGTGGTATAAGCACTTAAGTTTTTATTCTGCCCTTCTGCAAAAGTAGTGGAGTGCATGGAGTTACATGTTGGATCATTGTTCAGCATTGGTGGAGCCCCATGACCTGTGCTAGATTTCTGCCACCCACTTGCTGCACATCTTTGGCCTATGCACAGACTCAGGACACAAACTCCTGAATGTCTTCTGAACAAAATCACCTCTGATGACCTACTGGTTCACTGTCATGTGCGCTGAGTCAGTTAGAACACGATTCACCTCGCTGTTGAAAGAAAGGTAAAATCATTGCCATGACAGTGTGAACACCAGATACACGAGTTTTGTTTTTGCTCATGAGCACATCTCATTGCGCTGCGCATGATTTAAATAAAACTAGCAGCTATTTGTGGTCCAAATTATTTGGCAGAATATTATTTTATGGTACAGCATGATTCAGACACACAATACTCCTGAACTGGGTTTTAGGAGCTCAGAGTGTTGAGCACAATATTTTCACACTATGGTTCAGATAAAAATAAGGTTAATTTATAAAAGTAGATGATATAGCAATAGAGAAATGCACCGGCAGGGCTGAACTCAGCAGGGTGACTGCAAAAATATATGCTACAGTAAAACAGGTTTTTAGTCTAAGTGAGGCTTGTTGGTTAGAATATAATACCCCTCATCAGGAAACAGAAGCCCTCTGCAGATCAAACAGTTGGTTCTCCTATTTATAGCTTTGGGAGAGAATTGCTACTTTTCACAAATATGAACGGGACTGTAGGTGGATAGGAGCATGGAACTGTGAAAAATGACAGTGCTGCCGTTGCTTTTGCCAAAATACTTTGCAATTTAGGCATTTTACATCCACAACATTCACCTTGATACCCAGCTCTACTCTGATGTTGATTCACTGCAGCCACAGTCTGTCATTTTGTCTTTTTATGTGGACATTAAGTTCATTATTCTGAGAGCTCTTCCGAAAGATTACCCCCATTACAAAATTGTTTTTTTATTCTATTTAGACTCCAAATAACAAATATAAGTTTGTATTGCCATCTAGTGGCTACCTCACGTATTGCAAACAGTATCCTCCCAATCACTGTACATTGCTTTGGGCATCACAAGTCTTGATTGTAGTAGTGAGCATAGCAATATACACACTATAAAAACTGTCTCACTATCTGTTTGAACTAGTTTTAGTTTTCAGACAAACTTTGAGATGTCCCAGTAATGTTTTTTGGTCCAGAACCTTTAAAACAGAGTACCTGCGATTCCAAATGTGACTTGATATTTATTTATGTTTCAATATTATCATATATTTGTTCTTTTTTCCCCTCTGATACAGCTGCACATTGCACACTTAGGATACAGTATGACTAAATTCAAGTTAGTAAAGCAATTCTTTTGACAGCAGAATAGCTTTGTCTTGAGAAAATACAACCACATCACAGGTTATATTTTGTTTGCTATACTATAATATTTTTGATGATGTCTGTGAACAGTAGCATTGGTAAGGATGTCCAGTGGCAGGAAGGTTAAGAGATGATGTAACCAGCCTGTTCTCCTCTCCTCTCATTAAATATTGTTGGATCACTTCAGTACTTTAAGCAAATGTAATATATTAAATATATGTACATATATTAAAAAAATTATATATCAAACAATTTCATATATTATATAGCTCATACAAACATGTATATTTTTGTATATATGCTTTGCTATGTATGAAACAAGAAAAACATATATAAGCATACAGAATTTTTATTCTTATTCATTGTTGTTTTAATAAAATTGCATATATAATCTTGCACCTATCTACATACAGTAGATCAAAAGTCAAACTTTTGGATTCCACTGTATGTGGTCACAACATATAATACCATTATAAAAATTAATCATATATGTATTAATATTATTCATATATGTACACATGCAGATTTTATTATGGGTGTTTCATAGATGTTTTAACTTATATTTCAATATATGAAGAGGATGTATATATGTAACATATATGGCAACATCACTCTTGATATAGAGACATATATGTCACATATTACATTTCTGTATATGTGGAATTAAAGAGCTTACTTGTCTGCATCATAAGATGTGACTATCTTATCTATGTCAGCTACCATATGTCAAACATGTTTTGAAAAATGGCCCAAATCACACATGTAGATATATTATTGCTGTGTGTTTGACCAAACAGTAGGCTGCACATATAAGGTAAGTTCTAACCCTGAGCATGGAGGTTTTTTATTGAGCTTGGACAATGTAGTTTGACAAAAAAAATTCTCAGGTTCACTGGAAATTTTCAACAGCTTTCAACCACATCTTTAAGTCCACTAACTGCTTCCCACTGTCTTTACCAGTGAATAGAGCTGGCTCAAGTGTGATCACATGATCTCATTAACTTCTGTTACATGATAACTGGTATTTGTATATGGGGTGGGGGTGGAGAGATGGACTGAGAAATAACACAGATGCCTTAGAAAAGAGCAAAGGCTCCAAATGCCCCAGTCTCACTTTATGGCAGATAATTTGTTGAACTTTGATGTAATGATCAATATAAACTTAAATAGAAATGTTATTGTTCTCACTGACTATGTGTAAAGTGTCATACTGTTCCAAATGTTTAAATGAAATACTTCACTGCTTTTCTTTTCCTGGTAATGTGATGGGCCTCCCACAAAGTGGCCACTGGGGTTAATGAAGTACAGATTGGAACGTGATGGGAACAATATTTATAGTTTTATTTTTATTATTGCTTTCATTATTCTTAAAATGGAAAACCACATTGTTTATGTTACTCAGAGAAAGCCAATAATGCCACAGTTCATGGCATAGCCTGTCTCTATAGGCCAGCAGTGGTGCAGAACACCAGAGGATCATGGGAGGCATTGTAGTAAGAGCTTTACCGTTCCATGACAATTTATTGACTCTGATGTCACCAAGTCCTTGAGAAGATAATGTTTACGCTTTGGCTCTGGATAGATGGAGTGAAATCTGTGATAGCACACACAGTTCCATCTGTGCGAGGGCCATGCAACTGCACACAAGAAATTCCAATGCTGCGCAAGGTTGGAATACTGAATGGGCAAATCTGGCAGCTGTCCCTGGGCCCACACTTCAGAGACTGGGATGGCCACAGATTGGACAACAATTCACTGTGCGTGAATTATTTATAGCAATTTAATATTGAACATGGAACATTTAAGTACAACTGAAATAAAAGAAAGAGGGAGTCACACATCTGTCTGTGTTTTTTTTTTTAAAATGGCTAAAACTCCCTACTCTTCTGTGGGTCTGCCCCCCCCGGACTACACTACCCAGAATGCACCATTACTAACGTATGTTGGCACGATTGGCTGACGTAACCCCGCCCCTGATACTCCGCCATACGTTGAGATTCTGACATGTTTACCGCAGAGGAGCCCACACCGAGCGGAGTGAAAGCTTGACGAGACCTCGGAGCGGAGCAACAGTGCCATGGCCGCTGTCGGTAGCATGCTCCACCGCTTAGTAGACAGACGCAACAGTTTCATTCACTTCAGAAAAGTCCTCGCACGGTGCGGCAATGGGACCGCGCAGCGGCCGTTTTCCAGCGCTACGCACAAGGAAAATGAAGTTGAACTTGGAGACTCGACTTTAGCTGCTCCCAACTTTACCAGGTCCAGGTCCACACAGGTAAAAGCGACTCCGTGACACTGCCTACAACTTGCCCCTGGTGGTGAGGGTTTCATTATCAATGTATAACCACACGCTAGATACTGGACTCAGCTAACGGTAGTGAATGACTGTCAGGTGTGGGTCTGTGACATCTCCCTGTACAGTTTAGGGGCAAATAAAGACTAAGACTCTGTTGATTACAACAGTGTGGCAGGGCTTTTGCAGGATGACGCCAGCAAATTGCAAGTTTACACCAGTTTATTTGGCTAATTCATCAGCAATAGGATGTAGACATTGGCTGTTTTAAATGCAAGCCTAATTATCTTTATCATCACCACTGTCGCTGGTTCAGTTGTAATTCAATGCTTATGTAAATAGCTGGCAAATAGAGAGTTCAGCAGAGATGAATCACAGGAGCAGATATCATCATGCGCTTGGAGGCATCACTTATTTGTCTAAAGCTTCATGAGGCGAACTTGATTTACTTATTAACACTAACCTTTTGATTTATACCTGAAACAGGATGCGTAGGCCTATTTTTTTGCATAGCAGAGCATAATTTTAACACCACTAAACCTCAAGATGTTATGAATTTAGAGTATGGTAGATGAGGTTTTGTCATTGTTCTTTGTCAGTGTCAGACAGGTACTGTCAGTGCCAAGGTGAATTAGGTCTAGAGAACATGTTTCTGAAGCTTTTTAAGGGCCTTTCTGAGAAGTAAAGATGGCTGTTGCTAAACTATTAATCTTGTATTTTCATCATTAGTTTTATTCACAGAAATGAAAAAGGAAAAGGGAATGCATGAAGATGCAAGACTCTGATCGGGTGCTATGATAGACTTAAGTGTGTCTAACCTACCGCTGAGTCACGTGTTTGTCTTTGTGCTGATGACTTCTGACATAACAGCAGCCCACTGTTGACAGTCAAAGGTCATGAGCGTTTTCAAAGCCACGTGCAACTCACTCTGTGTGACTGAATCATACTTTTACTTAAATGTCGCTAATTCAGGATGATCACATATCCCGTGTTTTACCCAGAATGCAGCACTGGTGTTTTGTATCCTGCAAAATTAATTCAGGTTCAGGGACACAGTTGCAGCCTGAGATTAAGGTATCAATATTCTCTGGCAAGACGTGAATGAGGAGAAAATAAATGTAACAGTATGTTAACAGAAGAAATCTTGAGTTTGATGAAAAAAATACTCCAAACATCACACAGCAGTGCCGCTCTACCCTCATTCTTGGCTATTTCTATTTGTCAGATCAGTTCCACAGTGTATTTTTCATGTTGTCTTTATCCCCAGGAGAAGCTAAGAGACAACAACATACTACCCTTTTCAGCATTCTTGACTGACAACTTTGGCCGGAGGCACAGCTACCTACGCATCTCCCTGACAGAGAAGTGCAACCTCCGCTGTGAGTTCCCACTATGGTGTGATAAAGGTGTCATTAGCCGATGTAGTTTACGCTCCCTAGTGCTTATCCAGGTACTTGAAGACACCACATTCAGTCATAATGTTCCTGCTGCTGTGACTATAACCACCTGTTTTACCGGTAAAGTTAGATTTGGTTATCATGGGGGTGCAGGGTCAGCTGTACAGGACAGGAGTCAAAGATGCTTCAGCGTGGGATATTTGTTTACTTTTGTCATCTGATTGAAGAACAGTCATTATGATTATGACAGTCATTAAGATGTTATGACAGGTTTCCTAAACTGAATGTCTTGTACCTGAAGAGTATAAGTCCTCTTTTTTGTCTTTTTCCTCAATGATGACATATTTCAGTTTTTAAAATATCTTTGAGAATTGGCTCAAATCAACTTCTTTTGAATTAAAAAAAAAAAAAGAAGTAAAAAATAAAACAAATAACAAACAAATACATGGATAACAACATGTGAAAAGATCACAACCACAAATTACACATATTGCTCAACCAGTGATAAGAACACCATGAAGCCATAAACAGAGCCTCTGCAGCTTTAAGCAACATGATTAAAAATTTGAATTGAGGTAGCCACAAATAAGTTTTCATAACGGTTGAGTTTACATTGGGGCACTGTGCGTTGTCTGCCAGAGGGTAAGAGCAAGACAGACAATATTCTCTGTGGCTGCTTGAGAATAAACAGCTCATACATTGACTGGATGGGGTTATGTTCAGTCCTCACTGTAAGCTTCATGGCATGTTATACCAGATGAGCCATACCATGCTGACATCCCATACCTGACTGTGCCTGGTAGAACCAAATCCATAATCCTCTGCTCCACCCCATGCACCCTGTTTGTGCGTATGAGCTGTAATCTCTGCTGTAAACTGGAACACAAACTTTCAGCTAAAGGTGTTGTCCAAGTGAACCTCAGGGTACTTGTAGGGGCAGACATGATTGATTGGTTCATCATGCATAACCACTGGACTAATTGTGTTTTTAAAGGTAAATGGAGACTACAAAAAAGAAATTGAAAAGGATGTGTTAATGTTTACATCTCTAGTTTAATATTTCATATTTACAGTACATCAGGTTGATCCACCTCGGTGGCACTTCCACCTCTAAGCACTCAGTTCCCAAGAGAACCACACCTACTGAAAAATAAGTGTACTCTTAACAATATGTGATGAAGGCATCTGTTGAGTGGCAAATTACATCTTTGATTCCTTGTTAATATTTTACCGCCCTTCCCATTTTCAGGTCAGTACTGCATGCCAGAGGAGGGGGTAAAGCTTACACCACGGGGCCAGCTGCTGTCCACCTCTGAGATACTGACCCTGGCTCGCCTCTTCGTCCAGGAGGGGGTGGACAAAATCCGCCTCACTGGAGGAGAGCCCCTAATCAGACCTGATGTGCTGGATATCATTGGTAAGAAACAAATAAAAGATGTAGTTGATAGGGGCCCGTTGTTTCAGTTGCTTCAGTTGATATTAATGTGTGGTAAGCTCTGTTGATCTTTATTTAGTCTGTCACATTAGTTCAGAATCACGGGTGTGCCAACTCCTGCCTAAGACTGCAGAAGACATGGAAAGCTGTTGTTTCTGTGTTGAGTTGTTTCAACACATGTCATCAGGTGTCACTACATCCACTTAGGATATAGTGACGCTCTTTTAAAACTAGCGATTCAGCTTTTGGTGTCGCAGGCTATGGATGATTCATGTCCTAACTCTGTTGACTACTCTGGAGCGGGAGGGGGGAACACTAGTTTTCCGTGCATGCCTTCAAGTTAAGATGGTTGGAGGGGAAAATAATTTTTTTACACATTTTTTTTTAAAGCTCTGTGCTTAGACTTATGAGGTATTATCATGTCATTTTAATTTTACAGCCTGATTTGTAGGTTAATGGTTACAGCTTTGGTCACTGAGGATGATGTTCTGGGGACAGTACCTCTGGGAGCAACATTAAAGCTTGACATGAATGAACAAAGCAATGTGGCGTGAATAATGCGTAATGTCTTTGCAGAAAGAGGACCATAGGCTGCTAACAGCTAGATCATCAATTATGACTGTCACATGTGACAGGCCATCCCTGTGACCTCACATGACCCTCATTAAAGTTGACTGAAGAGAATAATTTTAATTAAGTGGAAACAGTATTCAAAATTGTGATGTATTGCATTTGTATGTACATGAACAGAATATACATATATTTTTAATTTAATTATGTGTCTCAGGTATGGGCTGTGTGGTCAGTCTGAAAAGCATCCATGACATCCGTTAAAGGTTAGGGTTCGGTTTCACAAAGTTTACACACAGCAAACATACATTTAATGTTTTTCTTCTCTTGGTGAAGACCATTGTCATGTTTATACAGTGGTTTTCACCAGATGGTGTCACTGGAGTAAAACTAAAGAAATGTCTTAGCCAGTGAAGATTTAATTAATGTGTAAATTGGTTGCTGGAAAACATCTGTTGCACCGACCATTGAAAGCGATCAAATATATGGATTAGAAGTTACTGTAGCATCATGAGCCGTAACAAAACTGCTAAAAGCTGCTGCTTTAGGGGATCAAACTATATTCAAATTGAACTACCAGTTATTACTTTGATTTATTCATATGGTGTTATTCAGTTTAGAGTTAGTTAACCTAACCAACAATTAAGTCATCTAGTGTGACATTATTAGCACACTGCTTTGTATTTTGAGGTATATTATATTTATATTTTATTATTTATTATTATTGTGGGATGGACTTTGAAAATCTTCCCAGTTTATATCAGTATTAAACAGAATTTTGATTAAATGTCTGATCAAATCCTTTTTTCCGTGGCCGCCTGACACAATATTAATGCTGAACACCACATATAGACATTTGATTTGTTTTCTATTTCAAATCTTCTAATCTTATTTAATTGTAGAGCTTTGTGCAGCACATTGTTCGACTGTCATAGTCGGGCTGGCCACCAGCACTGGTGCACAAGTGGGCTGTGAAAAACGTTCTTACTGCCCCTGTCTGTCTGTACCTTAACTGACATGCACATTATATAACAGACACCAGTATCGTTGTTTTCACCCGCCTGTACGCTGGAATCACTGTCAACCATATTTCACATTACGTCTTTTACTCTTCAGTCTAAAAGGGTCAAATATTGGCAAGTTAACATTATTGTTGTCAGTTCAGTTGACAACAGCAGGTCTGTTGTAGCACATATGGTGTTTAGAGACCAACAAATTCACTAGTGTTGAAAAGTTTGAAAGTAATGGATATTATTTGCTGTTATTCTTAGTTCTTTTCATCATTGTGCTTGGATTTCCGACTTAGGAAACATGTGCTATGCTATGTTTTAGCATCTTATGCCACCAAAGTGTCTCTAATTTCAGGCACAGACAGTTTCCTTGCTTTAAGCCCTGTAATAAGATGACATTTGAACAGTTGGTGCAACCAGCTCCTCAGGAATGCTCATGTTTAAGTACAGTGTTCAGTCTGTGTCTCACTCTCTCTCTCTCTCTCTTGTTCCTCTTTCTTGTTCTCATGTTTGCTCCCTCTCTACAGCAGAACTGAGGAAGTTGGAGGGCCTGAAAACCATTGCGATAACAACCAACGGCATGAACTTGGCCAGGCTTCTGCCCAAGCTGAAAGACGTCGGCCTCGACCTGATTAACATCAGCCTGGACTCGCTTGTCCCTGCCAAGTTTGAGTTTATTGTCAGACGGAAAGGTAGGGAAAATATCTGACCCATGCTGTGAGACATAAAGGAAGTTGATTGATGCCTATAATGCAACAGTAAATGTAAAGGTAAAATTAGTAAAGGCTGCGTTAAGGCTGCAGTTTTGTTTCTCTGTTAGTTTGGCTCTGCTGTTTCTCTGTCTTTGTCAAATACCACAAGGTATTAACAGCCTGAATCAGTGTATATATGGCTGTTGTTGTGGGACAGTTCCATCAGGTTACAGAAGGAGCCTGTAAGCTCTAAACACACACGGTCATGGACTGGTCTGGAGGTAACAGCAGGGCAGAGCTCTGGGTGGTTGGCTCGTGGACGGTGGACACAGATGGACCGGCTGAGATTAGGAAATGAAGGAGAGGAAAAAAAGAGCGATGGCGTTACTGGTAAAGCAGAAAGCAACTTCTGAGCCAGCCTCCTTCCACAACACCCGATTTCAGTTGAAGGTTAAGCTTTCGGTGCTGAAGGTATAGCCTGAATGAAATCTTGTCTCTTGGCCTTCACAAAGCTTCTTTAGGATTTTAAGTACAACATACGTGGTATTTAATGGCTATTAAGATAATTGTAGAGGACTTAACATAAGCCTCACCTCCTACAGAGCAGCCAGTGAGAGTCTGCCTGGATTTGTGGCTTTTGTGATGAAAACAAATGATGAGTCTGACATTGGCAGTGTGCTGTTAAAAAGCTCTGGCTGCTGCTGAGGGATTAGTTGTAGCTGTTTACATATCAGTGGTTTGGACTCAGATGTTGAAAGGCAGTGAACAGAGAAAACAGAGCTTATGTTGTGAAGATCTGTGAAGCTGAAACAGCCCACATTTCAGAAACCTACTCTTATCTTAAGATTGTTTTATGCCTGCTGTATGGCTCAGTATATCAATCCATCTATTCATTATACCGCTTTCCTCTTGAGGGTTGTGGGAGGCTGGAGTCAATCCCAGTTGACATTGAGTGAGAGGCAGGGTATTACCTGGACAAGTCAATAGTCTATCACAGGGCTGACAAACAACCATTTACACTCACATTCACAGCTACAAGCAATTCAGAGTCGCCACTTTACCCAACCTGCTGCACAGTCTTTGGACTGTGGGAGGAAACTGGAGCCCCCTGAGACACAGGGAGACACATGCAAACTCCACACAGAAAGGCTCTTACTGTGAGGCAGCAGTGTTAACCACTGCACCGCCATGCAGCCCTGGCTCTGTGCATGTTTACCTAAAACTTTGACAAAGTTTGAATTGGTAAAATTGGTGAGATGCAGAATGTATCTTATCCAAACTGAAACATTCCATTATAAATCTGTTTTTTTTCCCAGGGTTCCACAAGGTGATGGAGGGCATTGATAAAGCTATTGAAATGGGCTACAACCCCGTCAAGGTATTTCATTCATCTTTTCAACTTTGCTTTTACCAAGAAATCTTTACTATATGTTAACCTCCCCCACAGTATCATCATGTATTTACTGATCACTGTGTGTGTTTCTGAATCTGCTTCGGTTGTCCATTTTCAACTTTATGCTATGTTTTAACTTATTTCTGGCCCTGTCTTTTTAAGTGTATTTGTTTTGTTTGACCTTTTCCCTAGCACTTTCACAATATGAACAAATCAATACATTATAGGGAGAATTTTTACTGAAAAACAAATATATTGTATATTGTACATTGTAATATTGTATTGATGACTGAAGCATAATGAGAAAGGAAAGGATGACAGGAAGGAGGAAGCTTGATGTGACCAATATTCTCCTTTCTGTGTATATGACTGTTGTAAGGACCATTGTCAGAACCAGCAGTTCATTCATCCATTTCTATACCGCTTATCTGAAACGGGGGGGCCATCACAGGGCCAATATATAAAGAAAAAAAACCACACACTCACACACCTACGGGCAATTTAGAGTCACCAGTCAACCTAACATGCATGTCTTTGGACTGTGGGAAGAAGCCGGAGTACCCGGAGGGAACCCACGCAGATAGGGGGAGAACATGCAAACTCCACACAGAAAGGCCCCAGGCCCGGGGTTCAAACCCAGCACCTTCTTGCTGTGAGGTGACAGCGCTGACCACTGCACCACCATGCTGCCCACAGCTCTTATCATAATATCATAAATCATAATCTGATTTATAGTTTTAATTTTTTTTTATATTGTAATTGTTTTTATTATTATAGTGAGGAACAACATTGGTTTCCTCTTAATGGTAAACTGCTGTGGCAAAACAGTCTTGGAAGATAATTTGTGAATATAATATTTCTTTCATGTTGTGACACTTTGCTCACAACATGAAAGACACTGAGCCGCTGAGCTGCTTCCTGATTTAGTATGTGACTACTTCACTGTGTATCGCAGCTCTATCGCACTGAGCATGGAACCAAACTAATGAACAAACTAACATCTAAGCAGGTTTGAAAAACCAGGCTAGCCTCCTGAGACCTAATGATGCAAGAAGTAAGTGATTCCTGTATGTGTTTCTACTGCTTTATCGTTAGTTTTTGAAATGTATAGAAATTATAAAAAGATGCAGTAACTATTTTATTGGTCTGACAAAGAATCCGTCTCACTGATCACAATGACAGCATATTTGCTAAGATGTGAAGCTGGTTAGATCGATGCCACCGGCTGCAGTTATAAATTCAGCTGTACTTGGCTGTAGTCCTTTTGTCTGGAGTCCAGGGAGGTTTTATCATCAGTATAGTCTGAGTGAGTGACCTTTATTTTACATTGTATATGCAGCAAATTTGTCAACAGAATGTAAATACCAGAGACTGACAAAGGGATGGTTCAGATGTGGAAGAAAACACAAGTGCAAGATGTCTACTGCTGTTTTAAACTTTCACATTCTTCATAAAATCCCAAAGAAAACAACACAGCACCACTCTCAGCTCTGCAAATCACTTCTCCTGAGTTATCCTTTGAGGAAAAAAAATATTAGAAACCAAAGGCAGAAATAATATTTTATATTTCTTGGTTTGTTGATGGCACCCCCTCGTTTTGCATTAATTCAAAGATGTGTAGATGGAGACATTATTTCTATACCGTCAGTCAAATCTTGCATAAAGCAGTAATGTCAGCACTCTGTCACAGGCAAAGGAGGCCGTCACACTGGGCCAAAAGCAGCCTGTTTCCTGCTAAGTCTACTTCTTCTAAGTTACAAACATGAACACGTCTTGTCCTGCACCATAGTATACCTGAGTGAAATCAGTTGTTGTTGGGTTTTCAGAGGGCATTCAGTTCAAAAGAGAAAACTGGTGTTAGCTCACCTTCTCCTCCATGGTAACATCAAGTTACAGACCCTCTGAAATGTTAAACAGGCAGTTTCTCAGAACCTGAATGCTGACTTCCATGGGAATAAATATAAAAAGTTATTTAAAAAACATTTAAATTTTGCTCACACCACTTAACATTGCATATTAATACCACATATTATTTATGAATACACTTTGTCTTTGTTATGATTAAATTTTTTTCTATACTGTCCAAGCCATGTGACCCAATGGTTCTAACTCTTCATGCCCCAAAACATTGGGTTAGCCCCGTATGACAATGGGTATCAATGCTTTGTCTATTTATGAATATTGTTTCTGCAGCAATAATATAATTTTATCAGTATAATAGCTTACATGTCATGTGAAATGTGTGGCAAAATGGCCCGCAGAGTAGTGTGTGTCAGTGTGAAATATTATGGGTGCAGTGCTGAGTGACAGAACTCGGACCTTGAGGTTGGAAACAGCTTCACTAAACTCTGATGCTAATAATCATTAGCAGTGGAGAAAACATTCAGCTGACAGCTTCTCATTTTTAGCTGGTGCTGAGCGCCGCTTTTGCTGGTTAAAATCACAAACTATGATGTAACGCCAGCTGACATTGTATCAGATGGCACTCATGTGAGTGCTGTGTCAGCACGTGTCAAGCACAAGTTATGATGAAAAGGAAGATCCTCCACTCTGTCATACCATTGTACAACCACGAGTGATCCTTTAGTGCCAACAAATCCAACAGAGTGAGGCATCTTCTTCCTAGTGGATTGCATCACTGTTACGTGCCGGAGTGGTGTTTGTGTATCTGTGTGTTGTATTCTTGGCCCCTCCCCTTTTTCCAGCAGGTGAGCCAGCACAGCTGTACCTGATTTGGCAATCAGAGCTGGAGTATAAGGAGCATTGAGGAGGCCTAGTCTGGGTCAGTGGGTCAGATGGCAGCGTGAAGGCTGTGTGTGCGAGTGAACGAGTGGCGACAGCGCTAAGATCATTGTTATCGGCCAGTGGGCCGGTTTGTTGTTGAGTGTACAGGTGCTGGTCATATAATTAGAATATCATGAAAAAGTTTATTTATTTCAGTAATTCCATTCAAAAAGTGAAACTTGTATAATGTATACATTCATTCCACACAGATTGATATATTTCAAGTGTTTATTTCTTTTAATTTTGATGATTATAACTGACAACTAATGAAAACCACAAATTCAGTATCTCAGAAAATTAGAATATTGTGAAAAGGTTCAATATTGAAGACACCTGGTGCCACACTCTAATCAGCTAATTCACTCAAAACACCTGCAAAGGCCTTTAAATGGTCTCTCCGTCTAGTTCTGTAGCTACACAATCATGGGGAAGACTGCTGACTTGACAGTTGTCCAAAAGACGACCATCGACACCTTGCACAAGGAGGGCAAGACACAAAAGGTCATTGCTAAAGAGGCTGGCTGTTCACAGGGCTCTGTGTCCAAGCACATTAATAGAGAGGCAAAGGGAAGGAAAAGATGTGGTAGAAAAAAGTGTATGAGCAATAGGGATAACCGCACCCTGGAGAGGATTGTGAAACAAAACCCATTCAAAAATGTGGGGGAGATTCACAAAGAGTGGACTGCAGCTGGAGTCAGCGCTTCAAGAACCACCACGCACAGACGTATGCAAGACATGGGTTTCAGCTGTCGCATTCCTTGTGTCAAGCCACTCTTGAACAAGAGACAGCGTCAGAAGCGTCTCGCCTGGGCTAAAGACAAAAAGGACTGGACTGCTGTTGAGTGGTCCAAAGTTATGTTCTCTGATGAAAGTAAATTTTGCATTTCCTTTGGAAATCAAGGTCCCAGAGTCTGGAGGAAGAGAGGAGAGGCACAGAATCCATGTTGCTTGAGGTCCAGTGTAAAGTTTCCACAGTCAGTGATGGTTGGGGTGCCATGTCATCTCCTGGTGTTGGTCCACTGTGTTTTCTGAGGTCCAAGGTCAACGCAGCCGTTTTAGAGCACTTCATGCTTCCTGCTGCTGACCAACTTTATGGAGATGCAACAGGACTTGGCACCTGCACACAGTGCCAAAGCTACCAGTACCTGGTTTAAGGACCATGGTATCCCTGTTCTTAATTGGCCAGCAAACTCGCCTGACCTTAACCCCATAGAAAATCTATGGGGTATTGTGAAGAGGAAGATGCGAAATGCCAGACCCAACAATGCAGAAGAGCTGAAGGCCACTATCAGAGCAACCTGGGCTCTCATAACACCTGAGCAGTGCCACAGACTGATCGACTCCATGCCACGCCGCATTGCTGCAGTAACTCAGGCAAAAGGAGCCCCAACCAAGTATTGAGTGCTGTACACGCTCATACTTTTCATGTTCATACTTTTTCAGTTGGCCAACATTTCTAAAAATCCTTTTTTAGTATTGGTCTTAAGTAATATTCTAATATTCTGAAACTGAATTTGGGATTTTCATTAGTTGTCAGTTATAATCATCAAAATTAAAAGAAATAAACACTTGAAATATATCAGTCTGTGTGTAATGAATTAATATAATATACAAGTTTCACTTTTTGAATGGAATTACTGAAATCAACTTTTTCATGATATTCTAATTATATGACCAGCACCAGTATACACGAGGTAGTGGCTGTGTGTTACTCCCTGTGGCTGGGAGGGTGTTTCCGTTTTCTGTTTGTTGTTCCTGATTGTTGCTTTTTTCTTTCCCAGGTTTTACCCGCTCCACCCGTTTCCCAGAGCTCGTTTTGCATTACTGTGAAAGGATTTTGGTTACTTTGTTTACTTTATAATAAATTATCTTATTTGCGACCTTAACTTGGTTTCCTGGTTATCCCTTCTCCCCGGTTTATTTAACACTGTCCCCACTCCCCTGGACGTAACAATCACATCACTGTCAGAAGTGACATTCACCCAGTTGAACTTTTAGTCATATATCAATAATTTCATCTTATAAACTTTATGTTTTTGAACCATGATCTATAGTATCTGGATCGAAAAGCTCATAAGTATCAGGTTGGACTCAGTAAGGGTGGATATCCAGTATTAAAGGACTGGGCTCTGAGTTGGGCCGGGTTGGGTCAGTTTAAAAATGTTCATACCTGTTTGATATTGAGCCAAATACTGGACTGGACGGTATTCTGAGTTTTACCTCTAAATGTTGCTTTTGACTCAGACGCTGCTCAGTGGACCTTAATGAGACTGAGAGAGTCCGTAAATGAGAGTGTAGTGACTCCAGTCCACTTGGTAGTAATGCACATCTGCCAATACTGGACTTCCTTCATGTTGTTGCTCTCAGCTCAGTGGGAAATTGCCCACGGCTCCTCAGATTGCTGTTATAGGATACTTTTTGTTTTGCCAGAACCTGTCACAATGAAAAATATCAGTTCAGCCGGTTTAATCTCCTACATGAGCGGGAAATCTGCCCAACTCCAGGAAAGAGGCCAAAAAGCTTGTTTGGGACATGACTGTTTTTTATACTGGTAAAAGGAAGACAACACAGGTTTTCAGTTGGCCTTTAAAAATATCAGAAACATTACTCCTCCAAGCGACTAGTAATGGATTAGTCCATCAGAAGTGTATTGGCAAAGTCTTGTAACAACTGCAGGCTGTTTTATACAATTAAATATTGATACCTACGTCTCCTTGAAGTCATTTTTTTTTGTCTGGATGCAAAAATATCCAGCTTCTCCATTTGCATTTGCAAATGGCAACATCCTTACAGCTGAGATATGACAGATTTATGAGGAAATGGATGTTCAGCTTAGTAATCAGTGGCTGTGTGCTGCCCTCTGCAGGTCAACTGTGTGGTCATGCGAGGCTTCAACGAGGACGAGCTGCTAGATTTTGTGGCACTGACAGAGAAGAAGCCTCTGGAGGTGCGCTTCATCGAATACATGCCCTTTGATGGTGAGTGCTCACTCCCTGAAGTGTTTTATTACACAGGTCTGAAAGGGCATCGAAAGAGCCATATTATGGTACTGACCATTTTCATACATTATTTATTCATAATTTAGGCATTCAAAGGATTTTAAATATGGAAATTTTTCAATGGAATGTGCAGAGCTATTCTGCCTACAATTCCCACTGCTGCCACAGACTTTGAACTTAAATCATCCATTTGAATATTTGATATATACAGTGATCAGATAACTTATTTAAGAATCAAGTAACACCACTGAAATGGAATTGGTTTTCCTTCGCTCACGTGTGAGGAAAATGTGCTCTGTTCAGTTGTGTTTGCAGAAACAGTACTGATGCACTGCTGATGCAGAGGTGAGTCTTGTGGTGTGCTTTATCCTGCACTGACACACGCTGTCTCTTCTCCTCTCTGCAGGCAACAAGTGGAACTTTAAGAAGATGGTGAGTTACCAGGAGATGCTGGACCGCATCAGGCAGCAGTGGCCCAAGCTAGAAATGCTTGAGACTGGACACACAGACACCGCCAAGGTCAGTGCCCACACTAATACTGCAGAGCCTCCCTTTGCTCTAAAACAGCCTCAGGTCTTTGTGGCATGGATTCCACAAGGTGTTGGAAACATTACTTTGAGATTCTGTTCCATGTTGACATGTTTGCATCGCATCGTTTCTGATTCGTCAGATGCACATTTGTGCTGCTGATCTCCTGTTCTACCACATCCCAAAGGTGTGACTGGAGAGACCACTGAAGTTCACTATCATGTTCATGAAACAGTTTGACGTGACTTAAGCTTTGTCTGAGCATTATCCTGCTGGAAGTAGCCATTAGAAGACGGTAAATTGTGGCCAGTAAGGGATAAGCATGGTCAGTAATAATACTGAAGCTGAAGCTCCTAACCTGTATTTGTATATGTGCTGTATATTTGCTGGAACTCTGGCAAAGATGATTTATTTAGGATCCGAATTTTCCAGAGGAATAAATGAGGATGATGTCAGCATAATGCTGGCATGATGCAACACACTCTTGTTAAACCAGTGTGCATCATTTAGGATTTCTCTGAGATGTATTGTTCTGACATTTGAAATTTTTACTTCCCGTTGGCACATTATTGCTCCTCATCGCATGTAAGTCGTTCAAACTCACAGCTTTCAGAATACACTGTGGTATCTTATCAGCAGACACACATTTGTAGAACTGGAATTATTAGATTGATAAATTAGCATTTAACATTAACTATTTTCTGACAAGTCTTATTTGTGTCCGGGTCTGAGAAAAAACATGAACGGAGGTGTTTGAGGCGAATCACTTTGTCATTGGTTTGAATGCTTGAAACTGTTTCAAAAAATCTTTCACAGGGATATTGGTTTGACACTCGTCTTTGTCCTGTAACAGACATTTAAAGTGCAAGGCTTCAAAGGTCAGGTGGGCTTCATCACCTCCATGTCTGACCATTTCTGTGGCTCCTGCAACCGCTTACGCATCACTGCAGATGGCAGCCTCAAGGTAATGCTACGTTTGATCTGTTAATTAGGTTTGTTTTTGTGACCATCATTGGTTCTCTTTGTAACGTCTTACCTACACCCCTCCCTGTCTGTCCTCTCTCAGGTGTGTTTGTTTGGTAACTCTGAGGTGTCCCTCAGAGATGTCTTGCGCTCTGGGGCATCAGATGAAGAGCTACTGCAAATCATTGGAGCAGCTGTGGGCAGGAAGAAGAAACAACATGCAGGTAGATTTGTGGAAAGTTAATTTATATACAACACAACATCATTTGTGGGGTATACTGACAGATACTGAGGAGCTTGGAGCTTGGCTGGGATGTAATCTCTTCCTCTGTGTCTTTTCAGGCATGTTCAGTATCTCCCAGATGAAGAACAGGCCTATGATCCTCATTGGTGGGTGACACGGCTGTACGTACAAATCTCTCACACTCAGTTCTCTCTCTGTCATGATTTAATTGTGATGGTTTGATCATTATGGGCTGCACCACCAGATTTTTCCCAGACATGAAAATAATCAAATCATGTGTCATTAGTAACCCTTTGAACATTTTTTTTGGAAGAGTAGGTAAAAATGTTTTATGGTCGGTCACAGTTGTGACTGGTGGGATAGGTTTTGTACTGAATTGATGTATTTCTCTTATGCAGTTGTCAAAATTCTTATTGACCCCAACCCTTTTATGAGCACATTTAAGGTCAGTGGTTTGATTACAGGCTGCTCATGTCCACATTTCATGTCCTTGGACAAGATACTGAGCCCCTAATTGCCCCTGATGTATCATCGGAGTGTGAGTGTGTATGCGGTAGAAAAGCGCTGTATGAATGGGTGAATGTGGCTTCAAGTGGTAAATTGGCTTCAAGAAAAGTGCTATATAAGTGCAGTCCATTTACTATAGTTGCCATCAACATGTTTATTTATTGTATGACCACACTGAACAAAGTAAGTAAGAGTAATTGCAAATACATTGATCAATATTAGACACCTTAAAGATGATGTGCATGGAAAATCTGTGTCCTATCTGTTTGTTAACAAACTTTACTCACCTTTTGTGTGGGAGCTTTGATGCAGCCATCTTCTTCTCATGGTGCAACCAGGACGTAAACAACATCCTTTTTTATTTTAATATTTGCTTGAAATGCATTGATAGAGCTTTCAGTGACATTATTATGGGATTAAATGGGTTAATTATGCAGCTGATAGGCGCATTTACATTTGAACTAAAAACAAACATTACAATCTTGTTTCCCTGAACTGTGAACAATTCATCTTCATCTAAATATAAATGTTTGTTGTTGTTGCTGTGCTGTTAAACAGTGCCCATGAACTCTTTGCCCAACAGGCACCACATCCCAGAGGCCTTTGTTTCTGCCGAAGTCACCAGACAGCCAGAGGGCCTTCCCCATTGTTTCCCAGCTTACAGACGAAACGTTCCTCTCTCTACCAGCAGCTCCTCACGCGTGTCGTTCAGGCAGCAGGAGAGTCCTGCACAGAGAGGGGTTTTTGTGCCTTCTAGATTGCACTGCTTCAACACAGGCAGCCCATGTTTGCTGCTCTAGAACCTTAATCAGTGGAGGTGCCCATGTTAGGTCACGTATCAACAAAGAAAAGCTCCATGTGACAGACAACCTCCACAGTGTAGCACCTCTTCACTCCTCTGACTTTGGTAGTGGTCTCACTCTCACCAGTTGTCACACTAAGAATGCAAGTTTTACTACACGCACAAATGACATGAGCAACATTAATGAAGACTGTCTCAGGAAAACACAAGCCAGGGGTCCTGATGCCTTCCTCAGGACCCCAGGAACATCTATTTTTTGCACACTAATGTTAGCCAAAATACATCTCAAACACCACAGTGTTAGACTGTGCCACAATCGGAGGTCCAGCAGAGACCCCAGTGTCAAACAGTCTGTGAGTGATCAGACCAAGACAGGCACAAATGTGTCCAACACTCAGCTTGATGAAACCACCGAAGCCCAGCTGACGCATACAGACGCCCAGGGCCAAGCCACCATGGTGGATGTTGGGGGTAAAGTTCCCACACGTCGAACAGCCACAGCCCGCGCCACTGTCCTCTTGGGCCCCACTGCTTTCCGGCTGCTTCGGGATAACCAGCTGGCTAAGGGCGATGCCTTGGCTGTGGCGCAGTTGGCTGGCATCATGGCTTCCAAGCAGACCTCGTCCCTTATTCCACTCTGCCACCCGCTCCCCTTAGACCACAGCTCTGTTGCCTTTCACCTGGATGAGCCGCAGAACGCCGCAGTCATCACAGCAACGTGTAGCACTACAGGCAGGACAGGAGTGGAGATGGAGGCTTTGACAGCTGTTTCCGTGGCAGCGCTGACTGTCTATGACATGTGCAAAGCAGTGAGCCACGACATCATCATCACAGATGTAAAACTGGTCAGTAAGACTGGAGGGAAGAGGGACTTTCATCGTCATCCTTCACCACCTCCCCTACCAATGACTGAATGAATGACTGAATGAATTAAAAGCATCACAACGATTGTCCCAACTTCCACTGGAGTTGTCATACTTTTCTACAAACTAAACTTCATGCCATCCAAATAATCTGAAAGTTGTTACACTTAAGTTTTATCCCCTTCCTGTCACCGTCTGCCTGTAGCTTGTTTGATTTCCTACTCCACTGACATTGTACCAGTTGAATTACTTCACATGTCACTTATCCCACACAATGAGTTCAAGGTCAAGTGCTTTATTGTTACTTCCATAGGACACAGTTGACATAAATTCCAACAAAATATTGTTCTCCCCAGTGCAACATACACAACAGTTGAAACACCAATAACACTGACCAGCCGCAGTTGTGTCTGTAGGGTCCTCTGTTTTGCCTGAGCGTTCAGGATCCTGATGGCTTGGGGGAAGAAGATGTTGTGTAATCTGGTAGACTTGGCCCAGATGCTGTGTGACCTCAGGAGTGCAAAGAGATGGTGAGAGGTCAGCGACTGGGTCGGAGACCTTTCAGATACGCCAAACTCTGTGGATAAGATAGACATGAATCATGTTATTTGAAAAGTGTTCATATTTAATTTAGCAATGCTTTTCAAATAACCTCTGTGTCATACATGACAGTCTTGTAATAAATACATGCAACTAGTGGAGAGTTCAGAATAGAGGAAAGGTGACAGTGTTGCTTTTTGTCTCTAGAGGGCACTCAAGTATGTTCCACAAGCCTCCCTGGAAGTCTTTCAGTGAACAAACATTGATGAGTGCATTTATCTTAGTCTACTTGGACTTTAGTGGTAGGTCCATTTAAAATGAAGCCCCTGGGCCTGAGGTGGAAGCTGGCACAGGTTGAAGTGGGCTGGAATGACCTGGAATGGTGCCTTCGATTAAAAGTAGGCCAAAATGAATCCGACTGGCTTTACCTTACATAATAAAGCTGGTTCATTTTCCATGTGCTGCAGCCTGTTGTTCCTTCCAGCTCATGTCATTGAGATGCTCATTCAACAAATCAGGAAGTAATGTCGCCCCGCAGCCCTGCCCCCACACTCTGATTGTTTGATCGACTGTGTTCACTGATTTAATGTTAGCTCAGAATGCACAGTACATAATTGTATGAAAATGAGTAATTTATATGATTGTACTGCCTGGTGAAATGACAGCTGATGCAGCTTTCATTGATTGTTTGTGGCATTCAGTTTGTCAGTGTTAGTGTCAGCACGAACCTCTCTGGTCTGGGAGAACTGAATATTGCTATTTTTGTATTATTGCAAATAATTGTGTTCAATCTGCATCCACCTCATTGCACTGATTTTTTTTTTTTTTTTTTTTTTTGAGAAATAAATGCAACTGTTACTCGCTGAAGGCTTGTTTGGAATTTATTTTCCCCTTTTAAAACAAAATATTCTACAGTCTTTTCGGTGATGGCTTAACTTTGTACACTGCACCTGAAACTTGAGTATTTTGTGAAGGTGGTTTCACTCAGTTACAGCATTACAGCATACAGCAAGAAATAGTGACTTGAATTTGATTTGGGCAGCCATTTCTTCCCAGTTTGCAGGAAAATTAGTTTTGCTTCAGGCAATGTGTCTACCAAAGCACAGCGATTTACAGAATTAGCACAATGAGCCTCAGAGTGATGGATGTACCCTCCGACCGTCCCATTGACTGCAATGCAAATTCAGAGGTGATATATCTTTATAAACCTAATTATGTACATTTAGGTAATATAATAATATGTACTGAATGAAGTTGTAATGGTTAAAAATGCTTGGTTCAATGTGACCAATACTTTTATATCTATGTTATTGCTTACATCTTCCTGTCCTTTTGCTGTGACCATGACAAAGTCTTTTCCACACATCGGTGGCTGGCGACAGCAGCGCATTGCAGCAATCACACGCATTTTAGTCAGAAAATGCAGAAATATATAGTTTATTGTGTTGCTGCTTATTCAGTTAATTGTTACCAAATCAGTGTTAATGCTTAGATTAGATTTTGGTGTTTTATTTATGGTTTATATGCCATAGCAGTGTTTGCACTACAACACCAGAAGTGTATTTTGCAGTGTGTGTAAGGGATGGTTTTCTAACTCTACTGTGACCAGTAGATTGCATATTTAACATTTTATCTTTGACAACTTGAGGCACGTATAGAGAATCTGTTCTAATGGTGTGTTTTCTGTTGCAGTTAATGGTATAAGCCTATGATTTTATGTTTTTATGTTATTAATGTATGTTTTTTTTTCACCAACCCGAGCACCCTGAGGAATGGACGCTCGGGGGCAGTGCCTCTCCCCAATTTCCAACACATACATACATACATACACACAGCCTGATGAATTTAGTATATATTTAATGTCTGTACTTCAATTTACAGACCTAAACAAAATGCCTCGTTACTAGAGCTAAATGATATGCATAAAAAATCTTATCGTGAGTATTTTGGCACATGGTACAATTACACTTGGAATAATCTTTTTTTTTAATTTCACTGAACAATATATAAAAATGATTTTTCTTGGCTCTTGTACCAAACAAACATGGTCCTGTAAATATGGAGAACATGATTTGTAGGCCAGGGCATCTCTGTAGCACCACAGTTTATGGTCTGGATCAAAAAACAGCTTCCCCTCAATCTGGATATTGCACTCAGCCATATCTGTCACAAGAGACGTGATAGTCTCTTATTATCAAACTGGCACTCCACGATCCCTGTGGACACACTTTGGTTAATTAAACAAGAGAACTTCAAATAAACCATAATAATCTGCTAGGACTAATTTGATTTGTCAAGAGGTGAACATGTGAGTCACGTACTGCCCTCTGGGTAATGCAGTTCACATAGGGTGAATAGGAATCACCCAGAACCTGAAATGGAGAGAGCAGAAAAGAGTACTGGCAGCCAGTGAGAAGTGCCAGTATGCAAGAAAAAGTAACGGTATTCTAAAGAGTAAAACAAAGAAGTTCCGGTACTGCGTCCAATACCAATAAAAGTAAAAGAAGTGTATTGTGATTACACTTGTCTTAAGGGGGTGGGATTAAAGAACAGCAGGAAGCTGTTTTAATTTTCTGGTGTATTTTCATATGCACTAGTAGTAGTAACAGATAACAGATTAAAGTCTGTTTGTTGGTTTGTTTTTGTTTTGTTTTTTTGCCCGGTCTCCACAGGTTTTTGGAGCTTGAGCCTGATAAAACAGACAGAGAGCTGTGTGGCCGACCCCAGGAGCCGACTACAGGAAGAGCCAGTTCACCTCCGGAGAGGAGAGAAGAGAGGAGGACAGGAGAGGATCGGAGACTGCTTTGATAAATAAAACTTCTTAAATAAATAAGGCTTAAATAACTGTAAAATGTCTTTCGAATTTCCAAGGTCAGGAATGAACTCTGGTGATATAATGACATTTTGAGTTGCCTTTTAATGGGGTCTATAACCATTTTGCATTAGCAAAAAACTCCATTCCTCATAATCATCAGCAGTAGACCGATAATTTTACCAGTGGTTTACTGTTTTATGCTATTTACAGAAGGAAATATTGTGCTTTTTCCTCTACATGTATCTGACAGACAAACTTTTGAGATTAAGAAAGAAAAATATATAAAAAGCTGGTAAATGTCATACAGTTTATAGATTTAAGCAGCTGTTTCTGCCCCTGACTTACAAAAAAGTGTGTATATGGTGGATATCTAAGTGTGGATATCTAAGTTCTGAGCAGAAATTTCCCAGATTCAGAGCAATCTCCAAAACATGAATACAAATGATGATTCTTGTCCTGGTGATTGTCTCATGACCCCCCAGGTTGAAAACCTCTGGACTAAACCTCCCAGCTGTGTAAGGCTGATCAAACTAGCTCATCCTTGAGCATCTACAGTAAAATACTGCTTATGCTTAGTGGCAATGCTGTTTTCTATAATCAATATCAGTCAAAGCTGCCTTTTAACTGCATGATGCACTTTTACTGAGTAGGATTTTCAATGCAGGGACTTTTACATGTAGCTGAGTATTTATCCACTGTTGTTTTGATCGGCCTATTTTTTATTCAAGTAAAGAACGTGAAAACTTGTTCAGCCTCTGTTTGACCTGTCACTACTTGACTTTACCACATCATCTTTAAGCAAAGATGGACAAAGTACACAGCTCCAATACCTGAGTCAAAGTATAGATACTCCTGGTCAAATATTACTCCACAAGTGAAAGTTCAGCCAAATTTTTACTTGAGTTGAAGTACTGGAGTACTTGCTTTTAAATATACTTAAATATTCAGAAGTACATTTTTTGTACTTCTTTTGTCATTTTTATGTTTTATGTATTTTTCCACATTTAGAGAACCCAATGACTCTGAAACAACCTACTGAATGACTGATGGTTGAACCTGTAGAACAAAAAGCTGGTAGCATATGATACTAAAGCTGTAGACATGATGGTAAAAACTCAGTTTAACACAAGGGGCCTTTTGTTATAATTTATTAATTTTATTTATTATTACTATTATTATTGTTATTATTATTATTATTATTACTACTATTATTATTAATATACTGAAGTACAGTACTCTAGTAAAAGTACTCTGTTACTGTTGTCCCTGTCTTTGAGTTGTTTCCAGTTGTGTTGTTGCATCTGCTCCACATGTCCAGGAGGTGACAGTGTTACCTGCAAAATATTACCTCTGCTTTCTGATCTATCTTGCAAGTGAGCCGCCCCTTAAACCTAAGGTCACAGATGGTTGAGAAAGTGGATTTGCATATATATCAAGGCTGAGTCCTCGCTGCAGTGTGCTCCAGATTTCAATCTGCACAGAGCCTTTGCTGTGTTTTGTCTCCTCTCAGAGGTCAGACTGTGGTGGGGCAGAGAGCTCAAGCCCTGTCTCAGATCTAGGTAAGCTCCTGGTCCACTGGTCTGTGTCCCTCAGAGACAGGGGCCAGTGGAGGGTGAGATAACCTGGATGTGAGGCACGATCGGAGTTCTTAATTACATTTACTTTGATAGATCAAAAGAGAAATTCTTTTTCTTCAAACTGAATATTACATTTCAGCGAAATGACACCAACCCTGTTTGTTCTTCTGAAGAAGCAGACGATGGATTTGCCCACAGACGAGAAGAACCAGGAGATGGCGCCAGGCTGTTTTGCTTGCATGAAGTGACGTTTGACATTTTTCACCCTTTGGTTCCTTTAATTTCATGGAACACAGCAACATCTCTACACAGCTCCACTTCTTACACAGTTCCTTGAAAACTGCCTTGTCAAGGTTTTTAAAGGTTTTTTGGGTGTTTTCTAAAATTGATGCCCTCAACTTCGGACCATATTTAATCCAACAGATGCTCCATCACAGCCTCTGACTCTGTAGTGGGAATACGTGCGATCTACATTTTTTCCTCAACTTCATTGGGAGTTCCGTGCGATCTACCTGCACTCCTCTTGCGATCGCCGTATTGGGCACCCCTGCACCAGACATTTGCAACGCCGCAGGAGGCTGGTAGGATTATACACAACAATGCTTCGTGCTGCACTCACTGCCGGAGTTTCTGTGCAGCGACGAGTGTGGTGCCACCCGAGGAGCTGGGTCTGGCGTCGCGTAGAGTGACGTCACGGACAGTCAAAACCGATCTGGGTGTTTGGAGCCGTTCAGACTGAGACGCATCTGTCCAAATGCGATCTGAAACTACCTCCCGAAGGTGGTTTCGATCTGGTTTCCAAAAATCGGATTTCATGTGATTTGTGACTGTTCAGACTTCAAAAGAGCCATCCAGGTCCAATCTGGATGGGCTAAACATCGGATTTTGGCTGGCAGTCTGAACGCGGCCTAAGACACCTGTCATACTGTCAATCAGTTAATCTACACTGAAACATTTACAAAGCATTCATCGCTGTAAATTAAAAGAAAAAAATCTGTGTGAAGCTTAGACTCTGAATAATCATTCCTCATGTTCTGATTGGTCTCATTGATGAACAGTATAGCTGTCACATACTGTAGATGATGTGATATTTCTGAGTGAGGATGACAGTAGTGCAGCTGAAAATACTTTAACCTTTAAAAAAGAGTGTTTGAATGTAGGCTGCAGATAGTCTGAAACTGTTCTAACAGCATTTCAGTTACTATAAATTTATTCATTTATGAAGATTTACACTCGGTTTTAACCTTGATACTTTTTCAACTAAGAATCACCAAAATCATGAAGCTGTTCCTGGGTCAGAATTATAGATCTATCAACCTCTGTCTGATCTGTTTCATTTATATTGTCATCTTCTGCTGCAGCAGAGCTTTGTCCCCATCCAGTTACAGCTGAATAAATATATTTAAATATTAATCTAAGAAACAGTAAATAAAAATCCACTAAATAACGTGATCTAGTGGATGACTGAATAAAATGTGGTATTTTTAACTTATTGACTTTTTTCAACAGCTCAGATTTTTTTAAAGATAAATTTGTTTTAATCTTTCTGGCTCCACTGGATTAAAATGAAGGGCGTGCTCTTTGTCAACCTGTCATCATGGTGAATCGTTGAATCTGAGCTCCTTTGATGATGGCATTTTTTAATTCCTCATGCACGTGGTTAACTCAGAGTGAACACACTTGAGCTGACTGAACTTCCTCAGATCAGCTGTTCTGGAACAGAAAGCTCAAAGTTTCCATCTCAGGGTTCATCAACTCGGTTCAGGGTTAGAGTCAGTTTGTTAAACCTGCTCTCACCCAGCCTGTTAGGATCAAATGTCTGTAGTTCTCTTTACAAACCCATACAAAGTGTCTGTTGCTACAGTTGCTGAATGACCTGTTTATTCATTGAAAACAAGATATACACTGTGTGGAAAAAACCTTTGGAACAAACATGCAGGGGTTACCACTAGAGATGTTGAAAATGTGCTGTCAGGAGATCAGTGGCATCACATTCACACACTCATTATCCACACATTATCATACATGTTATTCCATTATTTGAAAGTCACAACGTCACACCAACACAACTGGAAGCAGCATTAAACAAGTTTTAGCCCTCTACTTTCATCTGACCTCAACTGCACTCTCAACAACTGCCTTATCTGCTCTATGTTTAACCTAATTACAACATTTCTTTCCTTTTAGTTTCACATATTTTACTAATCACTCTTCTTTTACACTGTATTTTTGTTTTATTGCCCTATATTGTTCTGCAT
Organism: Trachinotus anak; assembly: GCF_046630095.1. Lineage (NCBI taxonomy): Eukaryota > Metazoa > Chordata > Actinopteri > Carangiformes > Carangidae > Trachinotus > Trachinotus anak. The sequence continues at coordinate 4,266,779 of NW_027273884.1, forward strand.
TTGATTTATTTCACACCTGTTTTGCCATGTGTCTAATCATCATCAATCATCTTTTACACCTTCCATTTCATTCTCTTGTATAGAAGTGTTTTGAATATTTACTTGTAAATGTATTCATACACTTATACATCTATTTGTTAAAGTTGTTAAACAGCCTGACATTTCCACTCACTAAAGTGAAGCAGAAAACATCTCCAGATCAGCTGCAGAGATGCTTCATACAGGTGCTTCAGGGGAAATGAGTTATGGCTGGAAGACTCACATAACAACGTGTAAGTTGTGCCCTGTGTCAAAAACATTTCAGAGCCTCTTCTTCCTCCACCTGAGCCTGTAGCTGAGTGAGTGTCCCTCTGACGTCCTGACTCCTGCTCCACCTCCTGCAGCCTCGCCTGCGCCTCGCTGCCTCCTCCATCCTTGTTGTTTTAGAAACATCCTGTTACATCCACATCCACCCCCCCCCACCCCACCCCCCACACCCCTCTCTCTCTCGCGGACTTGCGCTCACGAATTTCCCAAAATAAAATATCCATCCATCCCTTCATCCATCCATTTTCTATCGCTTATCCGGGTCCGGGCCGCGGGGGTAGCAGCCTGAGCAGAGATGCCCAGACCTCCCTGTCCCCAGCCACCTCCACCTCCGATCCCAGGCCAGCCGAGAATACCTCCCCTGGGCGGCGTCACCTCCACTGGCCCCTCTCCATGTGGAGGAGCAGCGGCTCTACTCTGAGCCTCTCCCGAATGACAAAATGAAATGAAATAAAACAAATCTTTAAGATCCGGGGCAAAACAGGCCTAACAACGCTTAAGCCAAACGACACATGGAAGCAGCCAGTGGGCCACAGTGAGAAAAATACTCTGCACATATCCGATCATCCATGTGCCCTGTCACAGGCGCACCGACACTTACAGTTAAGAGTTTGGCTACAGATGAAAAGAGTTTATTTGGGTCTAATGATTATCGTTTCTTCCAGACCGCCCCCCCCCCCCCCCCCCCCCCCCCCCCCCCACACACACACACACACACACACACATTCTGTGCCGCCTTTTAGCGTTATTATGACGTCACACTAGGTCAACGTATGGGAATCAAATAGACAAGGTGAATCATAGGACGTGGTAGCGAATGTTATGACGTCACAGTCGAGAAATCAAAGGACAGGGTGAAAACGTCACTGGTGACATCACAAGTAGAACATAGGTCGACTATTTATTTAATTTAAGTAATTGTCTGAAACAATGAACTGTTGAAACAACGAACTGAAAAGTTATCACTGACAGTTAAAGCAAGTATGTTTCAAAACAACTTCAACGCATCTCTGAGCGTTTCAGAGGTATCTGAGGAATCACGTCGCCTGCACGTGTCAGAGGAGGTAGAAATGTTTGGACCACGTGAGCTTCTGCAAGAAGTTCATGATCAGGAAATCAGCTGCTGCCATGAGCACAATTATAAGGTCCAATCAAACATATGGTCGCTTGAGGGGGAGTTAAAGGAGCTAAGGGCCAAGCAGAGAACATTTAAAAAAGATCAGGAAAACCTTTACAGGCTACTTGGTAAGTTGAAGGAGATAAATAACAAGTTGAGTGTAACAGTACTCAATGCAGCCAAGCTGGAGGCTGAGAACACTATACTAGTGGATTTAGGTTGTGAAACTGCAGAAATTAAGGAAGACCTAGCCCAGGTCTCATACCTTTTGTCTGTGGAGCAAACTGTCAGGCAGAAAAATGAAACCTACATAAGCGAGCTAGAAGAAGAAAAATTGGTTGTGAGTCAGAGGGAAAAAAATGTGACTACTGAGCTGACACGGCTTGAATCCCTAACAGAGAAACAAAGACTTGAAATTGAAAATCTGAGGGCTACAAACTATGACCTTGAGCATCCAGGAGAGGACGCTCAACATGACAACTGTGATAAAGATCAGCTATCACAAAGGGTGGTCGATCTTGAACACCTGATAGAGAAACTGCAGACAGAGGAAAAAAACCTGTTGGCAACAGTGCAGAATCTGCAGGAAAGTCCAAGTGATCAGAAGCACAATGAGAAAATGTTAAAAGAGAAGAACACAAGCCTCACTGAAGAGATGGCCCACCTTGAATGTGTGAGAGAGAGAAATCAAGGAGAGATTGAAAGTCTGAGAGCAGCAGTCCGTGATCTTCGGCGCCAAGTGGAGGATGCTCAACAACTTATCTTGAATAAAGATGAGCTCATTGAAAAACAAAACAGGGAAATGTCTCATAAGCAGGAAATGATGAAGGAGTATTATAAACTCAAAACCAGTATGCAACAATTACTCCTAGATAGCAGGACCTGTCATGAGCACAATGCTAAGCTCCGATCAATGGTAAGGGCACTTGAGGAAGACTTAAAGGAGGTAAGGGCCAAAGATAGCAACTACACAAAACAACAAGAAGAACTTCATAAACTGCATAGCCAGCTGGAGGAGCTAAATTCTGAGTTGGGTGTAAAGATACTGGAGGCAACCGAAGTGAAGACTGAGAACACCAAACTGCAGGAGTCAGTCTGTAACAACCAAGATATTAAGGAAGAACTAGCCTGGGTCTCAGACCTTTTGTCTGTGGAGCAAACTGTCAGGCAGAAAAATGAAACCTACATATGCGAGCTAGAAGAAGAAAACTTGGTTGTGAGTCAGAAGGAAAAAAATGTGACTACTGAGCTGACACGGCTTGAATCCCTGACAGAGAAACAAAGAATTGAAAGTAAAAATCTGAGGGCGGCAAACTGTGACCTTGAGCATCCAGGAGAGGAGGCTCAGCATGACAACTGTGATAAAGATCAGCTATCACAAAGGGTGGTCGATCTTGAACACCTGATAGAGAAACTGCAGACAGAGGAAAAAAACCTGTTGGCAACAGTGCAGAATCTGCAGGAAAGTCTGAGTGATCAGAAGAAAATCAATGCTGAGTTCGTGCTGCTTGAATCTCAGACAGAAGAAAAACAGGCAGAGAATGAAAATCTGTGGGTAGAGATTCATGCTCTGCAGCACAATGAGAAAATGTTAAAAGAGAAGAACACAAGCCTCACTGAAGAGATGGCCCACCTTGAATGTGTGAGAGAGAGAAATCAAGGAGAGATTGAAAGTCTGAGAGCAGCAGTCCGTGATCTTCGGCGCCAAGTGGAGGATGCTCAACAACTTATCTTGAATAAAGATGAGCTCATTGAAAAACAAAACAGGGAAATGTCTCATAAACAGGGAATTATAGAGGAGTATTATAAACTCAAAACCAGTATGCAACAATTACTCCTAGATAGCAGGACCTGTCATGAGCACAATGCTAAGCTCCGATCAATGGTAAGGGCACTTGAGGAAGACTTAAAGGAGGTAAGGGCCAAAGATAGCAACTACACAAAACAACAAGAAGAACTTCATAAACTGCATAGCCAGCTGGAGGAGCTAAATTCTGAGTTGGGTGTAAAGATACTGCAGGTAACAGAGCTGACGACTGAGAACACCAAACTGCAGGAGTCAGTCTGTAACAACCAAGATATTAAGGAAGAACTAGCCTGGGTCTCAGACCTTTTGTCCCAGGAGCAAAAGGTTAGGCAGAAAAACGACATTTATATCAAACAGTTAGAAGAGGAAAACTTGGTTGTGAATGAGAAGAAAAAAAATATGATTGTTGAATTGACGCGGCTTGAATCTCTGACAGAGAAACAAAGAATTGAAAATGAAAATCTGTGGTTAGAGATTCATGCTCTGCGGAAAAATGAGAAAATGTTAAAAGACAAGAACGCAAGTCTCACTGCTGAGTTGACCCACCTTGAAATTATAAATCAAGGAGAGATTGAAAGTCTGAGAGCAGCAGTGAGTGATCTTCAGTGTCAATTGGAGGATGCTCAGCAAGTAATCTTGAAACAGGAGCAGCAAAGTACACAGAAAAACAGAGAGATTTCACATAGGCAGCAATTAACAGAAGAACAGAGACATGAGAACCTTCAGGAAACACCTGCTGCAGAACCTCAACAGCTGGAGGCTCTTGCTGCAGCAATGAACCTTGAGCAGCCAGGAGAGGAGGCTCAGCATGACAACTGTGATAAAGATCAGCTATCACAAAGGGTGGTCGATCTTGAACACCTGATAGAGAAACTGCAGACAGAGGAAAAAAACCTGTTGGCAACAGTGCAGAATCTGCAGGAAAGTCTGAGTGATCAGAAGAAAATCAATGCTGAGTTCGTGCTGCTTGAATCTCAGACAGAAGAAAAACAGGCAGAGAATGAAAATCTGTGGGTAGAGATTCATGCTCTGCAGCACAATGAGAAAATGTTAAATGAGAATATCAAGAGCCTCACTGATGAGGTGGCCAAACTTGAATGTGTGAGAGAGAGAAATCAAGGAGAGATTGAAAGTCTGAGAGCAGCAGTCCGTGATTTTCAGTGTCAAGTGAAAGAGGCTCAGGAAGTCCACAGGGATAAAGATGAGGTAACACAGAAGCTGACCCATGTGGAGTCTCTGATGGAGAAAAAACACACAGAGGTGGAAAAGTTGAGGACAGCACTGCATAGTCTCCAGGAAAAGGAAGAATTTCTGAATGAGCAGAATAACATGGTTACAGCTGAGCTGGCCCGGCTTGAATCTCTCAGAGAGAAACAGAATGAAGAGAATAACAAACTGAAAACAGCCGTGCAAGATCTTCAGTACCAGGTGAAGGAGGCTCAACAACTTTTGTTCACTAAAGATGAGTTGATAGCAAAGCAAAACAATGAAATTGCTTATAAGCAGCAAGTGGTAGAGGAGTACTATACACTCACAAGCAATTTGAGGCAGTCACTATGTGATGTTAAGAGCCAGCTGGGGATGAAGCAGGAGGAGGACATACTGGCTGGAATAAAGAATTTCACAGAGGAATCTAGGACCTTTGTTGAAAATGGAGAAAAACTGGAAATGCACGAGGAGCAGAAAGACGAGAGCCTAAAGGAGCTGCTTACCACACAATCTCAACAGCTGGAGACTCCTGCTGCAGAACCTCAACAGCTGGAGACTCATTCTGCAGAACCTCAACAGCTGGAGACTCCTGCTGCAGAACCTCAACAGCTGGAGACTCATTCTGCAGAACCTCAACAGCTGGAGACTCCTGCTGCAGAACCTCAATGGCGTCGCTGTGCGAAAAGGCTACTGAATGTAGGTCTGAATATTGGCATCACCACAGTGGGTATGCTTATTCCTGCAGTTATCCTGACTGCCAGCTGCAGTACAAACCCCAGCTGCTATGACTGTGCCTACCGGCTGCTAGAGCCCTATTGTGACGTCCAACAAGGACAACATCCCTTCTAAACAAGGCAGGCTACATAAACAAATACCAACACCAAAACACACCAGTTTGAATCCTAATGACAGATTCTCTGGTCAATGCTTAGGTAATGTATGAATATCAATGTTCTTGTAATGCCCCTGTTATTATCTCCCCGACACCATCCAAGCAACCCCCAAAGTATAAGCAGTGCAACAAATCAAGAATGCATTTGTGAATCGTACATGTTCAGGGAAATAAAGACTCATTAATTAAACAATAAAATAAAAATAAAAATAAAAATAAAAATAAAAATAAAAATGAAAATGAAAATGAAAATGAAAATAAAAATGAAAATAAAAATAAAATAAAATAAAACCCATAACTTTTAATTTGAAGTGGAATTGAATGTGTGAGGTAAAATTGAAATTTAATATGATACATCAGGGACACTTGATTTATTGTATTGTAATAATGACAAAGATGAAAAGAACACTTTAATTACAAGGGAAAATAGAACACATTTTTATAGAGACTAGTTCATTTTACACACACACACACACACACACACACACACACACAAAGCGGAAACAAGATAAAAATGTGCAAATTTGCAAATACAGTGTAAGAATTGACCCAGTGGTGAAGGAAGGAGGCATGAACTCAAAGCCTTCACCTGGTGCTTTGTTTCATTGTGGTCACCAGTGACATGCAAAGTGAAGTGGTGCAAAGGTGGACTTGGAGCAAAACTGACAAAAATGAAAAAATACAAAAATCACAGTTAATCAGAATCAGAATCAGAATCAGAATCAGAATCAGTTTTATTGCCAAGTATGTTTTCACATACAAGGAATTTTTTCTGGTGATTGGTGCAATTGATCAGCAACAGTGGGGCTCTCTAGCCTTGTTGATAAGGCTAATAGCAGATGGGAAGAAGCTATTTTTGTGGCGAGAGGTTTTGGTCCTGAAGGACCGCAGCCTCCTGCCAGAGGGGAGTGTCACAAAGAGTTTGTGTCCAGGGTGGGAGGAGTCAGCTACAATCTTCCCTGCACGCCTCAGAGTCCTTGAGGCGTACAGGTCCTGGAGGGACGGAAGATTGCAGCCAATCACCTTCTCAGCAGAGTGGATGATACGCTGCAGTCTGTTATTGTCCCTCTCCGTGGCAGCAGCGTACCAGATGGTGATGGAGGAGGTGAGGATGGACTCAATGATGGAGGTGTAGAAGTTCACCATCATAGTCCTTGGCAGGTTGAACTTCTTCAACTGCCTCAGGAAATACATCCTCTGCTGAGCTTTTTTGATGAGGGAGCTGATGTTTAGCTCCCATTTGAGATCCTGTGTGATGGTGGTTCCCAAGAAGCGAAAATGCTCCACGGTAGCCACGGGGGAGTCACACAGGGTGATGGGGGTGGGTGGGGCTGGGCTCTTCCTGAAGTCCACTATCATTTCCACTGTCTTCAGAGCGTTTAGCTCTAGGTTGTTCTGCCTGCACCAGGTCACCAGACGGTCAGTCTCCCACTCATCGCCATCAGAGATGAGTCCAATGAGAGTGGTGTCGTCTGCAAACTTCAGGAGCTTGACAGACTGATGGCTGGAGGTGCAGGCGTTGGTGTACAGGGAGAAGAGCAGAGGAGAAAGAACGCAGCCTTGTGGGGATCCAGTGCTGATGGTCTGGGAGTCAGACACGTGCTTTCCTAGCTTCACGTGCTGCCTCCTGTCAGACAGGAAGTCGGTGATCCACCTGCAGGTGGAGTCAGGCATGCTCAGCTGGGAGAGCTTGTCCTGCAGCAGAGCCGGGATGATGGTGTTGAAGGCAGAGCTGAAGTCCACAAACAGGATCCTGTCATAGGTCCCTGAGGAGTCCAGGTGCTGGAGGATGAAGTGGAGAGCCATGTTGACGGCGTCATCTACAGACCTGTTGGCTCTGTAGGCGAACTGCAGGGGGTCCAGGAGTGGGTCAGTGATGGATTTGAGATGGGACAGGACAAGGCGCTCAAATGATTTCATGACCACAGAGGTCAGGGCAATGGGTCTGTAGTCATTTAGTCCTGTGGGCCTTGGTTTTTTGGGGACAGGGATGATGGTGGAGGATTTGAAGCAGGCTGGCACGTGGCAGGTCTCCAGTGAGGTGTTGAAGATGTCCGTGAACACCGGAGACAGCTGATCAGCACAGTGCTTCAGGGATGATGGAGAGACAGAGTCAGGACCAGCTGCTTTGCGGGGGTTCTGCTTCTTAAAAAGCCTGTTGACATCTCTCTCCAGGATAGAGAGAGACGTTCCTTTGGTAGGGGAGGAGGAGGGGGGTTCTGATGTGGCTCTGATGTGGAGGTTAGTGTCAGGCTTGTCCCACTGTCTTTCAAAGCGGCAGTAGAACTCATTCAGATCGTTGGCCAGACGGAAGTCGTTAATGGAGTGGGGGGGTTTAGGTTTGTAGTTTGTGATCTTTCTGAGCCCTTTCCAGACAGAAGCAGAGTCGTGGGCTGAGAACTGGAGCTGAATTTCTCAGAGTACAGTCGTTTAGCTTCTCTCACCGCCTTGCTAAACCTGTACTTGGACTCTTTAAACTTGTCCCTGTCCCCACTCCTGAAAGCTTCCTCCTTTTGCCTCCTGAGCTGACTGAGCTTAGCTGTGAACCAGGGTTTGTCATTGTTATAACTCACCCTGGTGCATGATGGGATACAGCAGTCCTCACAGAAGCTGATGTATGACGTCACAGCCTCTGTGAACTCATCCAGACTGTTGGAAGCAGTCCTGAACACCTCCCAGTCAGTGCAGTCCAAACATGCCCGCAGATCCTCTATGGCTTCACTGCTCCACTGCTTCGATGTCCTCGCAACAGGTCTACACAGTTTTAGTTTCTGCCTGTATGTGGGAATCAGGTGGACCATCACATGGTCAGAGTGGCCCAGTGCAGCCCGGGGGACGGCGTGATAAGCACCACTGATTGTGGTGTAACAGTGGCCCAGAGTGTTCCCCTCTCTGGTCGGGCAATTAACAAACTGTCTGTATTTGGGCAGTTCGTGGTTGAGGTTCCCTTTGTTAAAGTCACCAAGGACAATAACTAAGGAGTCCGGGTTGGTTCGCTCCACACACAGTATCTGGTCTGCGAGCGCCCGCTGTGCCTCCTGCACGTTGGCCTGTGGTGGGATGTAAACACCGACCAGGATGATTGAGGTGAACTCACGGGGGGAGTAATTGTAATTGTAATTGCAATCAATCACAATTACAGATGTGTGAACACAGAGAAACCACTCAACAATATTTTAATAAATGACTTTGGATTTAAAGGTTCAAGGTTAAAGGTTCTTCAAATGGTTGTGATCACTGCCCATCTGCATGGCCCAGCAAGCTGAAGGCTAACGTTAGCTACCATACCATGTAGATCCTTTTTTTTTAAATAATGAAAAGTGATTTTCTAAAGCCTGAAAACAGAGACAACTGGAGGTGCAGATGTCTATTTGCTCTCAGACCACTTGAATTACAATATGCCTAAAGGTGACTATGGAAAGAAAACACCAAAGAATTACTGCCTGCCCCAGCATTAAGTCAGACAACAACAACAACACACACACACACACACACACACACACACACAATATTGACCTGCCACAAATTTACCTTAAAAACTTTCAAATGCTTTTGTTACACAGATAATTAGGTTTGTAATTTCAAAAACCTACAGTTAATTCATAAACTGTAAAAAAAAAAATGGGTGTCAAACTGGCATGCTAAGGCTTGAGTTAATACTACAGGTCGTACTGATTTACTACTTTTGCCAAGCACAGACAAGGTCATACTCATAAGTAATTAGCGAGCTAATGCTACTAAGCTTGAGTTTGGTATACTTGCCTTGCAGCTGCACCTGTTGTGTGAGTGTGGAACGTCCTTGGAACAATAACTAACTAATGTTACATGTACTGCACATGGTGCCTGTCTGGTTCAAAATTATTGGAAGGTTCACACATTCAGACCATAGATTCAGTCACGCCTAAAATGTCCAAAGATGACCTCTGAAGATAATATCTGAACATGAAACCAAGGAGTATGTGAACAAATATGTCTTTTTTTATTTCTAAATAAGTAGGCTGATGCCTGCCATCTAGTGTTTGGGATGAGAGGGTGACGCATGAGTTCATCATGTGATTGTTGTTGGAGTCTCAGTCCATGAATCCTGAAGAGAACAGTGGAGAGGCCTACATGTCCCTCCATTAGCCTGAGCCAGAGTTGGTTGACCGTTTGAACAAGGGAGCCACGACCACCCCCACAATTCACACCTAGGTGTGAATCAGAGTTTGAAGGTAAACTCAGCACCACCATTGGCCAAGGCCAGGCACTCTCAGCAGGGATCCCCGGTGACATCACTCAGGTGAGAAAAGCAGCACTGTGACCCTCCTCCGCTGCTTATTCCCGGGCACCAGTTACAGTAGAGAGCTACTCCAGCTCTCTCTGTGACCTGGCTGCTGAGAGGGAGCAATCTGCAACATCTGACCTTTTTCCACAACTTCTTAAAGCCCAGGTCACAGTCTTCAACTCGCAGGCCGAGCACACAGACTGCTGTTGTTTGTTTCCTTTTTGTTTTTTCATGTTTCGGATCCGACGTAGATGGCTGTGCAATCAGCTGATCTTATGTTCTGTGAGGACGAGCGCCAACTTAGTTAAGGACGAAACAAAGTCCACCGTCCCTCATCCGTGATCTTCCCGCTGCCGCCGAGGAACTCATCACAGTCACCACCAGGAGAGAGACACGACCCGCCGAGCTCCGGCCGAGGACCGAGCTGTGGAGACCCAGAGACTTTCTGTTCTGACTCCGGAGGACCGGAGCAGCTCACAGTAAGAGGCTGATGTCTGGGCAGAGACACAGTTAGTGTAGTAATTTAACTTATAAGTGCTGCAGATCCTGTTGTTTAGATCGTTCACTGTGATCAGCTTAATAAGCCAAATATCACTAGTTAAAGGACCAATATCCGACCAGACGAACTCCGGTTCTCTGGCTCCGTTATGTAATGGTTGTTACATATGTTACATATGTGTTTTGCCTGTAATTAGTTAGTAACCAACGTTTGTTTTAGTTATAGTTGAATTATAATCGGTTTATTATTATTATTATTACTTTATAAATTCAGTTTTCTGCCTTGGTTTCCGGAGCTCTTTCACCAGAGAAGAGCTCATTAACATCAGAGAAACAACTCCAGAGGATTTTTTTCCTACTTTTCTCGACTCATCTGTGGGATTATTGGACATTTTGGTCAGAGGTCACTGACCGTTGCTCTCGCAGTGAAACGCCGGAGGAGAGGAAAACGTGCCGGTGCGCTTGCGCGTCTCCGCCGGCGCGCACTCCGCACACCGCTCCCAGGTATCTTTCTCTCCAAGGTGCGTTCACTGCCCAACAAACTGGATGAACTTCAGCTACTGGTGCAGAAGAACAGAGACTTTTCCTCATCTTCCGTCCTGTGCTTCACGGAGACGTGGCTGTGTGGATCGATCCGGACTCTGCGCTGGAGCTGACCGGCTTCCAGCTCTTCAGAGCGGATCGCGACACAGAGCTGTCCGGCAAAACCAAAGGTGGAGGAATCTGCTTTTATGCAAACAGTGGCTGGTGCAGAGACGTGACAGTGATCCTGCAGCACTGTTCTCCTGACCTGGAGACTTCCATCATAAACTGCAGGCCCTTCTACTCCCCCCGTGAGTTCACCTCAATCATCCTGGTCGGTGTTTACATCCCACCACAGGCCAACGTGCAGGAGGCACAGCGGGCGCTCGCCGACCAGATACTGTGTGTGGAGCGGACCAACCCGGACTCCGTAGTTATTGTACTTGGTGACTTTAACAAAGGGAACCTCAGTCATGAACTGCCCAAATACAGACAGTTTGTTAATTGCCCGACCAGAGAGGGGAACACTCTGGACCACTGTTACACCACAATCAGTGGTGCTTATCACGCCGTCCCCCGGGCTGCACTGGGCCACTCTGACCATGTCATGGTCCACCTGATTCCCACATACAGGCAGAAACTAAAACTGTGTAAACCTGTTGTTTACAAGAACCTCCAAGAACCTCCAACTGCACCAATCACCAGAACAAATTCCTTGTATGTGGAAACATACTTGGCAATAAAACTGATTCTGATTCTGATTCTGATTTATGTATCTGTGGGCCTATGTGTGCACCTAACTAAAAATACAGCCCTTGAACACAATTTTCCTCAAAAGATAGCAAAGGATAGGACCATATAGCTGAAATACAGCATTTCATTCAAGCTTATTCCAGCCTATATCTGTCACAAAAACCAGTGAAAACCCTGGACCGCTTCAGGAGAGGAGAGAGAGGGACTTCGTTATTGTAAATAATCACTGCCTATCAAATATTACTGGGGAAAATTAAAAGCTCATTACTTAGTGAGAATTGGGCTTGTTTTCAAAAGCACACAAAAATTGGACCTGCGATTACAGGAAACAAGTTCTCTGGACCGAGGAAAGCAAGTTTGAACTATTTGGTTCAAATCGCAGAGTCCACAGACAAACTGGTGAACGTCTTAAAGCACCACGCATAACACCCACAATAAAGCATGGAGGTGGTAGTGCCATGGTATGGGGATGTTATGCAGGTGATAGAGTAGGATATTTGTTTGAAGTAAAGGGTATCATGAAGCAGGAGCAGTACCACTCCATCCTCCAGCATCATGCAGTTCCATCCAGACTAAGACTTGTGGGTCGAAAGTTTGTTTTGCAGCAAGATAATGACCCTAAGCATTCTTCCAAGCTCTTCCAAGCTCTTGCTTTGTTGCAAAGTATACCAATGAAACTATTATCTTTTTTTGTACAAATTTGATATATAACATTCCATCTTCTCCTTTTTTCAGATTAATCCTTCCTGATATGGTGCATTCATAAGAACCTCCAAGTTCTCATGTCTACTCAGGCAGATTGCCTACATTTGAACTTGCAGCCAAAACCGCTGAAAATGAAGCATTGGATCTTTGTAGCCCATATGTTATCATTTAGCACAATTATGTCTGTATGTTTGCAGACACATTGAAATATTTAACATATTCAAGCAGTATTTTTAATTTAATCAAAAGTGAAAATCAAACACATGGAGCATCAAACAGGTTTAAAAAAAACACATAAATGAGAAATCTGGTGAAAATTACTGTTTGAGATTGAACAGATCAAACTGTTGGATTTTTTTTTTTACCTAATTCTAACCTGAACCTTCAAACTGAGTCTTAACCAGTGAGGACTGGCCAAAGTGTCCTCACTCTGTAAGGTCAGTGAGTCAAACTGGTCCTCACAAAAATATACACACACACACAAATCCTAGTATCACCTGAAACTAGTAAAACAGACACAGTATCAGTTACTTACTGTAATTAAAATCCAATGCCATAATAGATGTGACACAATAATTAAACAGCAGGACTCCGCAGTCTTGAGATGATGAGGGATGAGTTACGGGAGCCCGTACACTTTGTTAACAGGGTCACTGTGAAACCGGTGCAGGATTTCAGCACCAGAACATCTCCGGTGGGTTTTGATTAGCTGAATGTGAAGCATCAGATTCTCTCCGCTTATTGAGTGTTGTGAGCAAACAGCAGTGATGGATGGAAAGCCATATGTACAAGTGTCAAAGGGATTTCAAGAGCACTGTGTGAGAAGTCTAGAAGGAGAAGCCAGGTACTCAAGGCTGCATGGATACATTTCGCCGTAAGGAACGGCAGCTGAAGATTTAGGTTTTTTCTGGAGCAGGTGCTTTAACATTGAATTCTTCTTCCCCACCATGACACGGCAGCTATCTGCACCTCACCCAAAACTCTGTAGAACACAGGTCAGAGTGGAGACCACAGCTTCTGCTGTTGCACTATCCAAGTTATTTTTGTTTAGTGTCATACTGACGGAGCCGACCACCACACAGTTGCTTGATAGATGCGATATGCGATGGGCTTTCCTCTTTTAACTACTTTAATCCTACTTTGAAATGATTGACTGCTTGTGAATGGTCCATGTGGAACCTACAGAAAAGGGGAGATGTTGAAGTGTACACCACAGGGACCCTTACAGTATAATTTATAATTAATTTACATAACGTACATGTTGAGTGAGCTCACCTGTCAAAGACCATGAGATTAGATCAAATCAGATTATATTATGCATGTTTGGACTGCACTGACTGGGAGGTGTTCAGGACTGCTTCCAACAGTCTGGATGAGTTCACAGAGGCTGTGACGTCATACATCAGCTTCTGTGAGGACTGCTGTATCCCATCATGCACCAGGGTGAGTTATAACAATGACAAACCCTGGTTCACAGCTAAGCTCAGTCAGCTCAGGAGGCAAAAGGAGGAAGCTTTCAGGAGTGGGGACAGGGACAAGTTTAAAGAGTCCAAGTACAGGTTTAGCAAAGCGGTGAGAGAAGCTAAACGACTGTACTCTGAGAAACTTCAGCTCCAGTTCTCAGCCAATGACTCTGCTTCTGTCTGGAAAGGGCTCAGACAGATCACTAACTACAAACCTAAACCCCCCCACTCCATTAATGACTTCCGTCTGGCCAACGATCTGAATGAGTTCTACTGCCGCTTTGAAAGACAGTGGGACAAGCCTGACACTAACCTCCACATCAGAGCCACATCAGAACCCCCCTCCTCCTCCCCTACCAAAGGAACGTCTCTCTCTATCCTGGAGAGAGATGTCAACAGGCTTTTTAAGAAGCAGAACCCCCGCAAAGCAGCCGGTCCTGACTCTGTCTCTCCATCATCCCTGAAGCACTGTGCTGATCAGCTGTCTCCGGTGTTCACGGACATCTTCAACACCTCACTGGAGACCTGCCACGTGCCAGCCTGCTTCAAATCCTCCACCATCATCCCTGTCCCCAAAAAACCAAGGCCCACAGGACTAAATGACTATAGACCCATTGCCCTGACCTCTGTGGTCATGAAATCATTTGAGCGTCTTGTCCTGTCCCACCTCAAATCCATCACTGACCCACTCCTGGACCCCCTGCAGTTCGCCTACAGAGCCAACAGGTCTGTAGACGACGCCGTAAACATGGCTCTCCACTTCATCCTCCAGCACCTGGACTCCTCAGGGACCTATGCCAGGATCCTGTTTGTGGACTTCAGCTCTGCCTTCAACACCATCATCCCGGCTCTGCTGCAGGACAAGCTCTCCCAGCTGAGCGTGCCTGACTCCACCTGCAGGTGGATCACCGACTTCCTGTCTGACAGGAGGCAGCACGTGAAGCTAGGAAAGCACGTGTCTGACTCCCAGACCATCAGCACTGGATCCCCACAAGGCTGCGTTCTTTCTCCTCTGCTCTTCTCCCTGTACACCAACACCTGCACCTCCAGCCATCAGTCTGTCAAGCTCCTGAAGTTTGCAGACGACACCACTCTCATTGGACTCATCTCTGATGGCGATGAGTCTGCCTACAGGTGGGAGACTGAGCGTCTGGTGACCTGGTGCAGGCAGAACAACCTAGAGCTAAACGCTCTGAAGACAGTGGAAATGATAGTGGACTTCAGGAAGAGCCCAGCCCCACCCACCCCCATCTCCCTGTGTGACTCCCCCGTGGCTACCGTGGAGCATTTTCGCTTCTTGGGAACCACCATCACACAGGATCTCAAATGGGAGCTAAACATCAGCTCCCTCATCAAAAAAGCTCAGCAGAGGATGTATTTCCTGAGGCAATTGAAGAAGTTCAACCTGCCAAGGACTATGATGGTGAACTTCTACACCTCCATCATCGAGTCCATCCTCACCTCCTCCATCACCATCTGGTACGCTGCTGCCACGGAGAGGGACAATAACAGACTGCAGCGTATCATCCACTCTGCTGAGAAGGTGATTGGCTGCAATCTTCCGTCCCTCCAGGACCTGTACGCCTCAAGGACTCTGAGGCGTGCAGGGAAGATTGTAGCTGACTCCTCCCACCCTGGACACAAACTCTTTGAGACACTCCCCTCTGGCAGGAGGCTGCGGTCCTTCAGGACCAAAACCTCTCGCCACAAAAATAGCTTCTTCCCATCTGCTATTAGCCTCATCAACAAGGCTAGAGAGCCCCACTGTTGCTGATCAATTGCACCAATTGCACCAATCACCAGAAAAAATTCCTTGTATGTGAAAACATACTTGGCAATAAAACTGATTCTGATTCTGATTCTGATTCTGATATTATCAGATTAGGTTTTATTTATTAGAATTGACTGTATTATTTTGTGTTGGGCAATGTACACCTCAATTATTTAATGTCTGCTTCTCTTTCTAATTTGATTGTGTTGAAGTGTGTATGAAAACACATTACTATTGTTAATTCTTTAATGTACATCATGTGACCCATCATCAAACAGAATGTGTATTGAAATGGATGTAGATGTATTCTATCTTGTGACTATCAGGGGGCCACTCGGTGCAAAAAGAAGTCTGATTGTATTGATTTACTACCTCTGTAAACTGTTTATGGTCTCAATCACTATTGTTTCAAGTCTTCTTCAATACAACATGATATATATATTTTTTAAATTATGGTCCCATTTAGAGGATAATTATTATTTTATTCCTTGTTGAACAGAGTGATACCCACTGAAAATGCAATCTTTACGCAGAGGTTCACAAAAGTATATATATGTTACACAATAGATTTTTTATTATTTGCATTACCTGTTTCCAAAAAAATCCAGGAGCATCATTGGTTTGAGTCAGTGTGTCAGTAATGTTTCTTTAGGAGTGAACACACTTGATACAGGACACAGCTGTGATGTTTGGATAGTGAGCTTTTTTCTTCCACCAACCAGCAGGTGGCACTTGTGGTGGAGAACTGGTGGACAGCTGACATCATACACTCTAATAAACTAATGTTTGTGAGTGTGTATAGGTTATGTGAGGGACTGGGTCATGATGACCTGGGGTGTGGTGTTCTGGCTATTGTGAATTTATGAGAATTGCCAAGAACATCCCAGAAGAGTGAAATGAATGACCCCAGGAGAAGGGCTGAATGGAGACATGGTGTCACTCCCACGTTGCTATGGTAGAAAACAGGGTGTGGGGATACTGCCAAGGACCAGTCTTATCCTGTTTTGGTCAGATTATAAAATCATGGACCTCTGATCTGTTAGGTGGGTTTTTTCATATTTGGCTGTCAAAGAAGTGTGTCATTGCTGCTGCTGAATGCTGTGTCTCTCCTGTTGTGTTTTGGAGTCTGAGTATATTCTTCAAATTAGAAGTTTCCAACACACTTCAGCCCACTTGTTCATAACTGGACCTCAACCAATTACATCTATTCTGCTGTGTTTGAACTTTTTCTTCATAGGTCTTCTTGTGATGCAGCTCCTTATAGCAAATAAGCACATTTAAAAAAATAAAATAAAATTAGGTTTTATTGAAATATTTAAAATGTTTTTTTAAGAAACAAAGCAAAACAGAAGTTTCTAACTCAACTTCACGTACTTCCAAGGAAAAAGTGTAAAGAGGTAATAACTCCAGCAACATGTGCTGTAAACAGAACTGTAAAGAACTTTATTATTATTATCAAAAACAATGATTGAAGAGATCATTCATTTATTTGAGTGAATGAAATCTAACACTGAAGATAACAGGAATATTACAACAGCAGGTAACTGGTCTAACAGGCTAATGGGTTGATTTATCAGTGCAGGACACTGTCACTTGTAAATGAGAATATTATGGGATACTGCAGAAGAAAATCCCATGATACATCATCCAGTACCTTTGTAATAGACTCGCTGGTGACTATCACACACCATCTACCAGAGGTGGGAGTACTGTAAGTCACACATGTACAAGTCACAAGCAAACCTCAAGTCTTAACCTTCAAGTCCCGAGTTACTGCGAGTCAAATCACTGCTCAGATCAAGCATGAAATTCTGAAGATCAACCCCGGTTTCCATAGTTACATCAGTTCAAAGACAGAGAAGGTTTAGTTTTACTTTAAACAATAATGGAAACTCTCACAGCTGCTTACACTACTGATGTTTGACATTTTGTGCCAGAGTCTGGATCTGCGGAGAAACAAAGTGGAGGTTTCTGGTACAACTTCACCTGCTTCCACAGAAAAAGTCCAAAGAGGCCAAAACTCCAGCAACACTAAACAGAAGAGCTTTGTTAGACTGACGTGTTTCAGCTGGTGGCCTTCATCAAGGTCATCACAAAACATTTTTTAGAGTCTGGATCTGTGACTGCAGCCAGCCACTGCTAGTGACCCACTGAAATACATAAAAACAGTTGCTAGGAGCTTCAGTGACAACAAGCAGGTGAACTCCATCTTTAAACTGCTGCTGTTGGTTGGAAATTCTGTGCAAATCCCATCCAGACCTTCCTATATCAGATTCATACTGACATCTTGTCTTCATGGATTTTCCATAAAATACTATGGAGGACTATACAAAATACTAGAGGAAACCAGCAGGTTATAGTTTCTTGATGCAGAGCTATTTAAGCTGTAAACTACATCTAGACCTTATGCAGGCCAAGAATGTGCTCTGCAAGTTAAAATTAGAATCAACAATGAACAGACTGGGATGAGAAAGATGTCAGAGACACTTCTGCACAAACCAAAATCATCAGAAACCTGAAAATATAAAGGAGTCAAAAACAGTGGAGAAAGAGTGCAGATAGAGAACCACTCCTTTACCACAGTCAAGAGCAGTTCTGCTCTAATTGGGACATCTTATCAGTTACACAGAGGTGAAGATGAGGTTACATTAGTGCACTCATGATGGATTCAAATTTCCCATCAAACTAAGAAGACAAGTTCCAAATACAATCACACTAAAACTTCCCACTGCTTGAGGACAGAAGGTAATTTCAGTGACATTGTGAATATGTATAAGTGAAGCAGAAAGAAGCAGCAGCTCAATAACAATCATACCCCTCCCATCCACATTGTTTGGAAACTGGCTATATCTTCTGATACAGTGGATGAGGAAACATGACTCTCACCGAATGCCTTATATTGTGTGTACTTTTAACAGCAGGAAGTTTTTATTGGCCACAGACTCTAACTGACTGAGGTCTGTACAACTCCCAAACTGTACAACGATGCAGAAAAAGGAGAAAGTAGCAACGCTCCAAAAGCCTCATCCAGTAAGTTGTATATTTACGATTACACATTGCACCATAATGTGTCTTACTATAATGAGTTCACTACAACTTTGTCCTATCTAACATATTGCACTGCATCTTGTGCAGTGTAGTGTAGCTAATGAGGATACAATGGTCAGGGGGAAACAGGCACAAAAAATACATTTCTGAATCTGTCTTTGCATCTTTGATGGTTTTGCTGCTCATTAAAGATCACTAATCACAGACTATACTGTGGCTTACAGCATATTGACTTAAACTATACAAGTTTTTTTTTTTTTGGAAGATAGACCTATATACAGTATATATATTGTGTAATCTAATAACTTTGCATGTTATTTTGGTTTTTTATATGAACACACGCAGATAATTTAACATGTTCCACAATTATAAAAAGGAAACCAGTGTAGCGTGAGGGTTCGATGTGTGGTGGTCTGGATCACTCTTGGTAAAAGAAGCAGCAGGATGGAGACAGATTCACTTTTTAAGCAGCAGTTTACTTTTTTTCACACTTAATCCGCCTCACAGTAACAACACTTACTGTCTCTAAATCAAAGATCGTTAAACTAACCAATCAGAAGCAGGATTCTGACCTCAGACTGAGGTAAATGAAAGGAAACTAGAGAGATGGATTCAGGAGGTTACTGTGACTGTTTTTAAAGATGCACATTTAAATATTCAAACTTGTAACTTGTCACTTAAATATGTAACTAGTTAGCTGTAAACATAAATGTGTAAATAATTAACTGTATAAACACCATAGATATATTTTCAGTAAATTAACACGATTATACAATATGAATTAACATCTAAACCTTAGACAGTGATTTTCTGTTTCTTTATTTTTCAAGGAGTGACATGGAAAATCCAACTGATAATGAAGCATTTCTGAAAGAAATTAGAGAAGATCTGCGAAATAATGGGGCTGCCTCAGCGGCTACAAAGATCCAGGAGTATTTGGATCAGCAGAATAACATTCCACTAAATATTGGCATCACAGGAGAGTCTGGCTCTGGTAAATCCACCTTTGTTAATGCTTTTAGAGTCATAGACAACAGAGATGAGAGGGCTGCTCCTACTGGTTGTGTAGAAACCACCTCACAGTTTAGTCCATACACCCATCCAAAGTATCCCAACGTCACACTGTGGGATCTCCCTGGTGTTGGTACCACCAAGTTTCCAGCTGACAAGTACATGAAGCATGTTGGATTTGAGAAGTTTGACTTCTTCATCATCATCTCAGAAACTCTTTTCAAAGAAAATGATGTGAAGCTCGCTCAGGAGATTCAGAGGATGGGGAAGAAGTTCTACTTTGTTCGCTCAAAGATCGACCAGGACTCACATAATGCAGAAAGGAGTCAGAGAGAGTTCAACGCAGAAAGCACTCTGGCACGAATCAGGGAAAACTGCATTCAAGGTAAGGGCAATTATTTATGAATATTGTAAGCCTACTCACTGGATTACAGTTGTTGAAAACAAACTAATCTTCTTTTGATACTTAAAAAATGTGGCTCAGGACTTAGAGCGGATTGTCCAATAATCAGAAGGTTGGTGGTTTGATCCTCCAGGCTGCATGTTGAAGTGTCCTCGGGCAAGATACTGAACCCCATATTGCCCCTGATGGCTGACCCATCAGTGTACGAGTGTGTGTGTGGGTGTAATGTATGAATGGGTGAGTGAATGGTTGAAGGTGGCTTGCATTGTAAAGTATTTGGGGGGGTCTATTAAACTAGAAAAGCAGTCCATTTACGTTTTGCTTTTAGGGGGAAACACTGTACCCTGAACCCTTGATGAGAAAATTGCACAATGCACAAGGTGAGATTATAGAACAGAAATAACAATATTTCAACAATACTTCTGAAATAATTCCTTCATACATTCACACCCAAGATTTCTGGTTGATAGATTTATTTAAATAGTTGTATCCCTTCCTGTGTATACATTGTGTTGTCTGTGCTGCTTTTTTACCAGTTGGTTTTCCAATTTAAATCTTTTATTATTTTTATATTGGTATATTTTTTTTTCTTTCTCTCTATATTTTCTGATTTTGTATGATCTAAATTTTTTTACACTGAGTTGATCATGTGTTTTACCCCACCTGCACATCCGCCACTTCATTAAAAAACTTTGTGTTGTTTTATATGCATGAATAAATAAATCAAGTCCAGTCAACCAATCTTTCATGTGAAATACTGACAGCTTTTATGATTCCAGGCCACTAACAATTAGTCAGATGAAACAGTCTGAGATTAGAGGAGAAAATCACTTTTGCCTAAAACTTATATGCAACAAGGTTCAAAAGCTGCTTCATTGTAAATATTCATGAGCCAATAAGTGGGCAGCCCGAGGTGAGAGGAGGATTTTCAAATTTGAACAATTTACAATCCTCCACATATGATCCACCTGTCTTTGTGTTGCCTGGAGAAGATTTTTTAGTAGTTTTATGATAAGTTCACCCTCTGATATTGACTTCTTCATCCTCTTTGTGACACAGGTCTTCAAAAACAAGGCATTGAGTCTCCACAGGTCTTCCTGGTGTCCAGCTTTAAACTACACCACTATGATTTCCATCAGTTACAGGAAATCCTAGAGAGAGAGCTTCCTGCTCAGAAGAGGAACGCTCTGCAGCCCGCCCTGCCCAATATCAACCGTGGGATCATCGAGAAGAAGAAAGAGGTTTTAAAGACAACAATAATGTGCCAAGCCTCTATATCTGCACTCATAGCAGCTGCACCAGTCCTTGGACTCTCCTTTGCTGCTGATCTAGCCAGTCTGGTTATTGCCATTAAAATGTACCAAGATGCGTTTGGTCTTGATAGTGAGTCACTGCAGAATCTTGCCAAGTGCTGTGGTGCTGCTCCAGCCAGCTCTTTACTGCTACACTGAGTTTGCCTTGGATAATGGTCGTCAATAATACAGTGTTTGATATGCTTTAATTATAAACCTTATTAACATCATTCATTCTTGATCAGAGCAAAACACACACACACAGAGAGAGAGAGAGAGAGAGAGAGAGAGAGAGAGAGAGAGAGAGAGAGCACACCAGAAAACTACTGCCTTTCACTTGTTAAATTGTTGACATAATATTATGGTTTATATTGGGTTTCTGAAATATGTATATTGTTTTCATGTCTGTGTTATATTCACATACAGAATATACAGTAAAGTCAGCGTCATATGTCAGTCTTGTGTCATGTTGGTGGTATGATGTCAGTATGACTGTCAGATGTGGATCACACGTGTCTGGTTAAAACTCTAGATGACATGCTGCTGCATGGGACACCGTGTGGCTGCTCTAACCTGCTGAAATGAGGCACCGAAAGGAAACCCAACACGCTCCGTGACCAGCACTTTATTTTATCTGAAAACTTCATTTCCCATTGTTGTGAACTTCCCCAAAATAGTTCAGCCTGTAAATTGGTTCCCACTCTGTTGCTTTTCTATGGCATACCTACAGATGGGTGACAAATTAAAAGAAGGAAGGTGCAGTGCCACCACCACGTGTCGTCTTAATGCGCCTTGGCATTGATCTACACACCTCTACTGGGAGGATGAAACACCATTGTTCCCTCCTTTGGTGTTTTGGTGATGGTGGTGGAGAGCGCTGTCTAACATCTCAGTCCAAAATCAGGCTGCGACTGTGAAAAGGCAACAGCCTGTCTATTTTTGCTGGTGTTGCACCTCCTTGGTGTTGCACCTCCTGGCCAAGCCCAGCTTCCTTTGATCTTAGTTTAGAATATGGTCCAGCTTTCACGGTGTAAATAGTTTGTCATTTTGATTTTAAACCAAATTGTTTGCATATTTCCAGGTACATTGTTTCAATTAGAATGATGTCGAATTCACATGTAGTGTGATTTTTTTACGTACATGTGTGTTTTGAGTTATTTTGTTTTGCATTATGGTGGAGAGATACATATTACTTTTGGCGTGTGAAGCCTGTGTTTTCTTCATTCCTGTGAAGGTATGCTTGTTGGAGTTATTTGTCAACTTAGCCTATGTTTCTGATATTTTTGCACTGAAAGAAAATGGATTCATGTTGATGAAATAATGTAATGATTGGCACTATGTTAAGTATATTTTATATATTTTCTATTGTACTTTTAACTGCTTTACGATATTTCGAGTATTGCACCTGTATGTAAAATGTATGTATGTTAGATTGGTAGTCCTTTACTTTACAGGCTGTTAATTATGCAGCACTTGAATAATAATTATGAAGTAATGTGGAGAAATTGCCAAGAAATAGCAGCCAAGTAAAATCTGCAAAGTATCAGTATGGCAAGTTGTTAATTAGCGAGAATTACTGTAAAATATTGGGTAATTGCAGCAGAATAAAGTAGGTTAGTGAGTAATTATATGGGAATTAATTGTTATAAGTACTGTAGTATAGTGTGTAGTATGGTAAAGTATTACCCAACACAAACTGCTTATATAAATACAATGACTATTTGCTTTTTAACAAAACACAAATCCAATGGCATATTTCTCCTAACACATTTGTCATATTTGTGGATGGACACACTGGCACACCAGGAGAGATGGACAGAGAAAAGTCAGACTTCAGCAGAAAGGTTCAGCTCGATTCCTTCATCCTTACTTTTCCTCACAGGATCCACGAAGAAGGGCCTTAGTTTCAATGAACAGGCTAAACTTCCTTTTACTTCCATTTTATCACTGAAAATTAAGCACAAAAAGACAGAATATCCTAAATTCAGCAGAGACGAAGCTCCATTCCAGCACAGCATCACATCCCAGGCTGCTTTAGTTTCAAAATGGATCAGAGATAATCGGCAGTTAGCATCTGTTAGCATTTCTAACAGCAAGCATGCTAGCACTTACTAACTTATGGCTCTGCTAAGGTAGAACAATGCTAACGACATACATGACAAATCTATTTGGAGAACTATGCCATTGGGTCTGTAACACTCAGGTAACATTTAGTCGCCTGTCAATGATGTCATATCCCCTATGCACACGCACCAGTGTTGTGGTTACTGTCAATGTTCTAAATGTTTTTCAATAAAGGTTGAAAAGAAAAGCTCAAGATAGGCTTTTATCCTGATTTAAGCCACATTTTAAGATATACTTTTTACACCTTGGTCGTTTTCAACTATATACAGTTGAAACCAGAAGTTTACGTACACTATATAAAAAGGCACATAACCTTTTTTTTCCTCACCGTCTAACATTAAATCAGATTAAACTTTTCCTGTTTTTGGTCAATTAGGATTACCAAAATTATTTCTATTTGCTAAATGCCAGAATAATGAGAAAAGGATATTTTTAGACAATTTTCAGTCAGAAGTTTACATACACTAAGATTACTATGCCTTTAAACAATTTGGGAAAGCCCAGATGATGATGTTATGTCTTTGGAAGCCTCTGATAGGTTTATTGACAACATTTGAGTTAATTAGAGGCACACTTGTGGATGTATTTTAAGGCACACCTGAAACACACTGCTTTTTTGTGTAACATCACGGGAAAATCAAAAGAAATAAGCCAAGATATCAGGAAGAGAATTGTGGACTTGCACAAGTCTGGTTCGTTCTTGGGTGCAATTTCCAGATGCCTGAAGGTGCCACGTTCATCTGTTCAAACAATTATACGCAAGTATAAACATCATGGGAATGTCCAGCCATCATACCGCTCAGGAAGGAGACGGGTTCCGTGTCCCGGAGATGAACGTGCTTTGGTCTGAAATGTGCATATCAACCCAGGAACAAAAGCAAAAGACCTTGTGAAGATGCTGGCTGAAGCTGGTAAGAGTGTCATTATCAACAGTGAAACAAGTCCTGTACCGACATGGGCTGAAAGGCCACTCTCCCAGGAAGAAGCCATTACTCCAAAAGAAACATAAAAAAGCCAGATTACAGTTTGCAAATGCACACAGGGACAAAGACCTTAATTTTTGGAGACATGTCCTGTGGTCTGACGCAACTAAAACTGAACTTTTTGGCCATAATGACCACCGTTACATTTGGAGGAAAAAGGGGGAAGCTTGCAAGCCTGAGAACACCATCCCAACTGTGAAATCTGGGGGTGGCAGCATCATGTTGTGGGGTTGTTTTGCTGCAGGAGGGACTGGTGCACTTCACAAAATAGACGGCATCATGAGGAAAGAACATTATGTGGAAATACTGAAGCAACATCTCAAGACATCAGCTAGGAAGTTAAAGCTTGGGTGCAAATGGGTTTTCCAAATGACAATGACCCTAAGCATACTGCCAAACTGGTTACAAAGTGGCTTAAGGATAGCAAAGTCAATGTTTTGGAGTGGCCATCACAAAGCCCTGATCTCAGTCCTATTGAAAATTTATGGGCAGAGCTGAAAAGGCATGTGTGAGCAAGGCGGCCTACAAACTTGGCTCAGTTACACCAGTTCTGTCAGGAGGAATGGGCCAAAATTCCTGCAAACTATTGTGAGAAGCTTGTGGAAGCATATCCAAAATGTTTGACCCAAGTCATACAGTTTAAGGGCAATGCTACCAAATACTAATGAAATGTATGTAAACTTCTGTCTCTCAAGAAAGTAATAAAAAATTGTCTAAAAAATTAACTCTCTCATTATTCTGGCATTTAGCAAATAAAAATAATTTTGGTAATCCTAATTGACCAAAAACAGGTGTTATGTCCCTTTGGTGTAGTCTAGGGGTGGACAGGGACAGTAAACAGGACAAATCAAGGATTTGTAATGAGCCAACTGGCAGTTTGATGATTTATTATACAACTTAAACTTTAACACAAAAATACCAAAAGGTTAACAAATGTGGGGGGGAGAAAGGCGAAGGTGGTGTGCCAAAGGAATGAAAATAAATAAAACAAAATGAGGCCTACCTCTAACTACTGTCACTGAAACAAAACACACAAAAGAAAACCTGTCTAATCTGATCTAAAGAAAACTTCCCAAACCAAAAACAAGGGGTGGCACCCACCACTAACCTGGTGTTTCTAGACAAAACAAAACTATGTGGTGAAAATGTAAAGGGTACCCCAACTTACCTATCCTTTCTCCTCACACAAACCTTCAAGTAACAATCTAGTCAACACGACACAACACAGGCAGTCTACTAGGGCTATAAGGGGAAAATGAGAGAGAGGGAGCTCCTCATCCAGGCTCCCCTTTATGTAAACTCCCGGCAGATGATTGGCCACTCGGACAGCCTGGGAACCAATAGGCCGTCCTCCAGTCTGCTCAGGTGTAATCCAGTCAACCCATCAGCACCTAGAGGGAAAACTAGGTGAGGGAGAAAGACAGGAAACAGAGGGAGGAGGAAAACGACAACAAAAAACACTATGCCCCTGCATGGCACGTAACAACAGGAAAAGGAGAGATCTTCTCCTCTAATTTCAGACTGTTTCATCTGACTAATTGTTAGTGGCCTGGAATCATAAAAAGTAAGTAGGCTTACAATATTCATAAATAATTGCCCTTACCTTGAATGCAGTTTTCCCTGATTTGTGCCAGAGTGCTTTCTGCGTTGAACTCTCTCTGACTCCTTTCTGCATTATGTGAGTCCTGGTCGATCTTTGAGCGAACAAAGTAGAACTTCTTCCCCATCCTCTGAATCTCCTGAGCGAGCTTCACATCATTTTCTTTGAAAAGAGTTTCTGAGATGATGAAGAAGGCAAACTTTTGCTCCCACAGACATGACTTACCATGAAGTATCTTGCTGCGCCATGTTAAAGCTTTGTAGAAAGTGTCTGTGGCTGCTTGACAACAAGTAAGGGTGCATCGAAGGGTCAAAATAGTGGCAGCCAGTGACGGTGTAAAATAAAGAATTTTTGGCGGCACGTGATTAACATGATTTTTTTTTTAAACCATAAAAACTAATTGTTATGTGTTTGCTTAAGTTAAAATATAATGAAAGCCTACATTCAGTTCTGAAGGTCTTAGTCCAGTCCAGTTTAACCTGCAGGAGTTTCTAAGGGCTGGTGCAACATGTTTTTCTGCCACAGTGGAAAACAAGTTTATAGCGTCTCCCAACATATTTTAAGGAGAAAATCTGCTAAATAGCAATAATTACAGCAGTCACAGATGGTGAGCGCAAAAAGACTGATGCCTGAAATGGTCATGTCAGAGAAAATATGCGAGAGAAATGACAGTAGGAGAGGAACGGACTCACTACAGTTACTCAATCAGCTGATTGGTGGCCACTAGGAAAGTGAGCGGTCTACAAACATAAATTTAACTTCAGGGTGAGCCCAGGCCAAAGTAACATACATAACATGCCTAACTAGAAACAAAATCCACAACACTGAAACTAACACAAAAAGGTTATAATAGTAATTTCCCTGTCACACTAAAAAAAACAGGAGGAAAAAGTTTTGAACCAAAACAGCAACTCTCACCCACAGAGATTCAGAGATTTACGTACATGTTAAATCATGCCAGCAGTATGTAAGATGGACCACAATTACAGCTGAATGATACAGCAATAAAATGACTCTGTTGTTTCTTAAGCAGCGATGATGTGATGATGATGAAGAAAACTCCGCTGACACCGTCTTGCTTGTATATAAAGAAGTTTATTCCAAAGAAGTCCAGCATCAAATCAAGCACTCGAGATTGCCTGAGAGAGGAGTCGAAGCCAATGTGAATCTCCTCTGAATAACTGCTCTAACTCCCCACCTATATGAGTTGGTTGTCTTCCTAAACCTAAGACAACGTATGTAATCCATACCATAAAAGGCCTCATTCAGAAGGACAGTCATCTTCCAAAACCCCTAGACCTAGGACCAAAAAAGGCCACATTCTCCTAAACAGAGAAGCACCCATCTCCCAGTGCATCCTCTGACTTGGGGCCCCTATCTAAACATACCAAACCCATAAAGTTACACATCCTATAGAGCCCCAGACACTACAACTCACAGGCAGGTTTAGCATGTGAAACAGATGAGGCCTTTTTTTCATCCATCTTCAGGAGCAAATGACAATCACCCAGCATCAGACCAGCAACACTCAAGCTGTTAAAATGGCGCCTTTTTATTCTGTGTCTCGGCTAATGACCTCGGGAGACTTCATTCACAGGGATCCACTGCCTGCTCACATATTAACACACTCTTTTCTTTTCCTATAATTATACACACACACATCCTCACACCCCTAAATACATATTCATTTCTCCCACTACCAATGAAACAAAACCCCACTAAACCACATTACATTTACCACAATAAAATACATACATCTAAACCACCCCACACCAATTTACACTTGGTTACCCCCGGAACTATAAATGGGGTCTATGGGGTCCGTTGTCTGGGGAAGTCTTTTGCCTGAAGACCCTGAAGACAAAGAAACTGGTGAGTAGTTAACACACTTTATGATCTCCCTCATTGCACCTTCATACACTTATAGAACATACACATTACATCAACCATTACATTCTTTTGGCTTAACTCTAAGCTCATTGTTTTATCCATTAAAACATGGCTGCACATTTACTCCCATGTCCCTCTCTTTCAGGTTGAGCTGTGTGGCCCACACAGCACCTACAAGCCAATCAAGTGCATAAAAAGGACAATAAATATGGAGGCAAATATTCTATCAATCAATAGTGCAAAGTATAGCCATCCAAATGTGCAAAATGCAATGTAATCAAATGTATTGTGCAAATCTACAACAAAGTGCTGTTGCTCCTATTAAAGTGCTTGTGCTATGATTGAAGTGCATGTGTTTCCATACCCTAACAGTCAAAAGTGCATAGTGCCATGTTTACAAAGCCAGGTGACAAAGCGCTCTTCGTCACACAGTACCACAAAGTAAAACCAGTAGCTGAAATTCAGCAAACCAAAAGGCTCTAAATAAACCTTTCACAATGTTACCAGAGAGCCATAGTTAACACATACCTCAAATATAGCTCCTAACACACATACATATAGGCAGGCAACAGAGAGAGAGAGAGACCTGAAGTACAGCTCCTCAGCTTCGCCCAATGTCAGCCGTGGGATCATCGAGAAGAAAAAGATTTTACAGTCAAAAATAAAGTCTTAAATCTTAAAGCAGTGACGACATCACCACTGGCTGAAGCAGAAATAACAAAAGATGTGGTTGTTAAGGTATTATCCTTCTCTGCAAGTGAAGCTGCTTTGATGGCAGCAGAGGAAGGATCAAGATTCATTCCAATATTTGGAATCCCAGCAGCAATGACCCTCTCTTATTAAACTTTTTTTTTTTTTTTTATCACTTACTTTTATGTGTTGGATTCTTCGGCCTTGGTGTAGGTACAGTATGTGATCTACTGAGTGCCATTCTAGTGATTACTATTACTACACATCTATATGTGGGACCTGCATTGTGCTATGTTCTTTCCTCCTGCAGTCCAAATTTTAGTATTTTTGGACTTCATAGACTTCATAGATACATCACTCATAGACACATCTGGTCAGATGTGTCTATGAATCCTTGAGTATTATGGACTTCTCTCTAGGTGCAGTCAGCTGCCTGACATGGAGGTGAGAGCACATCAGTGTGTGGTAAGTTATCACTTTCAGTCCTGACTTCAAGCACGTACTGTTTCAGATGACTCTTTTCTCTGTTGCCTGAACTGTAGCACATGTAACATCATGGTGGAACTAGTTTTATGTGTGAAATCAAGGGGAACGGGGAACTGCAGTGCCCTTGCCTCATCTAAACCTTCCCAACCGGTGAAGAGAAGCAGAGTGAATCAGTGAGCTGAAGAAGGTCACAGGAGGAAGCTGCAGATCAGAACAAGACACCTGCTGATTGGACTGATTTTAACCAGGAGAACAGAGTTAGTTTATCACGCTTCACAGCTAAATCATACAAAATACTTTTTCCACATTATCCAGTGGGCATTATGGGCACGGGCCCAGGGGCCCACGCACACTTGGGGCCCAAGCAGCAGTTTGGGGAAGAAAAAAAAAATATCTTTTTTTCTTTTTAATTTCAGGTAATGACATCATGTATAATCAATAAAAAGCACACTGATATTTTTTTTAAGGTAAACAGAGTGATATAATTGGTCAAGTGCAAGTGTGGAAACCAAAGAAAGACTTCCCTTATATATCCTTTTTCGAAATACACCAGGGAGAGGCCTTCCTCGGGAATCCCGATAGTCAGTCACTATAATATAAGTTAGCTCAAGCAGTTTATTGCATACGCAGCCTCTTCCTAATGGAAAACCTCAAAGAATGCTTTGGAAGCCTACCGTCTTATTTCAGACCTAATTGTAGTGAAAGGGATAGTTTGGATTATTTGGCGTGGGGTTGTATAGACAGTGTGTTACCTGCAGTAGATTGAGATCAGTGTGCTTCCAGTTCAGAGAAGCAGCTGGGAGCACCAGCACAGAAGCAAAGCGACGAGTTGCTGTGGATGGGTCAACAGAAAAAACATGTTTCAGACACTTTTAAAAGTTGTCCACCGAAACAATCCAAGATCTGTTTAAATGTACACTTCATTTAGAATATTTCCCTTATTACCCCAGGTACATGTTATCACACATTTTCTCATAAACTTCTGATCATATATTTCATCATATTTCATCAAACATGATATTCTAATGCATAGATTCAATTATTTGATATATCTTATCGCACATCTTAATCGTGTTAGATCATATAACACGTTGCAGAATGTATTTTGATGTTGCCTGATTACTTTATATAACTCTGAGTGTCATCTTTAGTGAAAATAACCACAACATGTATCAGGTTTATACCTAGTTTGTCTGAAAAAAAGTCTCTAAATCTAGCGACAATGTGCCAAGTTATCAACACTGCAGACTGTAAGAACCCCCCAATAGAACCTGTTTGCACTAGAAAATCCAATTCAATGATGAGGTACTCAGCCGATCAGTGAAATGTGAAAGGTGAAATACAGGTAAAACATCTTTGTACATATATGGTACATTACATCAAATGCCACCGAAAGTAAAGGTCTTGTCTGCACAGATCACCATGGCAACAGACTGCGACCACAACTGTCAGAGCAACCTTCTTGAACTACATCCGCTCATTGCAAGAAGCCCTGCCCTAAATACACTTCCCTTTTTTACTTTAATGTCAATAATTACAAACATACACACTAAGCACACTAAGTATAACTTCAGCAAAACCTCCTGAATACATAAATTAAGCATAATACTAAGCATATTTTTATATATATATATCTATACATGCTTATATATTATGGTATGCCGTTTAGGTACGGCATGCCATTTAGGAAATTATTATATATAATATGAAGTTAAGTCTGAATATATGGAATGAAACTTGAATATATGGAATGAAATTTGTATATATGGAATGAAACCTGAATGTATTGAATATATATATATATATTAGGGCTGTCAAAGTTTTGACGTGCGATTAACTGCCGCACATTCTGTGATTATGAACTTTGGCCCACTCCCA
This sequence comes from Trachinotus anak, assembly GCF_046630095.1. NCBI lineage: Eukaryota > Metazoa > Chordata > Actinopteri > Carangiformes > Carangidae > Trachinotus > Trachinotus anak. The sequence continues at coordinate 4,297,491 of NW_027273884.1, forward strand.
TAGTTTGGTAAATTGGGAAGCGATGCAGCAGTAATGTTGTGGATGGCGAGCAGAAACAAACCTTCTTGAGCAGAAATGGATAAAGAAAAAGGTCTTTTGAATAGCCAATTCAACCTCAAAGGCTGCATGCAGTACCCTTGAGATTATTCTGGAGAATATTCTTGACAGTATTTGTCATTGTTTTGGATTGTTGCAATAATAATAAACATACATTTGCGTAAAGCAAGCATATTTGTCCAATACCATGTTGATAAGAACATAAAAACTTGAAAAATATCCCGTTAAGGTACATTTAGAACAGATTTTTTTAAAAAAGTGTGATTAATTTGCGATTAATCACGAGTTAACTATGGACAGTCATGCAATTAATCGCGATTAAAAATTTTCATTGACTGACAGCCCTAATCCAAACCTTAGACAGTGATTTTCTGTTTCTTTATTTTTCAAGGAGTGACATGGAAAATCCAACTGATAATGAAGCATTTCTGAGAGAAATTAGAGAAGATCTGCGAAATAATGGGCCTGCCTCAGCGGCTACAAAGATCCAGGAGTATTTGGATCAGCAGAATAATATTCCACTAAATATTGGCATCACAGGAGAGTCTGGCTCTGGTAAATCCACCTTTGTTAATGCTTTTAGAGGCATAGACAACAGAGATGAGAGGGCTGCTCCTACTGGTTGTGTAGAAACCACCTCACAGTTTAGTCCATACACCCATCCAAAGTATCCCACTGTTACAATGTTGGATCTCCCTGGTATTGGAACCACCAAGTTTCCAGCTGACAAGTACATGAAGCATGTTGGATTTGAGAGGTTTGACTTCTTCATCATCATCTCAGAAACTCTTTTCAAAGAAAATGATGTGAAGCTCGCTCAGGAGATTCGGAGGATGGGGAAGAAGTTCTACTTTGTTCGCTCAAAGATCGACCAGGACTCACATAATGCAGAAAGGAGTCAGAGAGAGTTCAACGCAGAAAGCACTCTGGCACGAATCAGGGGAAACTGCATTCAAGGTAAGGGCAATTATTTATGATTATTGTAAGCCTACTCACTGGATTGCAGTTGTTGAAAACAAACTAATCTTCTTTTGATACTTAAAAAATGTGGCTCAGGACTTAGAGCGGATTGTCCAATAATCAGAAGGTTGGTGGTTTGATCCTCCAGGCTGCATGTTGAAGTGTCCTCGGGCAAGATACTGAACCCCATATTGCCCCTGATGGCTGACCCATCAGTGTACGAGTGTGTGTGTGGGTGTAATGTATGAATGGGTGAGTGAATGGGTAAAGGTGGCTTGCATTGTAAAGTGTTTGGGGGGGGTCTATTAGACTAGAAAAGCAGTCCATTTTCATTGTGTATTCACTTAAGTTTTAGCATTTCTGGGGAAACATTGCCTGCATTCAGTGACGGCTTCCCTGCTGAACTGCTGTGTCCACATTCTGCAGCGCTGCTCTTGCCAGCTCCATCATGCTGCAATGAGTTTGCATTAGATAATGGCCATCAATTTGATCAGAATGTTTGATTATTTTCATTGTAACCCATGATGAGAAAATTGTAGCTCAAGTCTTATTCTCAATGTTATTTTGTGTGGCTCACAGTGCGATTACTAACAAAGCAGTGAAGGTTCCCTCAATACATACACCTCACTTCATCAGTGAGCATGTTAGTTTCACTTTTCTTGTTAAAGTCTGAGTGTAGACAACAATCTGCAAATATTACAATGTTAATTGTCCAAAGTGACATAAAAAAATCTTATTGCCTTAATGCACAAGGTGAGATTATAGAACAGAAATAACAATATTTCAACAATATTTCTGAAATCATTCCTTCATACATTCACACCCAAGATTTCTGGTTGATAGATTTATTTAAATAGTTGTATCCCTTCCTGTGTATACATTGTGTTGTCTGTGCTGTTTTTTTACCAGTTGGTTTTCTAATTGAAATTTTGTATTATTTTTATATTAGTATATGTTTTTTTCTTTCTCTCGATATTTTCTGATTTTGTATGATCTAATTTTTTTTTACATTGAGTTGATGGTCATGTTTTTTACCCCACCTGCACATCCGCCACTTCATTAAAAAAAAACTCATTTATATTGTTTTATATGTATGAATGAATAAATCAAGTGAAGTCAACCAATCTTTCATGTGAAATACTGACAGCTTTTATGATTCCAGGCCACTAACAATTAGTCAGATGAAACAGTCTGAGATTAGAGGAGAAAATCACTTTTGCCTAAAACTTATATGCAACAAGGTTCAGAAGCTGCTTCATTGTAAATATTCATGAGCCAATAAGTGGGCAGCCCGAGGTGAGAGGAGGATTTTCAAATTTGAACAATTTACAATCCTCCACATATGATCCACTTGTCTTTGTGTTGCCTGGAGAGGGTTACTGTGTCCTGACATGAGGAACCAAGTTTTATGATAAGTTCACCTTCTGATATTGACTTATTCATTCTCTTTGTGACACAGGTCTTCAAAAACAAGGCATTGAGTCCAGCTTTGAGCTCCACCACTATGATTTCCATCATTTACATGAAATCCTAGAGAGAGAGAGCTTCCTGCTCACAAGAGGAACACTCTGCAGCCCGCCCTGCCCAATATCAACCGTGGGATTATCGAGGAAAAGAAAAAGATTTTAAGGTCAACAATAATGTGCCATGCCTTTATAGCTGCATTCTCAGCAGATGCACCAGTCCCTGGACTCTCCATTGCTGCTGATCTAGCCAGTCTGGTTACTGCCATTAAAATGTACCAAGATGCGTTTGGTCTTGATAGTGAGTCACTGCAGAATCTTGCCAGTAGCACAGGTGTGCCTTTGGCTGCTCTTAAAGCAGTAACGACATCACCACTGGCTGCAGTAGATATAACCAAAGAGCATGTTGTTAAGTTACTAACCTTGTCTGCAAACACTGCTGTCTTAATGGCAGCAGAGGAAGTATCCAGATTCATTCCAATAATTGGGATCCCAGCAGCAATGGGCTTCTCTTTAGCCTCCACCCGCAGAATGCTCAGTATGTCCCTCGACATGCTCGCTGAGGATGCACAGAAAGTATTAAAAAGGGCCCTGGGTTTGTGAGATCATTAATGAAGGGACGGCTAGCTCGCTGAAATGCTCTAGTTTGCATGTGTCCACACCTCCATGTGTCTGCTGTGGTGCTGCTCCAGCCAGCTCTTTCCTGCTACACTGAGTTTGCCTTGGATAATAATAATAATAATACAATGTTTGATATGCTTTAATTATAAACCTTATTAACATCATTCATTCTTGTTCAGAGCAAAACACAGAGAGAGAGAGGGAGAGAGAGAGAGAGAGAGAAAGAGAGAGAGAGCACACCAGAAAACTACTGCCTTTCACCTGTTAAATTGTTTTTTTTTTAACAGATTTTTTATTTAACATATACATACATACATACAAACACAAACTCAACAAACACCGAGGGGATGTATATTATATGCAGTTATATTTGTTTGAAGTTCTTTAAGAGTCCTTTCTCTTTTTTTTTTTTCCAATGACTCATTCATTCATTCATTCCAAATGCCCTCACGAGCATTCCGCGTTAATATAAGTACTTTACAAGTGAGAGCAACAACAATACAAAAAAGAAAGAGAAAGAACATTCCCTCCTATAATACAAAAAATAAGTAAATAAATAAATAAATATAATTAAAAATAAAAATATAAATTAGAGGTGAGTAGAGTCCCGGCATTGCCTGTATTAATAATGACCATCTTTTATCAAACATATCCATTTTCAGCTGTAGTCTTGCTGTGATTTTTTCCATGATAAACACATTTTTTACCCTGTCTCTCCATTGCATTATGTTTGGAGGCTGTGGTTTCAACCAGGAAGCTGTTATTGTCTTTTTTGCTATTAGCAGCAGGATTCTCAGTAAATATTTAAAGCTCTTATCTATCATACTGTCAGGAATTATACCCAGAATGTAAAGTGCTGATTCCAGAGGAAAGTTAATGCCCATAATCTGTTTAATTTCCTTTTGAACATTCTTCCAAAAATCCTGTATTTTTGGGCAATCCCAGAATATATCAGTGGAGTCACCCACTGCTCCACACTCCCTCCAACATAAGTCAGTTGTATTGCTGTATTTCAATGTGATGAACGGAGTGTAAAAGTAGCGCATTTTAACTTTCCAATCAAATTACCTCCATGTTGGACTATTAGTTAGTTTATGTCCCTCTTTAAATGTTTCCTCCCACTCTTCTTCTGATATTATGATATTCGCTTCCAGTTCCCATTTTTCTTTGATATCCAAGTTGTTATCATTGCAATCGTGTTGTAGTCCCTTATAGATTTTTGATATAATCCCTTTTTTTGACTTGTCCTCTGAGAACAACCATATCACTTCCTCTAATTTGGATGGTGCCTTATAGATATTCTCCCATTCCTGATGTTTCTGTAGGTAATCTCTTAACTGTAAGAATCTGTAAAAGTCATGAGCTGGTAAGTTAAATTCTTTTTGAAGTTGTGTGAATGATTTCATTGTTTGTCCCTGAAACATTTGATCGATATATATTAGTCCCTTGTCAGCCCATCTATTAAATCCTGAGTCTATGGTAGATGGTACAAAGTCTGCATGGGTTCTTTGCTATTCTAGTAGCCCTGCCTACAGAATTTGACAGTTTCAGCTTCTTTTGCACTGCTGACCAGATTTTCATTGTTCCCTTAATCCATTCGTTACCCATCCTGAGCCTCTTCCAAGCCTTTTCATTTAAAAATGGAAGTGATTCTAAAGGTGTATTTTGACATCCATTTTGCTCCATCTCCACCCACACTGAATCTTTCTCTGTAGTGATCCACATAATTAAGGCTCTGAGTTGTGCTGCCCAATAATAATTTCTTAAATTAGGTAAGTTCAACCCTCCCCTTTCTTTTTTGCTGAGAAGCGTCTTGTATTTAATTCTTGCTTTTTTATTTTGCCATAAGAATTACGATATAATTTTATCTAATTTTTTTAGAAAAGCTCCGGAAATCACAATAGGCAACGACTGGAACAGGAACAACAATCTTGGTAGTATATTCATTCTTACTGCTTCTTAATGCTGGTAAACATAGTTTTTTGAAGAATTCTTGTGTTTTGGTCTCAGTGAGAGTAAGATTAGGCTCTGAGTCACTATATAAATTTTTATAGTATTCCGCAAAGGCCTCCGCTATCTCTTTTGGCTTAGCCATGATTAAATTTGAACTGGGATGTCTTATTTTTGTAACTATTCTATTTGTTTGAGCTTTTCGCAGTTGGAATGCCAGTAACCGGCTTGCTCTGTTGCCCATCTCATAATATCTTTGATTTATAAAACGAAGCGCTCCTTCTGCTTCATATGTTAAAAGTTCATCTAACTCACGTCTCACTTTTTTTAATTCGAGGAGAATAGAGTTGTTAGATGTTCTTTTATGTTCTAGCTCCAACTCTCTGATTTTGCTTTCTAACTTTCCTTGCTGTTCCAATTGAGCTTTTTTCAACCTGGAAGTTATTTCTATTATTTTCTCTCTTATGACTGCTTTTCCTCCCTCCCATAGAATCAATGGTGAGACCTCGCCATTGTCATTTATTTGAAAGTATTCCTTTAAATTTGATTTTGACAACCTTTTCATCTGATAAGATTGACACATTGAGTCTCCAATACTTAAAGAAGGATTCCCTGCCCAGCTCAAGGGATAGTATGACGGGAGCATGGTCACTAATAGTTATGGACTCCATACTGCAGTCCCTGACTTTATGTATTTCTTGTTTTGACACACAGAAAAAATCTATTCTTGAATAACTACTATGTGGGTTAGAATAGAAGGTAAAGTCTCTTCCTTTAGGATTATTATGTCTCCATGGATCAACAAGGCCTAATTCTTTTACAACATTATTTAATACTCTAGATTTTTTTATGTATGGTCCCCTCTCTGATGGCAACCTGTCTAATCTTCCATTCTGTATGGTATCGAAATCCCCCCCGAAAATTATCATCCCTCGTCCGTCACTGGTAAGTATATTAGCTATGTTTTTAAAGAATGTTTCATTTTCTTCATTTGGGGCATAGATATTTAATATCGAAATAATCATATCTCCTATTGTGCCAACCACCATGATATATCTTCCCATATCATCTTTAATCACTTTCTCTGCAGAAAATGGTAGGGATTTATTGATTAGTATGGCCACACCCCTTTTCTTGCCATATGAAGCATGAAATACTTGGTTTACCCATTCCCTTTTCAGTTTTTTATGTTCATTTGCACTCAAGTGAGTTTCTTGTATTAGTGCGATTGCACATTGTAATTTCTTCAGCTGACTCAATATTTTCTTCCTCTTTATGGGATGATTTAGACCGTGCACATTATAAGAAACGAGGTTCAACCTATTCATGATACTTTAAGATGTAGGCCATCAACTCTGTTCCTCCTGTAAATCAAAACAACGGAGCAAAATGGTACCCAGCGAAAAAACAAACAAACAATACACATCTCCCTCGGAACTACTATACAAAAAAAACACGTGACTCCCAAAATTCACTTTAATTAACCTGTAATGATTTATTAAGCACAAAAAGGCAGAATATCCTAAATTCAGCAGAGACGAAGCTCCATTGCAGCACAGCATCACGTCCCAGGCTGCTTTAGTTTCAAAATGGATCAGAGATAATCGGCAGTTAGCATCTGTTAGCATTTCTGACAGCAAGCATGCTAGCACTTACTTACTTATGGTTCTGGTAAGGTAGCATGATGCTAACGACATACATGACAAATCTATTTGGAGAACTATGCCATTGGGTCTGTAACACTCAGGTAACATTTAGTCGCCTGTCAATGATGTCATATCCCCTATGCACACGCACCAGTGTTGTGGTTACTGTCAATGTTCTAAATGTTTTTCAATAAAGGTTGAAAAAAAAAGCTCAAGATAGGCTTTAATCCGGATTTTAATCATCAGACGTCTGGATTTTAAGTTACCAGAGAAAACTCAGCTCAGGTCCCATCCACTCATGGATGTTCACCCATCAACTCTGAGTTGCCCTGTGTCTGCATAAGAGTGTTGGCCAATCACTGATTTCTAAAGTGAAACTATGAGAATTATTCAATTTTGGCCTAGGCGGCTTCTCATACATGTATGTGCAAGTGCTTAATACCAGGATGTATGTATGTTCAAGTGAAGTATTTAATTTTGGCCAAGGAGGTGTCTCTGTTTCTTTTACCCTCCTGGTCTGTCTGTTTTGGAGAAGAGGACACCTCTGCTGATCGGCTGCCAGTAAAAACCAGTAAAGAGTGACAGAGAGAAGGGGAATAACATGCAGTAAAGAGTCCCGGCAAGGACTTGTCTGCTTGGTGGATTGGCTCTTTGATGGTTTTGCTGCTCATTAAAGATCATTGATCACATACCACACTGTGCGCCTGTCTCACACCCGGCACAAAGTGCAACACAAGTGTCTTTGCTGGTTTCAGACTGAGGCAGTTATAATTTTCCAGTTGTTTAAATAGCAAATACACTTGCAGTCTGTCTACACTGTGCTCCCCTGCACATGTTGGTCTTAAAATGAGGTCTGGTCAGACACACTGTTGCCACATGGCTATCTTGAGACAGTGGAAACTCAACTTCCTCAACTTCTGTTTCTATGTTCTCTGAGGGGAGGCTGATCACTTTTCCACACTTTGAAAACCCCTGACTTAGAGTATATAAGCCTACACTATACAAGTTTTGTATGTTAGTTTCTTTTTTTGGATGATTGCATGATGGCAATCTTACTATCTCACAGTTACAAAAAAACAAAATATTACAGTGATTTTCTTTTTCTTTATTGCATATTGAATCTGAAAAGTTTGACTACTTCATCATCATCTCAGAAACTCGTTTCAGAGAAGATGATGTGAAGCTTGCTCAGGAGATTCAGAGGATGGGGAAGAAGTTCTACTTTGTTTCCTCAAAGATCGACCAGGACTTACATAATGCAGAAAGAAGTCAGAGAGAGTTTGACGCAGAAAGCACTCTGGCACAAATCAGGGAAAACTGCATTCAAGGTAAGTGTTGCCTTTACATCACAAACTCACAGTCCTCAAGAGTAAGGGAAGTCATTTATAATGATCATTGTCCTTATTGAATTACTGCTGCAGGTAAACAAACTAATCTTGCTGTGATATGTAAAAGTAGGGCTGTCAAACGATTTATTTTGTGAAAGTGAAAATTCACTGCAGAATCTGGCTCTAAGTGCAGGTGTGCCTTTGGCTGATCTCAAAGCAGTGACAACATCACCACTGGCTGCAGTAGAAATAAAAAAGATGTGGTTGTTAAGGTATTATCCTCTGCAAGTCAAGTTGCTTTGATGGCAGCAGAGGTAGGATCCAGATTCATTCCAATAATTGGGATCCCAGCAGCAATGACCCTCTCTTTTACTGCCACCTACAGTGTGCTCAATACGTCCCTCAACATGCTCGCCAAGGATGCACAGAAAGTATTTACAAGGGCGCTGGGTTTAAACACCACAGTGTGAGATCATTCATGAAGGGAAACATGACACATTTAAAAGTGTTAGTGTACAGTGAAATGATTCTGAATTATTTTTATTTAGCACTGCATACACATCAGAGTTTTCTAATCTGCTTATATATTAATTCAAACACTGAGTAAATCAGTTTTGTGATGGTTAAAGTCTAATACATTTGCATCAGGCCTTTAAAAGATCAAATACATTGTTCATTGGAATGAACAGAAATTGTTTATTTTGTCATGACATGTTAAATTAAATTAAAACCAAGATATGATAGTGTTAATGTGTATGTAAAGGTATGTGATTCCCCTCTCAGACTCTATTTCCTGTTTGATTTTGTGATCACTCGTCTGATCCTCTGTGTGTGTTGCTGTGTGTGTATATATATATACACACACACAGTCAGTCTGATACAGTCCCATCATAGTTTCATAATGAACCAAAATATTTTACTGTCTGATGGATAAAACCTTATTTGACCCTAGAGCTGTGTACAGTGCATTGATTCACTCAACACTTACTACCACATGTGGAGGCACATCAATGTGAACAGATGTACTTGGAGCCGACCACTTGTGAAGATGCTAATACCAGGTCTGAACAGGGCCCAAGAATTCAGACCCTAGCCATTAGCCATGCATGTAAGGTGTGAGTGGTGGGACAGCCACTGGGGGAGCACAGCAAGAGCAAAGTTGGTACATGACGGTGAAGCTGGTGACCAGAGTAGTTAAGAGTAGCTGAGAAAATAGCAACATAATGAATGCACAGTTTGAGTTGCTTTGTAAAAAAATAAATGCTTGAGCTCCTCAGCTTGTGATACTTTTGCATCTTACCTCTAGTCAGAAAACACTTTAGTAATAATAGTAATTAGACTAAGTGTATTATAAATAACTTTGGTACAGCTATTATAAATGATGTATTATCAATTGTATCTTCAGGCCCATAACAAACATGTAGTTTCATATATTGACTGAAGTGTAGGACATAATAGAAACATCACTGTCTTCTTTGATTGTTTTAGTTATTAACACTGACGTACATTCACTCAGCTCTCCATACTAATACTGGGTGGGGCCTCTCAAAACAACCCCAGTTCTTTGTGGCGTGGATGCCACAAGATGTTGGAAACATTCCTCTGAGATTCTCTTCCACGTTGACATGATTCCATCACGTAATTTCAGATTAGTCTGCTGCACAGTCATGCTGCTAATTTCCTGTTCTACCACACCCCAAACTTGTTCTACTGGATTCAGATCTGATGATGGGAGAGGCCACTGAAGTTCATTGAACTTACTGTCATATTCATGAAACCAGTTTGACACCACTTTTGGACATAATGTGATGCACATGGATAGCAGATAGGCTGTGACATTCAAATAATGATTCATTGGTATTAAGGGGCCCAAAGTGTTACCACATTATCCTACCACTATCAGGCAGGGTGGGTCAATGGATCCATGCTATTGACATAAAATTCTGAGGTTACCATCTGAGTGTCTCCAGATTCGTCACACTGTGCTCAAAATTTTTCAAACTTTTCAAATTGAACAATTTAGTCTGCATTTGTCTTCCTGTTGTCTGGAGAGGGTTACTATGAAGTATATCCTGACATAAGGGACCTCAATTAATCTAATTTTAATTATCTTTGTGACACAAAAGCACAAAGTAAGGTGTTGAGTCTCCGCAGGTCTTCCTGGTGTCCAGCTTTGATCTCCACCTGTATGATTTCCATCAGTTAGAGGAAACCCTAGAGAGAGAGAGAGAGCTTCCTGCTCACAAGAGGAACGCTCTGCTGCTCGCCCTGCCCAGTGTCAACCGTGGGATCATCGAGAAGAAGAAAGAGGTTTTAAAGTCAAAAATAAAGTACCTTGCCTCTATATATGCACTCGTAGCAGCTGCACCAGTCCCTGGGCTCTCTGCTCTGATCTGAACATTCTGTTTAATACCATGGAAATGTACCAAGTTACTTTTGGTCTTGATAGTGAGTCACTGCAGAATCTGGCTCTTAGTGCAGGTGTGCCTTTGGCTGATCTCAGAGCAGTGACAACATCACCACTGTCTGCAGTAGAAATAAAAACGATGTGGTTGTTAAGGTATTATTCTTCTCTGCAAGTCAAGCTTCTTTGATGGCAGCAGAGGAAGGATCATACATCCATTTTCTGTACTGTGTATCCATACAGGGTTGCAGGTGGCTGGAGTCAATCCCAGCTGACATTGGGGGAGGGTGGGGTACACCCTGGACAGGACGCCAGTCTATCACAGGGCTGACATACAGATACAAACAACCATTCACTCTCACATTCACACCTACAGGCAATTTAGAGTCACCAGTTAACCTAATGTGCATGTCTTTGGACTGTAGGAGGAAGCTGGTGCATGGAGAACATGCAAACTCCATACAGAAAGGCCCCAGGCCAAGGGTTCAAACCCAGTGAGGCGACAGCATTAACCCCTTCACCGCAATGGTGCCCTCATATCAAATCAGTTTAATTAAAACTAATAGGACATAACAGGGACTTGTGTGCATACAAAGGTACTAATGAACAGGTTATGTGATGTCCTGCTCGGACTCTTGTATTTATTTCCTGTTTTATTTGTATTATTTTATCTGTCTGTTTATTTGATGTATTATCTTCGTATTTTTGTTTCTCGGCATGTCTATGTTGATCTGTGTCTCATTAGCCTCAGGCTAATCAGTCCTCTGTGTATTTATAGTCCAGCCTCTCCCCTTTCAGTTGCCAGATTGTACTACCTGTTAGTCAGGTTTTCCTGTTACTCATTTGTATTCCACATGTATGGCCTTTTGCTTTTTGTTCCTGACTTTTAGCCTCTTCCCTGCTCCTCACTTGTATTGTTTGCTAGAAGGCTTGGAAGTAAAGACTTTGATTTTGAATTTTGACCTGGTCTCCTGTGTGATCCCTGCATTTGAGACGATTCCCTGGTTTATTATTGTTACTATTGTAAGTTGAGTTAAGTTGTGCCAGTTAAATTTCAAATAAATTGATTACAATTGTTATAAATTGTTACAGTGAAAAGACCAGACCCATCACAGGCACCAGTGACCTGCCTAGGACACCAAGATGACCGGAGATATCCCCGTGTCAACATGTGGTTCGACAAATGCAGGCCTACTTGTAACCTGTAAGTCTGATCTTGAGGCTGCCTTTTGTCCTTTCATCACAGAACAACAGAAAGACCACTGAAGGCTGCTTGCACAGACTCCAACTCGCATCCTGCTCTGCAGTTTAAACCTGACTGTGAAATCCAGGAGAGTCCCAAATTCACATCTCTCCTTGGCAGCAATGTAGGAGACTGGAGTGACACAGCCATGATGTCACCTTGTCTATAAATGTCAGCCGCACAGACTTACCATCGCCTTTCCATTGTAACCGTGCCAGAGATACATGTCGTGTCATAGTGCAGTTAGTCAAAACATTTGTTGACGTTATTGATTTTTGTGTTGCCGAATAAACAGTCTTGTAACTTGAAGGAGAATCCGATTGGTGTTTAGCCCAGTGCAATGTACCGGTACAGTAGGGGACAGCTATCTCAACTCCACATCCACACAAGTTGAAGATCTTGTTGAAAGTACTGCAGCCTCACTGCAACACTAGGTACTGTGGCCCCTCTGAGAAAGAAGGTAGTGAGCCAGAGGAGGCTCCATGGTACAACTCAGAAACACGACCTTTAAAGCAAAATTCAAGGAAGCTTGAAAGGAACTGGCATTCTACTAACCGGGAAGAATTTCTAAAGGCTTGGAAAGGTAGTCTAATGACATATTAAAAAATGCCTTCTTAAAGCCAGAATCTCCTATTATTCATCATTAATAGAAGAAAATAAGAACAATCCCAGGTTTCTGTTCAGTATTGTAGCCAGGCTGACAGACATAGCTCTGTTTAACCATCTATTCCTTTAGCCCTCAGTAGTAATGACTTTATGAGCTTCTTTACAAATAAAATCATATCGATTCAAGAAGAAATTCACCATCTCTTCCCCACAGATGACTCAGATGTACTGTCCAGTTCAGCAGCCTCAGAGTCCACTGTAACTGGTTTATATTTGGTCTGTTTCTCTCTTGTAGATCTCTCTGAGCTCGCTTCAACAGTTTCTTCATCTAAACCATCGACTTGTCTTCTAGACCCCGTTCCAACAAGGCTGTTTAAAGATGTTTTTCCTTTAATCAACGCCTCTATATTAAGTCTGATTAACTTATCTTTATCAATAGGTTGTGTTCTGCAGGCCTTTAAAGTTGCAGTAATTAAACCTCTACTTAAAAAGCCTATTCTTGATCCAGATGTTTTAGCCAATTATAGACCTATATCCAGCCTCCCCTTTATTTCCAAAATCCTTGAGAAGGTCGTTGCAAACCAGTTATGTGATTATTTGCACAGGAATGGCTTGTTTGAAGTTTTTTAGTCATGATTTAGAGTCCATCATAGCACAGAAACAGCTCTGGTTAAGGTCACTAATGCTCTTCTCACAACCTTAGACAATGGACTTGTCTCTATACTTGTCCTGCTCAAGCTTCATGCTGCATTTGACACCACTGACCACAAGATCCTGTTACAGAGACTAGAACATGTCACTGGCATTAAAGGCTCTAGGCTGATTTAAGTCATACTCATCAGATAGATTCCAGTTTGTTCATAATAATAACAAATTAATAATGACTCTTCTATGCATACAAAAGTTAGTCATGGAGTTCCACAAGGTTCTGTGCTAGGACCAATACTAAGTGTAATAATAAGTAATTTTTTACTCTTAAATTCAGACAAAACTGAAGTTATTGTACTTGGCCCCAAACACCTCATAAATACATTATCTGATAATATAGTTACTTTGGATGGCATCACCTTGGCCTCTAGTGCCACAGTCAGAAACCTTGCTGTCATTTTTGACCAGGATTTGTCCTTTACCTCACGTATAAAGCAAGTCTCTAAGACAGCCTTCTTCCACCTGCGCAATATTGCAAAAATGAGACCTATCCTGCATCAAATGGATGCTGAAAAACTAGTTCATACATTTGTTACCTCTAGACTGGACTACTGTAATTCTTTATTATCAGGATGTCCCAGTAATTCAGTGAAAAGCCTCCAGCTGATATAAAATGCTGCAGCACAAGTACTGACAGGAACTAGGAAACGAGATCACATCTCTCCTGTGTTAGCTTCTTTACGTTGGCTCGCTGTAAAATCCTCCTCCTCGCCTACAAAGCCATTAATGGTCAGACACCATTGTATCTTAAAGAGCTTATAATTCCCTGTTGTCTTAACCGACCACTTCACTCTCTAAACGCAGGTCTACTTGTGGTTCCTAGAGTTTCTAGGAGTAGAATGGGGAGCAGAGCCTTCAGCTATCAGGCTCCTCTCCTGTGGAACCAGCTCCCAGTGTGGGTTTGGGAGGCAGACACCCTCTCTACATTTAAGACCAGGCTTAAGACTGTCCTCTTTGATAAAGCTTATAGTTAGGGCTGGCTCAGGTATGTCCTGAACCATCCCTTATTTATGCTGCTATAGAGCTAGGCTGCTGGGGGATTCCCATGATGCATTGAGAGCTCTCTCTCTCTCTCTCTCTCTCTCTCTCTCTCTCTCTCTCTCTCTCTCTATTGTTTGGTTATTGGTCCCCGTTTCCAGGTGGTGCCCTGTATTACTAATTAACATTAATAATTATTTGATTTACTCATGTATTATTATAGAAGATAATAATAAATCATTGTTAATAAACAAATGCACTCCTACCAGACCCAACACCGTGAGCTGCCACTGTTTCAAGAGGGACAGTGGCAGCTCACGATAAAGGCTCTTACAGCTTCTTTTCAACAACAGACGTTTTCTCCTCAGACCTGCCATCCTCCTTCTGTCCATCAGATGTCCCCAGACTTTTTTTGTATGTTTTCAGTTTCATATACTCACCTGTTTTTCTTGTCTGACACACCCACTGACACACCCGTTCCTAGCTTCATCATAAATGCAGTCACTGTTTTAAACCAACACCTTCTCCAGCTCTTATCTGTTTCAGTTTTTTTTTTTTTTGGTTTTTGGATTATCTGGTTTTGGATTCCTGTTTGACTGTACCAGTCTGCTCACGCTCCTGTCTCTGTTGCTTTGTGTACCTGTTACCTGGATTTATTTCCCTGTTGTCTGTAGCTGGATACCTGCTCACCATCTTGTGTGGCCATCTAATTGTAAGCCTGTTTTCACTTATTTAAAGTTACTTCACTGCAAAATTCCTGTGTGTTTGCTTTAGGGTCCCCTCACTGTAATGTTATCAGTAATCCCTGAGCAGTAGCAATAGACTGCAGGTCAGAGAATACCACACTTGATAAGTTCATGACAGAGACAATATGGTGAACTTGTGAATCAGTTTCCACATGTCCTCAGTGAAAACCTTCTTCCATTTTCCTCTAGTACTTAGTATTCATGTTTTGATGAATAACACACAGGTAATGCCTTTTAGACATAGCTCCTAAGCTCCTCCTCCTTTGTCTTTCTTGAAAATCATCTGTTTTACAGGTATCACTGTGGCCTCCTCATGAGGAAAGTGGGAGAACATTATTTGGGGGAAACTTTCCATCACAACAAGATGTTTAGACTGGTCTGTAAGGACTGAATTTAATTTAAGCATCTGCAAACAGTCTCTTCTCATTTAATTATTTATAGAAGGTAAAACTTTCATATAAGCTTTGACATTCAAACTACAATTAATTGGTATTAAGGGGCCCAGTGTGTACCAAGAAAACATTCCCCATACAATCACAACAGGTAAGAATGGTTAGAAATAAGGTGCCACTCTTACGTAACATCATACAGGGTGTATGGGAAATGTAGTTTTAATTTGGAGAAACTCATATTGCCATTGTTAAATTAAAGCACCAGACCTCACCAATCTACATAAAACATGTACAATAGTTTTTAAAATATAAATTTGGAATTGATTAGTATATTTTGTAACATGTTGTCTAAACAGTCCGTTTCATTTATCAATGTTACAGTTAGAGAAAACATGCAGGGCGAAGCTTCATGGCTTTTCTTTTTCCGGAGGTGAACATAGCTGAAGCCCAGAGCAACAGTCATGTCACTCAAACTAATGACATGGGGGGGTGACTGAAACAAATTTCTTGTGTCTTTTCTTTTCTGGAGAGATTTGTTGAGAATATTGCAAACTTTGTGACGTATGACATAACGTATGTTGTCCCCACTTGCGGTACAGATGAGGGATGAGGAAACATCACGGACACTGATTGGTTTAGAATCTCTCTCAATTACAGCAGGTTTCTACTGGCAGCAGGCGGGCCGGAGCTGAACTCTGTACTCCCAAACTGTGTAACGACGCAGAAAGACTTTTATAACTTTTCCGTAGCACAACGGTCCAATTTCTCATACGGTAAGACATATATATACACTTACACAAAATTTGCATCTGTTTAATATTTAGCATTAGCTTTTCTGACTTTCTTGTCCTTATCACTGTGCTGCTTTAACACAGTGCACTATCCTTACGTAATGAGGATACAGTGGCCAGGGAGAAGAGAAACAAGGAGTAGATTATTTTAAATTTTGCATGATTACATTCAGATAAGCCATATTCTACATTTACACAAAGGAAAACAATGCAGTGATGTTCTGTTTCTTTATCTTTCAAGGAGTGCCATGGAAAACCCGTTTGATTATGAACCCATAGAAGAAATTAGAGAAGTGCTGCAGTCCGATGGGCCTGCCTCAGCAGCTGCAAAGATCCAGGAGTATTTGGATCAGCAGAATAATATTCCACTAAATATTGGCATTACAGGAGAGTGCGGCTCTGGTAAATCCACCTTTGTTAATGCTTTTAGAGGCATAGACAACAGAGATGAGAGGGCTGCTCCTACTAGTTGTGTAGAAACCACCTCACAGGTTACTCCATACACCCATCCAAAGTATCCCACTGTTACAATGTGGGATCTCCCTGGTATTGGAACCACCAAGTTTCCAGCTGACAAGTACCTGGAGCATGTTGGATTTGAGAAGTTTGAATTCTTCATCATCATCTCAGCTGATCGCTTCAGAGAAAATGATGTGAAGCTCGCTCAGGAGATTCAGAGGATGGGGAAGAAGTTCTACTTTGTTCGCGCAAAGATCGACCAGGACTCACATAATGCAGCAAGAAGTCAGAGAGAGTTCAACGCAGAAAGCACTCTGGCACGAATCAGGGAAAACTGCATTCAAGGTAAGAGCAATTATTTATAAAGATTATTGTTCTTATTGGATTACTGCTGTTGAAAACAAACCAATCTCTTTGTGGCATTAGAAAATCTTGTTATCTTTTGTATTTGCTTTTCTTACTCACATCCATGTGACCCTGATAAATTGTACTCTCTTACATTCAAATACAATTCCAAATGAAAAACATTAAATTATTAGCAGTGTTATAAATCTGGTAGAACATGACCTATTGGTTGTTTAGATTAGATTTTTCTGCCTTTTTTCAGTCTTTCTTACTGGCTGATTTTATGATTCCAGGCCACTAACAATTAGTCAGATGAAACAGTCTGAGATCAGAGGTGAAAATCACACATGAATGAAAATCATATTCAACAAGGTTAACAAGCAGACACTGTTTCATTGTAAAGATTCGTGAGAACATAAAGAACTGGGCAGTCCAAGGTGGGAGGAGGAGCTTTACCCCCTGATATTGACTTCTCTTTTCTCTTTGTGACACAGGTCTTCAAAAACAAGGCATTGAGTCTCCGCAGGTCTTCCTGGTGTCCAGCTTTGATATCCACCTGTATGATTTCCATCAGTTAGAGGAAACCCTAGAGAGAGAGCTTCCTGCTAACAAGAGGAATGCTCTGCTGCTCGCCCTCCCCAGTGTCAACTGTGGGATCATCGAGAAGAAGAAAGAGGTTTTAAAGTCAAAAATAAAGTACCTTGCCTCTATATCTGCACTCATAGCAGCTGCACCAGTCCCTGGGCTCTCTGCTCTGGTTGATCTGAACGTTCTGTTTAATACCATCAAAATGTACCAAGTTACTTTTGGTCTTGATAGTAAGTCACTGCAGAATCTGGCTCTTAGTGCAGGTGTGCCTTTGGCTGATCTCAGAGCAGTGATGACATCACCACTGGCTGCAGCAGAAATAACTAAAGAGCTTGTCATTAATGTTGTGTCCTTGTCTACAAGCACTGTTGCATTAATGAAAGCAGAGGAAGGATCCAGATTCATTCCAATAATTGGGATCCCAGCAGCAATGACCCTCTCTTTTACTGCCACCTACAGTGTGCTCAATATGTCCCTCAACATGCTCGCTGAGGATGCACAGAAAGTATTTACAAGGGCCCTGGGTTTAAACACCACAGTGTGAGATCATTCATGAAGGGAAACATGACACATTTAAAACTGTAGTGAGCTTCTGAATTTTTTTTTTTTTTTTTTTGTGAAGTGTAATTGTTTATCAAGCACTATTTACAAATCATAGTTTTCTAATCTAGTTGCACATTTAACCAAACACTTTGACGAAGTCAGTGAATGTGATGGTTACTGTCTAAATAATCTATTTTCATCTGATTGAAATGAAGACTTTTGAATGTTCATTGGAATGAACTGAAATAAGTTATTTTGTCATGACATGAAAAATCAGTTTTCCATGTCAGATACCAGGTTAGATAACCCTAACCCTAACACATAATTTCCTCTTAACTTTGCTCTTATCAAGTGAACATATGCAGTTATTACATTATCATGATATATATAAAATGAGCCTCAGTGAAAATGTACATTTGAACTGTTGTGGAAATCTTAATAAGGAATAAACAAACCCATGACTATCTTTGTGGTTTTTATTCAACACAGCTGTAACTAGGCTCATGCATCCAGAGTTCACAGGGGAAGGCGGAGCTCAAGAGGTTATGTCATGGAAAGGGAGCCAGTCTGGATGGTGCATGCCCAAGGCTGCTTTGGGACTGTGCAGCTCAGCGGGCTGGGCCTCTCCTGAGGATCTTCAACATAGGTCTGTTAACAGGGAGAGTCCCGGTCCTGTGGAAAACATCATATCTTGTTCTGGTACCTAAAGTAGGACGCCCAGTCGAGATAAATGACCAAGGAGATGGTCATTGACTTTCATAGGTCTAGATCCACCCTTCAGTCTGTCAAAGTGAGAGGGAAAGACTTTGAGGTGGTGCACACTTATAAATACCTAGGTGTGCATGTGTACAGTAAAATGGACTGGTCCCTGAAGAAATAAATAAATCCACCGGATACTTTCTGAGGCAAAACAGTCGATGGAAACAATTGTGGATCCAGACAGAGGCTGTGCTCTGTCTGAGAGACACAGTAAGAAAGATATTCTCTCTCTTTTATCTTTATCTTTGAGTGACTATTTTTGAATAGCTGAACTCACAGCTCAGTCTTTGTCTTTAATTTATGTGTTTGATGATTTTGCCAGATGACATCGTGGTAATAAAATCAGGATTTGACCATAGGTCAATGTATATTTGAACTAGTCTCGTTAAGCTTAATGGAGGCAGGTCAGTGAGAAGAGCTGCTCTGCAGAGCTCTGTCTGTGGAAGTTAACTGTGGTGGCTGTGAGGGGGGGGGGGCAGGGGCTCATGGGTCTTGCAGAACTCAAATGCAGTTGTCAGTCATTTAAACAGCTTTCAGATGAGAACTGATGCTACTAACCAAAGCTAATCACTTAAAATTTTAAATTAGAAGAAGAAATTTAAAAAATGTCTTTTAAAAAAGGAACTTATCTGGGCAGAGGCCAAAAGGGGGCAGGTGCTGGAGCACCACCTGAGGTCTATCTGTGCATGTACCTGATGTAAGGAAAAGGAGTCAGACCGAAAAGTACCTGTCTGGATACTTGCAGAGAAGCTCGTTACAAGGACATTAAAAAAAGCAAAGATGTTCTTTCCCACTACCACTACCCCGAGTCAGAGGCTGTGATGGAGCATCTGTTGGATTAAATATGGTCCGAAGTTGAGGGCATCAATTTTAGAAACACCCAAAAAACTTTTAAAAACCTTGACAAGGCAGTTTTCAAGGAACTGTGTAAGAAGTGGAGCTGTGTAGAGATGTTGCTGTGTTCCATGAAATTAAAGGAACCAAAGGGTGAAAAATGTCAAACGTCACTTCATGCAAGCAAAACAGCCTGGCGCCATCTCCTGGTTCTTCTCGTCTGTGGGCAAATCCATCGTCTGCTTCTTCAGAAGAACAAACAGGGTTGGTGTCATTTCGCTGAAATGTAATATTCAGTTTGAAGAAAAAGAATTTCTCTTTTGATCTATCAAAGTAAATGTAATTAAGAACTCCGATCGTGCCTCACATCCAGGTTATCTCACCCTCCACTGGCCCCTGTCTCTGAGGGACACAGACCAGTGGACCAGGAGCTTACCTAGATCTGAGACAGGGCTTGAGCTCTCTGCCCCACCACAGTCTGACCTCTGAGAGGAGACAAAACACAGCAAAGGCTCTGTGCAGATTGAAATCTGGAGCACACTGCAGCGAGGACTCAGCCTTGATATATGGTACATATTTAACCAGGTGAGCCACACAGGTAACACTGTCACCTCCTGGACATGTAGTATCATATGCTACCAGCTTTTTGTTCTACAGGTTCAACCGTCAGTCATTCAGTAGGTTGTTTCAGAGTCATTGGGTTCTCTAAATGTGGAAAAATACATAAAACATAAAAATGACAAAAGAAGTACAAAAAATGTACTTCTGAATATTTAAGTATATTTAAAAGCAAGTACTCCAGTACTTCAACTCAAGTAAAAAATGGCTGAACTTTCACTTGTGGAGTAATATTTGACCAGGAGTATCTATACTTTGACTCAGGTATTGGAGCTGTGTACTTTGTCCATCTTTGCTTAAAGATGATGTGGTAAAGTCAAGTAGTGACTAGTATTCAAGTAAAGAACAAGTTTTCACGTTCTTTACTTGAATAAAAAATAGATCAAAACAACAGTGGATAAATACTGAGCTACAAGTAAAAGTCCCTGCATTGAAAATCCTACTCAGTAAAAGTGCATCATGCAGTTAAAAGGCAGCTGAGTTAGTTTGATCAGCCTTACACAGCTGGGAGGTTTAGTCCAGAGGTTTTCAACCTGGGGGGTCATGAGACAATCACCAGGACAAGAATCATCATTTGTATTCATGTTTTGGAGATTGCTCTGAATCTGGGAAATTTCTGCTCAGAACTTAGATATCCACACTTAGATATCCACCATATACACACTTTTTTGTAAGTCAGGGGCAGAAACAGCTGCTTAAATCTATAAACTGTATGACATTTACCAGCTTTTTATATATTTTTCTTTCTTAATCTCAAAAGTTTGTCTGTCAGATACATGTAGAGGAAAAAGCACAATATTTCCTTCTGAACTGTCCTAGAGTAGAAATATTAAGTAGCATAAAACATTCAACCACTGGTAAAAATCATTCTACTGATGATGATAATGATGAATGGAGTTTAATGTTAATGCAAAATGTACACCACATTTAAAGCCAACTCAAAAAAATGTATGTTACTATATCACCTAAAGTCATTCCTGACCTTGGAAATTATAAAGACATTTTTACACAAGGGCCACTGAAGACCAATAGTTATTAAGGCCTCGTTTATTTAAGAAGTGTCATGATGACCATGGTCTCCTTTACAAGAAATCACAAGACAATTCAGTCCCACAGAGCAGTCCCCATCCTCTCCTCTCTACCACAGCGAGCGCAGACTAGCTAGACCAGATGTTTCCAAACTGCGCCGTCACATCCTGTTACATCCACAGCCACGGCTCGTTCCAGCACATCATACAGTGAGTCATGCTTTCACACGTACACATTGCACTCTAATGTGCCTTACAGTGTATATCATCATATACTATAACTATACTATATAATGATATATTATCTAGATGATATAACGTCATACCAAATCTGTTTAATATTTCGCGTCAGTTTACGACGTGACTGTTTATTGCTGTAGTTTTGTCCGATGTAACACAGTTTGCAGTATCCAGCATGTAGTAGGATGTAGACCAACCATGTCAGTGGAAACTTAAAATAAAGGGAAACAAACTGATTATTCTGCTGTAATAAATCTGATACACTGTTTATCTATTGTTAGAAGTGATTTTAAAGATTTTGTTTAAATTTGTTGTATGGAATATAAGCTCTCTTCTTTTCGGTGATCAGCATGGACGATCCATTTGATTCATATCCAGAAATGGAAGAAATTAAAGAAATTAGAGAAGTGCTACAAACCGATGGGCCTGCAAAAGCTCAAGAACATTTACAAGAGCAAGATAATATTCCAATAAATATTGGCATCACAGGAGAGTGCGGCTCTGGTAAATCCACCTTTGTTAATGCCTTTAGAGGCATAGACAAAAGAGATGAGAGGGCTGCTCCTACTGGTTGTGAAGAAACCACCTCACAGGTTACTCCATACACCCACCCCACTGTTACAATGTTGGATCTCCCTGGTATTGGAACCACCAAGTTTCCAGCTGACAAGTACCTGAAGCATGTTGGATTTGAGAGGTTTGACTTCTTCATCATCATCTCAGCTGATCGCTTCAGAGAAAATGATGTGAAGCTCGCTCAGGAGATTCAGAGGATGGGGAAGAAGTTCTACTTTGTTCGCTCAAAGATCGACCAGGACTCACATAATGCAGAAAGAAGTCAGAGAGAGTTCAACGCAGAAAGCACTCTGGCACAAATCAGGGAAAACTGCATTCAAGGCAAGGGAGGTCATTTATAATTCAGTCAGTTATAATTATGATTTTTGTACTTACTTGATTACTACTATTGACGGCAAACCAATCTTGTTGTGTGTATTTGCTTAAAGTTTAGAAGGTTTAGTCACATCTATCTGACCCTGATACAGAATTCAAAATATGACATTTTTAGCAATGATGTAAATCTGCTAAAACATGACCTAACGGTTCTTTAGAGTAGGATCAGATTTTTCCCTGACTTTTCTCAATCTGCCTTGTGAAATACGGACTGGTTTTATTATTCCAGGCCACTAACAATTAGTCAAATGAAGCAGTCTGAGATCAGAGGTGAAAATCACATATAAAATCATATTCAACAAGACTGACAAGTAGATACTGCTTCATTGTAAAGATTCATGAGAACAAAAAGAAACTGGGCAGTCCAAGGTGAGAGGAGGAGCTAACAATGTTAACAGCTTATAAAATAATATGAACACTGACAGGCTCCTAATGAAGGTCTGTGAGGGGGCCTCTCATCTTTTCCAGTCTGAACAATTTAGTCTACTGTGCATATGACAGCAGTACAGGCTGCTGTATCACAAAAATATGATATTAACCCAGAAACTTACAGGCAAAGATGGTTGAGGTTGAGCCATAATGTAATGCTTACCTTGGGCCACCCTATTCCCTGGGCAGGCCACCCAGGGAAACACAAGACCACTGCCTGCATTAAATGTTACTTCCATTGTCCTGGTTCATGCTCAGATGTGGCACAGAAGACATAATTTAAACGCCCCACCAGAGCTCCACTACAACCTCTCCCAGTCATTAGCACTCCTTTTGAGCCCCTTTGAATGGACATTGTTGGCCCTGTAGAAAAAAAAACAAGATAGGAAATTGCTATATTGCTATATCACAGTCTATGCCACAAAATATTCAGTTTTTCCATTGCGAACTGTAAAAGCAAAAACAGTGGCCCTCTCCTTGATTTAGTTTTTTTCAAGGGTTGCTTACCCCTGGGAGATTTTGACTGACCAAGGCACTAAATTCATGTCTGTACTGTCAAAGCAGGTTTATAAGCTGTTGGGCATCGGGAGTGTGCGAACCACTCTTATCATCCTCAGACACATGGACTGACGGACCACTTCAGCCAAACTCTCAAAAAAATACTCCGTAAGTTTGTCAATCACACTGGATCTGACTGGGATCAATCAGTACCTCAGGCTTCCACTGGTTTCTCCCCTTTTGAGCTTCTCTATGATCATGAGGTGAAAGGCCCTCTAACCTTATTGAAGGACACCTGGAAGGGTGAAGAGCCTGTTAATGTTATCTTTTATGTCATCCAGATGAGAGAAAACTGCAGAGGATTGGTGAGCTGGCTCAGAGTCATTTGGCGGAGGCGCAGCAACACCAGAAGACCTGGTATGACCAGTCAGTCCGACAGAGAATCTTTGACCCTTGCCAAAAGGTGTTGGTCATGCTTCCAACCAGTGCTAGTAAGCTACTCGCAAAGTGGCAAAAATCTCTTGAGGTGCAGAGAAAATGTGGGTCCACCACTTATCCTCATCACTCCAGGACTCCAGATCTCCACTCAGGTGCTTCATGTTAAACTTCTCAAGGATTGCGTTCCAGCAGAGTTGCTGCTTATCCATGGTTTGGAGGAGGAAGAGGTGGTTGATGACCAGTACCTGTCCTCACTAACATCAAAATTTGAGAAAGGATTTATCTCACAAAGTGATGCTTCTTAGAGGGGCATTGGATCTGTGCTTCTTTAGGGACCACTGGAGGACCAACATCGTGTTGCCTACATCAGTCGCAGGTTATTCCCCCAGAAGGTACACTATGCAACAGTGGAGATGGAAGCCTTGGCCATTAAGTGGGCCCTTGACTCCTTCATCTATTTCCTTCTGGGGAGGGAGTTTACCATGCAGACAGACCTTAAAGCACTATAATGGCATCACATCAAGTCACAGTTCATCACATCCCACCACATAGTTACAATTAAAGTCATGAACCCCCATGCACAATTTTTTTTTAAAGATATTTTTTTGGGCTTTTGTGCCTTTATTTGATAGGACAATGGAGATTGACAGGAAAGGGGCAGAGAGAGGGGATGACATGCAGGAAAGAGGCGGGCCAGTCGGGAGTTGAACCGGCAACTCACCTGTGAAGAGCATTTGCGCTCATGTGGTATGCCCCCCTTGCAAATTTTTAATAATAATAACAACTTTATTTATATAGCACTTTTCTAAAAACAAAGTTTACAAAGTGCTTTACATACAATTAAAATGATACAGAAATAAAATACAATAGAATAAAATAGAGAATGAAACAAGATGAAATAAAACAATTAATAGAAAAGCCTGTTTATAAAAGTGTGTTTTAAGAAGGGATTTGATGGACTTTTTTTTTGCTGACCTAATATATTCCAGAGGATCTCAGGCTCCGTTCTGGCTCATAGTAGTTTAAAAGGTCTGCAGTATAGCTTGGGGCTAGGCCGTTTAGTGCTTTAAACATTATTAATAAAATTTTAAAATCAATTCTAAATCTTACAGGTAGCTAGTGCAGTTGTGCCAAGATAGGGGTGATGTATTCTCGATGTTTAGTGCCAGCTAAAATTCTTGCAGCAGCATTTTGAACAAGTTGGAGGCATGACAGTGATTTCTGAGTGAGGCAGGAATAAAGTGAATTACAATAGTCTAAATGAGATTAAATAAAAGCATGAATAATAATAACTTTTTCTATGTCAGAGTGAGATAAAAAAAAAATTGATTTTTGAAGTATTGAGCTGTTAAAAACAGGATTGCACTACCCTCTTAACCTGCTCCTCAAAGGTCAGGCCACTGTCAAAAAGCACTCCTAGATTACTGGCAACAGGTTTAATATTACGTGAATAATCGCAGAGAGTGTTGGTAAAATGCTTTCTAACGGTAGGTTTTCCAAGGATTACAATTTCTGTTTTGTTTTCATTCAGCTGAAGGAAATTGTGTGATCTCCAAGCTTTAATGTCCTTCAAACACTTACTACGAGTAAGAATACAAATACTGTTATTTAGCTTAAGGGGCATATAAAGTTATGTATCGTCAGCATAGCTATGAAAAGAGATATTATGTTTACGTATTATGTGGCCAAGTGGGAGCATATAGAGGGGGAAGAGGAGGGGACCAAGGATTGGTTGAGCTGTGAGGAGGAGATCATTGGTCACTTTAACAAGGGCTGTTTCAGTACTGTGTAATGCTCTGAAGCCAGACTGGAACTCTTCAAATATATTATTTTGATTAAGATAAGATAGTAATTGGATAAAAACTATCTTTTCTAAGACTTAAAAATGGAAGCTTAGAAATGGTTCTAAAATTGGCAAGATCAGAAGTGTCAAGGGAGGGCTTTTTAAGTAGAGGCTGAACTATTGCATGCTTAAAATCAGAGGGAAAAGTCCCTGTGGCCAGAGAACTGTTTACAATGGACAGAATAGTTGGACCAACGGCATCAAATAAGTTTTTAAGGAACTTTGTTGGAACGACATCAGAGCAACAGGAAGAGGAACTCATGTGAGAAACAGTATCCTTCAGTGTCATTAATGAAAGTGGATGAAAAGAGTCCAACAGTGCTGTGTTTTCTGAGTTGGCAGTGGTCTCCAAGTCAGAGTGTGAGATCTGGGATCTTATACTGTCCACCTTATGATTAATTATATTAGACTTTATTTTACAAACCCCCATTGCACATACACACAAACACAAATGATGGAACAAAATTCTTAATTTCATAAACATATGTATGGTTTATTTAGTGTTTTTTGTCAGTACATTAGTTCTATTTGTAGCACACACATTTAGTTAACTTTTGTATATTCAACATTATGTTAATTTATCTTAAGTTGGTCTAATTCTGAATTATTTTCTGTTGTACTGAATTGGCAAAAGGATAGGCATCAGGAAGCAGTGGTCCTGCATACAGGAAGTGCCAATAAGGCTGTAAGCTTAGTTTTGGTATTTTGTGTATTTCTTTGGACTTAAGTGTGGTATTTGGATACTTTTGGCTTTGATTAATAGGATGCCTTTCACTTTAAAGACTAACTGTCCCCTTTTGTTGTTAGTTGATGTGTTGTTCTGTGTTTGTTCAGACAGTTGGTTTGTTACTTTGTTACCTTACAGTTTAGTGCTGTTCATTGACCCAGAACTTTACGGCTTGTTCAATCAACACTCAAATTTGGCGGTCACTATTTGTTATACCTTTGCACCGGCGACAGCTAGAAATTATGTTTTTGGGTTGTTCGTCCCATTCTCATGAATGAGCTATCACAGTAAGGCCTTAAGGGAATTTCTTCAAATTTGGCCCAAACCTTCATTTGGACTCAAGTGTTCCAAGAAAACATTCCCCACACCATTACACTACCACCAGTCTGGGCTGTTGATACAAGGCAGGTTTGGTTGAGGCAGACCCCCCCACCCCGAGCCTGGTTCTGTTGGAGGTTTCTTCCTGTTAAAAGGGAGTTTTTCCTCCCCCCTGTCGCCAAGCGCTTGCTCGTTGTGGGAACTGTTGGGTTTTTTCTCTGTAACAAAGTAAGGTCTTGACCTTACCCTGTAAAGTGCCTTGAGATAATGTATATTATGATTTGGCGCTATACAAATAAAATTGAATTGAATTGAATTGAATTGATCTCATGCTGTTGTTGCCAAATTCTGACCCTACCGTCTGCTGACTCAGCAGAAATCCACATTCCTCAGACCATGTTCAAAAATGCACAGTTCTGCTGTTGTAGCTAGTTCGCCTTGAGGTTGGACGTGTTGTACTTTCTTAGATCCTTTTTTGCTCACCACAGTTGTAAAGAGTGGCTATCTGAGTTATCGTAGCCTCTCTGTCAGCTCTAACCAGTCTGGCCACTGGTCAGCAGTTTCAGAACTACACAATGCCCACAATCATGCCACAGTCAAACATTTTTTCCCTGTTCTGATGTTTGATGTGAACATCAGCTGAAGGTCCTGGTCTGTTTCTGCACAATTTTATGCATTGCAGTGCTACCATGTGATTGGCTGATCAGATAATTGCATAAATAAGAAGGTGCCAAAGTGTATCTAATAAAGCGCTCTGTGAGTGTGTCTGACTGTGTTGTTGGTACTTGTTGACAAATATGATGAGTGACTGCCCTCCAGTGGTCACAGTGAGGAACTACAAAATATTACCATTAATACAACAGTAACTGTAATCGTCATTCATATCACCACTGAATCAATACTGATATATTGGTTAGTTAATGTTTGTAGTTTGCATGATACATTTGTTACCAAACAATATGGGCCACTTTACTATTTACTGCATGCTAATGAAAGGTGAGGTACTGCACCTCTATATTCTTCAGTGGGCACGCTGTACCCACCTCTATTTACATTTGGGGTGGGCAGAATATTAGAAACACCAAAGTTTTTTTTATTTTTTTTATTTTGAAAGTCTTCAATGTTTGTATTTGAGTGATTCTGACTTGATGCGGGTGTGGAGCAGTCAAGCACCATATGAAGGGCTGTGTTCATTCTGGGGTATTTTACCATATTCCCCCCTACTGCTTCAGGCAGTAGATACAGGCTTTTAAAATAGAGGAGAGTTCACTTTGGCAGAAGTTTTTGTCCATTCTGCCATAGCACCGCGAAACCCACTGCCTTGATGACTTTGTATAGAGCCTGATTTGTCTATGTGTTGTATGTATATGTGCTAGTGTATGTGTTTATGTGCTGACAAGGAATGAATGTCATCTCTTTATTTCTCTGTACATCTGTAGGTTGTGGTGTGGTTCTCGTTATGTTTCAACTGTACAGGCTGTGAAAGCAAATTTCCTATGGGACAATAAAGACTCTTGATAATAATTTTTTTTTGTGATAATTCAATCAGTCTATTTGTTTTTTTGTCCTATAAAAGATATAAAATTGGAAAAAAAGCAGAAGAATGTTGGTATTTTTCATGATAAATGACTCACACCAATATAATGCAATCAAAATTGTTGCAGATTGATTTGTTGATGGACTAATCAATTAATCAAATAATACTTTCAGCACTATTATAGATTACAAACCACAGAATCCAACTTAAGAGTATGAGACCTCTTGTATTAAATAGTGTAAGCATGTGGAGATCATTCTGTCTTCCTGTATATGCACACATCATCAAGTCTTTGTGTCAATACATCTACTGTACAAGCCAAACACTTTCTTCTCAACAAATGATGGTGAAGAAAAGAATAAACGATCACTTGTAAGGGACAAAAGTTTATTGTAACCCTACAAAAGACACAGGGTGAGAAAAAAATACAAAACAAAAATAAAATTATAGAAATGGAAAAAAAAAGATTCTCATTCTTATACAAGTCTCAAAACTATCCATCATACACGGACCACAGTTTAATTATTCATATTCATATTTTTAATATAACATTTTGTTGTAATGCTGTGTGTACATACAAAATATAGCAAACTAATAAGGCAAATAAATAGAGGTACAATATACAGGAAAATGGAACATTCCTCAATGTTTTAATCTTTTTTTTTAATCTTATCTCAAACATCAAGAACGGTGTACAAAATGCTTTTTTTCCAACTGTACATCTTTCTGTGGAGGATACTTTTTTCCAACCATAAAAATACTGACTCCTCACAATTATACAACCTCTAAAACTGGGTGCAACTTTTCTCAGGCAGTACAAATTGTGTAACAGGTGTGATCCATATTGCAAGCAGTTTTCTATCAAAGGTTAAAGTCAACACATCACACTTTGTGCACCCTTCTTTAGGCATGCATGTCGACGCCAAGTGTCTGATTTGACAGAAATGTGCCCCTCCACCCCCCCACCCCAACCCTTTTTTTTCCACTCCAAAGAAGGTGACAGACAAGCAAGGCTTTAAAACTCAACACACTCACGGTACGTAGGAGTGTCACCTCTTTGTGTGCATGTCCCCGCAAATTCCATCTCTGCCATCCAACAAACTACAGATGTGTTTCCAGTGGTCCAGCCCGAGTCCCCCGCCTCACTCGCCCTTTTCCTGTCTTTCCTCTTCACATCGCATTTTTTTTTTTTTTTTCTTTCTGCACCACTCATTCATTGCACCCTCATCATTTCGGAGGCATCTAAGACCTCAACATGGCGCCGCAAATGGAAATGTCCCATAATAAAAAGTGCATTGAACAAGCTACTAATTTCATTCCTCTTATGTCCATCTTTACACTCCAAAATCAGCCAGTCAATGGCCAAATAAAGATCCAAACATATAACAACACAAACATGTAATAATACTGACAATGTTGCAATACCCCTCAGTAAATAGTCTGCACTACAATACGGGTTAAAGCTCTGGATTAAGAGTTTAAAGGGTCTGCCAAAGTCTGATATACTAACTCTGATTAACTTGAAAGACAAAGGAGCAGAGGTTAGAAAATAGAAGCGCTCAAGTATACATGAGATGCTTGTTAAAGAAGAAGCAATCATGACATTTCCCCTTTAGGACTTTAGGGGCTTTTCTGATTTTTAAAGTGACTGAAAGTTTAAATCTATTTGGTTTATTAATCTCTAAAGTGTGGGTCACACCAGCTTCTCTCTGTTCGAGGAAAAACTGAAAGTGAAATAAACTGCTGGGCTGTGCTGTGTCTCTGTGAAGTAACTGATGCTGGTTCAATTAAAGCTTCAGGGGAAGACGCAGTGGGGTTTTCTCTGCACAGGTAACAGGCACCAGCTCTCTGACGACATGCCACCATACTGAAGTACACCTGCCGGAGTTATTTAGGAGACTGGTGAAGTATTGTGCCTGCAGCTGGGGTCAAGTGTCACATCAAGGTAACACTTTGGAGAGCTGGTTGTAACTGCTTGTGATGTCAGGTGGAACACAAAGGGAACTATGGGAAGCCACAAGATGGCGTCGGTTAGTCTAACTCCAACTGTAAGCCTCAGTTCATGCTGTGCATGTTTTAGAAAGCCACAAGG
Organism: Trachinotus anak; assembly: GCF_046630095.1. Classification (NCBI taxonomy): domain Eukaryota; kingdom Metazoa; phylum Chordata; class Actinopteri; order Carangiformes; family Carangidae; genus Trachinotus; species Trachinotus anak. The sequence goes on from NW_027273884.1 coordinate 4,327,631, forward strand.
ACCAAAACACGATAATAGGAATGAAACATGTGTGAAAACAGTGTCATAGGCACTTCAAGGTGAAAATGACAATGTGTTTCAGAACAGAGTAGCTGGAAGGATGAATGGACCAGGACTAACTGAGATAGTCACACATTAGAGATACATGGGTGTTAGGTATGTCTGTCAGTTCATTCAGAAATACTAGAAATTCAAAACCGCAAATGATCAGTAACAGAATTCACTTGGAAATGTCTTATTCTTGTGTTTTGTAACAGTTCTGAAAATGCATCATGCACTTATTGAATCTAGTGCATTGGGATATTTTCTATTTGAATCTTCTGTGTTTACTGTACTTGTTAATAGCCTCCTGAATAGCAACAATATTTTATTCTTCCCCTTTAAAAAACTGAACCAGGAGCTGCTGTGCAAATCTAAATGAATCTAAATGCAACACAGCTCCATGCCAGAACATGAAGGTGTAAAGAAAGACCCTCAGCTAGTGACCCAGGGTTAAAGGTGTTTCCCTGTTCTGTTTGTAGATTATTAGAACACAGGCATGAATGGGCCAACAGAGGAGATTCTACACAAGTACACATTTTTCAGTTAGTCCTGCCCTCCAGGACACCTCGTATACAGCCCTATACTGTGCTACAGGAAACATGCGTGTGAATGTAATGGCTAAAGTGGGTTCTCTAAGAACAAAATGAATGACAATCAGGATATTTCATATCAACTTACTGTGCAGTTTGCCCTTTCTCTGCTTACATGAACACGTAGATTCTTATGTGGTGAACGTGTTTGGTTTTAAACTTGACATCCCACTGGAGTGTGAACCCCTCAGCTTACTTATCCTCCTCAGCACCAAGCATCCAACCCACAATTCACCCCAGGATTAGAGGCCTCTCTGCAGGTAAACTACTGTGTCCATCTTCAAGATGTTAAATGTTTTACTGAGGTAACCACATACATTCTGGCCTTCTTCATACCAAGTAAAGACACCTGTATATAAAAATATTACTTTGAATACTCAAAGGAAAATGACCCAAGTTGGTGGAAGCATGTGAGGCTGACTCTTGCCTGTCCTCAGAGTTGCTGTAGTAATGGCCAGATCATCGAAACAGGGTCTAACCATATGTCAACAAGCGTGAGAGAAGCTGGTTTTGTTTTCCATTATGTTTTCTGAGACTGGTGTCTCCCTCTTAGTGTCCTGTCATTGAACCCTAAACATCTGCATCAAGCCACAAAAAGAAGTTTCTACATGCATCAAGTTCTTTGTTGCTTCTTGACTTTGCAGTCACAGACTCAGAACATGGGGGGTGGTCTGATAATACAATGCCAACTGAAATAAAAACACAGGTAGTGTATGATGAACCTTAGTGACAGAGCACTAGTTTAACTTCAGGTTGAGGGTAAAAATCCTCAACTGGACTGACGTCTCTGTCCAGAGATCACATGTTTTAGCACCAGTAAAACAGATCCCACACATACTATGGATGCGAGTCAGTAAAGGTGCAACCTGCTGTGCAGCATCCTTTTGGACTCTGTTGAGAGTCTGTGTGGCCTGCGTTTTATTGCAGACAATGGAGCAGAGTACACAGTGTACACACATTCAGATGTGAAAACTGACAGCTGAGCACAGACAGAGCTTGTAAACTAATTGGAGATTGTGCCTAAGATTAAGTCAGTTTATGGCATTCCTTCATTATCTTCACCTTAGATTAAAGTAATTTAAGAACAGAGTTTTTTTTCCAGAGGGCACGGTGGGTCGGCTTGTGGACAGCTGTGAGTATAAAGTTTGTCAGAAAAGCTACAGTGCAAACAAGACATACAGGTTTGAAAAGGACAAGCAATTATCTTTTTTTTTTTTTTTTTTTTTTTTTTTTTTTTTTACATAAAGCGCAAAATGTATAGAAATTCACTTCAACAGCAATGTGAACTTGCAACACCAACAAATAATGCATTGCGTGTACAAAACCCCAAAATGCCATGAAAACATAAAAAACCTCTACATCTTTGCAATTAGCTTGTCTGCATCTAAATATAAATATATATCAAGGCCTAATTGCAGTATGTTTTGTATTAATACATTTACATTTGTTTTCTCTTGGCTTTGGCACTGGTTCATGCCAGAACAATGTTTAAATCGTTGAAGAGTGTAGCTTGACCTTGTGCTTGACCCTTGTGGCACAGTCATCATTTGTTCAGGTAGATCAAGCCAAGTTGTTGTTCTTCCTTGAGAAGTGTTGTATCCTCTGAAGCTGCAGCTCGGGGTGTGGGTATGTGCTGCCTGGGAATGCTGTGAGCTGGAGGAGGCCATTGGGATGGATCCTCTGTTTTGAAGCCATCATGTATTGTACCTCCACTCTTTCAGAAGCCTACAAAGCATTCTGGGATTTGGTGACTCCGTGTCCTTCTTTGTAGTAAAGGAAGTTCAAAAACATCCATCTATTCTGTGGGTGAAAACTCTCATTTCTGGGGGACACTTGAAGCACCCATGACTGTAGAGGTTATGGCTTGCGTCCCCCTTTCCACCTTTTTCCTTTTTTTTTTTTCTTTTTCTGCCTGAAGTACCTTCATATTCCTTTTTCTACACCTTCTTTCTCTTGGCCTCGCATCTATGTACAGTTTGACTGGTTGATCTCAATTTCCTTTGTGTCTAAGACCCAGGTAGCAAAAAGATGGGACTGCTCCAGCACCACACAACTTACCGAGGAACATCGAGGGGCTCGTGAGGAAAAAGAAGAGCAGTGAGAAACGGAGTGAAATACTGCCAGAAGCTTGAGCACAGTGTTAAAAGGATATGGTCAAAAGACATGGGATAATGTGTCACAGTGGTCTGTCCATCCATCCATCCATCCATCTCATTTGTCCTTCGTCCAGCTCAGATCACACAACTTCCAGGACTAACAGGTTGGAAATAGCTTTACAAGACCAATCAGAGGAGAGTGTTGCATCCTTCAAAATGTCATGGCTGCCCATACATGTCACTACATGTCCAGCCCAGCCATTATTCACATCCTCTCCAATGTCATTGGTCATTGTTGAAGGACCTGGACTAAAGGTGCTAAGAGACGTACACCACGGCAGAATTTAGGTGTCTATTGATTATTTTTTCCCTCCTTCTTTTCCCAGCCTAGTAGTTGACCTTGGTAACAGCTCGTTCGCGGCCGCCGCCCTCCACCAGCTGGTTTACGGAGCGCTTGCGGTTTCGCTTGAACTTGTTCAGGTCCTTGTCGAAGACCTCGCCCGAACGCAACGCTGAGACCAGGTCGTCGAACTCGCCGCCAACCTCATCTGAGGCTCCGCCCTTCTTGGCCCGCCGTTCCCGCTCCCTCTGCTCTTTGAGCTGGAAAGGGTTAAAATGTCTTTTTAGACTTCTCAAGCAGAATTTATGAAAAAAAAGTACCCTTGATGACCAACAACAATTAATTCCTTTTGTGACAACATGATAAAACAAAGTGAGAATCTCTCAGGTTTAGTATGTGAATGTGTATCTCACCATGGCCTCCATTCGTGCCCTCCTCTCCTCCTCGTCCTTGCGTCGCTGCATGTTCTCCAGGTCTTGCCGTGCTTCGCTGAATGACTGTAAGAAGGTATCGAAAATCCCGAAGAACTCATCAGGCTGCATCCTCCCTTCGTCCTCCCCAAAGTGCTTCAGAGATTTGGCAAACTACACAGAAAAAAAACATGTATTTAATTTTCATATTTTGATAGGAAGTGACCAGAAAGCTGGTCTGTACAAACGTACTAGTAGATAAGCATGACTCATGCATATATGGCTGATACATGCACCAAAACCTTAACCATCTGTATCTGACTCTGTTGTTGACTATTGCCTCTTCTAACCCAGATCTTTCATAGTTTGTTTCTTTAGTGAAGTGCCTGCACATGAACATGAGCCTGCATATGACTTTGCTTGAATTCAAATGCTTGTATATGTTCTCAAAAACTGTAGAAACACGAACACACAAACACACACACACACACACACACATGCACAAGGTGGCAGAGTGACCGCATAATTTGACCACCATATGTCCACCCTGTACTGTTCAAGCTGTTCAGTGCTCTGTGCCAGGACAATGCCTGGAGCCAAACCTCTACATTCCTCCATACATAGCTTTGTATTGCAGTACACAGCAGGACACACAGATTGGCCCGGCTAAGCCCCCTTAATATAATGCACATAAATATCAGAGTTAGTTCCTAATAACTGTAGTGACTTATTGTCCTTTTGATTATAAAGCAGGTCTGGGTTTTATATTAATGCTGTGAAAGTATCAAAGCCTCAGTCCACAGAGAAATGCACACAGCCTGTATTCAGAAACTGAGCCTTAAAACCAGCCGTCAGGACTTCTGGAACTTTGTGATGTCACAACAAAGCAGTCACTGCCCCAAGTGCCGCCCACCTGGACCCACCATCCAACCTTGCAGGATTTGGTTTCTCTGAGTGTTTTCCTGAAATCGATCTCAGAAAACAATCAAGAGAGGCTCAGATCCTCTCTTCTGATTGGCTGACTGACCTGAGCCTGAGAGAGGAGATGTAAAGCTACACTGAGATGGTTTTTGGTTCTTAAAACCACAAATATATCTTTCTATTGATATCAACACTTCAAATAAAACACAACTTCACAAAATTTTTCTAAAATGTGTTTAGATCCTTTGCTTTAGAAAAGATAAATGTGAGGTGAGATTAAGATCTTGTTAAGATCTTGTATATTACAGTATGCTATTTTTCCTCAGGTTTATTGAGAGAATTGGAATAACTGAAGTAATGGTAACTACAGTACAAGGACAGTGATATGATCCTAAGGGCCGTAAGGTGATGTATGACAGTTGTCAGTACTCAGCTGTCCTATGTTGGGAGCGGACATTAAAGTGGATCAAGTTAGCGGGATGACGCTGTCCCTGTGTCATTGCTCTACCCACGACCTGAAACCTAGATTGATTTAGTAATAACTAAGTTTATATTAACGCTATGTGTAACCAGCATTACAATAACAATATCACAGTGTAAAAATACTCAACTCCAATCAAATGTTCTGCTTTTAAATGTTTTCATAGTGGAAGTTTGGTAAAAGTGTCAGTATTATCAGTAAAATGCATAGTCATGGTTGAAAGTATTGAAACCCCCGAATTTCAAGTAAATAATTCAGAGTATCTTCAGAACTTAATGAAAATGAACCAATCTTGTATAATCTGATTATTTTAACAAAATGTCTAAAGTTCCTGAACAAAAGGAAATAAAATAATTAAACTTGCAAAACAGTGAAATAATACAAAACTGCAAATGTATTTATGTCATATGCTTTCAGAAGCAAATTAATGTGCTGGCATATCACTTTGTCACAGTGTAACCCAAACCAGTCTTCCAGTTAGAAAGCAGCAGCCTCTACTCCACTGCTCTGTTCTATTCTTTTCTTATGTGGGAATAAAGTGACAGAACACTTCATATCATTCTACTTCATATGAGGATAGTATACTGTGTGTGGTTCTAGTGTTGTGATATAAAGGAGCTGGCGCTCCTTCTGAGGATTCAAAACCATCCTGTTATTATGGGCTGGTCACTATGGCAACACCCACCATCATCTCTCTCTCTCCTGTAATTATGTGTCTGGTCAAATCTGTTTCCTTTCGTCCCCTCGGGTCTGTGCTAAATGAGTAAAAACACACACACACACACACACACACACACACACACACACACACACACACACAAACACGCCACACGCACACAATGAAATGGAGAATATGAAGTCACACAGATTAGCTTGTCTCACACAGACACACACAAACACTGCTGTGCTCTGTGAGAGGTTAATTATCTTTCTCTATTCTTGGTGGAATATTTAATGTGCCCCTACTGAGTTCAAAATCTCTCATATTTGTTTATCCTGGATGTTGAGGTGAGACATTTTCAGACACTTCAATTTAAAGTTGTTAAAAATCAACATATTTTTACAGGCTTCAGATGAGCACATCATGGATTTAGACTTGCCCTGCACTTTTTCCTCAACCACTGCTTATCATTTATTATGCCGAGGTACTATTTCTACTCTGCAGGTGAAATCTTGCTATGCAAATGCAGGTAAAAGAAACCCAGTTAAATAACTGCATCTATTTACAAACCACCTTTTTGGACAGCACACAGGAGGAAAGACAGGGAGCTCCTCAGACAATCAACATGGTTGGATCCATTTGCGCTGAACTTTGTCAAGGGATAGCTTCATGTGCAAGTGAAGAACCCATTAACTTTTGGGGCAGATCAGGATAATTTAATATTAATTTGATGTTTTTGTTCTCTAAAGTCTGGTGTGTGTTGTTTGACAATGGCCTTAGCCGGGGTCTGTATCCTGTGAGTGCCCTTCCTCATCATCCATGGACACTAATCCAGTGAAGACCTTAAGAAATGAGCCAAGCTTGTCGTTCAGGAGTCCTGCACCCTGGAACTGATAACCACCTGTGAGGTGGTAGGGTCAATGACAGTGGACAAGTTAAGTTAAGTTAAGTTTCGGACATTGAGGCTGAGCTACCGACGGAAACATGAGCAAAATGGTGCATATGTGGAGAGAAGACAGGTTCAGCAGAGCTTTAGCCAGATGCTGCTGTACAAAATGATCAAAATGTGTTTCATTTATAACTGTGCTACTTGGCTTTTATCTTTTAATTGGACACATTATCCATGTTGTGGCCTATTAAAGACACAACATGACACAGACTTGTTGATCACATGGTTAAAAACCAGATACTCCACTGACGTTAAAACACTTCTAGGACCTTTAAAATGGACCATACTGCCGCTTTTGAATGCTCCAACCTCTTTACTACAACTCAACTTATACAGTGCATTCAGAAAGTGTTCAGACCACTTCACTTTTTTCACATTTTGTTATGTTGCAGCCTCATGCAAAAAAAAAAAAATCATTCTTACCTCATCAGTCTACACTCAATCCCCCATAATGATAATTTTAGACATATTTGTAAATGTCAGTGAAATATCGCATTGACATAAGTATTCAGATGCTTTGCTAAGACTATCGATCAATTTCTCTTGATCGTCTTTGAGATGTTTCTACACTGATTGGAGTCAATCTGTGGTCAATTCAATTGATTGGACATGATTCAGAAAGGCACACGTCTATATAAGGTCTCACAGCTGACAATGCATTAGAGCAAAAACTGAGCCATATGCAGGAAGGAACTGCCTGCAGAGCTCAGAGACAGGATTGTGTCAAAGCACAGGTCTGGGGAAGGTTAAAAAAAATTCTGCTGCATTGAAAGTTCCCAAGAGCACAATGGCCTCCATAATTCTTAAATGAGAGAAGTTTGGAACAACCAGGACTCTACACAGAGCTGGCTGCTCGGCCAAACGGAGAAATGAGGGGAGAAGGGCCTTGGTACAAGAGGTGACCAAGAACCTTGTGGTCACTCTCGCTGAGCTCCAGAGATCCTGTGTGATGGCAGAAACTTCCAGTTTGATGAAAGACCTCCAGAACTAATGACATTCCCATCAGCCTCTGCTGTACTCTGTGGTTAGTTCAAATTAGGAAATGTTAGCATGCTAACATTTGCACATCAAAACATGGCACATGAATATATTAACAGTATGATGATATGATGTACATTGTCTGCTTACTGCAAAAAAAAAATCCTCTTTCTAGTTCTGTGTCTTAATTTCTAATATTTGTAATATTTCTTGTCATGTTAGACATTATTTGCGTTTTTGTCTAAATTAAATCCAAGCTGTGTGGTGAATGCAGCCACATTCAGATCAATCTGTATTTACAACTGCATGAGCCTGCAATGATAACACAACTTGGACGATAATAAAAGCAGACATTACATGTAACTGAAATACTGTCTGCCTGCCAGGTGGGAAAACAGTTTTAACAAATGGTCTGAGACAAACAACAGCTCAGTGTGCTGTGAAAAGCAGTTGGCAGCGATGTGAAGTCTACATAATCTGAAGCGAATGGGCTAAAACGTGCAAAGACACTGGTCATATGAATGATGAAATGAATGATGCAAAGGGAGATTGATGATACTCATAGGTGCTATTTCTAATGCTCCAACCCATCTGCTAAAAAATGTTTTATTATTCAAATTACTGATGGGATCAAGAATGTTTTTATGCTGCATTTACCACTGGTGCTCATAATCTTCCCTTTTATCTTAATATTTCCCTCTCAACAGCACATGTGGGAACATGAAGCACTCCCTGCTCTGTTTTCTGTTTCGAAACTCAGCTGTTTTGTTCTTGGATGGAGACAAAGTCTTGTATTGTCTGCGAACATGTTGATGTGAGGGTGTGTGGACGTGTTGTTAAGTATAAACCCAACCAATCTCTCAGGATAAAAAGAGAAATCCCTTCTCGCCTCTGGAAACCTCTGTCCCAATAACCCACATAACCGTTGACAACTGTAATCCTTTGTAATGTATGTAGTAGTGTCTGGTGAGACACACACACACAGACATTAGTTGCCATGGAGCTTTATGAGCATCAGTGGACTGCCTGCTCTGTTTAGTCATCCTCCTGAAGACCGAAACGCAGCGTGCACACCCACACTTCCATATTTGTATTCCACTGGAAACCTGACAGAGCGTCAAAGAGCCTTGACAAGCACTGAGTTAATGCGTCAGACTCCCCATTTACCAACCACACGCACACACGCAGTCACAGACATACAGTTGTGTTAAGAGAGGTGTGTGTTCACAGTCTGGGCCGGTGAACACAGGTTCTTTTGTTTTACAGCAGTAACTAGTGCCCTGCTCCAACACTTCTTTTCCTGTGACGTCCCAACTGGCCCGTTCTCCCTGCAGTTTTTTTTACTGACCTCCTCCTTGACCAAATAATTAAGTAAAGAGGAGGCTCTACATGGAGCCCAATGGCTCATCCTCCTGTCTTCCTCTGTCACAGCAGTTTGGACACATAGCTTCATTCAGTCAGTTATGCTCAGGACGCTAAATGTACAACACAGCACCGAAGACCTGCAAATTAAATGACACGTTCACATAAATCTTTGCAAAACGGTCTTACTTTGGGATTCCTGCAGTCCCACTGATGTCTTCACCTTACATACTTCCTACCATACATCAATACATGAGCCAGCAGGGTTCAAAAGGCCCTTTGTCCCCTTTGTGGATTTAAAACACTAACTTTTAAAGAGACAAACACACAGAGAAGACGTGGGGGGAATCGCGGGTCATCTTTCAGTGCTGGGTTTCCCCCCTGATGCTGCTGAAGTCATCACACTGGACTAAGAGGGATGCACAGAGGTTTCACAGCTTTTCCCTTCAGTAATTTGTCATCCTCTTCCTCCCTCCTCTCTGTCTGTCTGACATGAAGGCTCCACAGTGGGGACTACAGCAAGGGGTGAATTAAAGCCACCCACGTGGACAACTTACACTTAAAGTACAATCCTCTCTCCCATTCACAAACACTGTTCTCTGCACGTCTGAGTGGTTAAGCAGGTCACTACCTTGTCCTTGGCTTCACTAAGCTGGTCCTCCAGTTCAGAGAAGCTGAAGCCAGCCACAGTGATGAAGTCACCGATCACAGCCACAAACTTATCCCCACGTTCCCTTGTCCTGCTCTGCTGGTAGTGGAGCTCCTGGAAGGGGGGGGGCAGATAAGAAAAAAGATCAGTCAACTTACTTCAGCTTTCTGTGAAGTACAACATGTGTATGTGAACATAAGCCTTTGTTTCTGTGTGTGGCAGCAAATGTGACACTTGGCGTTCGGTGTGACAGCGTTGCCAGCATTTAAACACCTCACCCTGCTGCCCATCTCTGCCCAGCTTCAAAACATAATTACAGACAAGAGAAGAACCAACGGGAGGGAACATGGACGACAAACGCACAACAACTCACCGCCTCGAGTGCCTTTAATCCACTTTTGATATTGTGCACCTCTTTTTCCAACTCAGCCAAACTAAGAGAAAGATGAAAAAAAAAAAAAGAGAGAGATATGGAGAAAATCTTTTATATCGTTTTTCCTTCAAGCTTTGGGATACAATTTGTGTCCTAATTTATATAAGAAATAAGAATATAAGAATTTCACAACATTATCTACTAATCATGGGAGCATTTTTTCATGCCAACTACTGGCAGTACAGCAATAGTTAAAATCACATGCACTCAGGACTGTAATAAAACTACACAGATCTGGTGATTATTTACGATGGCCATTAATGAGCAATGACAGGTTGTGCCCTCACTTGACTTTGGCAGCCTCCGGTACGCTGCTGAGGTCCTCCTGGATGTGCAGCGTGTCCGGGTAGTTCTTCTCAAAGATCATGATCAGGTAGTGCAACATGGTGATGTTCCTGTCAGATCAAGTGAAGGCGTGAATACAGAATCAAGAAAACTTCAACTGAAGTCATCTAACGTTATCTTAAATTAATTTGATGCTGAAAAATGGCCAAATTCTATGATTGTGAGGCAAAATCTGAAGGTGGAAAGAATTTTCTTAAAGGTACCGTATTTTACACTTTGAGGGTACTATTTCTAAGTTTGTGCTGTTTCCATACTTTCAATTCAGAGATGGACGGATATTTCACTTTATTTTCCAATTATATCAGCTGAAAGATCACATCTATATACTGCAGAGAAACCATGCTCATACTATCAGATCAGCTCTAGTAACAACAGGTTGATAAGGTAATCAGAGAAGAGTCTCTGTGCCAAAGTTCCAGAAGTCCTGACGGCTGGTTTTAAGGCTCAGTTTCTGAATACAGGCTGTGTGCATTTCTCTGTGGACTGAGGCTTTGATACTTTCACAGTATTAATATAGAATCCAGAGCTGCTTTATAATCAGAAAAGACATGGAAATCTCACATTTATACAATATAGGACCTTTTAATAATTTATATAACTGCTATCTACAACAGACATTAGAGAAACTGCAAAGGATAACTGATTTGACATCTGATTCATTAATGACACTAGGTAGAGGTATGATTTTTTAAAAATGTAAAATCTATCAGTGGTTCTAGGGTCATGTCCCCCATGACCCACCTGTCTATGCTTGACTTGGTGTCAGCGATCTTGTTGAGGCTGGAGACCTTGAAGCCGTAGGCATTGCCTCTCTGGCCCTTGTTCATGAAGTTTCCAAAGGCCAGCACCACCTCCAGCATCTGAGTCAGCCGCTTGCTCCGAACCACCTCCCTGGATGCATTCAGGATGGCTGGAGGAGAATGGAGAGAGAGAGAGAGAGATAGAGAGAGGCAGCTAGAAAGATCATACAGTTGGTGACACATGTGTATGCACTTTGCTTAGTGCATCGCTTAAACTTCCATCTTACATAATAAACTGGCCTTTTTCCTTTCCCCCTCCCACCCTCTTTCTCCCATGGGCACACATGCAAACTAAAGCGTCAGCTGTATGTGGCCCAAAGGTTCTCATCATTTCCTTCAGTTTTAACATTCTTCATGATGATTGATCAATATTCCCCACAACAACTGGGCAGCTCAGTGGGGAAACCCATGAAACTCTTCCATCCATCCATAAAACAGCAGGGGGAGGGGAATATGGAATATTCCAAACACAACCCCGTGCTGTCACCCCCCCCCCCCCCCCCCCTCCCCCCACCTCCCCACCCCCCACCCCCCCTGAGAACAGACTTGTCTGGCAAAGTGCAGGTGGTTCCCCCCCTCTCCACAGAAGAAACCTCAGTGTGAATGTGAAAATCATTAACAAAATCCATATTGTTATTGTTACAGTTCCCTCTGCTGTGATACAGCATGGGAACCATTCTTCTGGCTGTGCTGACAGTGTTCTGTTGGATGCAGAAAAGCTTGGCTGCACACTGCACTGTCTTCTGAAACCCTTCTTTTGAACATGCCGGGTGGTCCAGGGAAACATGCTCCCATCCAGAGTATATGACAAAATAGCATGAATAATAAAAAGAGATGAGAACTCTATTACGGGCATCGATGAACAGTGTGGTCTGGGAACATTTGGATCAACAGCAAATATTCTGGAGGCTTGAATCAATACTCAAACTCTCCGGATTACACCACTGCTGGTATGTTCCTCCCATCCCTGGCAGCCAGTACTGTATGTCAGAAGATGCGTTGTGCTCATCTGAGGGGAGAGTGGATAGACTGCCTGACAAAAACATGTCAGTCAGCACTCACTGCGAATCAAACACTGCTGGCACAAATAAAGTGATGTGCTCATCGCAGCTCAGAAAGGCAATAAGGTCACCAGAGAAACATCTTCCAAGGAGCTGTGGCTCAAACAAGCGCTACGACAGCTCAGTCATGACACACCAGTGTGCACACACGTCTCACTGGGAGCCTTTTCCCTCAGTTTTTGAAAAGAGCTACAGTGTTTACGAGAGAGGCTCTCCCCTCTCAACATGGGCCAGCTTTCCAAAACAGCCTCCCTGGTAACCTGGAAGCTGCCTTGCAGGGAAAAACTGCAGAGGGCCAGTATACAGTTGGCCACCCGCTCTCACCATGCACACACACGTGTACACTCAACACACTGAAGGGATTTCACAGGGCACCGAGAAAAGCATTGGTCAAAGTGCTCAAAGCTGAGTGTTTGAAACTTTTTTTAGTTAGTTTGTTTTTGTGCTTCTGGGAGTGTAACTCTGCACAGCATTCATGTGGCAAACCCATAAAATATGTTCTTCAAAATGTTCCCTTCTGCTCCAGTTGTGTGTAAGATTTAAAACCATATCAAAAGCAAACTGTTTTAGGGCAGTTTTGATCAGAGGATCTAAACTAATGTCAATATTCAAAGGGAAAGCTGCTGCTATTTTAATAGTGTCTACAAATTACATAAATAGACGAGTAGCCCAATAGTTCCCCCTAAAGTTAATCTTTAAAACAGCTGCAAACATCCCTCAGGAGAAAATACTGCATTTGTTGTGGTGGATTAATGACACATTTAACATGCAAATGAATATTTCCAGCAGCAGGAAACAGTATGTGGAGTCAAAATAAGCTACAGTGTATGTGTTCATAGTAACAGCAGTGTCCCTCACTGATGTGTATGTTGCAGTTCTTGGACAACAATGGAGCTCTATGGCACAGGGAAGTAACATATATCCGACTTGTTATTATTATCAATAAATTGTTGGTTTTGGTCTTTTCTTGGGTTTGACAATAAGCAAAAGACTGAATATACCAGTCTAATGCTTTAAAGCAGTAGTGCAGGACTTTTATATATCTCAATGAATGTCTGTTACATTCAAGCCAAATGAGTCCACACAGTGCTGATTAAGCCTGTCCGGCACAGGTAAACCTCTCTGTGTGTCACTGTTTTAAATCTGGTGTCTGTGGTGACTTTCCCTTGACGGTGCACCGGTGCTGATGCCTTTTACATCAACCAGCAATGATTGGTTTGCCAGAGCTGAGGTGGGAAACAACTGTACTGACGGAGACAGAGCAGGCTGTAGCAACTAGGAGTATGGCAGAAAAATCTAGGGAGCGATCGATGGTGAGGACAAACAGATTACCACTGGTATGGCTTTTCCCCTTTGGAGAGTGCTATTTGTGTAATTACTCTCACTGCCAGAAGGGGGAGATAAAAGTTCTGCACTGCAGGTTTAATGAGCGACCACAGAAAGTTTACTTCTGCTTCCTCTGCCGTTTAGTGACTCACCTTCAACTTTAGGCTTGGTTTCACCGAGACGCTCTGCAAACTTCTTCTTAAAGAACAGAGCCTGCAGTCGGTGCTGGTAGTGGTCAATTCTGGCAAAGAGAAGAAAGGAGGAGAAAAGGAAAAAAAAACATAAAGGGAGGTGAGTTACATTTGTCTCCAGGGGAGTGTTAAGTTCAAAGCTAGAAGTCACCCAATCGTACAAAACTCCCTCTCTCAGTTTTCACAGGCCTTTTATCATCTACTAGGCTCCCATCAAGCTGCAAAGTTGACAAATGGGTTTGTTAGACTCACCCAAAGGTTTACCAAGGGAGGGAGTGGGAATTTCAAAGAGGGCACAGGGATATTAAATAGCAAAAAAGGAAATAACTTAATCCCAGATGTATTCCTCAGACCAAAGGAGATGTGGTCACAAGGAAAGAAAGTGGACATGGGTAATATTTCACGAGAAGGGAAATAAAAAGGTTTAATTATCTTGTACAAACAGAACAAAGCCACTTATTTAAAATGTCTTCATGCTCATGTGAGGGCAGCCATGACTTCTTTTCTCAGCTAAATGATGAATCACTCTGAAGTTTGACGCTTGTTCTTGGTTCCAGCCTCACTTGACTGCTTCATTCTTGTTGAACACACATTGTGCTTTTAAATATTTGTGCTTGACTGGCTGATGTCTTGATTCGGCACAGACTGCATAGACTGTCAGACTCTACGCGATGCAAATGCATTACATGTGTTTTAATCACAGTTTTGTGTACCTGCTCATTTCAAAGAGGAAGCGATCGGCCCGGGCCATGCGCTCCAACTCATGTTTGTGCTCCTCCAACAGATCAATGTCACTTTTCTCTGGGACAAACTTCAGCAGCTGCAAAGATACAAGGACATTAATCTCTAATCCGATCTCTGCAAAACATTAAAACTACACACTGCAATTAATTGAAAAGAACAAAAAACCCATGAAATATTTGAGATTGTTTCCTTTCTGCTTCCTTGTCACTTTGACTGGACCAAGTGCTGATGAGGCAAAGTACCTCGAAACCCTTTGAAACCTTTTTTTTGAACAACAGAAAAAAAATCTATTGTCTTGCCCTAAGCCACAGATATTGTTTTTACCCACCCAATCAGTCGTTATTGAGTTGATGAGCCCTGCTGCTGCACTGCTGTCTTACCTGTGCATGATCATTCATCAAACACTGAAACTTACCTGCTCCAGCATATCTTTGGCCAGCTCTTCTCTCTCATCCATCTCTAGGATCGCCCTCTTAATCTCCTCATTGCTCATTTTTAACCTGCAAAAGAAAAAAATGAATTACTGAAACTTGTTTTTAATTATTAAATATTTTACACTTTCCCAGTGTTTTATTTGAAGTTTCAAAATGCCATCTAAAGACCATCTAAATGTCATTTTACATCTCTCTCAGGCTAATAACTCAGATCTAATAACAACAGGTCTGTGAGCCAATCAGAAGAGAGGCTCTAAGCCTGCTTTGTTGTGACATCACAAAGTTACAGTCCTGATAATAGTATTAGTTCTGAGCCATGGGAAATCATGCTGCATTAGCTGCTAGCAGTTCCTGTTATCATTGTAACCATCAACATACAGCTACAATGAAAGGTCTCATATTTTACACTTCCAGAAAGGGGTAAAGGAAAATAGAAGACTAATGATTAGTTTTAAGGCTCAGTTTCTGAATACAGGCTGTGTGCATTTCTCTGTGGACTGAGGCTTTGATACTTTCACAGTATTAATATAGAACCTAGACCTGCTTTATAATCAGAAACACATGGACATCTACCTTTAGACTGTATGGGACCTTTTAATTAATTACTGCAAACACATAACACAGAGCACTGTGAGTGAGCTGACACTAAAACTCTCTGAATACTGGTCTGATCCAGTGTCATCCCCAGGAGCACTGCCAGCTGTTTTCAATGCATCTGATCAGTGTTAAGTGTGCTGGGTTGTGATCAATAGCAGCATTGTTAGTCTGTGCATCAAAGCTGTATTGACCAACTGCTGACCCCATTTGGATCTAGTTTGGACCCTTGGGTCATTTGCTATTGACACGAAAGTGAGTTCAGAGACCATGCTTCAATTCTGTCAGACACAGAGAGGCCTCAGAAAGCCTGTTTATTGATCTGCGGAGGGGCGATAGGATTCAAATCCTCTAAAGAGCTTTGGGTCAGTTAGGAGAGGTACAGTACAAATGGTATGTTGTCCAGTGGGTCTTAAATGATAACAACTGATTCCAGTTCAGATATAGTGGGACCCTAAGTCCCTTAGAAGGGGAGTCAATTTTATGTATCTTTAATTGATTTTATATGGTTTTATGTGGAAATTGCAATACTTAAAAACAGACAGAACCCTGACTGAAATCTGAACACTACTTCCTGAGATGCATCCTCTCCTGGGCAATGCTTTTTATCTGTTTTATGGCAGTCACTTCCTTTCAGGGAAAAAAAAAAAAAAAAACATAATTCAATTACACTGACAGATGTCCTCGTGTGTCTATTAAAAACACATTTCCTGTACCAGACGTGAGGAGCACCTGCCTCAAGCGGCTCCACACTTGAGTTACAACTCAATCTCCTGACCCAAACACTGCAGTGCCACTTATTCCACGTCAGCCTGTGCATTGGGCATCTTTTCACAATGATAATCTAATGAACAGCTGGTTACATCTGGGTATGATGTAGCATAATAAATCACACAGACTGGGACCCTTACTTTGAAAGCAGGATAACACAATTTTGTGCACGTCGACCATCAATGACTGAAAGCTCTTTGACCTTTCGTGTGCTGACGTATATGTCGTCCATAGAGCCCGTCTCTTTCTGCAGAAACATAAAGACAGAAACACGTTAACTTTGCAACATAATCCTGTTTATGTGCTCAGATGCAAAGCCTGCACAATGAGACCTCTCCTCCTCGCATCTGTTTGACATCTTTATCTCACTGAGAGTTGACATGACCCCTTCCACGCATTTAACATTCTGTTAATTTGGAGCAGATATAAAAAAAAATTTAAAAAATAAAAAAAAACTCCAAAGAACCAAGGCCAGTTGTTACTATAAAGTGCAGACAAAAAGACTGCACTCCAGCCAAATACTTTTGTTGGCCTCAGGTCAAGTTCCCTGACCTGCTTTTGCACTGACTGCCTCTGTCAAGTGTTATGCGTCAATTCTCAGAAGCCATAATGCATGCCTCATTAAAAATTATAAACCCTGGACTGCATCTATATGAAAACACGTTTAAAAAAGCCGTGGAAATGTAAAAAAAAAATAAAAATAAAAATAAAAATCATGCCAGTGCGAGCTGAAAATCTAAAGCAGGTCTTGGGAGAGGAGATTTTTTTTTTTGGGTGAGTCACAACTGCAAACACAATGCAGGCAGGCCTATAAACCTCTCAGAGGAACAGGAAACACTGTTCAAAACTGGATTCAGGCCAGTCAGATATTTTCGTAAGCTTCACACAAATGTAGTAAATTAAAAATCCACAAGGGGAAAGAATACATGTCTGAGAAAACTGTTTGGGGCTGCATGTTAAACACATTCTATTTATGGTCCGAGCCGGTTTCCTGCTCGCCAGAAAATGTCCATTTCGAGGTTGCTGGGTATGACGTATGTAAAACAGATGCGGCTTGTAAAGAAAGTGTCATTTTTCCATGCCCGCGTTGACCCACGTTGCCTGGCAGGAGACTGAGATTGGCACTGGGTTAAGGGGACAACTCCCATTCACTGGGCTTGCCAAAGCCCTCTCTGCCCACGCGCTACAGGCGGCTTTGCCAGCTTGCGTATGTACACTCAACCCAGTGTAACAGGAGACTAGCCCCTTCATCTTTTATAGCAGTTATTAAGTGGCTTGATTGAAATGTAGCCAGGTGTTTTTATTCCTCTTCAACATGAGTGTGACGGCTTTTTTAACATGCAGGCTTTACCCGCTCAGTTCATGAGGGACAATTATCACAATTGAGTCAATGAAAGATGATGATGGTAATGATGATAATCAACACAATAACTAAGATGAAAATGGAGATGGTAATGAACAATAAGACAATGATGATGAAGATTAATGTTCCATTTACGTTTGGGGTTGCAGCACCAAGGGAAACTGTCCAAGTCTACAGCCAACCAGCTATGCACCCTCTTTCATTTGCTCTATACTCTACAGTGTTAACTCATATAGTGGAAAGAAAATAAGGTCTTTAGACCTGCAATGATTGATTTCTAATATGGTAAAGTAAATGTGTTAGCAAAGACTTGTTTATTTACACATAATACACACACAGAGCAACATTATCATTCATTGGGAGTCACGTTTTAAAGCTACCTGATGAATGTAAACCTTTTAGCTCTGTTTTGGTCTTCACCAGCTCCTGAGGAAAATGTTCTTTGGCAGCTAAATGCTCCGCTATGTTCACCAGCCAGTCACTAACTTTGTCTGCTGTTTGGTGCTGGGCAGGTAGCGTCGATTGGGTCGCCTCTGCTGCTGGAAATGATGCTAATGAGAGCAGTGAGACTTAAACTCAAACAGTAACGTTGCGAGCAGTGAAACCAAAACACTGAACTGAAAGATGCTAAAAAGCTCTGTAGAGCTGAGGGGAATTGCAGAGTGATACAAAATAACTGGACCGTTGGCTGGCTGCTAAGTTGCGGGAGGAGAAGGTGACAGAGCAATGAAGGTTGCTAACCATGAGGGGGGAAAAAAAGATGCTGGAAGACCTTTAACTCACCTGTTTGAAGGATTGGTTAGTGAGCAGGTCCTGCCCAGGCAGTCGGAGAGTGCAGAGAGACACAAAAAAAATTGAAAACACATGCAAAGATTAGCACTTCAAGCAGAAAGGGTGGTGGCTAGAGCAAAGAACTACAACTATGCACACTACAAGCTGTAGCTGGGAAGCCCTTTGTGAGAAACACAATAACCATTTACTGTCCAAGTCATCAGGAGCTCGTGAAATCTATAAATCTGAAATTTCTCTGTGTTGCATGGGAGAGCAAAAAAGATTTTAAACTCTGTGCTATTTTGGCTTCTGTCTCAAAGAGGTCACAGTTGTTCTAATGCATTCGTTTGATTGCATCTACATCTGCCCTGACATGCAAAAACAAGAACATGAAAAATGAGTGTGGTAACTAATCCTACAGAGGGCAAATGTAAACAAAAGTCCATTTTGAAAGGAGGACCAATGACAAGCTGAAAAAAGCAATTATGCCATGTATAAACTTTGCAATATTGTCCAGTTGAATTGAATCTTGCTCCTGCCAAATGGAACGGAGTTGTCAAAGCCAGGAAGATCTTGGGTTTTTTATGTGGCTATATCCATAGAGATCTGCATTTAACTGCTGGGCTGTGCCAATAAAAACCTGCTCTGTATAAATAAATACCCACAGTAAATCAGTGTCAGCAACAGCCTCAAATGACCCATTACTCTTAAATAAAAGCCTGCAAAGAATAGTTGTGCTTTTAGCTGTCAGGAGGCTTTTAAGCATGGCAGTAAAATGCATTATACAAGAATTCAACAAGTATAATGCCTTCACAGAGATTATGTATTGCTCTTCCATTGAGCCTTGAAGACCTGCTTTAAACTGTGATTATTAGAAACTAATTAGAGCACATTAACATTCCACCCATTTGAGGTGGTGAAATATATCAATTTATGCAATTGATAATAATATGAATATTGTCATATGAGAAGAGGTATGTAATTAGTTTGTGGCACAGAAAGAAGAAGTTGCTATGCACTGTATGGTATTGCCCCAAAGGCGTGCACACTGCAATTATCCTATTAGTTCCTGGTTCAACATGACTTAGTGAACGGCCTCTTTCTTACTGCACTAACTTCAGGAAACAGTTTCCTCTATCGTTGCTACTCGTGACTTCAGTGGTGTTGTGCTGTTTCCTCTGTGTTGCCCAGATTCATGAGCCCATGAAGACGCGGTCAGTTCACCAGTTCTCACACAAATGCTCTGCAGATACAAGGGCAAAGCTTGAGCTCCGTGGCATCTCTACAGTAAGGTGTTCAGCAGTGAACAGCAGCTCCTGATAGCCTGGAGCTGGACTCTCGGCACTCTGAAGAGTCCTCTTACAACATCCCACCACTCAGCCCTTCACACACACCCTCACTTATACACACACATTAAGAAAAATCAAGGCAAACTTCAAACTTCAAATACAACTCTTACTCAAGTGAGGTATTCAAACAACAGGCATATAATGGATTTCCATATGTTAATGTCGCCAGAACAAACATACACACACTGAACCTCAGAAGTCATACAGCTATATTCCAGAATACTGTTATCCACTTGCAAACAAATCCAAACCTGCTGTCTCTGATAGGCTGAAAACATCTTCTCTATGTCCTTGAGGTCGAGAATCTTGAAAGCTCTCAGGTCATCAATGTCATTCCAGATGGTGCCATTGATCACATTCTGGAAAGGGGTAAAGGAACATAAGAGATTAATATTTTAACACTGACTAACACTGAGGGTACTGTTTCCAAGTTTTGTGCTGTTTCCATACTTATTCAAATCAAGGATGGACAGATGTTTTGACTTTATTTTGCAATCATATCAGCTAAAACAGCACATCTGCATACTGCAGTATAACTATGCTCAAACTATCATAACATCTGTAGGCCCTAAATCTCTGATGTAAAACTGCAAGAACCCTTTATGTTAAAGGTCCCATATTTTACACTTTTCCTGTGTCTTATTTGAAGTGTTGATATCCATAAGAAGATATATTTATGGTTTTAAGAACCAAAAACAATCTTGGAGTGGTTTTACATCTCCTCTCTCAGGCTTCTCTCTGAAGCTCTGGCAACAACAGGTTGGTGAGCCAATCAGACGAGATGGTCTGAGTCTCTCTTCTGATTGGCTGACTGTTTTCTGAGTGATCAAATAAAATTATAGCAGATTTCAGGATAACACACTGGGAAACCAAATCCTGCAAGGCTAGATGGTGGGTCCAGATGGGCCGGGCTTGGGTCATGCGTGAGGGTGGTGGCTGCTTTGTTGTGACATCACAAAGTTAAGGAAGTCCTTAGGGCTTGATTTAAGGTACAGTTTGTGTGCATTTCTTTCTCTTTACAGTATTAATATAGAACCTAGACCTGCTTTATAATCACATGAGACATATAAATCTCACTTTATACAATATGGGACCTTTAAGTTAGTGAATTATTTTTAAAATAATCTTATGTATTGGACAATCGTGGCTTTCACAGTTGCAAAGGGACATTTTTTTTTCCTTCAACTGAATTAAAGCTTTTTAATGTTTTCACACAACAGTTAAATAGTTTAGCAGTACAGATGTTCTCAGTCTTCTCTTACCTCTCCTAGTTTAGACCAGTTGAAGGACTTCAGGGGATGAGAAGGCTGAGGGATGGACTTGGAACGCATGGTGGTCGCTGAGTTGAAGGAAGAGGGAATCGGGGGAGGCGGGATTCCAAAAATGGGAGGAGCTCCCGGTGGAGGAGGCGGGGCACCAGGCGGGGGAGGAGGTGGTGGAGGAGGCGGGCAGCTAAAGGGTAGCGGAGGAGGTGGTGGAGGGAAGCCACCAATCATTGGTGGCGGAGGGGGTGCAACGGGCCCGCCAGGAGGTGGAGGAGGTGGGAAAGACACGCTGCCACCCTATTGGAGAGGACACAGACCATAAAAGATAAAGTTATTATACAAAACAAAAAAATCTAAAGTTATGTTACATGCATTCCTTTGTGGAGGCTCTTGTCCAACAAATGAATTCAAGTGCTGTTTTAAATATCATAAAGTTATACTTAGAAGAGAGGCAAAACCATGAATTACTGGATAAGAAGACAGATTTATTAATTTCTTTGGGTAAACTGTGGGAAAATGGAAAAAGATTCATGTACATTCAGTATCAGTGGTTATTAATAAGATAAACAAAGACTTATTACAGAACTATATATTACTGGCTTGTACTGTGTGTTGTACGTCATATTGTGAGTATAAAAAGCAGGCCTGCTCACAGCTATGTCATTGATGCGTGACGACAGGTCCAGGACTTGCTCCCTGGCTGAACGCAGCTCAACGCCCTCACGCTGTAGCTTGTCCTTCATCTTGTTCAAAGTCTTCATCATCTCCTCCTTTTCCTGGGTCTTTGTGTCACACTCCCGCTCCTTCCTCTCTAGTTTCCCTAGCAGCTCTACATGATCTAAAGGGGAAACAGGAATTTGTTCACATGATGCGGATTCACACGGTTGTATTGAAAAAGCACAATGCATTTGATGACGCATTTTCTCTTTGAACCTGCAGTGTGTTAAACAAGTTTTACCTTTCCTGAACTTCTCTGCTTGGTCTCGCCACTGTTTCACCTCATTCTCATTGACTAACCTGTGAAGCAGGCAGACAACAATGAGAACCAACACAAAAACAATCAGATAAACTGAGCACAGCCTTGCACAAAATGCTTGCACATAGGGGTCAACTGCAGTCCAACCAAGTCACGCCTCCACATTTTGAGGAAATGTAATCATTGGATTGGAAATCCCTTTGATCACTGATGATAATGTTTGACTTTCTTTTTGTGAGCCAGATTCATCACCGCCATTGACTGGGTTGGTGCAGATTGCTCTTTTAAAGCTGCATAGTAGTAAATTAGTGCTAAAATAAATCCTACATGACTGAAATTAATTATACTTAGAGTTATGAATCCTGGCACTTAGTTCTGCAGGAGGCTTGAGGTTTAACAGCATTACATTGATGTCCCAATACAAAACTGAAATCCAATAGTGAGGAGTAAGTGTTTTTGATAATGAAGCAATTAGAGAAAGGAAAACGTGAATGTCCATGTGAAAAATGAATGAAAGCAAAGTGAAAAGATGACTGAGTGGTATCTTTTGAGAAGAATAAAGACTGGAAAGTGAAACCTTGAGCATCGATGGTAGCCACAGCTAGAGTTGAGAGAACAGACATGTTTCAGTGTCACAGAGTATAAACAAATAAAAAAGAGAATGAGCCACTGAAAAAGGATTGTGCTGAGGTCCGGCTGCCAATGAGGGTAAAGTGACTTCACTGTGGTGATGATTCACACATTAATGCTTGTAATCAATTCACACGAGGAAATCTAGAAGGCCATTTAAAAGCAAATTGGTCATTAATCAGATTTAGGTCTTCTAAGTGTTTGTGTTGGTGAACAGGGCTGTCTGAACTTGATTACAAAGTCAGTGCTGTTTTAATCACAGTTCAAGCAACGATCCGACTCATTAAAACAGAAACACACAATGACTTTATTGTTGACTCGTCAAATAAAAGCCTCGGCATAGCTGTGGAAAAGTATGATTTGTACAAGAGCGCTAATTTTGGGTCAAGCACACGTGTGATTAGTCAGATCCGTCGTCATGGTAACCGCAGATGATGAATGACTTTGTCTCCCGGTTGTTTTAACAGTTGTTTTAACCCGCCCCCCCCTCCGAGGCGGCACGGCACAAGACTGTAGGTTTGCACCCGTGAACTGTCACGGTCTCCGGCACTGAGCCAAAACTATGTGGGAATCTCAGTTTACACGCTCTTTTTCCAGGCATAATTTACTCTAGGAGAGTTTATGGAAACACAACAATTCTTTGGCAGTAGCGTAAAGTGAGGGGGAGGTTTTCACCACTGTGATGAATCTGCAGCGGACGGGAATGGACGTCCGGGCTTAGATACAGCACCCAGGTTCACTTTCTGTACGCTACTGGAAAGAATTACACTCAAGTGTGCTGATTGCACAAACAATGGTGGCTGAATTAGTGAACAAATTAGGAGCTGGCCGGGGCTAAGGTTTTACCACGCAACATTTTTTATGGTGCTTTCACTGCTGAGACTAAACACATTCATCTTCATCATTGAACCTGGTTCAGAAATCACAAAAATGAGGAGAGTAGGAGAGAAACAATATGGTGAAAGAGAAGAATGACAGCACATCATGAAAGAGAAACACACACGTGTATTATATGGACAAAGCCCCAAATGCCATCTTTTAACACTACCTACACCTAAGTCCAGATTAATCCCAAAATTCAGTGAAACCCAGACCACAAAACCCAGCAAGTGTCAATGATCATTTGGAGACGAATCTCTCCATGTTGTCTCCTACATGAAGCCAAGTGACTGCTTCACTGCACCTAAACATGGCTGACTTGGCCGGCCTATCCTCCTTAATGCGATTAGAGCAATTTCCTTTTGATCTTCAGCTTCCACTTTCATGCCAATTCACACTCGGGGCACGGCTTCCACCGAGCCTGCCCGCGGCCCCATGCTGCCACCTTCACTTCACCTGACCTTCCTGTGCAGTCACATTCTGCACTCCCATCACTGGCACAGTTGCTCGCAAAGAGAAATAGACAGACTGAGAGTGTTAAAAGTCTTATTACACATGATGACTGTAGATGTTTCCCTACGCCAAAGCTCTGATGCATAACTCATGATATTCCACTGCCTCTTTGAAGTGAAGTAGAGTTTGTGAATTAGAAGTGATGCTGATTGGACGCATTAACCACAAGATTTTTCCAGAAATGAGAGCGTGTTTACAGCTTCAGAGGATAAGGGGGAGCTTTTAAAAAGGCATGGAGAAAGTGTTGGAACTACAGTGCATTTACAGTAACTTTCTCTTACACTGGTGTGAACTACAGTATAATGTTTGGCCTGGATCACCTCTCACAGTACAGTAATGTCTGAAGATGGTGAACAAACACGATAATGATTCAGATAAAGTATCATCCCTGATATACATTCACGTAAATGCAACAGAAGAGGAAATAAACTGTATGACCCCTTTGAAGTGTGTAGTTTGGTTGAGGATAATGAGGTCGCACTTACATGCGAATGATGTTCTTAACGCTGAAGTTGTCCAGGGGGGCGATGTCGGGGTCCTCTCCCTTGTCGTCCTGTAGGACTATCTGCTGGAGGATCCTGTCTAAGAGCTGCCAGTGCTGTAGGCTGCCACCACCACGCTTATCTGGGTGTGAGGTCAAAGGCAGAAATAGTGAGGTAATCCCCATAAGCTTGTATGTGTCCAATATCAAAAGTCGGATTGAGATGTAGAACACACTCCAGATATGATGAAGGATTTTCATGAAAACCTGTGACGCGGCTACTCACAGGGCATCTGCAGGGAGTGCTGGAGGATGGAGAGGAGGTGGGGGTAGGCGTCTGTGTGGCTCAGCTTCTTCTTGATCAGCTCAAACATGGCACTGGCACTCTTAGTATCTATATGGGCCTGTTAAGAAAAAAAACATAATCACTCTTGAATGGATTTTAAGTCCGACAATTGCTCTGGTTGACTTCTGACAAATAGAGCCACACAGGCAAAATAGTGCAGTCTCTGATGTCAGGGTCTGACAACAAAATAGACTGTTGTCACTGTAGATTACTCACCATATCAAATCTTTTGGCCAGCTCTGAGTCATCCTCATTCCGCACCATCTCAAAGAAGTCCAAATGTCTGGAGAGAGAGAAATAATAGTCTGGTTAAACACAATGGGGTTGAGAGAACCTCTTACACAAACCCCCCCCTAATCTCCAATAACTCTGTTTGTATGTCTGCCACTGAAGGTTTGTTCATAAGAGGTGTAACTGGGAGTTGGAAACATGAGTGACATCATGACTACCCACAAATGTGAGCGCAGTTTTGTCAAAGGTAAATGTCAATTTTCCACATGTCAGGTTTTAGTAAGTTCAAACAGAAACAATAAACTACGTACAGAAAAAAAGGTGTATTTAATAATAATAACAATAATAATAATAATAGTTGCTATCATTATTGTTTAACCTCTTCACATAAAGCTGTATTATTTTCTCTGGTCTGTAACACAGAACACACTCACTGAGGTGGATGACTATGTTATCAGGTTTTATTCTCACCTGTCCAGAGTGGCGTTTTCATGTTCTCGGAGCTTGTCGATGACAGGCTGGATGCCCAACATCAAGAACTCGTACCTTAGGTGGAGGCGAAACTCCAGGTTGTCCTGGAAACACAGTGTGTGAACTATAAGACCACATGCACAAAGATTTGTCACAGGAAAGTCGTGTGACCCTTGTCACTTGCGTGCTTCCCCCTCTGAGAAAATACACAGTCTGTGTGGGTGGAACACAAGAACACTTCCAAACAGGTAACTGCAGCTTTAACAGACATGAGTAGACTTTACATGCAATATTACAATCACCAGACAACTCACTGACACACAAAACACATTCTAATTGGGAATAGTTTGACATTTTGGGATATACAAAGTTAGATGAGAATATTGATATCACTTTGATCACATTGGCATCACGTCAGCGGTAAATATGAAGCTACAAGCAGCAGTTTAGCTTAGCTTAGCACATAGAATGAAAACAGTGGGGAAACAGCTAGTTTAGCTGTGAGCAATGTTGACAAAATCTGTTATTCGGTTTGAGTTTTACAGTTGCTGGTAGGTGCATTTTATAACAGTTGGACAGATGTTGGTCCATGTTTCCAGTCTTCATACTAAGCTAAGCTAACTGGCTGCAGCTTCATATTTACTGCACAGGGGTGTCAAGCAACCAGAAAGTGAATAAGTGCATATTTCCCAAAATGTTGAACCTTTAAGTTCAAACTCTTTAACTGCAAGCTAACAGGAGCTTTTCACACTAAGACTAACAACAGATATGGAATTTTTTTTTTTTTTTTTTTTTTTAAAACTTAAGCAGGTTTGTTGTTTTCTTCCGTGGCATTTTCACCTCTGAAATACTGAATTTAACAATCAATATGATTCCTTTCCAACTACATTCAACTAAGGTTTGTCTATGTTTGTTGACAGTGTGACTCTAAAAAGGGACATATGGGTGTTCATGCAGACCTCCCCAGCTCCAGCGTTCAGCACAGCATTGATGAAGGACATGATGGCTGTCTTCAAGTTGACCTCGTCTCTGTAGCGGCCTGTACTCCTGTCCAGCTCATTCAGCAGTGTCTAAATGGTCAGGATAGATGGATAGCAGAGAGTTAGCAACTCTGTCAGAGACAAAAGCAACGTGTCACTCAGGACATTACAAACGTGAGTCGCTGTAACACAACACTGAAGAGACCCAGGTTACACACGGTGACCGTTCTCACTCCTCACGCCCATCTCTCTCTCTTACACTGACCCCCGACATACTTCAGCAGCTTAATCATAACTCAAACCAATATTCAAAGGCCTCATAAGTTCTGAATCACTCAGCTCCTGTGGTGTTAACTTAGCCTGAGGTGGCATGATTTGCACACACCCCGAGGGACGTGTGAGATGTGGCTTGTTGACTCAGTCCTGCTAGTCATTAGAGCATTACACATTCCCTGACCCCCATAACTTTGGATGTCCTCACCTGCCTTTAATATGGCCTGTGTGTTGACTTAACCCAAGGCCGAGAGTCTGAGGCCCTACAGCACGAGTCTCCATCTCATCAAAATGACCATGGTTTGATTTGTGTGAGTATTACTCTGAAATATTTTGTCTCCCCTATGTCTCCAACAAAGGCTCCTTAAGTATTTTGGGAATGTTTGACGTAGATTTTTATTGATACTGTTTTATTTTTTTTATTTGATATTATCTATTTTCATCTTCATTTATTTCATCGTCATTTCCACTGTTCTCATGTTCTTATTGCCTTGTTTGGTTTTATTTAGTTTTGTAAAGAACTTTGTATCATTGTTAAGAAAAGCATAAAAGTTAATTATAAATATTAGACATGACCCACAGAACGAGACAGCTGTTTTCACCTCTAACACTTCAGTGTCTCTCACCTGGAAGCGAGTCCTCTCTGCAGCGTATTTCTGGTAGTGTGCCATGGCCTGCAGCACCTTCTTGTGTCCGTCAGGCACCAGGCACACCGCCCCGAGAATCTCCAGCACCGCCACTTTGGTCTTGATGTTCTCCGTCCGCAGGCTCTGTGAGATGGTGTTGATGCTCTGCGGGTGGGCCAGGACGTGAGCACGGCCCTGTGAGTTGTTCATCAGGGCCTTGATGCAGCCGATGACGGAGGTGTGCACACGGCTCTCTGACGTCTCGTAGTCCATGCTGCGCAGGAAGTTGAGGAGGCAGGTGAGGCCATCCAGCTCTATAAAGCGTGTGACAAACCTGATGGAGGCAGCAGGGGAAAAGAGCACAGATTAAGACAAGTATAATAGTGGTAGAATAGGGTGTAAATAAGGAATATAAAGGGCAAGCACTGCTGCAGTTTGTGAAGATGGTGGAGCACTTAAACTCTGTGTCAAGGCAAATTTCATGGATGTTTGTTCATTTCCATTTTGTTCACAGAGTGACTGATGTATTTAAAGAAATATATGCTGGACAACCCTGGTTCTCATCCAACTGAAGACCACTCCCAACTCTTCAAATTAATCATTTCATCCATAAAACCAGACAGAGAGTTTACAGCCAGGCTAACAGCACTGGGAGGCTGTGCTTGGAGCTATAATGCTCACAGTAGTTGATGTTAAGCAGGTATAATGTTTACCATGTTTGCCATCTTAGCTCAGCACATTATCATGCTATGATTTGCTTATCAGCACTAAACACATAGTACAACAGACACTGATGGGAATGTAGAATGTTATATTAGATTTGCAGGTATTTGGTCATAAACTAAAAATTTCATCTGAGACCTTCATTCTACGAGGACCACAAAGGTAGAAAATTTCATGGCTAACCCTCCAATAGTGACTGAGATATTTCAGTTTTGACCAAAGTGGTGGACTGACTGACAGACCAACTGACAGACTGGCACTAACATCCAGTGTAGCTGAGAAGAGTAGGAAAAAATGCTCATTACAATATCCCAGAGTCTAAAGTGACATCTCTAATTTACTTGTTTTGTCCAACCAACAGAAAACCAAAGCAAATTAATTTAATTTACAAAAATACAGTATGATTTAGAAGTTGAATGATGATTACAGCAGTAGCAGTCTTCAAAAGAGCTTGATATTGTTCTGTTGATGAAGCATTTCATTAAAAAGGCACTCCAGTGATTTCAAATAGCAATTCCAAAAGGAGGGAAACTTACTAGAGACTGCTTATAATTGAAGCAGCAGAGGCTGAAATTTCCTGAACAAAAACACTGAATCCTATTGTTCCCATAATGTAACACATAACATCTCCCTGCCTGGTAAATTCCCACATTTTCCGAACTCCACATTGTAACACAGGCTAACTAAGTAACTAACCCACACATTACAAACAATACAAACTTTAAGATTTCACACTCAAAGGTTATCCAGGTTCCTGCTGACAACCCTCATTATCTGAACTAATTAGAAGGCAGTGAGTCATTAACCTCTCTGGGAGAGAATGACAGACAGGACATGTAAACACTGAGGGATGTCACATCCAGTGAGCACACTGTAGGCTGTATTGTAAATGACCTTCCCACTCACTAAGATTCCTGATAGTCCTCATACATTATTTCAAACAAATGAGGGCTTGTAGGAAGAAGAGAAAGCGGGAGAGAAGAAGAGAAAAGAAGGACAGAGTCAGAAAGTTGAAGAGACTGTGAGGAAAGGAGGGAGAGGGTCTGAGAGTTGAGATTTATTGCTCCTCATTGTAACAGATACATAGTTTTGATGTCAGAACTTCCATCCCCTCCCACTGCTGTCTTGGCTCAGGAAGGCATGGAAAAAACATGATGCAAAAATGTCAGTCATCCAATTATTATCCTATACTCCCCTACATACAGGATCAATCCCAGATCTCCAGCAGAAGTATATACATACACAGGCACTCACACACGGACTTTACCTGACACAACCAGTAAATCTCTCAAAGACATATAATCCACCGATTCCCAGCAGCGCCTGGATGAGATCAAGAAGATCATACTCCATGCATGCATGCATACAGACAGCCATCCTTGACAATGCATTGAAATCACAGAGAACACACACAACCTTTCAGCAGACAATGTGCTTCTTGTTTGAACACAGACACTGCAGTCTCAGCCTCCACTCAACAATAAGGTGGCGAAAAAAAAATAAATCCAATATATTAGATATGACTTGATTCAGATGTAAAACAGACACTGGAACTAGAGCAAGGCAGGACGGATCCAGCTGTTAAAAATACTCATCTTATAATGGTGACAAGTCCTTGGCTGGCAGAGAAGCCAGCGATGGTCATACGCCTGTCTGTGAATTGCGGGGCCACCTCACAGGGAGCGAGGCTTCAGACTGGAGGAGAAATCAAGCTGAACATTCTTGTGATTAATGTATGGAAAGCGGAGGGTGAGAGATGTTGTTCTTGGAGCCCGGGTTCAAAAGGGTGGACGGGATTCAAGGCTTCACTCGTTGCCTTTTCATTGCTCTGCTGGTTTGCCGACAGCTTGCCAGAAACACATACACACATGCACGAACGCACCCTATGCACCTTGAACTGCTGGGAAGTGGAGGGACAGACACATGCACTTTAAGAAAAGTTCACACAAACATACGTGCCTGGCTCCTTCAAGGATATTCAACAGTAACTAATCCTGTGTACTGTTAACAAAACCTTGTAAGCTGACATCCAGCTATTCTCTCTCCTCCTCCACTTGAATCAGTGGATCCCATCTCCTCTGACTTTAGAGTCTCCTCTTGTCTTCTCCTATCCACTGACATTCACGCTCAGCCGAGTGGCGTGCAGGCCTCCACTTTTTCTTTTCTCTTTTTTTGGAACAACCACTGCATTCTTGAAAACCCGCTGGGGTTGCGTTCAAGACAGCGAGTGCTCGACAACTGCTGCATACGATATGAGCTCAGGCAGAGCAGAACAATACAGAGGCCGAGCCAACCACACACACACACACACACACACACACACACACACACACTAAGTTCTTCACACAGACAAAAGAAAGAAGGGAGGAATAAAACGTGGAATGAGACAGGACTAAACAAAAGTGACAGTGGAGCAAAAAATGGCCGCAACGGGTGTTGAGTCGGGGGCCAAGGATGGTCAAAGGTAATGTTAGGATAGCTGCAGATACCTGAGATATCGACTTTTTTGACATCATTAAATGATTACCAATATTGCGAGTGAGCCATATTTAAAGAAACCACAAGGGTCATGTAATTTCCATTGATCTAAAAAGCGTAAAAAACCCCTCAACCAGAGGCAGACAGGACTCTAAATGAGCAGGACAGTGTGGAAAACTAATCCAGATGCTCAAATTTAAATTCAGAAACTCATTCCAACCAAATGGGCTGTTTGAGGTTTTAGCTACAAAGGCAAAACATTCTGCCTCTTCTGAACTGTGGATAACCTCCGTATGGCAGACAGTCGGTCAAGAGTTCATTCCTGTCGCAAAGCCTCACCACGCAAACTTATCAAAGTGCAACACTTCCACACAAACTCGAGCCATCATGTGCTCTCTGCCTCTCTCCTGTCCTTCCTTTAATCACCACGTCCACACACACTCGACATCTCCTTCAAACACCCACTCACCTACCCAAAGGCACGGGGACACACACATTCATTCACACACGTCTTGTTCTGGTATAAAGGGCCAGAATGTGGACGAGGGCCCAGGAGTTCCTTCAGGGGTGCCATTTGGAAGAGAAGTCATACAATATCACCACGGCTCTCACTCAAATAATTTATTGATGTGAGGCCCAGTGTTTAACTGTGGTAAAATAAGGGCTGAACAAAGGGCAACACACTTATTTAAGGGTAACAATAAAATCCCTGGCCACAGTGCACATATGTGATGTGTGTAGTATATCACAGCAGAGAGGGAATGGTTCTTATGGACGGGGTTTATCATTAAATCCACAGGGAGCAGTTCATGAGTGTGTATGTGTCTGACGTAGTCTCAAGTGGGCCATGTGGCCGTAATGGCTCCTGTGTTGATGAAGCTCACAACAGACATACAGAGACATTCATCAAATGCATGAGTGCTCTGTTGGCAGGCACTTTTATCCAAAGCAACTTACAAGTGAGGGACAACACTAAAGCTTCAGTGCAGTAGGAGACCTTGGTGAGTAAGTACAAAGTACTCCATCTACTCATTAAGAGCAATGAGATCAGGAAAAGAAGCGCACTGAAAGTACATGGTAAGTACTAGTTAGGAATGTTAAGGTGTTAGAGGTGTTAGGAGAGGAGGTGCTTTCAGAAGAGATGAGTCTTCAAGAGATTCTTGAAGACAGAGAGGGACGCCCCTGATCTGAAAGCATTCGGTAGCTTGTTCCACCCTCAGTGAACCACAGACAAGAACAGTCTGGACTGAAATTGCCTTGTAGGAACGCAGTGACCAAGAAGGAGCATAAGCTTGTATGAATGAGTTCAAGTAGATGGTTGCAGACCCAGAAATCACTCTGAAGACACACAATAGTGACTTGAATCCGAATCAGGGGGCCAGGGGTAGACAGTAGAGGTCAAAGAGTAGCGGAGTGACATGTGCCCTTTTAGGGTGACTGAAGACCAGACATGCTTCTGCATTCTGCACCATCTGTAAGGGTTTCAGTGTGCGTGAAGGGAGGCCTGCCAGAAGGCCACTGCAGTGGTCGAGATGAGAGATAACCAAGGCCTGGTCCAAGAGTTGGATGGTGGATGTTGGGTGGTTTTCTTATGTTGTATAGTGCAAAGCGGTGTGGCCAGGAGACAGATTCAGAGAAGGATAGCTGGTCAGCAAACACGGCACCCAGATTTCTCAAGACCTTGGTTGGGACATAGATACAGCGTTTTAACAACTAAACTAGACAAACTTTTTACCTCCATGTAACTCGGTACTTTATATGTGTGTAAGTGGCTCTAAGCAGGACCAAAGAGAATGTATGTAATTAGATGAAAGGCCAAACCTAACAGGGATTAAAGTAAGGGCAGAGTATAGCCCCTGTGCTTCACTCCACCATTTTCCCACTATCCATCTGTTTATTGCCATGCCAGTACAAACCTCCCTCGCCGGCAGGATCAGTCTCTTTAAACCTGCCTGTATCTACCCACCTGGCCCTCTTTTCTCTCCATTTCCCCCCTCAACTGCTCAGTAGCAAAGGGTGAGAAATCTGCTCTCTGAGAGAAGCAAAAACACTGCTCGATCCAAGACTCTTTAAAGGTGTGATACTCCGCTCCCCCACTAATGTATCTGGTAATATGTGAAAACAGATATAAAGTTCACTCTCTGTTAAGCTGAATCTTAGAGAGATCCGGCGGCAAAATGTTTTGAAGGATAATATTTGCATGTGGTGGTAGCGAATCGTCCAAAGGGTTATTGACACAGGAGCAAGGGGAACGGCTGCAGTCAACTGAAGTCAATATTCTTGCTGGAAGAGACTTGCAGAAACAATGTCCATGAGAGCTGTCCTGGGAAGCACTGCAATGCACTACTGACATGAGTTTGGGACCGCAGTGCATTCTGGGCCAGCACAGCCTCAGTGACCTCCAGGAAAGCCTCATTTCCTGTCCTCGTGAAGTTGTTTCATGACGGAAATGACAGTGATTGAGGGGCGTGATGCCTTCGATACTAGAATGCCCACACGGCCCGCTCATCAACATGGGCATAAACATCAGTGCAGATGTGCAAATGACCCTGTGGGATTACGTAAGTACACTTAATGGTGTCATTAAAATGAGTTCCTACAAGAGAGTAAATACTTCAGTATTTGGAAGCGAAGTTGAAATGTGCACCAGACTGTACAGGTTTGATTTGACCACACAGCCGCCTGCAGTGTTTGCATATTGGCCCTCAGATGCCCCACTTGAGTTACGACTCAGCTTTATGTGAGTAAACACACATTCCCAACATGATGGTTTAAGCTCCATTTGACAGCTGATAAACTAAGCAATAACTGCTGGTGGAGAAAATGAGATAAGCTGTAAATTTAAGTGAAAGAAAATTCCAGCCATTTTTTCCAAATGTCTCCTTTATATGGCTGTTTATAATTAATCACCTTGATATTTGAAATAAGACATCTGGGCCATTAAATTAGTTTAACGATTATAACAATTAAAACTGTTTCTGGTAAAAGGCAAAAGTAGAGCATCACTCAAAGCAAGGATAAATCTGCCTGCTGACGCTGCTCAGCGACAGCAGGCAGATTCCAGATTCCAGATTCCAGTTGTTCTAAAATGAAAAGTTGTGATTTAATTTGTGTCGTGCCAACCTTGCTGTCAACCTGTCTACTTTAGTTTACATTTAGTACATTACCCACAATGCTGTTGTCATTGTGGGTGTGAAGTTATGACAACAAGTTTTCACTTGAGAAAGCAGATACACATCTCAAAGCACAAGTCTGACTGTTGTTGTACAAGTAGATCTATGAAATGTTTTCTGTCTACGTTCCATTGCAGCTGCACTGGAAATATGATAATACATAATTTCATTTGACCATGAAATAGAATTATCTTAATTTTCCTCAGTTGTGTCTAATTTCTGCTTCTTCGCTTGTGGAATACTGAATTCTTTACTGGACACCTCTTAATCCTTAAGGCCCTGACATGCATTTAAAACCTGAAGAAAAAAAAATTCCACACTACATACAGTAATGTGGGATCACAAGAAGATCTCCATGTTAAGGCATCCCAAACTAAAAGGTCAGGTACCTCTACAGTTTGCATTAGTTTACTCTAAACTGAAATTTGCACATTGGAGGGTTATAATGAGGTTGGATTGTTGGATTGTGCTCGTATCACACTCCAAATACAGTAACATGCAGGAGAACACATGACCAGAACATGTCACCTTGTCATTTCAATAGCTTATAATCAGCCTGTGGGTGAAAGTGACAACAGTGGGTGGCTTGTTGACAATGAGCTGCTTTTGTGTGCTCTGCCTGGCACCCTGCATGCCCACAATGTGTTTGGGTCCTGTGGCCCTGCAGAGCGGGCTGAGGGCACAAGGGCACCTCTTCACAACCAGACCCAGCTGCCTCTCTGAAATGCCAGAGGGAGGGATGGAGGGAGGCCAAAGGCAGACATCAATCAAAGCTCAATACGCACAGACACAACCATGTCTCACAGAATGTGGCCATAAAGACAGTATAATACACACAAAGGGACACACTGACACATAAAGGGGATTCTTAGGTGCAGTGCTAAGATGTCCCCGGGACATCTGAGCACAAAGCGGACTTTTTGCCATAGCCACTCATTTGTCACAGAGGTAGGACATTAACACTCTGCCCAGGCTTTTCCCTGAACACCCATATTCTGTGGGACACACCTGCTCCCCACACCACGGCTATCGTACTGAAAAACATCTGTGTGCTAAAGAGCAATAACTCACTCTGTGAACAGTGTGGGTGCAAGTGCATTACTGAATAGTGTTGACTGAGTCATTACAGACACCTCTGATGAGGTAAATGAAGTACACTAGAACATAAAACAAGCTGTGAATGAGTGAGGGAGAAACACAGTCAGAGCTGAACCTGTAAACTATCAAAATATCACAAAAAAGATGCATAAACATTTAAGTATCTGGCACTATACTAGATTAGTTATTGTCCCTTTCCACAGACGGTCAAAATTCAGGAACCTATTTTTTTAATGATGTACCATATTTACAGTTTGAACTGTCTAAACCACACAATACCTACAGTCGCAACCGAACAAGGTAGCATCCACAGCTCTGCCTCCCTTAAACCACATGCTCAAACTGCTACCATGCTATTATTACTTAGTACAGCCTCAATGCCTTCACCAGGGTTACTATTAGAAGAACAATAGCGTGCTAACTTACCTCTACCTAAACCTAAAATACAGTACATGTAGCTATACGACTGGGCTTTTATTTTCTGACTGTGACTGTCTAAAATAGTCAGTTTTCATAGTTTTGGTGCACAGGGCCCATGTAACATATTTATAGTCCCCATCTGGACTGGGTGAGAGAGGAATCTGAGCAGGTTTTGGTGGTAAATCAAATTTAATATTTAATAAGTGTATCCCCAGTTTTCTCCCCTCATTTAAAGAAATCCCCTGGTCTCTGGAACAAATGAGTCAATTCTAAATTACTGCTTTTATTGAATCGTAAATCATACTCATTTATCTATAAACTTACGACACTGATCCTGACAACACCATCACCTCCATGGTAAATCTAAGATGTTCAGTATTTTGTTCATCACTTTACCAAAAGAAACCATCAGAATGAATTGACACATCACAATATCACAACAACATGCAACATTATGCATTTTTCCCATAGATGCACATTTGACAAGTTCATTGTCTTAACATTATAACTGTACTGTGATTTTTTTTGTTTTGTTTTGTACATTTTTTGTGATGGATGTTGTGATGTAATATTAAATATAGCTACAGCCAATTATTGTGGGCTTTTCCACACCCACATTCAACTGTTGTGACTTTTTTTAATCTTGTATTTTAGTTAGATATCATCTGTCAATCTATTTTATAATCTGTGTTTCATACCAGTTTCTGCTGGTTGCATTTTTGTTATGTTTGTTTTATTTCTGCTAAGCACATTGAGTAACCTTTGTGTATGATAACTTGCTAATTTGCCTTGCCTTACCTTTTACTAATGATATGGACCTGTACAAATAACACTTACATTTGGCCATTCGTAACCCAGATGAAGGCATACAGTAACATCAGTAAAAGGCTATGAATACTTTCAACAATTTCAAAATGATCAACTTTTTGTATAATCCGCTCAAGAAATGTTTTACTATGAATATATGAGAATGTACACTGAAGAATGTGGAAGGGCTGGAAACAGCAACTTTTCAAATGAATTCCTACCTTGTGTCTAGACCCTAGAAGCAGCTCCTGAACAACCTTGTTTCCAGGCACAGTGGTCTGATACCCTTACATTCACAGATACGAACACAATCATGCAAACACACGTGTCCTAAAAACACACACAACCCAGACATGACCCAGACACTTGGGCTGTCCTAGGTTTTTGTCACTCTGCACATGAGCTCTGTCGCTTCATAGCCTCCCTTGAGAAAACTCAACACCCTCTCTCTGGTCCAGACCACAGCATCATACAACTGGCACAGGCTGATAGACATCTCCGGAGGAGCTGCTGACGGGGGGGGGGGGGGCAGTTTGTATTAGTGGGTTGTACAATGTCCTTGAATGTGGTGAGTGATGCCTAACAGCTGCTGATGGCCATGACAGAAGAGAAACTGATCTAAAAATATATATAATTTGGTGGTATTTCAGTTGGAAGTTCGGTAAGTGGGCCGCTTTGCTGCATCAAAAGACAGACTTCATGGAGTCAATCTTTCCTGTAGCATGTTATATCATTAACTAAATTTAATATGTATGGCATTACTTCAACACGTAGAAACAGTAGAAACTCATGACTGAAAATGATTGAACGTTGCAGAGCTCTGAACTCACTGCAGCAGAGGGAAAGGTCAGGGGGCAGGTAGACAGGGAGATTCACTCACCTCATGGGCTGAGTCCGAAGTGCCGTCTTCAGATCTTCTACCACCTTGTTCCTCATTTCCATTTCCTCCTCATCAAAGGCAAACAGGGTCTGCATCTGCAGGGATGAAGATAGAATTTAGTGAAAAAACAACTGATTGATATTCCTCAATTATGGCTTTACAGTAGGTGCCAGTGAACACACTACCTACTGGCATGAGTTCTGTATTTTTCACTTTTAATGAATAGCTTTTCATTGTTTCTACTGGTTTAACACAAGAATGTTAATCTTAATTTGGCAGCAATACGACAGCAGCAGTACACATTTCCTCCTCTTTACAAGTAAATTGACATGTTTCAATTAGCACGTACTGTATAATCAGAGCCTCATTAGTGAGCTAGTGTTTCAAGCATCAGAAATCAAATAGATCATGTGTATTTTCCCCTTCAGTTTAATTTTCCTTTTAAAGAACCGTTTGAAACTACAGCCTGCAACATGCCAAAATAAGTCATCCTGGCAATTAGCTCCAATCAAGCTTTCAGCAAATAAGGTAAATCATAAAAAACACTTAGGCCAGCAGTAGTGTTAATGCATTTCTACATCACTAACAGGCTTCCATCAGCAACATCAAAGGGCTTCTGTGTTCCCATTAGTCAGGGCCACAGGGCTTCTGTTTAGCCTCTCCAGGCTTTTTCCATGGCAGCACACTGCCAAGTGCTAAGGTTCAAACAATGAGTGTTTCAGCAGTGGAGTAAGCTAGTCAAAGTGGCTGCCCATTAATTTGCTTGAAAAATATATTTGCTCAAACATTACCCTGTTTCCCAGCCCTTCCACCTTTAAAAAAAACAACAAAAAAAACGTGCAAGTCAAAGCTGAGTGCAAATATTTCTTAGCAAGAACAGACTTTTTTCAACAAACAGCACCCACATAGCGAACTAAAGCCACCCCATGTTTGACTACCTAACAACAGCTCTGGTCCGTCCAGTGTGTGAGAGTGTTTAATCTAGAAACAGCGCAGTCAAAACATCCATCGTGTCCAGATGGTTCTTGCACCCTGTGCCAAGAAGTAAAGGCTCTGGCTCCAGTTTCTCTCAACGAATATGTTCATAGTCAATGGGAAGTTGGACACAAAAAGTGTTGGGGAGGGTGAATGATTTGGTCGTGCTGCGAGCCAGTTCACCGTGTCAATGAGTCTAGCCAAATGGCTCCTTCCTACATCTGCTATTTGTAAGCTCATTCTAACCTGTGGCCAACATGCACATAAGGATACTATTATAGCCGATTGGTAAACCAGCAGAAGGTACTTCCCTAAATCCTTATAATGGGAAGTGCCCCCCAGAGCCAGAGCTGTGCCTTCAAGCTAGTCGTCAGCGCATCATTAACTGAGTGAGTGATGAGTGCAGTTCATCAAAACCTTAATTTGGACCATGTGCGTCACTGATGCGTAGAGTAAAAAAAGGCATTTGTTCAAAAATAAATGTAGGTAAACAAGATTATTTTCACTAAAGTGGTCATGCAGAGTCAGTCAGAGGCAAAAAACCTAATAAAGCTAACATACTAGCTGAAACCTGGCGATTATCCTGTTTTTCCTGGGTGGCTAGAAACAGCTGACATTGTATAATGTGTGATTTACTAGCCTTTCATGATAAAGTGGTCAAACTTTTTTACATAATGATATTTACACAGCATTTCTGGTAGCACTTGTCAAGTTGAACATTAGCATCATCAAAACTAGCAAGTGCTTCCACTTGAGTGTGATCTTGTTTTGTCACATCTAAATTAAAAGCGGGAGATAACTTCAAAACACACTTTGCTTCGGTTTGACTGAAGTATTGATTAATCTAGAGTATAATTCTAACACAGAACACCAAATATAAGCTTTAAATGAGATATAGGACATTGAATTTTTAATTAAAATTACTAGTGTAAATAAATAACATTAAAGGTCCCATATTGTATAAAGTGAGATTTCCATGTCTTTTTTGATTATGCAGCAGGTCTAGGTTCTATATTAAAACTGTGAAAGTGTCAAAGCCTCAGTCCACAGAGAAATGCACACAGCCTGTATTCAGAAAACTGAGCCTTAAGATGAGCCATCAGGACTTCTGGAACTTTGTGATGTCACAACAAAGCAGTCACTGCTCTCAGCCATGCCCCAAGCCCCGCCCACCTAGACCCACCATCCAACCTTGCAGGATTTGGTTTTTCCTAGTGTTTACCTGAAATCTGCTATATTTTTATTCGGTCACTCAGTCAGCCAATCAGAAGCCAATAAGTGGAGCTAGAGCCTCTCTTCTGATTGGCTGACTGAGCTAGAGCTCCAGAGAGAAGCCTGAGAGAGGAGATGTAAAACTACACTGAGATGATTTTTGGTTCTTAAAACCACAAATATATCTTCTTATGGATATCAACACTTCAGATAAAACACAGGAAAAGTGTAAAATATGGGACCTTTAAGGCAGATTTCTTACTGACTGACTTGCTAACTGACTGGTCAATATGGCTCCACAGTTATTTTTGCATTTTGTAATGCTGATTTGAGTCCTTTTTTTGAGGCTGAGAAGCTGAAAAAAATGCAATAGCTGAGTTCTGTGTATTTCCTCACATTACTATTTGGTGAGAAGCCTCTCCCCTCACCACTGTGTTGGATCTCCTTTTCTGTCCATATACAGCCCTATCCAGGTGGGAGCTCTGAAGCTCGGCACACTAGCTGGGACACAGCAGGGCTACAGTAACTCTTGTCTGAGTCATGAGGACATTTGAGTTATCACAAACAACCTCGGGGCTCTGACAAGGTTTTATGAATGAACATCAAGATGCTGGTTGTATAGTAATCTCTCTGGGCGGCAAACGAAAATGAGCTCATCCAGCTACTCCGCTACTGTGGAAGGGCTGTCCCTGGTGAGCTCGCCTGTGAGCCAAGACATGAAGTCATGGACAAGCAGAGCACCTCCAAATTTTAAAACACTCTCTTGTCAAGATGCTGTCTGGAGCACTGTGCTGGAGAAAATGGAAAACTCTTAGTGGGGGCAGAAAAATGAGTCAGGAAGTGGAGGAAATTGGCTGGAGTTATGGTGAATAAGGGAGACCCTGCTAAAGTGGGGCTCGAACAAGAGCCCACTTGTACAAAAAGGGGAACAGAGACTCCAAAAAAATATGTTTCTCAATAAGTTATTTCATCTATTATAAAGTCATAAAATCTGAATCTTCTTTATGCAAGCAAAACCAATTCTGCCAGTGACATAATATAATATCAGTTGCTTCCATCATGAATCAGTTTGCTTTACCTTTTTTCTTCAAACAACTTTTTCCCCCAGTAGTTGTGCAATTATTCACGCTGACATTTTCTAGACCACAGAAGAAAGTGGAAATATCTCACACTGGCACAATTTTACATTTGCTTTACACATTTTAAAACTCTACATACTATTCAGTAGACTATAAACAAATGATTTGCAAAGGCTCAGTGTCTTTTGCAGTAGATACAGTAAAAAAAAGCACAGCAAAAGCCCTGGTGAATTTAAAGTTCTTGTCAACTCACAAATCAGCACTTTCCCTTGACGTAACTTAAAATATTGTGTATGTCTATGCGTGTGTGTCTGTGCAGGTGTGTGCAGGTGCGGTCTGCCCTTTAAGAAAATGTCAGAAAAACTGTTTCTCCAGACTTCGACACTCAGCTCAGGTACAGTGGAGCAGCGTTCAGAAGTAGCTCACTGTCGTCCCCTGAGTGGAGGCAGTAAACAAAAACAGCTGTAAAAATAGCAGCCTTACCCATGGATTGTTAACACAGACGCGTTTGCCAGAAAAACAAACAAAATGGCAATAAAGAGATATTAAATTTTGGCTCTATCTTTAAAGTGGTCTGTTTAAGCTATGGTTGAACAGTTTATCTAATCAATGGCCTGGAAAGACTAGTAAATGTATTAAGTGCTGGTCTGCTTGGCTCTGTGACTGATATGAGGAACTCTTGCTAGAATTGCAAGGCTGTCTCCACCAATGACTTGCTAGTTGCTAAATTTCATGCTTACATGTCATCCTTTAAGAGCAGCTCCTAAAATGTCACATTTTATGATCTCCAAACATCTGGGAGGCAACTTGTCACCCACGTAAGGACTCAGGTTGAGAGGTCACTGGCACAAACCAGTCAGAGGCCAAATGTACAACCAAATAACACAACAGACAAACAACAGTAATTGTATAAAATGATACTGAGATCATGGTAGAAAGTGGTTTTGTTATGGTATCATGTTGTTCTTTATTGGCAGCCATTCAGGCTAGAAATAATGAATATTGCCATCTTGGCTTTGCTCTGTGTCTTTGACAGTCATTCTCACTGACTAAAGTGCTGAGTGTCTAAATAGCCTGTTTGTCATCACAGTGTGTGTGAATGCTGGGGTCAGAGCAGAGGAATGTGGACGTGCACATATAACAAGCAGCCAGCAGGGAGATGATAAAAGCAAGCCAAGAGAAAAATCTGGGGGAGAGTGACTGAACAGTGAGTGACCTCTGAGTAGTAGTCAGACGCCTTAAGTAAGTAAAATATACTGTTATAGCAGAATAAAGTTGGCAGGGAATATTCAGTAATCTGGGGACACTCAGAGTGTGACTTACAGCAGCCATGGAGTTGATGCGGTCAATGTAGTAGTCGGGCCAGCTGGTGGCCAGCTTGTTGGGGTCCTCTTGCTCCTGTGCATGGACACAAAGACACACTGAATCAAACACAGTAGCACTGACAGTGTAGTACAGTGTAGCTTGCATAACATCTGCTGTAAGTTTATTTAAACCAGTCAGTATCAAGTGGCGTATCCATTCTGCTGGCAGCATTTTCAGTTGACATGGAGGCTGCGGTACTGGTTGCTAACAGCAGGTAATGTC
Source organism: Trachinotus anak (assembly GCF_046630095.1). Classification (NCBI taxonomy): domain Eukaryota; kingdom Metazoa; phylum Chordata; class Actinopteri; order Carangiformes; family Carangidae; genus Trachinotus; species Trachinotus anak. Next base: position 4,369,395 of record NW_027273884.1, read on the forward strand.
ACCATTCACTGAAATATGTTGATTTTTAAAGTTATTAATTCATTATCTACATCCCTGTGTTGCCATTTTTCATGAATGTCACTAGATAGAGAACAAGCTATGTAATAAGATGATACCCCCATTCTTACTCCTGCCTGCTAAACTCCGATTGGTCGGTTGTTTTTCCAACTTGGAGAAGCAGCCATCAACGAGCCCAACACCAGTTCTATTTGAATGTTGTTTGAGGTGGATGGCCATTCAGTTTTTTCCTCAGTGGATGATTCCTCAGGATTTTGCTGACACCCTGACCTTTCCTGAGAACCTAATTGGGACTTTAGTCCACGACAAGATATATAAAAGAAACAGATTGGGGGATTTACATGGAATCTGCTGTGAATATTTATGCTTCTGGTAACCCTGTGGCCTTTCCACAGCGGGCTACATCAGGCCAAAACTTCTTGTGCACCAGAAACATCTAAATGTAATGGGGCCAACTCCTGACATTTATGGTCTCCAGGTGACCATGCCTTTCCTTTTCCAACACTGTCTGTTTTCCATGTTGTTCATTATGTCCAACTTGTGCTTGTGGATTGTAATGAACACTTCAGCCTCTACGGGTTGCTGTGGCTCTCTGGCTTTGTTTCAAAAGCAATTCTGCACAGAAGATTTATTTATTTTATTTTCATACTATTTCACTTTCCTAGCCTCATCCTTCCGCTTTCTACCTTCACTCCATACCTCAACATGCACACAGAGACTAAGCGGATCAGGCAGTCCAGTCCATAATAACTGGGTCACAGCATCTCAGACTGTTCACTTGTTTCAGCTTTTATTACACGGAAAAAGAAGAACTGCCTTGAGGAACAAAGTGCACTCCACAATAGTTTTCAAATAGCTCTGTCTGAGATCAATTTGTCCCGACCAATCCGAGGAAGCGTGATGCCACAAGCAACCAAGGCACAGGGGAATACAGAGACCATGTCCCACGTTCACATCTGGTCTTGTTTAGCTCAGAGCGCTGGTGGAGCGTTCTTGTTGTTCTTGTTACCATGTGCATGTCAGAGAGAGGTGGAAAGTTACAGTATGCCACGATAGGTAAGAGAGGAATTCTTTGCCAGTGCTCTCAGTGTATCCTGAATCTCAACACATCTCAAAACTGTAACCTCTAATTCAACCAGACCAGGTCAAAACTTAATTTGCAATAAAGCTGTTCTCATTCACATGGTTTTCTGTTTTTGTTGTCAGACAATGGAGCAAGTATGAAAGAGTTACTTTGACGCCATGTATGTCATCTGATAAAAATCACCAAACAAAGTTAAAGACAAAGGCTGTGCTGTGTAAAATGATCACTCAGAGAGAAAGTCAGAAGCTGATTCATGTCTATGATCAGCTGCCGTGTGGTCAATTGAATGAGATGCACAGAGAGGTGTGTCTGCGGAGGGTAAGTCCGACCTTGCACTAGCAGGGCAAAACTGGCAACTGTCTTCTACAAAGAGCAGCTAAGGTTTGTCCAAAATGTCACTAGATTTGTCGTTAGGTGATTTATTGAAAAAAAAAAAAACACTCTAAGTGGTAACACTGTTTGTTCACATCAAATCATTTTGAAAGATCCAATGGAGAATCTCAAACACTCGACTGGCCGACCAATGGTGTAACCGTATCATTCAGTCAGTTATTCAGTCTGTCAGCCTGCGACATTTGCGTTTATATGGCTGACCCCACTGTTGCAGTCCATCTCAAATATTGAGAGTATTTTTTTATGCCTTATTTTCAATAAATGCAGTGGAAACACAGGACCATGACTGACTTCAGGGTTCAGAAGACTTTATTTTCTTCTTGGTATGTCTCGTATTGAGTGCTGATCCATTATCACAGACGCTAGAGACATTCGAGATTTTCAGATCCCCTTCCTAAATAAACCTGCCAAAACCTGCATAAAGCTGTGGGAGCAGATAGCTTGAGTTAGCTGGATCCATCAACTGAAATGACTCAAAAGACTGTGATAAAGGAAACAAACCATTCAGTGGCAGCTCATCTGTTTAGAATAATAATCACACTTTAAGAGTTATTACATATGATGCTCCACCAACAGATTATTTATCAAACTATGTTGCAGTCATCAGTGGCAAATTAAGCTCTCTGATAGTTTACACTACTCTCTGCAAGTACTATAACAACTTCATATACTACAAAGGCATCCGTGCTGCAGCAAGAGCTCATGAAATCGCTCTGTGTACCTTCCTGATATGGAAAATCAACATTTTATGCCACCTAATCCCTTTATTTCTACAACATTGCTTCAATATTTATATGGTGGCACAACACAGCAAACAGCAAACAGCAAATTACCTTTTCTGGTAATTAAGCCAGACAAACTGTGGGACCAGGCTGAATTGATTGTCCCCAGACATAAAATCCTCTCAGTATCTCCAGTAACCCAATGAACTTCACATATAAGTGAGCTGCAGAAAGAGCAAATCCACTGCTTTAAGAATCATATACCCTCAAGAAGTTTCACAACAGACTGTTGGCTTGGTCGATGTGGATTTCAGTCCTCGTAATGACCATTGTTTCTGATCTGCAGCGCTCTGTGCCAGACTTTGAGCTCAAGCTAAATGGCTAAACTAAAACAAAAACAATAGAACTCACTGTACTACTCAGCTTGTGTTTTCCACTATGTTGCTGACACACTCAGGACGCAATGCCAGACAGATCCTGACGCTGAGATTAACAACTTAACTGCCTCTCTCTGGCCCCTCAGCAAAATTACAGCCCCTGACACACCCTCACAAACATGTCGAGTCCAATGCAACATTTACCCTGGCAGTTTCATGAGCCGAAGTAAAGTACTGTAATTATCTTCTTGTTTTGGGACAAATGAAAAAATTATTACAACATGAGGCTTGTTTTGGGGGTCCTACTCATATCAGTCGGCACACTTCCTGTATATTTGCCTTTTAAATGGAATTTCCAAGAGCTGACGTGATGCTAGGTTTGTTCTTGTGTGCCGCCTGCTTGATCAAACCTTTTCTGGGACTTAATCACAGCTGATGACTGGTATTAAAATGTCCCGATAAGAAGCCAGATTCCATAGAGTGGAGCCTGTTATAAATGAAAAGTGCAAACAGTTGACTTTGGATGTGAATGGAGAGTTTGTGCTTGTCTGAATGTGTGAGCTGGACGTACTGAGAGCTCTTCGACTTAAGGTCTTCTGGGTGAAAACATTCCAGTCGCGTGCTCCACTGCGACAGTTTAAGGTCAAGCCCATCATTCTATTACGGCAATTACACACTTACACCACACTGTACATTCCTCATGTCTGGTGACATTAAATATGATTTACAGTCTGGGTTGCAGCAAAGGAAGACTGGAATCCCCAACAGTGTATCAGCTATATTTCTTTAAGGTGCTCCTCTCATTACAAACATCTGTTGAGGGATATATTGTTTCTGTGAAGGCCCAAATACCTGACTAAAGCCAGAGTTCAAGAATATTTCCCTGTGTATTTGGCAGGCTACTGCGTACAGGGGCACCTGTTGGAAGAGTGGATGAAATTACATATTTCAGCTCCCCTGCTGTCAAGTAACAAGCTTGTGTCAAAGACTTCAAACCTGCTGATAAGTTTCACTGACAATGATAACTGAGCTCACAGGCTATAAGAGTCCTACACACATACAGAGTACACTTTGAGTCATGGTTTCAGGAGCAACAGGGGGTAGAAAGCCTCGGTACTCCACTGGCCACAGTTCAACATTAAGCACTTTGAAGTGCCATGGGAGGTTTCTACTGTTTGTTTGACTTGATGCCATGCCACAAGCTGCTGTGCCGATTCCAGGTCCCTGCTATAACATCCACACCAGCTTAACTCCAACCCCGCTTAAAGTGCAGTTCAACTGTTCTGACTGAATCTATACATTAGCTATCAGTGATATGTTTCCACAGGGTCTCCATTTTCTCTGGCAGTTGGAGGTCTTGTCAGGTTTCACATACTCCCATGTTCCCATGTGCTCAGAGAGGCCCAGGGGGACCCTGGCTGTGATGTGGGGAGGCTCAGGAGCCGTCCAACACATGACAGCACCCGCAAGTAGCACAATACTGGATGAGATACCCTATATTCAAAGACCACTTCATGAACAAAGGAGAGAACTGCAAAAGACTGTATATGCCCAGTCAGAGGAATATGTATTTGGCAAGAAATAAAATAAGTCTGCAGAAGAAGAGCTGAATTTAGTGTAGCCAGCGCCTAAAGGGGCTATTTCCACGTTTTCTCTGCCCCCGAATGTGGTTTCTTGCCGAGGTTGTCGCTTGTCAATAGTTTCCACCATCGTTTAAAGTACAAGACGTTATAATGCCCCAGCTGCCACCCCCTGGGCAATGCTATGTCTTCAGAGCAGGTTAGAGGTTACAATGAGTCACTATCAGAAAGTGACAAGGCGGGCCGGGGCTAGCTGGTTAGCATGCTAACTTCAGTAGAAGACATGATAACTTTGGCCTTGCTTTCCACCACTGGAGACAGCTTTTGGCGAGTAAAGAAATTAAGTTTGATGCTGAACTCACAACTTTTCCTCTAGACTGGGAAGTAAAGAGCTGTTCATGCTAACGTTAACATTAGCTATGTAGCAATAGCTTATTAATTGGTTAATTTTTCAAGCAAAAATAGTGAAAAAATGCCAAACATTGTTTGCTTCTGGCTTCTGGCTTCTCACTGGATTTGCTGTTTCTTTTTTATATATCACTGAACACAATATTATTTCTTTGTTGTTGTATTGTTTTTTGTTTTGGACTGTTGGTTGAACAAAACATGACTGAAATTTCAGAGACTTAACAGGTTATGGAAAAAAAAAGAAAAATTGACAGAATAACCGATCATTGCAGCCCTAATTCTGCAAATTGTTTCAAACTCCTCTTATAGACAGTACTGTGCAGCAGTTACACTAAAAGTAAAGGCAGGATGCTTTCAAAAATAATGCTAAGAATGGCTTTTATTTACCAACTAACTTCATACGAAGTGTACTTGGCATGTGTTCCAAGCATCTTGGAGAACAGACTGGCTGAGTCATGTCGAGAGCTGGATTCTGTGGGGGACCATCTGCTGCAGGATTCCTTGTTTTTCCTGTCACGGAAGTTAAATCATGATGCAAAAATGACTCTCTAGTGAAACGTGTGATTTGTCCAGAAACAAAGGTATAAATAGTGAAATATTTCAGGTGCAAGTATCAAATCTGTCACATCCTGTGTAGTACAGTAGAGAAAGCAGCACATGGGGTGGCCAGCAAATACAACAGCACTTTATTACAGCTAGACATTGGGATGCATTAGCTGTCAATTAAGTCAATATTTTCCCCCATATTCTCCGCTCCAGCTGCCACCACATATATTCCCATCTGCGCAACGAGGGAGACGTCCGACATTCCAAAGAGCCAGCCTCTCTGCGGGGAATATTTATCTATGGAAGCCGGGATATAAAGTCTCACCTAGAGAGGCAGGAAATGGACAGGATATTGAATTCTGGAAGATTATGTAATGCTTGCAATGTCTTGCAGGTAGCTAACATTACACAAGTTCTAGCACCAGCTCAAGCAGAAGTCTTTGCCTGGGGTCACATTAGTTTAAGTGATGGGGATACAGCACATGTGGCTAATAACTGAAGACATATGCTTCTGCCATGTTAGGAGAAGGCAATGTAGGGGGTACACATATACCATCAGCCAGCTCCTGTTAAGCCACGTCACTCCACTCGCAGCATCTGAGATGAAGACGTGGCTCAACGATCTCAGGCAGTGAAAGAGATACAGAAATTTCGGATCAGTGCTATTTTTGTTAGTGTTTTGACACCAATATAGGGCCATATTGTGTGATAAGGGGCACTCTGTGTGTGTGTGTGTGTGTGTGTGTGTGGTCGGTGGAGCGTTGCTAATGTGAGTCAGGAGACCCTGTTTGGCTCCCAGCGCCAAACGATTATCAGGAGTTATTAGATATTACATCGTGTTCTTTACCTGGGGGCTGCTGGATGCAAGTCCTGCTTGCAAAAACAAGTATACACACACACACACACACACACACACACACACACACACACACACACACACAACCATCCTCACTCACAGGCGGGAAGGCAATACACTCATACAAAGATTTGCTCATGCCATCTGTTTCACTTATACGCTACACACATGTACAACTGTCACTTCATTCTCACGCTTACCAAGAATTAAGTCCTCTCTCTGTCTTTCTCACACACCAGCAAACACCCTTGGTTGTAGCTGACTGGGTGGCAGAGATCAGAAGTGCAGATACAGTTAGTTTATGTATAGTCTGAAGACTTTCTGGTTAGTCATGGTACAGAGACACTAATTCCCTTACATCACAGCTGACTTGATTTTTCTGTGAGGCTTGTTTGTATGAGTGTTCATCAAACTCTCTCAATCACACAAACTAATCTTAAATTCAGACTGATAAATGCTCCCTGTTCATGAGGGGGCGCACGAATGTGACATTTGATCATTAGCATAATCAGCAGCCCTAAAACTGCCATATAAAGCCGCCTGTCCCACTTTTTGTGTCGAAAACACTCACAAACAAATGTCATGACTGCCTACCTTCAAGTCCTGCTGTCAGAAATCAGCAAACAAAACCAGAGCAAATTTAGCGCAGTCAGTCACATAAGACGACCTTGGACAATCTGTTAGCCCTGCATTGTGACAGAAGCAAAGAGGGGATAGTTTTGTCCAGTGGCCCACTAAAGTGACACATATAAGACCACAGACCTCCATCTGATGAGATTTTTACTTTTAGATGTTTTAGTACAGAAAGATATCCATGAATATAACATACATCATACATTCATCATACATTGTGTCCTTGTGTTACTTATGGATTGAATTATTTGCTGGGAACCCCCTCCTGGTCAATTATTGGATACAATGACCAGCATTTTACAATATTGCATTTTTATTATTATTTTATGATGAACAGAATTATTGATATTATTTTTTTCATTATTTTTTTTTTTACAAATTGCCAATAAAATCATTTGAATTTAAAAATTTGCTACTTAGGCTCTGATGCAGCCGCCCATGCATTCCTGCAGTCACCACACTGTGGTCTTGAGCAATGTCCCTCCAGCAGCACCATCTGACTGGCTAAATTTCACAAGTAATATCCGATCAATGCTGAAAGCTACTGGTACCCAGACGATGGAGCTGTGTGTCAAAGGTAAGGCAGCAGATATTGCAGAAGTTGCAATAAAATCTCACAATCCCCTGGCCAAAAACCCAATGAAGTTGGACAATAATGTCCCCTCTGTGCCCGTGTATGTAGCCAATTCACAGCTAACAGTTTGGCACCAATAACAGTTCTTCTGCTCTTTAATGGCTAAAAATGCAATAATTCTGCTTTAATACCTTCTAAGCTTATATCAGAAAGCTGGAAGCCATATTGGATTAGAACCACTGAACACGTCTTTTAAGTTCTAGTGAAAAGTACATCTGAAAAGTCAATTTGTGAACAAGGTTGTCTAACATGATTTTATTAGCCTAAGAAGTGGCATCATTTTTTCATCTGAGCAGGAAGCATTTAGTTCTTCAGTTTATGTGAAAACGTAAAAATGGACTGTGGTAAAATTAACTTGGCAAAGGTTAAACGGTTTGCAGTCAATGTGGTGGCCAGTTTGTTTTACAGGTGAACAAAGTTAGTTTGTCCCTTTGTCGTGCCCTCGGTGGCTTCCTCCAAGTGTTATCCAACCACAACAACTGGAGCAGTCGCTTGGCTGGAGGAAACAAGGGAACCAGTGTTTGTCGCTGACAGGAACGGCTGAGGGAAATTCTGCTGTCCACTGCTCCCCATTCAAATCACTGTCATGCTGTAATTCTCAGGAACACAGGGGAAGTATTGTGTGGTGTATGAGTGTGTGTGTGTGTGTTATGTCTGAATATCCTGCAAGTGCGCGATTTCCTAAATATATGGTGGTTCATGTCTGTGTGGGTATTTGCATGTGAGGACAGTGTTCATGCCTTCGTGCTAGCGTACTCACACACAGACATACAGGTTATTATCCAATATTGCATGCCAGTTGGTTTTTTTTTCCTCATTCTCCATTACGCCGCCTTTATCCATGAATGAGGGGTTTGTTTGGTTTTTCCTCCGGCTTTCCGCTGTGCACTGTTACCCCAGTTTTGCTCTCCATTTCCTGGCCTAGACACATGGCTGTTTTTTTTTCACCTCAGTCTTAGAGGAAATGATTTCTGACTGGGAGAGATGAGGGAGGAACGACAAACTAATATATCCTACCTCTGAACCCGGCTTAGGTGCACACTGCAAACCACTTCGGTTCCAATATACCCAGGCCACTGCCAAAATTTTGTTTCCGCTACCTTCTGCTAAAGCACAAAGAGTCCTTATAAACATCTGTGGTTGCTTCAGTGAGATATTCAATCACTGATAGTGGGGTATTATTGAACTTGGGCCTTTTATGTGGGTTCACATGTGCTAATGCACATTCTGCCAACAATTCAATCCCTTTTGATACTTTGCAATGTGTTCAAGGAGCATAGCACATTGCAAATCCCACAGTTATCGTAATGTATTAAAACAAAGATTATATCTCCCTCCTGTATTGTTTTTACCTGAGTTCCATTTCATTGTAAACTCTTGTGGTGCTCCAGCTTCCATCCTCGCCTTGACATCCCTCTAAACACACCACAATTCCACTGCTCTTCTTTTTCCTAGTAACTCAATACTGGCCTGGATACAAGTACAAACTTTTACACGTGCAGGTGCGCACACACGAGTGCGCACACACTCACACACACAAAGCGGTGTGTGTTTACTCCTTTTTAAAAAGGTTGTCAGAGCACATCACATCAGCTAAGCTGAGCCCGCATGCCTCAGAAAGTGGAAGGAGGGGTCTGATCGTCGTCCTGCTTCCAACACAAAAACCCCGAGCCAACAAACAAATTAGCAAAGAGACACAAGGGAGGGCTTATGACTATTTATTCAATTTGCTATTGAGCGAGAGAGGGGGGCTGAATTCCCCTTCTTCTACAAGCACAATGTCATTTCCTGGTGGATATTTGACCACAAAGTGAGACCAGAGTTGTTGTGGAGAGACACGCTGAAGGGTACGACGAGGACGGGAGATATTTTGGCGAGGCGAGAGGGGTGAAAGAGAGGGCTAACCAGAATGTTCTAGTGCTCCCATGGTATGTTGACAATTCTTAAGCAGCATGAGGAAATTGCTTTCTCCAACGTGGGGAGGGAGATTTGGAAATCGAGGGCCTTGAAACAAGAGCTGTTTGTGTACTCTGTGTTGTTTACATGTGTGCAGCGTATGTGCATGTACAATATCCCACTTGCTACAGCATATTGTGCAGCACGTATGAGCTTATGTTTACATCAATGCAGAAGTGAAAAACTGGAGACGGGGCAGACTGTGTGGCTGAGATGATTCAAACTGGGTTCTGGTAAGAAGCGGCCCTTCAATAACATTCACTGCTGACAATTCAGCTCTCAACTGTGGGTTCAGGCAGCCAGTCAACAGAGGGCCAGCCAGAGATCGGAGCTGATGCACGATTCAGTTCGGAGGGGAGAAACTCACCTTCTTCTTGCTGCAGTAGATTTGCCATTTCTTCTCATCAGGCAGAGCGAACATGGCCTCCCTGTTCTTATCCGTCAGGTCCAGTTCATCCTGCAATGACAAGGGAAGTTGTTTAAACCATACATTCAATTCAGTCATTAGAATGAATAGAAAAAGAAAAACAAGAACTAAGAAAGCAGCAAAGCATTTTAGCAACGGCTACAGATCCCTGGGGGAGTCAGGTTTACATGGTGTCATTTGATTGCCCAGCATTCCCACTACCTCACTGAGAACTGGTCTCCACAGACTACACAGCACTGTTTTTGATATTCACCCTGCAGCTCTTCTCAATTCTTCAGCTTGGTACAAGGAGCCTCCTGCACCTTTTGAAATGCATATGAACCCAGGAAATGAGTCTCTGCGTGCCAGGGAGGGAAAGTAAAGTCTTGGAAAAGAGAGATGGATAAATCAGAGTTAAAGAAAGAGAGACGCGTTGATAGAAAGAGAGGAAGGTGTTGAATGAAGCAGAGAAAGGAAGCTATGTGGTCCTGGAAATGGATCAGCACAAAAATAAAGTAGAGGAGAGGGTGAGATGCTATGGTGCCAGGGCTTTGTGTATAAGCTCACACTAATCTCATCATAATGGTTTTGCTACCATGATGTCAGCCAGAAGTGCCGGGCCCCCCAGGGCCCCCCAGAGTGAAGATGGCTACCGGTGCCAGAGGTGGGGCCCCTTAAAGCCGGCCAGTAGATTCACAGGATTTGTTTTCATCTATTCAGCTGGACGGGGTGGGCTGAGGTGGCCCACATTCCAAGCGTCCGACACTATGAGGAATGACATCATCGCTCACCCAGTCCTTTCAATGGGATAACCAGCAGCAGCTTTACACAGAGACCCTCACCCAGAGGGGGTCCACATCACCTGCCTCAACAAACGCATGCCGCTATTTTTTGTGGCTCTGTACGGCCTTGAGTGCCATCATGTGCCAGCTGAACATCAACCCTCGGACTCTGCACTTCAGTCTTTACAGATTTCAGCTTTGGCTTGGATCACAATCCTCTCTCCACATCCTGGAGGTTAGAAACACGGGCCTAGAAGCTAGCTCATCTCTGGCCCGTCGCCTGGTCACCATCTAAACTGCTGCTGTTTGGAAGCGCTGATACTGGGAGCTGCTGGGGAAATCAGTGAGAATGAGACCCCTGGATCTGGACCACATGGGAGTTGAGCCTGACAGCTGATCCCTATGCTCCTTTGTGTTCTCTCTATTTCCCCCCTGCTACTCCTAAAGCCTCTCAATTTCAGGTCTTATATGTTGGGGTGAGAGTGCAATATACATGAGCAATGAAATTAGGCTTTAGGTGTTGGCAATGTGCATTCTCCAGGTTAAGAGAGTAGGTAAGCTAACCCTGGACATTTTCCTTTTTTTTAAGAATTCCATTAAGAAATGGATAAATGATTACATAAGGCTTTAAGGTGGCAGGTTTGGCTAAGGGCTAATGCATCTTGAGAATTGAAAATGTGGACTGCATGTTTCATTTAGTCATTTTCAGGTAGAAGAGGCACCATTTGAATCAGAGAAAAGGGAAAAGAGAGATGAAGTCGAGGATGAGGACATCGGGTGGGTGGAGGAATGTTCCTTCCATGCCAGCCAGAGAACTTTTCACTTTCCAGTTATGCAATATCCACCATCAACCCTTCCACCCCCTACCTTCAAACTGTGCTCCAATACCACATCCGCATCACATGGCCTCTCCTCATGACTGTTGTAACACCCAAAAAAAAAAAAAAAACCCAGTCCCTCTCTCAGTCTTCCAAAACAAAACAAAACCACTTTCCGCTTCGCTGTGTAAAACCTTCTCTTGATGTGCCCCCGTCCTCCTGCACCAGCACGCTCCAGTTGGGAATTCACATAAACCAAAGCTAATATTGTTACACCTGCTGCTCGAGAGGGGGAAAAAAAGCATACCTAGGTCCTCTGAACCCTTCCTTTCATATTTCATCCAGAACTGCCTATCGAATAATGTTACAAATTAAAAAAGGGTGCTGGGAGCTTTGACTGTCATGTCTGCCGCAGACTGACTGACCTTCTCTGTCACTCAATTTCCTGCTTCTCAAGACTGGTGGGCTTCTCAAATGTGCCGAGATAATTCAGAAGATATGGCGGCGACACGAGAGCTGGAGTCAGTGAGTATTTAATGTCAGACACTGAACAAACAAGATAAAACACGGTGATAATGGGTGAAGATAAAGGTGTGCTCAGGCAAGTGAATTTTTGCCCTGCCTTACTTGGCCATTTGGCTCTTTGTGCAGTTTGTATTATATATCAATTTACCAGCTGCTCAGCTGTTAGCAGCAGCTAGCTAGCTAGCAACTTAATAACCAACCATTTATTTCCCTCCAATTTCTCCCATTTTCTCTCATCATTGTACATTTATTAATGTGTCCAGAGTGAATTTGTGAACATTTGAGCCTTTCCATTGACTTTGTAGGAAATCCTGACAAGAATACATCAGATTTGTAATTAATGGATAAACATGACACTGATATCAGGCTTGTTTTCTCACTCTCAGAAGGACAGAAGATATGTGCATTTCCAAAAATCTCAAATTATTCCTCTAAATTCCAATATTTAGCTTTGACCTGAGATCTTTTAGGTGAAAGTGAGCAAACCAATTACGAAATGCATGATGTACTGTATTACCACCACCTCCGCCCAAATCCCTCAACCGTGTCAACCCAGGGATTGTGATGATGAAGACATCTTAGCACATTTGCTCCCAATCAAGGTTTATATGGTCACATAAATTCATTTACATGACACAACTGGAGTCAGATGACATAATCAGAAGCAGAATCAGAATCAGTTTTATTGCCAAGTATGTTTTCACATACAAGGAATTTTTTCTGGTGATTGGTGCAATTGATCAGCAACAGTGGGGCTCTCTAGCCTTGTTGATAAGGCTAATAGCAGATGGGAAGAAGCTATTTTTGTGGCGAGAGGTTTTGGTCCTGAAGGACCGCAGCCTCCTGCCAGAGGGGAGTGTCTCAAAGAGTTTGTGTCCAGGGTGGGAGGAGTCAGCTACAATCTTCCTTGCACGCCTCAAAGTCTTTGAGGCGTGCAACATGTCTGTGGGAGATTTAAATATGTATCCACACCACATGGAGAGGGGGGTGAGTCGCAGTGAAACATTGGAGTTAAGTCAGAGAAAAAAAAACTAAAAACCTCTTCAAAATGTGTATCTACTCCAGGAGCTGACTGGCTACGTGCATGGGGACAGAGGTGAGCCACAGGAGAGGAAGCAGTAACAAGTCCTCCCACCTGAGCGACCTTATAGGTTGTTTGGTTCTTTCGGATACGACCGACAGGAGAGTACCAGACCTTCATCGTCATGGTAGCAATAACAAACAGCCACGGGTTTGGTTACATTTTGGCATAAAAACAAGTAAGATTGTGGTTTGGGTTACAACAAGTACTTTGTTAAGGTTAGAGAACCTTCATCGTCATGGTGACAAAATAACATGTGGTTCAAGTGTGTGACTGTTTGAAAAGAGAAATGAAGAGTAGACCGTGTGACAGGCCTGCGTTTTGGGTTTGACCCATCCATCCTCAGAGTGGGCTGCTTGAACACACAACATACAGGGTCGTGTGTGTGTGTGTGTGTGTGTGTGTGTGTGTGTGTGTGTGTGTGTGTGTGTGTGTGCGTGTGCTCATACATGCATGCATCTGAAATAAAGGAGGAGGCAATCAAAACTGACACTGAAATGTGAGGGAAACAAAATACAAAGGAAGAAAGAGGGGTCAGTGAGTGAGTAAGTGGGATTGACTGGTCTCCTCTGCCAGTCACTGAATGAACTGAACAAAAATGTTGTCACACATTTTTCCACCTAAATGCAAAATGTGTGTGGTCCAAGACTGACACCCTTTCACATCCATGTGCAGAAGTGGCATTTCCACATGGATATGAATGTCTTTACCTCATGTGAAGTCTTCTAGTACTAACTGAGAGGGTCAGTCTGGCGACATACACTGAATATATATATATATATATGGACACCCTGTGTGTGTATACATACATATTCTGCAGCAGTCTCTGGACGAGACAGGAAGGCAGAGGAAAGACAGGCAAGATGGCAGGAAGTCATATGAGGTCTCCAGGGAACCAACAGGAAGCTGTAGCTGCCATTATTGACCCAAACGAGATTCAGTGAGTTTCTCTTTCCCATTGTGTGTGTGTGTGTGTGTGTGTGTGTGTGTGTGTGTGTGTGTGTGTGTGTGTGTGTGTGTGTGTGTGTGCCTCACTAGCCTGACAACTACTCCTGGAGTTTTTCACAGAAGTCAAAGAATGAGTCTGAGTCATTTACCACAACCAAAAAAAGAACTAAGACCAACGTCTTATTCTTATGATTTGGTAAGAATGGATTTAGCCGCTTTACATCACCCTACAAATCCCACCCACAGACACACACACACACACACACTGGTGTCACACCACTTTGCAGCATTCAGATGAGTCATAGTATCCTCTCTTTGATGAGTCAATCAGTAGCCGTTGCTAGCCTACTGCCTCTCCCCTCATCCAAATTCGGCTTGACCAGCTCCATGGTAAGTTTGGCTCAGGACAGTGCGAGCTGGCTTCACAACAGAGGTAGGAAAAGACTATTAGAAATGGGAAGCCACACAAATGCAAAGGAAGGAGGGACGGAAAAAGAAAGGGAAGAGGGTGCATCCCAGGGTGTACACTGGAGAGAACTCACTCCCAGTGGCTCAGAGGGTGGAGAACATTTCCATTCCCTCTTGTTACGCAACACATTTTTGATTTGCGTCCGCCTCGAAAGTCACGCGGGACGGAACATTAGGACAGGATTTATGTTTTAAAGAGTACGGCTTTCCTGGAAGCACACGATGAGGTTTCAAATGAGAGAGGATAATTTTACCGTCACCGTTTTAAGAACATAATTTACATGCTACTAAAACAGAGACTGGGAGTTGTGTGGAGTGGACGCTATTAAAGGCTGTTGCGTACAGATGCAGTGTCTGACACTGGACAGATGGACCACTGCCACAACTGTGGTTGGAATCAAATCATCACAAATTACGGGACGGAGAAAGAAAGACTGAGGCTCCCACAAAGGGAAAGAGACAGGTAGAGCAGGAAAGAAACAGAGGGCAGAGAGGACACACACATACACACTTAACTGATGTCTGCCAGTGCTCTACTTGCCAGATGTTGGGCCAGCAGATCTGACTCAGTTGTGCCAATTTGGCTAAATGTGCTGTACATTATATCCTCTCTCATCTCAACTTGCTGCAGATGGCTGAAAGACCGGGTCTTCCCTTTTAGTAATGAGAGAGACACTGGGGACTGGATTCATTCGCTACCTGTGCTGTATGCAAACAAACACTGCCGTGCAGATGCTGAGTCAGACTTCAGCAGCTTTCCTTCCTCACAACTATCTGCAACTAAACTGAGCTACTGTATTTAACCCTATTCCACAGTGCCAATGTGTGTAATTCAATTAATGTCAATTCAGTTTTATTTGTACAGCACCAAATCATAACAAACATTACCTCAAGGCACTTTACAAGGTAAGGTCAGGGCCTTACAGTATCATAGAAGGAAATCCAACAGTTCCCACAATGAGCAAGCACCTGGCAACAGTGGAAAGGAAAAACTCCCAGTTTGCTTTTCTCTTTTTAAAAAAAAAAGTTTGTCTGTAGTGAGTCATTTGCATTGCGTAGTTCAGGGTTCAGACCCTCGCAAATGTGTCAACACATATGTGACCATGTAAATGTCAGTCTGGTTGTCCCCTAACAACCTCACACTTTGGGTTCTCTTTGATGAAACAGAAATTGCATTTGGTTTACCAAACCGCTACCAGTGAGAAATGTACCCAAGCACCCAGATGCCATTTTCAAGTAACTCAATGTGAGACCAACTCCACACTTGATGATGAAATGTTATTAGCAGGGGATTGCCTTGATGAACAAAATAAAGCTGTCATTGTTCTTGAAGCGCTGCCAAACTTCACACATGGCCTGTATATCAACTATGCGTGCAAGCTTTGAAACACGGCTGGAAAGAAACTGCTGCGCCGCGATCCGAGAAACAGAACCCAGAGCTGCAGCACATTTGCTATCAGGGAACCAGATGCAAATGTGTAGTTTAATTGATGCGATCCATTAGCCCCTCTGATGTGGTGTTTGTTCATTGTGTTTAAATCAGTGGCGATTGCTTCCAGGTTCATTTCCATGGGTTTGTCAAGTTCATTATCAGGCACACCAGGCTTTCATATAGGTTTACGGCAGAGTTGGGACCAGCTCTGTTCTTCAGACTTTGAGATGAGTTGTTGCACATTTGGCAGTGTTTACCAAGGATGGATCCCACACATGCTTATACTGCAATATTAGTTTCGTAAGATACACACCAAGGACAATCATCTCAGTCATCTCTTTTGCATTGCTGCATTACTTATTCAATGCCCATGCATTTTGCATGAAATAGCAAAGTTAGTAGAGGTTGCTTAAAGGTTATAATTAGAGAGGTCGGTCTCCCAGTGAGTTCACAGTTGGTGTGGAAAGTGCAGTTCTGAGACACCAGAACTTGCAGTTGTGTCTCTGGGAGGAGAAAATGGCCAAATTATATGGGATAAATGGTACCAAGTTTATTACCATGGTAATATGTCTGTTTTTTGCATTTAACTGCTATCATTCAAACCTCTATCTTCCAAAAAAAGTGCTAGGAACAGGCCTATCACATTTAATATTCCAAGCAATGGCCATGATAAACTTGACAAGTTACAGCTGAGGATTTTCTGGCTAACAATTTTTCACATAATGTTCCTGAGGCAGGGCAGCTCTAAGTTTTTCCCTCCACTAACAGTTTAAGTGGAGAAGTGTGCCCTGTGCAATCTCTAGACACGGTGGAAGACCCCATTATGGACCTGAAGACACGTGGAGGTGGTTATACTCCTCCGTTTGGCCCTGATCTGTCGCTCCCACACCAGAGGCTCCGTCAAGTCTCATTCTCCTCCTCAGGAAAGACTTTCATAATAAAAATCCCCATCTCCCGTTTCCATGAAAATGCACTATGTTATGTTATTTCCTATTTTTCTTTATTTCCTCCCCTGTGGCACAGGTCTTTGCCTCCCTACGCCGACGTGCTGCTTGTGTTACAAGCAGTGTGCACAGACTGAGTGACTGCTCAAGGTCTGATTGTACAGATTCTTGGACGACTGGTCAAATGTGTCAGCATGTCGGCTGCAGGATCAGTAAAACAGATGTGAAGGACCAATGGCTTGGCCAGATGACCATCGTTAGGTAGAAGCAGTTTGCGCACTGGTCATCCAATCATAGCAGATATGAATCAAACTGTCACAGGTTGAGTGATCATCTCATCACTTTTCCCTTTGTAAACTTGCTAGCACGATATTTTTACCTTTAAGTGTTGCGTTCAATGATGACATTCTGCAGTGGAGCAAAGACAAGATGAACCAGAGCCCAACACAGTCATTACCCCAAAGACAAAATATCTAAGCTTGTGCACGACACCATGAGATGTAACCGTCCAACAACCATCTTAAGAATGATCTATTCACAACATGTGGAAGGGCCCAGATCCAATGAGAAAATGCCAAATCCTCTTTCTCTCCAGGGTCGAAAAGCTGCAAGTCAAGGGGTTTTGAAATCTGGGACGAATCCTTCTGCTCTGCTTCTTCCTCAGCTCATGCATCTGTGTCAGTTTCATCATAAGCTCAGATATTTACCCCAAAATAAGCTGTGGGTCAATCAGTCCTCTCAACCGTGAGGACTGCTGCAATTTGGCTAAGCGCTCCCATATGATCAGCATGTTTCTGCTTTATCCCTGCGATGCACATCTCTGTTTGCTTTTCTGAAAGTTTTCTGCATGTCAAAACCCAATTCATGGAAGCTTTTGTCAGGCCACACAGGGCATCTAGTGTGTCAAGTAGCAACCTGCTGGTCCTTCAGAACTAAGCTGCAGTTACTATACAGCTGAGAGGGCATTATGTCATTCCAGTCTAGATATACTGAGGCAACACTGCGGCAATCAGTGTTGATTGCTCCAATCCTAACTTTTAATTTTCTCTAATCAAGCCAATGAATGTATTGTAACTACTGAGATTTAATGGTTTGTGCATTACTAGTGATTATAAAAGCCTAACAGAGAATTTAGGTTCAACTCAGGTCAATTAGCAGGAAAAAGGGGGAAGGATCACCACTGGGAAAACATCTGCCTTGATAACAGTGAATTATTTCCTACCACAAATGGAATTTCACTTAATGTCCTGAATTGATTTTGACATTTGGAGGAGTGATATATCCTGCAGCCAGTGGAGTTTAGCATTCCCCAAGACTAAGACTCGACAGCGCCAGAGGCAGCCCTGTACTAATGCTGCTGAACACATTGTTGAGAGAGGGAGACGGAGACAGAGAGAGGAGCAGGAAATCTGAGGTTGAGGGAGAGCGACAGAAATATTGAGCCGGAGACAGACAGGACTGAAACAGACCAAGAGACAGGAACTGAGGAAACAAAGAGACAGAAACAGCAAAGCCCTGTTCTTCAAGCAAAGCCAGAACCAGTTTGCATGGCAGCTGAAACCCACAGCAGACTTCTCCAGTCTGACAGCTGTGCCCTGATCCCTCTCCACACCATGGGCACATGCCAACACAGCCATGCTTGTTTGGCACCACTACAGACCAACAACCTTTGCTAACAAGTGTGATGTGTGCACGAGACGGGAACTGTAGGAAAAGGGTGGGCTGCAAGTACTGGGAAAGATGAGCTTCTGAATGTGTTGAATGGAGTGTTGGTGGCAGGGTTGGGGCATGGCCTCATCCAACCATCAAGGCGGCTTCCACACGACCCAATCCCTTCCAATTCCCGTCCCTAATCCTGTTTGGTCGGGACAATGAGCAACATGCTAAAGAAAAAGACTTGGTCTTCTCAGTATATGGGAAAAATAAAAGTCTTTCATTTATATCAAACCAAAGTACTGTTTTGAGCCAACTTCATATGTCTTTCTAATGTTTTCAAGTATTTCTGTTGGGTGATTAATTCTCCCCTTAGTGCAAAATTCACAACAGCACAGAACTGCATTACCCTGAAGCTGAACAGGCTCATTAACATTTTAGTGGATGGTAGCGGGTACATATAGAGATAATCCAGCTGTTTTTCTATTTGTGTTGAACCTGTGCAGATGTGCTGCTAGAAGTTCCAGTCTTACAGGAATCACTAAGTATTTTGCAAACATTTCCCCAGTAACCGTCTAAGTAGCTACACTGCAACTGCTAACAGGCAGTTAGCTCACAAGGGAGCTCACTGTGAGCTAACTGTCAGCTGATCACTTAGTGTGACTGTAACTGAAAAAACACAAGGGGCTTTTGAGTATATAGCTCAGAAGTAATAATTCCAAAAAGTTCCAAAATGTTTGGTGTTAAGGCCCAGGCCCAGAGCTAGCCTGTTCAAATATGTGTGAAGATCACACCATGTTTACTCACCACCAGTTCGGAGAAACGTGCATGCAGCTCCTCAGCAGGGGGCATGGGGGCACTGAACTCTAGCAGCTGCAGGGGCACGCTGTCCTTCAGGTTGATCTCCGGGGGCTCGCTGCTGCCGAAACAGCACAGGAAGCCCAGGCCCGGCCGCGTCCTCTTCCTGGGGGGCATGGTGGCTGTGGTGACACAGGTGGTGGAGGTAGCACTGGACCAGGAAGGTAGAGGAAGGGGCCACGGGCAGGGAGGGGGATTGGAGAGGAGGATGAGGCTGCTATCTAGGGGGCATGATCTGGAAGAGAGAGGAGAACAACAGAGGGGGTTACATAGAGACAACGCAAGCCGGCCTTCAGAATGACTTGTAATGACTTTCATACACTTAGACAGCCTGTCTACACACCCAAGATCTGCTTGGTGTTTCCCTGGAAAGAATTACATGCAGTGTACAGGAAGCAAAGCAATTTATGTTTCCAGCAGCTCCAGCTTGTTTGGAAAAAATACAGGAAGATACACGAGCAGCAACAGCCACTGTGGACAAACAATGGAAATATGCTGCTGAAAGAATCTTCAAGAGAAAATACAAGCAACAAGATATTACAGTACTGGAAAGAGTGATTAAGAAGCAATGCCTGGAAAGTACACTCACAGGAATGCTTCACCCAAGGGGGCCAACCAGTACAGATGACACTAACATCAACAAGAACGAAGCAGCAAGTGTAAGACTGTTAATAACTGCTCATTTCATATTCTTTATTCCCTTCACTGTGTCCATATGAGCCAGCAGAGCACAGAGGCAGCAGGGGCTGCCATCCTACCCTCGGCTCGACATCGGTTGCTCTTGTGTCTCCACAAAGAAACCTCTTGTCCGTGAGGTACAATGGTGCCGATGCAGTGTGTGTCTGTGTGTGTTGTTTGCGCAGACATGCTCTCAGAGCTGCCCCAGCAGTGTCCTCACTCCTTCAATGGAGCAGACACTGTGTATATATATGTGTGTGTATGGACAGTAATGAATGACACCCACTGCAACAGGAGCAGAAGACTGAAAGGGCCGAGACGCCCCGGAGGATTTCCTCAATGCTGCGAAAAGGATATGGGTGGTCTTCACAGTATGAATAATACACTCTTTACACTATATTGTGCCCTATCAGGCATACACACACTTACACAATGTGAGCATACACCCACAACGACTCACACAGTTGCAAAAATTTAGTGCATTTGTGAATGAATGCCTTTCAACTGTGTTATGCAAATACCATGGACGTGCACATCCCACAGGAATATTCCACCAAGAAATCAATTCTGGAGCCGTTTATGTGAAACGTGCACAAAGTTTCCAACAAGAAACACAGAACCACGACCAACACAGAAAGATTTTAAAAAAACAGCAAATATAAAATTTTATGCCTTTGTTGATATTTGTACATAACCAAACGAAGCATTAAGTAATGGCTCCCGTCTGTTTAATATGGCTGTGAAAGTCTGACTTCATTTTCCACAAGAAGCCACAATCTACTACATCTTGACTGAGCGTAACTCTCCGCCATCGCTCTCTCACACATTTGTTCAGCGTAGGAGTTCTCACTGCGCTGTCTAAAAATAGCCAGATGGTAAATTCTTTATGAATGCGCTGGGCCCTCAACAGGAGCTTAAAGGGGAAAAAATGAAAAGAGAAAACACCACATTTCCATTTTGCCCTTTCGTCTTTTGCTCATTTACTTTTTCCGCTTCCTTGAATCTGCCTTCCCTCTCCAGGCGGGAGAGGCACAGCTACAACTGAACTGCAGGCCTTTTTAAATGAAAAGTTTTCTTGGGTATTCTTTGAACATGAGGAATCCTTGTGCATCCATCGGTGGACTTCATTTATGACAAGTACTGTGTCTTAAATTATTCTGTATAAACACCTTTAAATATGGGAGCTGTTTCATAGTCATTGCATTAGTGTGCTGAGTGTCAATTACAGCACGTGTGGCATCTTGTATATGTGTGGCTGTGTGTGCTGTTCATTCGATACTGTACCTACGTGTGTGTTATGATAGCCGAGGTGACAATTTCCCCCACCGCCCCACCCCTGGTGGGATGAACCTGCTACAGGGCTCCAGGGCAAGAATGAGCTATGGGCCCCTACCGATCCCCACTCCCTGTGCATAGTGAATGTATCCTGTTTCCTTTACAGCGAGTACCCTTTACGCACAATGGACATGGCAAATTGCAAATAGTATTTACATTGTATTTTTCCCATGCAGAGCCACAGAAACTGTAAGCCTGTGAGTTCTGAGTGGGGGGAGGGGGCAGAAACACAAAGAGGGAATTTTGCATTAAAACAACTTTGGAAGATTGATTTGGCTTGCTCAGACCTCATATCAGCTCCGCCCCCCCTCTCCTGTAGTACAGTGATGTTATGAAACCCAGTGTGTACATAGTGTTGTTTTAAGACAGTCTTGAAAAAATGTGAACTGCATGGTTTCAGTTGAAAATGTGCTTTTGTGGTTATCTTACCAACACTGGCTTCTCACTGACTTATTTCTGTGATATAATCATATGTCAAGCAGTCAATCAACAGTCAGCATCCAACATTTAATGGACAATTGTTGTTGATAATGCAGTACTACACCTGTGCTTGGTTGTAACATTGAGGAAGGGTATCATGAATAAATGAATATGATAAATGAATGAACTGAATTAATCCATCAATCTGATCTTAATTAATATGACTTAATGTTAATTATCATAAACCAACAGTGGTAGTTGCTCACCCAGGTAATAACCTTGTCCCCAGTATCTCTATCCCTACAGAAACAGCCTGTCAGTCTTGAAATTGCAGCAAAGCCTCAAAATTTGGTGTAAACTGTCCCCTGAGCTGTATCTAGTATCCCCCCCCAACAGAGGCCTGGTGCTAACGGCCTAAGACAACTGTGTTCAGCTAGATGCAGAGATGCTGCATTGACTGATATCAAACCAGATGTGACTGAGCATAGCATGCTGACCGAAACTGCACAGGCGGATTATACAGGTGTATATGAGCCATTACTGTGGTGAGTCTGTGAGGAAAAAGGAAACACCAGAGCACTTTAAAACAATGAGAGGACAGACTAAAAATAAAACTTAAGAGACATAAATCATGGAAATTTTTTTCCTCACACACTTTCACTTGAAAATGCTCATACCTCCTCCTATTAACAGTGAGAACTTTTCATTGTTTTATTACCATAGGAGAAAGTATGAGCTGGTGCCAAATCTTTGTGGGGTTGAGTTAGTTATTGTTACTGTGGACAGCCGGTGGAGCCGAATGGAGAAGAGCCCTCTCTGCAGGGGTTTTAAAGCTATTCAGCAGAAAACACAACCTAAACCTCCTGTCCAGTGTCTGTGTGTGTATATATATATGTGTGTGTGTGTCTGCTTCTATCTTCACTCTCCCACAGAGCCCCACGTGCGGCCAGTCCTCACTCAACAGCAGTTCTGCTGGCCTGCTTCCAGTCCATGCCCATGGAAAGTAGGCCAAGGAATCCAAACATACACATGCCCTACGTACACACTGGAATACACTATCTATTGTATATACAGGGAGATAAAAGGAAGCCATTATTGTGTATTTGCATTTGTAACCTTTATTATTCTCTGCATGGTGGAGTTATCTCCCATCACTTCACCCCTCTCTCCCACTCACTGTCATCTCCCATTATTCCTCTTTCAGGGTGAATGCAGAGACATTGCCTTCGTCAACCCCCCTCTGACAGTAACATCTGTCATTTCTCCTTGTCACTTCTGGCATTTCCTCGTATCATCTTCACTCCCCCGTTTTCTACCCCTCTGTTCTCTCCCTCTCTGCGCTCACGGTTTCCCCGGTCCAGAAGTTGTACTTCTTTTCTGTCAGTACATTTCATGAACGATACAAAGATGGAGGCAGGACATATTTAATCTAGCTCAGCCTAAAGTAGCCTTGTAACTGATGATGAAAAAAAAGCTAGCCATGCTCTGTCTTAAGTGACAGGTGCCAGGTTTAGTGCAAACAAAGAGAACAAATCCAAAACCTGTGCTCACCAGTCATATCTGACAGTAGTACCAGGGCGATGGACAACTGTTGTTGTTTTTACAGTTTTATTAACATGTAAATGAGACTTCAACAGTGCTGGTATAGCATCGTTGATTCTTATTAATATATAATGATTGTAATTATTATATTATTGTTTTTTATATTTCGATGCTGCCACTAATCAGCAGTTCAAACTAACGTGTGTAACAATAAATCCATAAATGAAGCATTGTGGTGCTATAGAGACGCCCCGACCTACAAATCATATTCTCCAGATTCTCCAAAGCTACATGCTTGTTTTGATACAAGTCCCTGCAAAAAAATCATCATTTTTAGATTTTTCAAGTGAGAATGAAATGCAAAAGCTCCAACTGAAATTATGACTTATATTGCAATCGATCAAAAAATAACTGCAATATGATTTTTTTATTTAAGCAAAGCAGTGAAATAAGGGTCTGACTTGGATGCAGGGCAGACTGCCAAAAAAAACCCAAATAAATGAATTCAATATTTATACATTTTTGAGATATGAATATGGGTCCAAGTCTAACGGAAACCTGAACACACGTACATGCAGACACACAAAAGTCATTGTTTCCCCTGCCCATCAGTGGGAAACAGATGTATGAATGGCTGTGTTGTAAATCACAGGAAAAGGAGCCGTCACTGAAAGGGTTAAAGTTGGTGGCCCTCAGTAGGCTAGTGTTAACGTGTGTGTCAAAACAGGTGATGCAGAAAGAGGTGGGTGGACGTCACTGCTAACTGCTTATCATGATAGACTAGAATCTCTCTCTCAAACACACGTTTAGCTCGTCCCCTGCTTCCATACAGTTGCAACAAACACACTGTACTGTCTGTGCACAACCACACAGTCACATGTTCACACGTCTCAAAATTCAGACACACCCACTCAAGGTTCAGATGTAAGCACATGCAGTATTTTCATACTCACACACCAAGAGCCCTGAAGCAGAGAGAGGAGCCTGCTGGCTGCTGTGTGTGTTTGAAGGGTCTTGGAGAGCAGCCGAGCAGAGAAAGAGAGACAGAGAGATGAGAAGGAGGCAAGGGAGGGAGGCAGGGATAAAGGGAGATACTGCTGCCACTTCTCATTCAGCCCACTACCTCATCTCCTGATCCACAGCGCCGGGAAGTAGGTCAGTGGAGGAGGAGGAGGAGGGGGCAGCAGTGAGGAGAGACAGGCTGCTGCTGCTGCTGGTGTGTGTGTGTCTGTGTGTGTGTGTGTGTGTGTGTGCAGGCCAGTGGCAGAGGAATAAAATAGAAGAATAGCATAGCAATGGGCAGATCAGTCTCTCAAACATCTGTGCCTCTGTAATTTCAACTCTCTCCCCAACATCTGCCACACACAGTGACAAACACAGTGCTTTTAGAACCAAACCCCCCCCCCCCCCCCCCCCCCCCACACACACACACACACACACACTGACCAATTCAAAAAAAGCTGCATCATTCACCCACTGCCTGTCCTTTCCTTTGTCATTCTGCACATTACCCTCCTCCTCTCTCCTCAAACTACAGCTACTGCAGTGTTATCCTGCATCAAAATGCATCTTGCTCACCATCTTCTCCTCCGTGCCCCCCACACCCCCACCCCACCCCACCCCACCGCACACCCCAAATACTTCTACCTGCCCCTTTCTTTCACACTAAGGAAGTACTCTTGGCATCTTCTTCCTATTACATGGATAGATGAATGGATTCCAGCTCTTTTTGCCCAACTGACGCCAGCTGGATACACAGAGGGAAAGAAAGGAAGTCAAGACTCTAGCGTAGGAAGAAAAACAAGAAGCAACAATAAAAATGGTGGAAACAAATAACATGTAGATCAGGCAAGAGAGGCACTGGATAAAAGATCAGAGGCAAGCCTTCAGCACATTTTTTTTTTTTTGTTTCTGGGTTCTACAAAATGAGGACCATTCCTCCAGAGTGCTGGGTCATAGAGGAGGGTGGAGGCGGGCTTACATAAGCACATGGCACCAGAGATGGGGAAGCAGCGCTATGCTGGCACAGGCAGGAACATGATGCCAAATGGAGAGCAGATTTAGGGATTGGCATTGTTTTGGCCAACTCTTGGCATTCAGCTGGTGAGGGTGGGCACGCAACTGATTAACTGATTAAGCCAACTGTGTTTGATGTGAAAAAATTACCAGGCAACTATAATCCTGAAGATTTCAGTTTGATTTGTCCCGTTGATTTGGTAACATACAGTGGAGCAGCAAGTGGAAGTATCCACACTTGTATCAACTACTGGGGCAATTGCAAACATGGCTTCAACAGCAGCGGACTTAGAGGATTTATTACAGACGACAGTCATCCAGCATGGTAACACAGAGTGTTGTTTCCCTCGTCCGTCCATACACACTTGGAATCCTGTACAGGAAAAGCCGACTCCACCAGTAACAATGAAGACTGTTACATAAAGCCAATTTCACAATGTAATTCACTGAATGGCCTTTGTTGGAAAACTCCCACGCCTTAAGCAGAATTAAAGATAGGGTGTGATATAAAGAAAATTGTAAGGCTTTAATTAAAAATTCCTACTTTCATTTCTACTTGAGATCTTGAGATTTACACTCTTTCCTCAAATTGGTGCAGACACCCACAGCAGATGAAAATCTAAATCAGAATTTAAGAGTAAAATCCAAACTGTCTTCTGGACCAAAAAGCTTCGGCACCTGCAAACATGAGCATCCTGTGTGCGTCTCCAGAGGTCCTGGTGCAGGATTTCCAGGTACTGAAGATCAAATGTCTGACAAAAGTCATCTGGAGATGCCAACACAATTGTGTTGTTTTGGCACATATCAGCATGCCCCCCGTAGTTGTGGGCAGTCACGGTTATGTACTGGTATGTAAAAATTGCATGTGTCCTTTGACGTGGAAGTGAACAACTCACTCTCATTAATTTGACATGAAGTAACTGTTCAACCCAGCCACTGGACACATTGGAACCATGCCACCCTTTGGATACTGTTGCCCCAGACATGCCCTCTCCAACATGCCCCTACCCTCCCTTCCCACTGTCTGCCTGTCAGGCCAATGAGTAATGGTCCTACCCTTCAATTCTCTTCCCCTCCCTGAAAAAGTTGCTGGCACCAAGCCAAATCACCTGGGACACTGAAAACTCATTCTCTCATGGATCCCATAGGACCTGTGGCCCACCCACAGGCATGCTTCTTCCATGGGGAGGCCATGTACACATCATACATCTTACCCTGATAGGGTTAGAGGCCACACTGTGCTGCTAATCAGTTCCAATAGTGCAAAATACACACTTAGGCACACATAAACTTTTGTACTTCTACATTTATGAGGCCCCTTACCCTAACCTCACCCCCAAGGTGTAAAGCTCAAACTGGACCTCACAATGCACACCCATACAAGTACACACACAAACACACATACACACAGACACACATGCACACACACACACACACGTTACTGTTTATTCTTTCTCACACCAATTAAAGTGATTTTATTCATCCATCACTTCCTCAGTTACATGGGGTTTAGCACCGTGGGCGGTCAGTTTACAGCAAATATGTAAAGAAATGACAATACATGATTGATCTGCAACAACTGGCATGACTAATAGACCAGTTCCATTCACGCTCAACTTAGTCTACACATGATAAATGCACTGTGCATTAGAAACACACGGCGCAGTGCACCACATACACTGTGACATGCATTCCTAAGGTATGACATTACCCATCTATTCCAGCACAGGTCTCCCTGGTTAGCAGTGAGTTACAGCTTTAGCTGACGGTGGAAGAACTACCATTATTTCACGGTACATTTGCATTCCTGCGCTCCTTCTCAAAGCGCACATTCTGCTCGGGATTTCATGAGAAATCACCTGCCGTCCAACATGGCTAAAGTGGCTTTCTTGTGAGGACATTGGACATTGAGCTGGAGGGTCTGGTTTGGACAACTCTGCTGGAGCCTGAATGGGTGGGCTAATGCAGGGAGGGCTCATTCTTTCAGCCTGTGCAATGTTTCCTCCAAAATTTCCTCCATTAGCCCTGGAGACCATGCTCTCATCTGATCTTCAAGGGGACAGTTATTTTTAACTATGACAGCATGGTCACTCTCCGGAATATTCACGGCCCCTTTGATTGGCACAAACTAAACCGATGAGCAGGAGGAGAAATAAAGCAGGGATTGTCTTACAACTTAATTTTTACAATATAATATGAAATAAAAGTTTGCTTATAAATAATTGGTGAGTAATAAAGATAAGCAGTTCCCAAAACTGAATTCATGGGAAGTATGCTCAGGCTCCATCTGCAGACACTAGAAGGGTTTACGGCAGTTACTGATAAGAGCTGTCTGTGCTTTTATGCCTACGTGCATCTTCCAGGAAAAGAGCCAAACCCACCCTTCCCTTCACACCCCCACTCTTTTTAACCATTCCTCCAACCCTTCCTCGTTCCTTTGCTTATGTTCCCCCTCAATCACTTCCTTGTTGTCCTGCAATCAGATAGGGGGAAGCTGCGAAGATGAAAGAGATGAAAACGTATTCAACTGTTGAGCAGGCTTTCAGTGGCTGTCTCCAGGACATAGTCAGGGGTAAAACTGTTGGTGAGTCACGAGCCCAAGCACCAGGAGACCTCATGAAATGAATGAATGAAATGATACTTTTGAAACAACATGAGGATGAACGCCACACAAATAACAGTTTCTCGTCACTGTGTTTAACAAGCTTTTACAAAAGCAACAGAACAATGTCGGTCCCATTGGGTTGCCGTACAGTATAGAGCCAGCACTGTGCATAACATAAGGAAGAAATGAGTAAGTCAAAGTACCTCCATTTAAATTGACCACAACGACAATTATTATTAATTACTTTAATAGCTCATGGTTAATACAGTTGCTTAAATATTTCCAGACTGCCTCGAAGGCAAATGCAATCACATTCGGACACAGAGGCATTTTTCATTTTCTTTTGTTTACAAACAGACAGAAAATGCAAGGATGGTGTAATTATGTGAAGTTGCTCTTGGTTTGCACCGTGGTTACCGGTACAGGAGCACAGAGGAAAAATAGCAAAGGTTGTTCAGTGCTTTTCATACTTGTCTACTATCTCAAACTCTTTGAGACACTCCCCTCTGGCAGGAGGCTGCGGTCCTTCAGGACCAAAACCTCTCGCCACAAAAATAGCTTCTTCCCATCTGCTATTAGCCTCATCAACAAGGCTAGAGAGCCCCACTGTTGCTGATCAATTGCACCAATCACCAGAAAAAATTCCTTGTATGTGAAAACATACTTGGCAATAAAACTGATTCTGATTCTGATTCTGATTCTGATTCTGATCTATTGTCATTCCATCACTGCAGGACAAGTCGTCTCTCAATATCACATCACAAACCTTTAATATGACAACACTGGAGAACTCCCAGAGGTCTCCCTGACTTATAGCTCCATTCAAAAACATACACAAAAGGCACTATTGGTTTTAATGGGGCCACAAGGCCCAGAAACCCACCTCACCCATAAAGAGGAAATGCCTCAACTAAACCACTGGAAAAAGAGGAGGAGGGGGGATGTTTCCAATCCTCCAGGGATGTCATTAATAGCTATTTAATTTAGTTTGATTCATTAAGAAAGACATTTCCTGGTGTGAGGAACATTCATAATGGCACAGACCATATGAAATACCAGGGGGTTGTTATAACTGTGCTTTTAGGTTTTTTTGCTGTGATCAAAAAGCCCCATAAAGCGGTGTAAACCCCTGAGTAGCCAGCCCCATCCATGCACAGTTACAATTTGAAGCAAACTATTATAAACATGATAAAACCCTTCATACAAGCCACGGACCACAGACACGAGTTGCAAGAACAACTGAAGCCACCAAGGGATTAGCACAAGTTTGCAGACAAACTGGGTAGAAAGCTCTGTTTGGGAGACACTCTCCTCATGCTTTTTTGTGCATTTTTGTTCCACCTCACTTAACATCGTTTTTTTCTTAAGGCTCCAGCATGCATATATTAATAGCTGCATTCAGAAGGTCATCCACATGTTGCACAAGGAAAGTCCACCAGTTGCTTCTTGGGACCTTAATATTAAAGATGTGAATGTCGACCCAGGGAGGAGGTTGTACCAAGTGGGGAGACTAACATCAGAAGCACAGACCCACTGCTGACCCACTTTTCCACAGGCCAACAGGCCATGACGAGTCACATCTCCGCTCATCAAATAGACCGGATCACTGGGATAACTATGCTATTAATACTGGGAATGAGAAGAAAGTCGGCCATGCCACATTCCACAGGCTCCAACATTCCCACATATTAACATGGCTCAGAATGAAATCCAATACTTGGCATCCCTTTCTCTCAAACCCCAAAGCGCTACCCTGCCGTCTCAAATCTTTTTCTCATTTCATATGGGAGGGTCGCACCAGAGTCACAAGCTCCCAGTCTATCAAGAGATGTGTTATTATATGTTTGGAAAAAAAACTTTTGGCTCAAGTACAACCTCAGAGCTGGTTACAATGACTCCCAAGAGGGAAGGGATGCTGGACTTCCCAGAGACTTTGTGTTCCTCAGACACCCGAGAATCTTGTCTTTTTGAGGGAATAAACTGTTTCCATGAATGCAGCGCATTCGTCTAAATAACACAGATGCTTGGGGAGCTCCAGCTCATCTGGGTGGTTATTTCTGAAGTGTTGATATCCATAAGAAGATATGTTTGGGGTTTTAAGCACCAAAAACCATCTCAGTGTAGTTTTGTATCTCCTCTCTCAAGCTTCTCTCTGGAGCTCTAGTAACAACAGGTTGGTGAGCCAATCGGAAGAGAGGCTCATGAACTGGCTGATTGTTCAGACTAAGTGATCCAATAAAAATATAGCAGATTTCAGGTAGACACTCAAATCCTGTGAGGTTAGATGGTGGGTCCAGGTGGGTGGGGCTTGAGGCATTACCAAGGATGGTGACTGCTTTGTTGTGACATCACAAAGTTACAGAAGTCCTGACGGCTGTTTTTAAGGCTCAGTTTCTGAATACAGGCTGTGTGCATTTCTCTGTTGACTGAGCACTTCAATACTTTCACAGCATTAATATAGAACCTAGAACTGCTTTATAATCAGAAAAGACATGGAAATCTCACTTTACACAATATGGGACCTCTAAAAAACATTGACACACTGCTTTTCATTGATTCCTTCCGATAAACACTTATGCTAACAACAGCTTGTACTGGTCAGCGCAGCAGTTCTCAGTTTGTCAGGTTGCCATTGTTTGGCTTCTCGCTCTTTGCACCAAGGTTTGAATATATCTATCAATGGATTGGATTGGATGAATGGATTGGGGCAGTCCATATTGTATATTGTTAAGCTATTAATCTTGCATGGGTGAGAGGTCAACAGCTGCAGCACAGAGGACAGAGGGCTTCTGGGTAATGTCTGGAATGCTCTTCTGGGACAGTTATAGCAGCACAGATAGGGACAGCCCTGTGACGTGACCAGCATTTTTTTTTATTTATTTTTTTTTCATATAGCCTGCAGTAATACTGCACTGAATTGAGGCGCTGTGAAAAGAAGATATGCTTACACATCATAAGCCCAGAAAGTGTGTCACTGGCACAAATACAATAGTGCCATTTGACACAGTGTGGGGACTTCCAGCAAAGGAGCAAGAGGAACAGCAGCCTCCCTCCTAAAATCTCCCTGAGTTTTGTCCCTAAGACACTCTAACTGCTCTACGGTAAATACTACGTGATGATAATCCCATCAAAAAGATCAGATAGTTGAATTTAAGCAGCTTTACAGACCTCATCTCTCTTTCTCTCTGTCCCTATCCTAATGAGGAGGCTGTTGAGCTGCCACTCAGCAGCAGGGCTGAAGCGATAAAAGGCCGAGCGTCGCTCACTAACTCTCCCTCGCACTCCCTCTAATCCTGAGAGAGCAGTTCATGCATCCGTAATGGTCGATAAAATATGAAAAGCCCTGAGAGTGCTGACGGCAGCAGAGGGTGTGTATGTAGGGCTGTGTGCGAGTCCTCAACTTTTGTTAATGTCCTCCGAACACACTGAATCTTTTAGCAATGTCACTCTGCTTGACCCCCCGATGCACGTGAGTGTTTGAGGATTTCCAGCCAACTGGAGAGTAAGTCTTTAATGTGGTGGAAATGGATACTATCTTGTTCACAATGCAAAAAAACATCAAAGAAAAGACATGGCTCTATGACTGTGGAAATGAGTTTTGCCTCTGGTTCATCAACCTTCAAACACAAGCCATTGAAGGGAATTAATTACTTTGAATGTTACAGAAATAATGTTTGTCCTATGCCCTTTCATACCACTACTGATCAGCTATTTCAAAGTCCAGCCTCTAGAAACAAATTCACAAATGCTGAGGTTTCTTTTTGGAAGGTTTTCCATCCATAAACCACTAGACTTAGGCAAACCCCAAGTACTGTAGGCACCTCTAACCAACTTCACAGGTGGAAATTTGGAGGGCTGGTGCTTGAACTTTCACCACTGTGCTTTTGACACAACATGAAGGATTTACAGTTCAGATGGCAGCCTCTCAACCAGGATAGGCAGTGCTTCCACACTGGAAAGGAGGTTTCACAATTTCTTCATAAGACTAAGCCTGGCAGATTAGGACAGGGTGTTTATGTTGGTCTGAGCTGCCATGGAGTATTGGCTTCGCTTGAGGGAAATGTGGAAGGTCTATTACAAAAAAATGACACCAGCATCCCAAGCAAAAACAAGCTGCGTTTAAGTGGAAGTCTGCTTTCCCAGTTCCACTTTGGGTTGAGTTGTTGCTGGGAGGAAATGTACAGCATATATGGAATGTCTGGCTGCCGGGCCACAACTTCAACGAAAGGGCTGACTGTGTGATTGATGAACATGTGTGATTGGCCCACGACTAGCACCCGAAATAGGCCTGGACTCATTACATACGACACTGCCCCATCCTCATTCAATTCCTGAAATGCCAAACATTTCCTGTATATGTTCAGTCCTGGACATTGCAACTTTTTTGGTCTGAACCAATACAGCGGACCTCAACTCACTCCTCCAGCACCCAACAAGGCTGAGACCACATCCATCCTTGAGCCCATGCAACATTTTCCAAGGAAAATGGAACTCCAAACAATCTGAGCTAAAAGTGACTCCAAGACTAAAACCAATATGCAAAAAGCCTCGCTCATACAATGCACAAGCAAACTCAGGGGTAGAGCTAGGCATGCTGTCAACACTGCTGCAGAATGAGCCCAAATACAACAACTACAGATGTTTCACAATACAGTTTTTGCTGCTGTTTTTGATTTTTAAAAAAAGCAAAGTAAACTACAACAACCCAAAGATTAGGAAACTTTATCATCTTAGTAGGATTAGAAGCCCCTGTTGCCCACCAGCTTCTTTCTTGCTCAGCGTTCTACTGCCTGATGTTTATTTTATTGGCTGCAGTAGTCTGTGTTTTCCTGACTGGTTTGATGCCGTGCATGGACAAACTGGGTTTACACTTAAACATCTGTCTCCTGCTAGGTGAGCAGCACTACAGTGTAGCTATTACTCACAATGACCAGGAGGAGTTGCGGGTATCAGTATCAGGATCAAATATCTCCTACTTACCCATTTCAGACGGGCTGCCCCGAGAGATGGATCGTCCCTGTGTCACGTCACTTGCAATGGAAAAAATAAAGAGTCTCTCAATAAAGCAAGGTTGGAAGGAAATTTTAAAGCATTCCTACATCCTCTGGCTTGAAACCTCTCGTTTGGCTGTTCGGAGTACGTGTTTCATGGCCAAAATCCACGAAACACAAGTCTGACGATGTTTCCCGGCTGAAGCTGCTGCGTTTGGTCTGCTCCCCCTCGCTCAGCTACTGAGCGCAGCTCTGGATTTCAGCTGACTGTGCTGGGAGCTGAGCTGTTGACACTGTCCCTGCTCTCTCTCTCTCTCCCCCTCCCTCCCTCTCTTGCTCTCTCTCTCCCTCTCTCGTGTTCTGCCTTTAGATCGCTCGTCTCCCCTCCCCTTCTGGATTCCAGCCCCAGTATATGACAGCATCCATGTGGATGACCACGGGGAGGTGACGGATTCTCTGTGAATGCATGCGTGCATCTACAGTTTGTATGTGTGTATGTGCATCTGCCTGCTGTGCGAGGCCAAGGAAGAGGGCAACATGAAAGGAAATGACCCCTGGCGGTCTGTGCCTCCCACCCCTGCCTGCAATCCCAACTCCACCCAATGCATTCGCTTAGTGGGCAGACAGAAAACGGCTGTGGATGGGGGGATATCAGACACGACGCCCAAAGGAAACCCCTTTTCCTGTCATGTCCTCTCATCGCCAACACCCACATAAAAAGCACACACGCCCCTGCAAGCACACACACACGCCAAATATGGGATTCTCCATTAGGAATTACCCCTAACAGGAAAAGGATTTCCCTCAGGTCCAATCAGTTTTCATTGAGAAGAAGAACGGGATGCTTGATTGTACAAAGTTGTATGGGACTTGTCAAGTTCACACCATTAGCTCAGCCCACATGAATGTGTGCGTGTGTGTTTGTTTGTGTGTGTGTTGAGGAGGGGGTAAGTCAGCTGGAACGCCACACCACAGGCTCTGTGAAGTGGAGTTCAAGTATGTTGCTGTGATTTCATGAGGGGTCTAGAGATTAGCATCAAGATCTCAAGGCTCCCACTGCACTGACCTGGACACACACACACACACACACACACACACACACACACACACACACAGACAACCTGTGACCCCACACAGAAAAATCAGCAGAGGGAAAAAGAAAGTGCAACATTTCACCACAGCACCAGGGTAAGAGAGCAAATGGACTCATTTTAAATGGAAGCACATCTCCTCAGTGTGTGAGGAAGAATGTCTACATCAGTCATCAAGACCTCAAGACATCAGTGACAACCTCTTGACGCACAGCTGATCGATCAATACAAAGTCTCTGGTATTTCAGATTGCCACACATTTGTACCTTTTCCTGCCCAACACTCTGAAGACAAGGGTCAAATGTGAACTGATTTCATACTGAGTCATCTTATCTGTCTGACTATCATCTGACTGCTTGTCTGCTACACCGGTTGGCTGAGGTGACAGCTTGTCTGGTGGTGAGTTCTGATCAATGCTAGACTATTGATTCCAGCCGCGGTTGTATAACGTGCATATTACTGTAGATAAAGAGCTGCAGGCTGGATTCTGGCAGCCAGACGTTACTGCAGAAGTATGCTCTCCATTTGTTTCTTTCTTTCTTTGACTGACACAGTTATATCTCATGACACTGCACTGTAAATATGTTTTGGACAAATCAAGAGATGCAAAAAAAAAAAAAAAAAAAAAGTACAGCGGAAACTGCTCATAGTGACCAAAGTCACAGTGATCAATCGTTGATATGGATCAAAATGCTTGTGACAGATCTAGGGCTCAACAATTAATCAATATCCATACCCCAGGGGCTGCAATTTTAGGTAAAATGTGTCACAACATAAATGAAGCATTGTGGTGCTACAGAGATGCCCCGGCCTACAAATCAAACATCACCTCCAGAGTAACATGCTTGTTACAACAAAAATCACGTCACCATGCTCATTTTTATGATTTTTTTCAGTGGCAATCAAACGCAAACGACCATTCAAACTGAAATTGTGACTCATATCACAATATCTGACAAAATAATCACGATATGATTTTTTTTGTACATCATCCTAGACAGATTCATTCCTATACAAATGCTGTTTGAAGATTTTCTGGTACTAATCAATTGAGTCTTTTCATACATGACTAAAAAAAGAAAACAAAAAACTATTGTAGCCGACTACTGGGAGCTGTCATACGCTGAGGCTCTTCCAACGTATTTGTTTTGGAACTACAGTGTGTAATGACCATCCCTGCCCACTGTCCTAACATAAGTTCACTGAGTGTGTCTGTGTGTGTGTGTGTGTGTGTGTATACACGTGCGCTTGCTGGCGTGCCATGTGATATCTTCACCGCCGTGGCTCAGTGAGTTATTTTGCCCTCCTGTTCGTGCTTTGCTCGTGTTTTGGGACTTTCACAGTGTCTAACTATCGCCGCCGCTCTCTCACAGCAGCAGGTGTGTTTCATGAGTGGAGTGTGATGCTTTCACCCTGATCATTCAGACCAGGCTTGGAGCAGGAGAGGGCCACTGTGCAGTTTATGTTATTTTGTCTATAAATCAGTAAATAGTGAAGCTGTTTCATTGCTTTATATCCATGTAATAAATATACAATGGTAATCTGCATGAGAAATAAAGACAAAGAAAGAAAACTGGTTGTAATAATCACCTGCTTACAGTAAAAAATTTAATCTGATCACCATAAGCAGGTTCCACTGTAAACTTGCATCTTACAGTTGGTGTCCAATGCAAAACAGCTCCATAAAAATACCAGTGCACATAAATAAAAAGGAACAATCTGTAAAGGAGGACCCCAAAAGAAAAACACACAAACTGGAGCCATTGATATGCCAGAGAGTAGAGAAAGGGGGAGTCATAATACCATTTGTCATCCGTCTCTAGGGACAGAAGACAGATGACACCACGTTGCCTGGGTGCATTCCTGAGCGAGCTCTAGGGACGCATCCATTAGCCCGGCTCTTAGAACAGAACCAGCTTATCTCCATGACGCCCACTTCCCCTACCGCTGCCTCTTTCTTTCTCTTTCTGTGCAGCATCACAGTGTGCAGGTTTGCATCACTTCTACTCTCTTGTCCTCTCTGGGGGGGAATATCTCCATCCCCAAAACAAGAGACAAAGCTCTGAGGGAATGAGCTCGAGTGTAGCAAAGTGCTCCTCCGCTGCCCCTGTATCTTCCATCACAGCCTGGGAAATTACACCGGCTAATTGACGCAAATTGAGTGGGCTAGGCATGTCTGCGATAAACATCATGCCTCCTTAAAAAAAAGAGGGAAAAAAAGAGAATGGGTCCACCTTTTCTTTTTAAGAGGGTATGTTTGTTTTGGACAACATGCATCTTTGCAGAAAGAAAGAAAATAGGAGGTTACACACTCATGGACAACTCCACATGTCACCGTGTGTGCCAAGGAGAGGACCGCAGATCATGGCCTTTACAGACTTGGTTTCGCTGAACTCGCACAGCCTCTGGGTAATTCCTTTAAACGCCAAGTGAGGTTGGGATTTCACCCGCAGTAAATCACACTGGATGGCAAATGTCATGACTGATAAAAGCAGCTGCAGAGCATGTTGAGTGAGACTGACGCTTCAGGTAGGGTGCTTTCCTCTTTGCAGATCCGTGCGTGGTGAAATGACAGCCTGCCAGTCACCTGTCAGTCAGCCGACTGAGCCCCTGCCCAAACCCCCCGCCATCCACCGAGGAAGCGGATGAAAGACTCCATTGAGCTTTCCAGGCAGCAAGCTTTCATAAACAAATATTCACCACCACAGTAACAAGTGCAGGATCAATCACCGCCTGGCTAACAAGTGCTAAATTTAGTCAGGGGGGTAGTAAGAGGGAACTTGGCTCTCAGTGATGAGTTGGACAAAAGGTGAATGGAATATTGGACAAGAAGAAGTGGGTCACCCAAGGTGGTCTCCTTCAGGCTCATAAACCACACTTTCTCCTTCAGACCTCTCACACACAGAGGCAGTCGATGTGATAACAGGCGAAGGAACAGCTGGGGGAGAGGCCGTAAAGTGTTTCAAACTGCACATACTGGCATCTGGAGAAAGTCTTTCCAAGGGTTGTCGTGGTGAGTCCTCCTCCGAATCGGCGGCTGCCAGAGCTAACATGGCAAACAGTCATGTTTTACGACGTGTTGTTCCATGATGTATTATTTCGGGCTTCTTTCGACCAGGCAGCTCTCATTTAAGTTTGTTTTGTTTAGGCAAGGAATTTCTTGTGACAGCACTTTGCACACAACCATTTACTTCACGCCCGCACAGAGATAAATTGCCACTGAGAAAAATACCGCCACAGTACAAAGCCTGAACTCTTGACAGCATAAACATGAGGGCACATTTTTATACATGGTCTAATTGTATGTTAGCTATAAATCATGATAGAGGGGAACACTATACTATCCATCTTTCAAAAGCCTGCAGCGGAAAAGTAACCTAATGACAGTAAAGCCATAAACCATAAATGTAATTTTTGTCACTATGTTCTTATGGTGACGTTCTTTCCTGTCTTCATTATTTACACACCTCCTTTATAAATCCTTACTTTCTACTCCTGGGATACACTATGGCTTTAACTCTTTTCTCTTCCATTGCAAATATGTGACAATCCAGCTGCTTTTTCAATCTTAACCGAGAGTAAACAAGTGTTCCAACAGGATTACGAGTCATTTGTACTGAGCGCTGAGCACTATTGGGGTGTTTATGCAAAAGTACTGGGCATCTGAATGACTCTTTTGTCCCGGAGGCAGACTGGGCAGGGTCAGAGGTCACCCAACTGCCTGCTCCCACAGTACCTCTGCTGTCTGCCTGGATATGCGCCAGCTAAATGCTGTCATGTTTGGACAATGGTCCTGCTTTCCGCTGACTGACTCATGACAGCTTCATCATGTTAACCAATGATGTAATGCCTTGATCTTTGGGTATGAAGGCCGTCACTATAAGACTTTGAATAATTTTCGAATAATTTCATCTGATGGCAGACACATTCAGATTTTAGAAATATGAAAGCAAAGCACAAAGGCCCCAGATGAACTCCATACTTTCATTATAATACATCACCTCTCAGCTCTTCTTTTGGCTACAGTGAGACCAGGTGTGTAAACTGTAAAAAAGGAGAATACAGACTGGACAGAGAATAATGATGGGAAAAAAAGACTAGCGGTAATACTGAAAGGAAAGGGCCTTGCTCTTTTTCCAAATGCTCCCATTCAAAAGCAGAGTTTATATATCCCAGTTGTTATTACACAGATGATGGGGGGATTTCTCTGCACAGAGCGCAACTTCAGCTGTACAACTGACATTACAATTTATCACCATTTCCACCTCGCCTCAGAAAGTACTGATCTTTTCAGGACCGACTCCAGAGTGAGTTCCCTCGTAGCTGAACACACACTGACCCCAGGACTAAGTCCTCTGTCTGAGCTTTTCCAGGTGTGAGAATGAACCTTCTTAAAACCCATTCAAAACAATGTAAATCAAACCTTCACGTCCCTCAAAAGACATTGCATGTGCCTATGTATGGTGGAGCATGTCTGGGGAGTGTTATTGAAAAGTTTATCCAGTTCTAAACAGTGCAGTTGTATGGAGCGAACCCCCCCCAGACTCATATCGTCACGCTACACACACACATGGTCATGGCTGTCACAGTGTCTCCATAGAAACATCTGGGAGTCATCTGTTGTGCTGAAGGAGCCCCCCACCCTTGAACAGGTGGGTGTCTGCACCCATGGCCTCCTGGCCTTTTTCTTGACTCTTGACCTCCTGTTACGGGTGGAGAGCTCTCCGAACGCAGTGGCAGACAGTGCTGTCTGAACAGCCAAGGTCATGTTACCTTAGAGTGACGGGGGCCAGTGATCGGGCTGTATTTGTTGTTGAGTGCAGAAATTGCAGGCTAGAGCTTCAAACAAACACGCAAATTTGAATTAGCTAATGATAGGCCATGGCTCTGATGATTAGCTGGCGTCATTTGCGCAGGAATAAGTAAAGTAAGCAAAACACAGTTGTAATTATGGATTTGTATAATGCTGCGACAGCAAAGGCAACAACTGACCAAACCTTTGAAGCCACTGTGACAAAAAAGCTGTTCTATACTCTCTCAAAAGATTTTATCACAAACCAGAGGAAGTGGATTGTCTAAAAATAGCCCACCAATTTTGCTCTCAAACCCTTTGGTCTGGCTTGACCATAATGGGTCCAACCAACCCAGCTAAAGCCTCAGTTTACTCTGAGCTACACTGCTGAAAATAAATCACAACTTTTTTCCTAATCCGTCTCTTTCTCTCTCTCTTTCTCTCTCTCTCTCTCTCAGTAGATGTAATGCTTGGAATGATGACCGAGCTGGGTGTTGCACTGCAGAGAAACTATCTTATGAGCTCTCCAGAGATGACAGAATACTAACAAATACTTCCTGTTTATCTATACAGTAGGTCAGAACAGTGTGTCCTGAGCCGCTGCTCATTCCAACACAAATCCAGCGGTTATCACGACTTAATGTTGTAGGAAACATGCACCATTTGCAAAAGTGAAAGGGAATAAACAGCCAATTTAAGAATAAAACAACCACATCACTTCCAAAAACAGAAACACCTTCAGCCACATCCACGGATCAATCACAGCCAAAACCACTGCTGCAAATATGAAGGATTCCTCTCACAAGCATGAAACAAATCTGTGGAGAAAACTTGCCAGGCCAAATGAGAGTTGACTTTTGACCCTGTAGCATCACTCATGCACACGTGCCTCGTGTTCTATCTAACCACACAGAGAGTTTGTCTGTCCAGCTGCCTCTTATTTTGGTGGGAAGAGTCAGACACGCTACCACACTGATTTACTATCCCCATAAGTTAAGCAGCCCTTTGCCACATCCTGTCCTCCAGCTGAGAGGGGGCTCCCAGTAAGGTCTCCTGCGGTGGACTGTCACATGGATTACGCTCCTGTTTGCGGGATCAACACGTTCCCTAAGTGGCTGAGAGCAACATACTGAGACAAAGGCTTTGTTGAGATGCAGAGTTTCAGGAGTACTCCAGCAGTTAAGGCTGATAAGCAACACTCAGCCCTGTCTGCAAGAAGCTGCAAGCACATATGTACACAAACCAAGGGGAGGTGGAGATTAGCTAAATTGATAAGAACCCAATCTTAATTCGTTACTCCATTCTTTCCCATCTATGTCACAGCACACAAAGAGATATCACAGCTGCAGAATAATACTACCCCCCAACCCCCCACCCCCCCACCCCTTCACATCTGCTCCTGTGCTACACTGCTTAACTGTAGAAAGAACATCTGAAGAAAACTTACAGGATAATTCTGGTTTAGCACAACTTGGTAGTTTTGTAATTTTTCGCATCAGTAATATTAAATTATTTGCTGAGCAAAGTCTGATGGGGCATAAAATATCAGGTTTGAAACAAGCCTGCAGGTTTAGCAAAACTTTTTTGGAGGAGAAAACACAGGTGGGCTGTTCAGTTATTACCCAAACTGTCTGCTGGAAATCGCAGCTTAATTGCAGCTGCACACAGTTTGCCTGAATTGTCAGCCACATTACAGGGTTCACTCACCTTGACTTTTACCTCCAGACTTTGTCAAGTACAATGTGAATATAACTGAAACCTAAGTTGTATTAAACTCATGCACTGAAATGTCACCGTGCTGATGTTTGATGGTCTGATTAGGCTCGACAGAGTCAGTGAATGGTCTGACTCGGGGGGGGGGGGGGGGGGGCACATGTGTGTCTCTCCTCACTGGTGTGTGTGCAAGAGGGACAGTGTAAATACCTATAGCACCATGCTGGGTGGAGGGGTGTTGGTGGGGCAGCAGAGGTGGAGGGGAGCGCCACTGACGGCAGGCATTGTGCGCCAATTACCCACAAGAGGGGTGAATGATGGTGTTGATTAAAGGCAGCCGAGCCCGGGGCAGGCTCCCGGAGCGACAGGCGCACGCTCGGCACCGCGTGCCTCTGAAATCCATCTGACAAGCTGGTCCTGCACACTTGTCCATTTTCTGCTGATAAAAGTGCACACAAACACACATCCAAAGCACTTGTGAAATCAACAAATAAACAACCCTCTCCTCATGAGAAGGCAGGCTCAGCATTGTTAGTGCTCATCAGCTGGACTCCGACCGCTCAAACACACACTCAGGCTTGTAGCGCTGAACCGATTAGGACTTTCCATCGATTCAAACGATTCCTTTAAACCTGAGGCTGATCCTGGTTGAAAAAGTAAGGCCACATTCAGACAGACAGTAGCCGTGCATGAAGGAATGCAGCTATTCTTTTCATTTATTTGAATGGAGCCAGTCGTTCATGACTGCTCATGTAGCGTTCCTTTTTCTTTTATCACAAAACTACTCTCATCAGTTTTCATGTGTACAACAATTTCAAGGAAAGACAAAAACCTTGTCCCCATTTGAACAAATATTGTGTATCACCTCCTAGAAATATAAACTGAAAATATTTTTTGTAGTGGGGCTGGGCAACATGACTTCAAATCAATCATTCCATAATTTTCAAACGTTTCCCTCAATTATGATTAATAAACAATGACTTTGACTCTCACACATCGTTGCTGCATCACATGATCTAGAGACTCAGCCTCTCGTCTAGTTTTCATGCATGATGTGCGGTTCCCAGAAAAAGTAGAGTGAAGCCCTGTTGATAGTGATACTGACATCATACAAGCAACATTACAGAAAACTGACACCTTTCACTAGGGTTTCAGTGTCTAGGCTGAATCTGAATATGACACAGACATAAAAAAATATAAATATCATTTTTTGGGGAAGGCAGTATTTTACCAGTGCGCTGTCTATCTGTCTGTCTGTCTGATCACATGTTCACAAAATGCTTCAGGTCTGTTTCTAAAACTGCCTCAGCTCTCTCTGTCTCTCTCTCTCTCTCTCTCTCTCATTCTCACATTCGAGTATTGATGCCCGCTTCCGTGGCCTACTCTATGTGGCGAGATAGCGCTGGCAGTAGCAACGACACAGCGGCCGGCGTGAACACACACATACACTCATGTGCGAGCCGCAGCTGGTCGGCGACGCAGCCGCCACGCACACGCAAACACAGACAGTGTGTTCTGAGCGGCAGAATTTCAGTGTCATTGCGTCAGTGACATCACCAGCTTCACTGTAAGCGAACGTGGACTAACGTTACTGGGACAGGGCCGAAGCGTTTGACTGAGCACAAGTCAAACGCTTTAGATACTATTTCATTTAATTGCCCTGCACTGTTTTGTAGAAACGTATTTGCTCTTTTACCTCTGCCAGAAAAGTGGTCCTCACAACTATAACACAAGCACACATTCACAAACACACATCCACAGCATCCAGCATCATCGAAGTCAAGACTGTGGACATCCTATAGTCACCATATACTGTATTCATTCAAATGCAGTGCAGATGTTTCCTTACACATGCTTCAAAAATGCAGCGCATTGCAATATGAGTGCAGGTTATGGGTGACGAAACGCGAGCAGCTGTCCTGTTTGTTGGGCTAAAGAGGATGAAAACCTTGACCCCTGTAGTACAAATCTGGGTTAATCACATCTGCTCTGGCGGCGTACAATCAACACACATTGTTCCGATTACATGCTATTTAAGTTAAATGGTCAGGTTGGGCCTGGAATTGTTGTCCCATTGCACGCTGCAACAAAAATGTGGGTCAGCATTTTTTTTCCCTGCAGCTTTTCCTCTCCCTGCATATTAGTTTCCTTCGTAGAACAATGAGTCTGACATTTT
Source organism: Trachinotus anak (assembly GCF_046630095.1). Classification (NCBI taxonomy): domain Eukaryota; kingdom Metazoa; phylum Chordata; class Actinopteri; order Carangiformes; family Carangidae; genus Trachinotus; species Trachinotus anak. The sequence goes on from NW_027273884.1 coordinate 4,411,876, forward strand.
TTTTTTCCCTACCGAGACAGTAAGAACTGTAGTGAGAACCGGCATTATTATGACCACAACGGTCACTGTGGTGCAGACCGGTTAACTCGCCTGCCCTCCAAGATGCAGGGTGTGATATGAAACAGAACTCAGTGACCTCGCTGCACAGCATCATCTCTTTGTTTTAAACACAGCCCAGAGCAGCCGTTTCAATAATCACGAGCATTGATTGAGGCTGGGTTGAAAGGAGCAGATCGATGGGAGAGCAGGAAAAAAAAAGGGGGGGCTCGACAGCAACTTCATGCTCTTCCACTGCCAACAGCCTCCGATTTGAGTGGCACTGTTCCTCAGGGGAGCCAAAACGGCCTACTCAGCTTTGGCCTAGTGTTCTAGTTTTACCAGAGACAACTGTGAAAAAAGGAAAACAAGCCAAGCTGGAGAGGTGTCAAGCAACGGTTCATCCGAACTCCAACATAAAACCACAGCTAAAAATACCCACAGAAAACGATCTGACAATTGATGCCATAACATTTGAAGCTTTTAAGCAAAAGTGAAATCTAATGAAAAAAAAAACAAAAAGGAAGAGAAGATAAGTCTGGGAAATGTACTGCACACCGCTGACCAGTAGCCAAAAGCAGGAGACAGATTTATGATCAGCATCTGTTTTAATACTTTGTCAACTGAGTTCTGAGTGAGGTTGCGTGTACAAGTGCGTGTTCAAATGTGCGCGACACAAATGAATCACAGCAGGGTTTCTTTCCTCCCTTGTGTTTCACGGGGCCAGACCAGCAGGCCCCTGATCAGCAGACCCCTTTCCTCTTCCTCAGGCTCTCGGATGGAATGTCAGGAAGGCGAGGTAATGACGGGCAGGGTGTGTGTGAGCGTTTTCATTCATGTGTTGTACTTGGGTGTGCGTGCTTGTGTTCAATGACACTGTGAGAGGGCAGATTTCTGGAGATGATGAGTGGAAAAATTCAGCCATTGTTGAGAAAATTCCTTGAAATTGATCACATTTCATTGTTTCCATAGCATCGCAGCTCCTTTTTTCTTGCTTCCCTTAATTTTCAAACGAATACTTGCAAAAGAAGTGTGGGTTGCTCAGACCTCAAAGATTTTGTTTATCTCTGGCCTAAAAGGTGGAAAATGGACCGGATAGAAAAAAATAAGGCTTCCATTTGCTTATGTGGCTCCTGCTCCCCACTGAGGGTGGCGGGAGAACCATCCAAGGGGCGAGAGATAAAGAATGCACAAGATTTCCTGCCTCGCGGCACAGCGTTCCCCAAACATCAACCAGTTTATGTACTGCGGCCCGTCGCCAAGGCAACCTGGCAGCAAATCAGAGCGCAGCACAAGAGTAGTGGTGATCCAAGAAAGAGAAAGAAAGAGAGAGAGAGAGAGAGAGAGAGAGAGAGAGAGAGAGAGAGAGAGAGAGAGAGAGAGAGAGAGAGAGAGAGAGAGAGAAGGGGCTGTGGCAGTTTTAGAAACAGGCCTGGAGCATTTTGTGAAAATGTCCTTTTTTAAAAACAAAAATGATTCATACAAGATACTTTGACAATGTTAAATATTTTTGTGTATTCTCTCCCTTTCATCTGTGAATTCTGAGCTATAACAGTAAATTACAGACTGCTCTCATTTATGGCAATACCTTACTGGTGGTTAGGTCAGTACTTTGCCTTTAAATTGACTTAGCAGGAGGTCCAAAACCCATACGCCTACCCGCTCAAGGCTTCTGGAAAATCTCATTTAATTCTCAATGACTAATTGGATTCGAGTTATTATTCCAGCGACATTTTATTGAGGCCTTTAAGTTGATATCCACAGCTCAGCTTCGGTCACTCCCTCTGCCTCTTGGTATCTCACAACCACTCAACTTTCAGCACTACAAACAAATATCACGTCCATATTCCTGTCATATCAAGCCTGACTTCTGTGCCACTGTAAAAGTTTAAAGGCAGGTTATTGTGCATTTTAGGGATTATGTTTGTCAGCGCAGCAGGTGTGGGCTGGGGGTGGGTGGATGGGGAGGTGGGTACGGGTTAATATAGCAAGATTTGATCATAATATCTTCAAGTCGACTCATGCTACACGGCACAGCTAATCCCTCGGGCTGCTACACAATGTGATGGTAGGGGCTAAAGAAAGGGGGCTCAACTGTGAATTGTGTGAAGACTGGACTTTAAGAAGCTATTTTCTGGATGGACCTGAGGACATATCACAGGATCTGATACTGCAGAGAGAGAGAGAGAGAGAGAGAGAGAGAGAGAGAGAGAGAGAGAGAGAGAGAGAGAGAGAGAGAGAATGCCTGTTCCAGCATTCAGTGTGTGCCTGACTGAGTCACATGGTTTGGCAAACCAATCAGTGTCTGATGGGTCCCCATCACTCCATTGCTGACAGGGTAGACCTCTCAACACACATGTGCTCAGAGATATTTTGCAGTTTTCTAGATCTGCAGGTCTGTCACATTGACTCCTTTTCTTGAAAAGTGTCTTGAAAAACCAAAATCCACCCTTATCCTTTAACTCATGGCAAAACCAGTCACAGCAACCCCTGCCAACAGCACATTAGCAGAGAGGAACACAGGACTACATAACCACATTAGCGAAGAACTTTAAGCATGGGAGTGAATTCACTCTAAATGACTAATTAGTCCATGGCACGACTGGAAAGAACTTGCATCATATGCCATCTGGCAGAGTCAGTGATGATACTTGAAATGAAAGTGAGCAGAGTCCCCTGCTTCAGTTTTCCAACCCATGTAATCTTACAAGTGCAACAAACGAGTTTGCCCTGACACAAAAATATAAACAACCCTCATAAACACAACGCACGCAGATACAGACGCTACCCAAAAATAACCTGCTCTCCATGGTTGCTAGGACATCGTCGGGTCATCTGAGTTTCCCCTGCTGGCTCCTGTCATTTGTTTACCCCCACACTTCCTGAATGCTGATGGCAGATAGTCCTCTGGTTTATACAAGTGGAGGGAGAAGAAAAACAGCACACTGCTCTGAGAGGCTGCTGTGCAATGCAAAGGAGGAAGAGGAGGAGGATTGGGGGGGGGGGGGCAGTATTTTAGTAACCAAGGGAACAGCAATGAGGGAGTCACCTGATGTCCACATGTGATATTCTCCACGAGGGAGTGATGGAGGGTATGTCAGAGGATGATGACGACGATTTTAACAGGCTTCCTTCCCACCTCCGCAAAGGAAACCTAGAATCTACACAAGTACCTGTGTTTTGCATCAGGGTGAGCAGATGAGAAAAAGGGGGTGTTTTGACAGTCACGGCACACACACTGAAAACACCACAGAGCATTAGGTTGGGGTTACTGTTACAGGTGAGTGTAAGAATAACAGGAGTGGAGGGGAGAAGGGATGGCCTGGTAGTGCTTGCAGATGATGGCGAACACCCACAGATGCTAAATCTGGAAAAAGGACACAGTTTATAAGGCAGCACAAATAAACGCCTTGCCTTTCAACAGCCCATTTGAAGTTCACTGCCAGTGCAAACCTGCGCGAGATCAATCTGCCTCTCCGGAGGGATAAAAGCAAAAGGCCCCATTTCAACAAGCCTCTCCAGAGACAGACCCCTATTCATACAGCCTCTGAATGCTTTAGTTGTTGCCAACCACGCGGTTTGTCACTCGGTGAAAAGGAGTTTTTGAAAAGAACTTGCTGGGGATGAAGGATCTATGGCTCAGGTCCACTGTTCAGCTGGTGTTTGTCTGTTTAGTTACTTGATAGCAAAAAGACAAAACCATTTGTCATTGTTCCTGGATCCTTAACTGCACTCACTCATCCATCTCAAAGCTCAAACACAATGAGATGGCAGTTAGCTCAGATGATGTATTAGAGCCTGGGAGCGAGCCTGAAGAACACAGTAAAAGTGCCTGTCACAGCTTTCTATTCTACTTATGAGCTCTGAATAGCAACCATAAAGTCATGACATGATTGCAAAGAAATGCGTGAGAAGCTACAGATGCCAAATTTAGCAATCCAAAAGTCTTAGCAAGAATTATGATGGTGTTGAGCTTATAAAATGTTTTGCTGTTTGGTAATAGCCTTTGGTTTTAATCAGAGCAGGATCACTTGGGAGGTTTTGTATGTATGTATTATATGTTTAACCCATTTTTTGTTCTTCAGGTGAAACAGTTTGGCTTCCAAACCCTGAAGATACAGTAGATGGATAGACAGAATATCTAATAGTGATTACTGGTGAATACTCTGTAGTACATTTCATTTTAAATCTCTCATTTACAAAAGTATTCAGATCCTTCATTCAATACTTTATAGAAACCCCTCTGGCTTCAAGTCTTCCTGGGTAAGTCTCTAAAAGCTTTGCACACCTTGGTTTGGGAAGTAAAGTTTATGCCATTCTTCCTGGCAGATACTCTCAAACGGCATCATATTGGATGGGAAGCGTCTGTGAGTCTGTTTTATTCTTCAGCTCATTGTCGTGCCAAAAAATGAACCATCGCTCCAGTCTCAGCTTGCATGCTCTGTATTTTGCTACATTCATCCTTCCCTCAATTCTGTTGACTCTGCTGAGAAGTACCTCCATTACATGATGCCGCCACCACTGGAGCCTGGTTCTGCCCAAAGAGTTCAGTTTTTATCTCATCAGACCAGAGAATCTTATCCCTCATAATCTCAGAGTCCTTTATATGCCAGAAGTCCAACTGGGCTGTCATATGCCTTTTACTCAAAGTGGATTCCATCTACCGCTCCACCCTACAGGCCTACAGATTGACGGAGTTCTGCTGAAATGGTCTTTCCGTCCAGCAAGTTCTCTGATCTCTGCAGAGGACTTCTGAGGCTCTGAGTCTTGGTCACCTCCCTGATCCAGGCCCTTCCTTGTCACTCACTTTGGACAAACAGACAACTCTAAAAAAAGTCCTGGTGATTTCAAACTTCTTCCACATCATTGAGCTGTGCTCCTGGGAACACTCAAAGCTTTGCAAATGTTTTTATACCCTCGTCCTGATCTTTGCCTCAAAATCATTTTATCACAGTGCCTTCATGACTTGTGTTGTTTTTCCTGCAGTGTGAATTGTGGGAACTTATTTACATGTGTGTACCTTTCTAAACTATGCCCAATGGTTTCAGTGATCCACAGGTAGACTCTAATCAATTTCTAGACACATCTCAAGGATAATCAAAGCAAAGAGGATGCACCTGACCACAGCAAAGTTTTTGATTTTTATAAATGCACTTTTTCATCAAGGATTATTAAAGTGTAGATTGATGGGCCTTTAAAATTAAAATTAAATAAATTGTGCAAAAACTAAAGAAGTCTGAATACTGAACACATCCATCACACCTCTGAAATCGAGGGTGGAGGCAGAAGGCTTGTTTTCTGACAGCCTGTCTTATCTTTAGTAAAGAATGACTATTTATTTGTTGGTCAGCAAAGAGTCGAACACAAGTGAACCAGTGTGGAGTTTAAAGTCTGAGTCAGCAGTGCAGTCAACAGTACAGTGGTTTCACACACTGTACTTTTGACTGTACTGTGGGAATGACACAGAACCTGTACTTCAGGGGAATCCCATGGAAAATAAAACAGGACTCAATGTGAAAATGGAAGCAAATCAATGCCAATGGCAACTGAAGGTATTAAAAAGAAAACTGACATTTCACGCCACAAGCTTTGTTTAATGAGATAACTTACTCAGCCAAATGACATATTATATATATATATATATATATATATATATATATATATATATATATATTTTTTTTTTTTTTTTTTTTTTTTTGTTCTTGAACCAGGTCTCATTAGCAAAACTGCAAACTCAAAGCTATAAACCTTACCTATCACAGGTTCAATATCCAGCTTTGGAGCCAGAGCACATTCTGCAAAGGCAGCCAACGTAAACCCACAACAGTGTGGCTCACTCTCAAAAGTCTGTCACATCAAGATCCATGTCTCGATCTCAGCCCCCATCTGAAGTGAGTGGGGAGTGCTTTTTGCCGGGCTTCTTAACCAGTGTGCGAAAAACCTGAATGATCTCCTCCCCCTGAAAAGATCAACTGTGTTGTTGAGCCTAAATATCAGGGAAGGGGCCCGCTCATACGAACAGCTTAGACAAGTTGTTTGGGACTGACAGACGGGGCAGAGAAATTCTGCTACCACTAGAGGTTGCTGGGAGGAGAGGGGCTCCAGAGCAGTGGTGGGGATCAGCCTCTCTGAGCCTGGAGGAGCCCAAGGGAAAAGGCAGTCCAGAGAGCGGGGGACTCTCACGGACAGTTGAGAAATTTTCCCACAATCAAACACACAAACAGAGCCACACAGGGCAGCGAAAAGGACCCTTGTCCACGATGGAGACAGAGGGAGGGAGGGAAAGAGGAGGACGATTTGATAGTTACAATAACACAGCCTAAAGAAATATGTGCTATACCATATCTCTTGTGAAGAGGCCCCTCACGGTGAACATACTCTATAGACAAACACTGTTCTGTGAAGTGGTCCAGACGAGGACTCAACATTCCTCCAAGCATGTTTAACCTGCAGGTAACCTTAAGCACATTTTAGAAACCCAGAAGGCCGTTATAGGTCTCCACCACATCAGTTGGCCAGACCCGCACAGTTCATTGGTAAATGACCTCATTAAGGTAATCTGTTTTCAGCAGAATCCACCACTACAAATCCCATCTGTCAGGCATTAAACCGGGTGTCAGGCCACTGAGGACATCTGGATTGTTGGTGTTGAGGAGTATAGGCTGATTTATGGAGGATTTGATCCTGGGAAACCAACAATGCAAGATGAAAACTCAAGGGCTGACAATCCAGGTCAAGTGATTTGTCATCAGTATGGCAATAGGGACCAATTCTACTCTGTTTGTAAGCAAAGGAAATTCTCAAAGAGGAACTGGGTGAACTTCGTCAAAACAAAGCCACATGAATGTGGATGTGGATATTGAATGCCATTAAGTACCCAACCCAGCATGTCAAGATAATTGAATCTAAAGCACACAATGACAAAGTCTTTGTAAACAAATCAATTTCCTAGAGGGCCAGCCAGGCAGTTGAATAAGGCCACAGGTCAAAGATCACCTTTGACCACAGGAGTGAGACGTCTATTCTGAACAAATCAGCTACTTTTCCCAATTCCTTAGTGCAGTTCTGACGATTTCAAAAAGGAGAAAAACCAAGAAAATTCACATTAATCCTTTGAGGATACACCTGGTTGATACAAAAGCAGAACCCAACAGCTGACGGCTTTGTGTTTGGATTCTGCAATGTCTGCAGTCAAGTATTCAATCATGTATCCCACTGTCTTTGACCCAAGCCAAGCTCACACACTCTTTCGCTGTGTGATTGATGTCCTTCTACTGGAAATCTAAAGGTTACATCTTGAGAAAATGTGGCATGCAAGCCTCCTTTTCGAGTGGGTCGGCAAAAGTCTTCAAACTTCCTTTTATAGAAGTAACCCCCGGAGCTGGATATCATAGCCATTATAAATAAGAAGCTGGAATGCAGAAGGGGAAAAAATAAACATCCAAGCTGCTGCGTTATCTACACCCAGCTGTGCAGTTTAGAGGCCAATCCTTGGAGATGATGTCACGCTGGCATTGTGTTACTGTTAAAATAGCGTTCCTGTAATTTGTGTGGACACTAATTCATTCAAGGAAAGGCAAGCAAACGCTAGTAAATTCAGCCCTTGAATTAAGGTCACATAACCTTCACTGAAATTGTTCCACAAAGCAGCAATTGCAATGAATGCTAACACTCCCGTGCTGAAAGTATCAGTGAATTAATCGTAAACTCAACTGGCCCAGTGTGAATACAGGTATCACTATGAAATGATCTACCTACATGGATGAGTCTAGGGCATCCAATCGGTGGCAAAAACAGGTCACAAGATCCAATCAGAGCATACAAGAAATTGAAAGAAATTTCTGTGGGTACTTAAATGACCTCAAGGTGTATTTATGGTTTAAATACAGTAGTACCATGGAGTGAGGACCAACGGAGGAACAGCTCCAGGTTCAGCTTTTCAACATCAAGTCAGAGGTAAAGTGAGTGCGAGAAGCAGAGGTGAGGGGAAACACGCAGGCGAGAGAATACAGGGAGACGCACTGGAGATTTGATAAACGATTCCACATGTGCTCCGGATCCCAAGTGAAAGAGCTGCTTTGTGCTCAGCGAGGTAGCACGCGCACAGGTCCCGAGTTCTGCGAGTAAGGGGTTTGGTAGCCCGAGTCTCAACCCTCCATCCTGCAGCCTATTTTGACGGGAGCTAATTGCCTGTGACTACATGGAGACAGGGGACCGAAACAACCGTTGCATTGAGTTAGGTTTGCGTGTGTGTGTGTGTGTGTGTGTGTGTGTGTGTGTGTGTGTGTGTGTGTGTGTGTGTGTGGGTGGGGGGGGGGGGGGGGGGGGGGGGGGGTAAGAGGGTAAAAGGAATCAAGATTGGGAACAAGCAGGGAGAGGTGGGGGAAGGAAGTGAAGACATATTAGTATACTCTGAACCTGTATTACCCCCCCCCCCCCCATGTTAAATCACTCCCAGTAATGGGGAAATAACTCCTCAAGACATTAAAGAGGTAATCTTATGTGAGTATCAGCTCCCTGTGTTTAGCCCTGATATGAGTGAAAAGTCAATCAACCATCCATCCTGTGCACTTAACACAAAATACCACCTTTACTGTGGCCACAATGCATGGTGAAACAGAGTCTCAAATGGCCTCCTAATTTATACCAGTGATGGAAACATGCAAGTCTAATCAGGTAGTCAAGGCACCAAGCTACTGTTTCCAACAACACTACAGTGGCATGAGCACACAAAAGCCCAGCTGACAATGATACACTGTGCAGAACTGCGAGGACAGGACTTGAGGTGTCTATTCTATAATAAAGTTTCTGGGGTTTATTTGATTTTAATTAACCACATGATTGCATAACACCTTTTTTTGGGAGGGAGTGGGCATGTGTGGTGAGACTGAGAGGAAATAAGACTATGGGGACACATTTGAGGAGGAGGGAAAAGGAGGGGTGGTGGAAGAATGCAAAGTGTCCTGCACTGTTTTGTTTTATAGATCCCATTGGAAAAGGAAGTTTCCTCCTTCAAGGAAGAGGTGTGACACATGAACCAGTGATGTTGTTTTTTCCAGTCAATTAGGGCAAATAGATTCATAGTAGCTGCACAATCACAAGGCTAGCGGTGCGTTCATCTCACGCTTGTCACTGACACAGCAGATATCATTTTGATCTATTTTTTACAATCTCTATTTTTGATTTTTATTGTCACATTTTTATACACGTGCAATCGCATCAAGAGGCTTAATTTACACTCCAAGTCTTTTTCCTTTCCATGGTACAGTGATTACAGTGCATACTGGGCTCAGAGCACTTCCAAAACACAGGTGACCTACAACTCTGAGCACATCCTGTGCAGACACAAGCAGCATTAAAGCTGCCGCTACTGCTTTGCTAACATGCTGCCCACACTACACTACACAAAGCAGGTAAACCTGGGAGATATTCAGATTACTGGGATGAGGTGCCGGCACATGTTCATTAAGATCATATCATAGACAGCTTCATGGGTAAAGGCCATGCTGATCTGATGCAAATGATTTCTAGCATACCCGGGCATTCCTGCTACGCTGCAGTTCCTCTCCAATTCAAGTTCCTTAGAGCAGAGAACAGCCTCACTTTCTGTATGGGAGAAACAGACCAGAGCCTGTTGCAGGTCCTGCACACTGATCCCCTGTGGCCAGGACTGGGCTACAAAAAAAAGCTGAGCAAAAGCTGAACTCAGGCCATCCCTTCAAGTAAAAGAAACACTGAAGAATCTGTCATCGTCTATCTTTTTATTTTGAGACAAGATCGTCTATCTAAATCTCCGGTATTTAATGTAGCGTCCCCATAAAATCAACCATATGACCTTTGTGCATTTATCTAGTTAAACTTCCAAAACTTAAACCTTTAATTTTTTTAATCTAATCTACCAAAAAGCAGTGCAAGTTATTTAAATATATAAACAGGATTATGATCTCAGTTCTCTCACAGTGAGCGCTGGATGTGCCCTTAACTCTCCTAGTTTTGAGGGTGCTTCTGTGCACATGTACAATTTGTGCCTCACGGTAGATTTTAAAGTCTGACAGCTAGCAGTAAATGTACTATTCATTCACACACACAACATGAGGCCCATTTGAAGAAGCACCCTTCTTTTCAGAGATTTGACACTGCATATGCAAGTCTAATTCAGGGTGTAAAAATACAGATGCCTCCTGCTGCAAAAGAAAATGTGTAACCACATCAGTTTGACTTTTTTTTTGACATGCACTCAGAAATGAAAGTGCTAGTAAAGTGCGAGAGGTGGGATGACCACTTGTGACTGAGGACTGAGGCAACACTGTGCCTGGTATAGAATTAAACACTCCACACAGCTAATTACACCCAGGCGCCTTCACTCTGCTTCACTCTGCGCCAGAAACTCTGAACAGATACAGTAAGCCAGCATGCTGCCTGCCTATCCACCGCACAAAGAGGGGAGTGGGCTGCAGCCAGGAGGGAGTATGCATGTGCTGTGGCCACTCAGTGTGTTAGTGATGAGTTAAGAGTAAGGAGGAAAAAGAAGAGCCTGCAGCTGGCAAACTGACCAAGTTTTATCAGGCGAGACTGGGACAAAGCCATTGTCTTGGAATGTTACGAGGTGAACTGCAAGGGTGCAAGTGATGATCAGTATCTACTGCATATTGTCCTATAAAAGTCACGTTTAGAACACATACTATGCATATCTAAGATCAGACTGCCTTTACCAAATCATACAAGGAACCAGTGAATTGGCTGCAGATATGCATTTACAATAAGCGCTGCACGGAAGATGCAGCCTCCCTGCAGCAGGCACAAGCCTCCAGCCTGCCTCAGCTCCTGCCTCATCCTGCCCGCCACACCAGATTCTCACCTTACTGCCCCAGCAGGCAGGAGCAACTGCCAACCAAAACACCTGGCCTTGGTGGAAGTGAGTAAACCTCCACCTCAGTGGCTGGTTGGGAACAATGGCCCTGTCTTTTCCCTACTGGCACTCCCCCCCTATGGCAGAGGAGCTTAGACTGGGCACTCTGATACCTGGTAACACACATGCAGCCACCCTGAGCTGAGCAAGGCTTCCAGTCATCCTTCTGCCCACAGACACATACAACACGCGCACAAGCAAAAGTCCTGTACCTTCCACTCAGTCAGCAGGGTCACAGCCAGAGGCAGAACACCTCAGCCCAGTGGCCTTGTTACTTTTGGATATCAAACCTATTTTTCTTCCCTCACTCCCCTCTGAAAACACACAGGTAGCTGGATTATGCACTATAATCAAAACAGTGGACCTAAAAATACTCCGGCCAAATTGCTGGAACAGCTGCTCTGGTCAGACTTGAGAGTAAACAGACAAATATCCCTGTTTTATATTTATGATTTTACATGCACGAAGCTGAGTCTGTGAAAAAGCTTAAAGCGTATTAAAAGCTCAGTGGACTTCAGCTCTGCTTAGAGATATACAGCCGGCTATAGTGCAGGACTTTTCAATAAATCCATCCATTGCTGACATCCATTAACACAAGTCAGGGGTTCAGTGGGCAGCCTATTGATGCATGTAAAGTATGTGCATTACACATTGTTAAAAATTCCTCCAGCAGCCTTACATGGACAAATCCTGCAAACCACTTACTCCCAATGGGTTAGCATGATTAAAATGTCATTTCTATGTCATAATCCACCCCAATCCTTTCACCCATAATCATTAGTTTTATTTTTATTTTTTCTCTATTTTTCTTATTTCTCTGAACTGCTGCCAAACAGTTAAGAATCACTGTGGCTTTACTTGATGCTCCCAAGCAGCACAAGGCTTGATCCAGTAGGAGGAATGTAGCAGATGCTAAGTACTCCTTAAGCAAAGCTGTGTGGGTGAGGAGGAGGGGATGATTTTGTGTTTAGCATGGTGCTGCGCTTGTAAAGCCTCAACAACTGGCCAAGAGGACCCAACGCTGCATCACTGCCAGATGTTCAGTGAGATTAAATAGCTCTTGATGCCTTCCCATCCCATAAACTGACTGGCAGCGTGGGTTTTAAGAGGTACGGATGCCCTCAAGAGTACAAGCATTTACCTTAATTCTCCTGATTTGAAAAAAAAACAACTGCAGAACAATGTGTTTTTATTTGGAATGAAACAATTTAGAAACCGGTGTGAGACTCAGCCGGCAGCAAACGGCACTGTGCAGATTCCTCTCTGATATCTACACAGCCACGTTGTGAAGACACATGTGTTTTGTGTTACACAGAGAATATTTTGACACGCTGATGTCTGCGTGTAAAACACAACCTGAAAAGTTCCTCTGGCCAAATTTAGCTCAGGAGAATAGGAATATCTGCCCTCTGCAAGAAGCAAGTTATTTAATCTGATACTGATCCTAACAGTCACAGTTATATATTTCTTTATCATTTATTATCACTGTTATTGGTGCAAACATTAAAATATCTTCCATGGAGGTGATATAATTCCATTTAACAAATAAATTTAGATTTAGTACTTTTTTTTTTTTCTTCAAACTTCTAGTTCAACACATTGACATTCCATTTTCTTCTGGAGAAGAAGCAGGAGTAGCTCACTAAGACTACAAACCTTTCACTTGATTTGCACAAGACTTACTGGTAAGACTACACAACAAGCCTTGTAATGAACAGACTGTCTTTACTTTTTTTTTTCTTTTTTTGCGGTATGACAGAGCAGTGGAGGCGGCGCAGCGCCCTCTTTGGACGGCCGCAGGAACTCACGTCTCCCCGCTCAGCCCAGCGGCAGCGCAGCCGCCCGACGTCCAGGTCAAAGGCACTGCGCACCATGCGAACGCGGTCCAGCGGTAGAAAAACATGTTGGTGCCACTAACTGATAAATGACAGCCTAACATCACTGTCACCTCATCTGCAAGGACAACCTGCCAGATGCAGGCGCGCTGACATGCGCAAACCGCACAGAAATGACCCAGTGCGCGTCTGACGGCGGTCAATTACGTGTCTGTTTCAGGCGATATTAAGTCATTCATCATTTCCCCGTTCATATCGATGCCGTCAGCGGACTGTCAGGCTTTAAATCAGCTGCTGGGTCTAAATTGGCAGGTTGAGGAGTAAAGAAAATTAAAAAAAAAAAAAAAAACACCAGCCACACAAATCATATTTTCGTCTTAAACCGTAGGAGCGGTGGTTAAACCTTATTTTAAAATGGACAGTCAGCCAACGCGGCTGACCCCGCCGGTCCTTCCATCACTCCCCTCTCCTCTACATCCAGACCTCAACCTGGCGACGTCCAGCCGACGGCTCCCTCTGCATCCACGGCTGCTGAGGGGGAAGCCGGGGTGAGCACCATCAGTGGTGCCGCTCACTTCAGCTCGATGTGCGAACCAGCTGTCAACTTACCTTCCAGCTTCGCCGCGGAGAAACGGTCAGTGTGCGTTAGTAATAATCCCTTGCCGCTGTCACCAGGCGAATGCGAGGCGGAAAATCAGTGAGTGAGGGCTGGACAAACAGAGAGCCGCTGCCCCGCGCTGCCGACCGTACGAGCCTGCTCATTCAGCTGAATGATAGTGGAGAGTGAGGGAACTGACATGTCGGTCAAAACAGCAGCACCACGCCCCCCTCTTAAAGCTACCGCACTCAGCCTCTCCCTGTGTGTGTGCGTGTGTATGTGTGTGTGCGTGTGAGTGTGAGTGTGAGTGTGCGTGTGCGCGCCTCTGTGTGTGTTGAAGAAGATGTGAGCACAATCAAAATCAGACCACACTGTTACAAGCCCCATTGCCACTTCATTAATGATGAATTACCCTGTTCATGTTTTTATTGCCACCAATAAATAATCCAGCAGCCAATGACATGTTGCTCCTGTGCAGGTAAAGGGCAGCTGCAGCTGTGCAATACATTTCTGAAAAGTAATATCATAACCTGTTCGTCAAGTAGTTACCACAAATCCTACCCCAGCTATTGTGCAATTAGTGCGTCTACAAGCAGAAACACACTACAGATTTCCTGTTGGCCTCGGAAATACGTTTCCCAAACATAATGTGAAGGTCTTGCTGCCCCAGCTGCTAAGCATTTAATCCTCTGAAATATGAAGAAACAGTATGACTGGCTGTGTTTTGATCTCCTCGCAGCCCATAATCCTTCATTAATTGCAAATTCTGGGCATCCACTTTGACCTGGGCTCAAACGTGGACATCAATACTAATTCCATGTGTTTGAGAATGAAACAAACCCTGCTGCAATGTTGAGCATTTGAGATAATACCTCAGCAAGAAATTTGTTTGCTAAAGGTCAGTAAACAGGACTGAGTGTTGCTGAAGTGAATTGGATGGCCTGAACTGAACTCTTCACGATCCGTTGTTTGTACCCATGAACTGCAAAATGGTTCACACGGTGGAAAGTATGCCTGGCTGAGTGTAACTCTGACTGACGTCTGTCAGGAAACATGTTCAGGCCGTGAAGAAATATGTTTAGAGCCTGGCAGGTCACCAAGGCATAACCAGAGCAGTGTTTTCTGTCAACAGATGAAGATAATGACTTCATAATTTACTTTAACAAAAAGCCACAACAACTTAAATTAGCAACAGAAATCTTTTTTACAGAAAAGGTTAAAGGGTAATTTCAACACTTTCACACCTGGAGTTCCCTTTTACATGTCGTGAGGACTAGTCCACAGCCTGTGATAATAGTTGTACACGGACTGCACTGCACTTATATGGTGCTGTTCTTGCCTTATCGACCAATCAAAGCCCTTTACACTACAAGCCTTCACCCATTCACACACACATTCATACATCACATCCAGACACCGATGGAACAGCCATCAGGGGCAACTTCGGGTTCAGCATCTTGCCCAAAGACACTTCAACATGCAGACTGGAGGATGACCTGCTCTGCCTCCTGAACCGCAGCCGCCCAATGTCTATAACACCTTCTGTGGCTCTGCGGGAAGATTTTATTGCATTGTGGGAAATGTAGGATCTAGCTTTTTCGGAGCAGCTTTCATACAAGGGACTAAATGCCAGAGACTGGCCTGTAAAAAATGATCCCATAGGTTGTCTGTGATTGCCATTGATTAAGACCCACGGTTGTGTTTATTGGTGAGCAGCCTCTAGTAATTATGACAGGAGTAAAGGAGGAAGTTACATGATGTACTCTACTACTATAGAGCGACAAAGTCCTCATTAGAAGGAGGAACGTTGGTGGATGATTTTCACACAGGAAACTACTGTTTGTTTCCCACATGAAACTGACAGTCAACATTGTTTCTTTTATCCATGACCACTCCACAACCTCAACTGCATGCATAATACTGACAAGAAAGGTCCTCTAACCTTAAGGAAGTATTTTGGTTTAACCCTAAAGCACAATGTTGTTGCTGATTGGAGGAACCCTTTAACGAAGGCATTTAGCTAAAAGACAGCCTTTAATTTCTGCAGGTTAATGATGAGGATGCTGTTTCATTTGCTTACCATACATTTGCATTTTGTCTCCATAAATATGACAGCAAATTAGCAGTCCAAGCAGAACATTAAAAAAAAGGTGCAGAGAGCAGTGCTGACTTGCATGATTTTCATGTCATTAATGTAATTGAAAAAGTAAAACCTTCCCGGAAACCAGTTTTAGATGTTGATTTTACAAGTTGCCTGCACCAACACTGTGTTTATATGGTGACAAAATGAAAGTTGAAACAGCACTGCTACCTGCATTGTTTGGCATTCCTTAAATGCCTTCATGCTATTAGTCAGAAACACTCTCCAAAGCTGTTAGCACTGCATGTTGCTGATTTGAACTCTTCCTTGTTCTTAATAATCCAGAGCAGATAATATTCTCCATAACGTGACTTTCAAAATTTAAAGATACTTGGTAGCTTCAGCATTTATCACAGAGTGATTTCACTTTCTCGGCAGATATAAATGTGTCAGCTACTGTAAGTGTCAAAGTTTTAAGATGGCATGTGTGTGTGTGTGTGTGTGTGTGTGTCTTTCATGAGCGGACAGACAGAGTGGAGCTGTTCAGTAGCATGGCGGCTTGGCCTGTCAAAGCCAGGATGACATTATCCAGAGGAAGCCAGTGATTCAGCCCCTGGGAGAAAACCAAGAAGGAGGCCTCGATTAATCTTTTCAATTTGGCAAAACTGGGGGGAGGTCAAATCTATAATCCAGAGCAGATAGTATATCATGGGGGAGTTAGGTTTTTGTCAGATAATGATACTCAGTCAGTAACTTTAACCTGAGTGTTTTAGCCTGACCCCCAAAACTCAGCCAGTGAATTAGAGATGGTGAAATGTGGACACACACACACACACACACACACGTGACATGGTGCCAGGAGTCAGTTCAGACTTATCTTAACCGCTCTGTTGTCTGGAGGGACAAATATCCAGGGACAAATTGTATGACATATAACATTATATAATTGACCCGCAGTGAACAGTGTCTTTAGAGATGGTACCGCAGATAAGTATTTTTCCAGTAAGCGGGGATATCTGTCCAGGTTTTACACTGACCTCAGAGAGACTAGTGGGAAACAGACACAGACGAAATCATTGCTCAAATACATTTGGAATTTTTTCAATTTTGTAAGACATGAGGAATGCTGGATTTCCAGATCTTGTAAGAGAAAGGGCCACTTCTGAGACTGCTGGAGTGTCCAGGCAGACAAATCAAGCACGCCTTAAACCATTGTAATAATTCTAAACTACATAGCCTTTATATCACTGCTCAGCTCTGCCACAGAAAGCCAAGACTAACAGATTTGGTTACAGGAGGACTCTCTGAGTGTCCATCAGACAGGAGCCAGGTTGTTTGCAGGCAGCTGACAGGGCTGCAGATGTGAAAATATCCAGTCAACACCAGCATCTCAGGGGTGTCTGGGAGAGGAGAAATGGTGCTAACTGAATTCACACATGTCCATTTAGTGCACACATACACACAGATGCACACATGAAATTGTGTACTGTGAAACTTGCAACTCCACAAGTTTTGCACACAAAGAGCAGTTTATATGTCACAGAGTTATGTAAAACCTTTGAGAAAATAACTCCTGATAATGTCATCAGGATGTTGCCATCAGACTGGGCTTAGAGACTTCAACTTGTGAGAGAGAAGCTGTGTTACAAACAGGGGGGGTGAAGTTTCAAGGACCAACTAGGGAGTTGCATTATGGGAAGTGTAGGGGATTCAGGGGCCACATCATTTGAGGGTTGCATTTGAAGGCAAACTGATTGCGCCACACCGGCGCGACTAGGCTGTCCCATTTCAGAGGCTTCATCAAATGTGACGAGAAATGCGTCTTCCAAAGGATACAGCTGGTGATTTTTTCTTTCACTGACGAGCCCCCCAACCCTAATTAAAGTGCAGTGCTTCATAGCTGGAGTACACTTTTAAAGACTAGAGTGGGACCTCTTTTGGAACTGTACAAATGTAAGCAGGTTCAAATATTCAGGTCAGGCTGTCAGACATTATAAGTTTTGTGAAAGTTTTGTGGGAAAGGACACAAAACCAGCAGCCTTAGGTACAAATAACTGTGGGTTATTTAAGCTTCATTAAGCTCTGAAGCAAAAAATTACATTTAATCTTCAATTCTTAATATTTATCTGGATCAAAGTAAAGGAGCGTGTCCATTCACTCTGTGGGTTGCAACTGCATGATATGATGGCTCTCCACATGCAGGATTGCTTGTCAGATCTACTTCCTGGGATAATGCCTTGGTGCCCTTGACCCAGGGCACTTACAAAAAATTGCCTGAGTAACAAGCCAGCTGAATAAATGACTGAAACGCTCAATGCAAATGGGGAAAATTGCTCTGGTAAGTGTGTCCGTTCAGCCATGGGAGTGATGATGGAAAATACAAGGGAGCTGCTGTTGGGGGAACGACTTCATGCAATCAAAATGACAAATCTTTGTCTGAAGCAGAATATTCCTGAGCATGTTTATTCACAGGTGTGGTCAGTTTGCTGAAGAGGTTTGCTCAGGATATAAGAAAAAGAATAAGAGCACAGTAGATCACTCTAGAATGAAGGATTAAATGGGTTAAAAGCCACGTTTTGGTATCTTTGCCAATAAATAGAAAACCTAGCCACAACCTTATTTTACTAAAATAAGTATTCTGGTATGAGTCATTTGTGAATGCTCATCAGATGAGGCTACAATTAAACCCAAAAACTAAAGCAATCAATGTCTCTCTAGACAAAATGTTGACATCTTACACTACTGAAAACATCAGTCTGTTTTGACCAGGGCTGTAGTCAAGAAATACTGAGGTCAAAGGTGCCCCCAAAACATGCAAAACTATTAATCCACCATTTATTGGTTCCCTTTAAAGGCACACACTTGCTAGAGAAGCAGGCTGAAAGGCTAAATGTGGACAAAGAAGTGACAGAGCAGCACCTACCCCCTCCCTCCCAACAGGTCAGGCCAGGGTTGTACAGGCAGCTTCAAGATGTAAATGCATGCAGCTGTTTGAGTTTGAGCAAGGTTCTCAGTGAAACTTCCCTGTATGAATAAAGGAATAAAAATATGCTATATACAGACAGTATACATGTTGTAAGGCTACATATACTGTAGATATAGACTTTTTGAATTTGTATAATCCTTAAATTCACCAGGCACCATATAAGTGCTAATGTGTCACCTTAAAGGTTTCCTGTGGAGTTTTTGTCCTATAGTAGAATGATGGAGCAGTTTTTGGTCCCAGTGGAGGGGCCTGACTAAGAGCTATTGTCAAAATCCTAATGGAACAGCACTGACAGAGCTGCAGCACCTCGCCCCAAAACATGGGAACCTGTGGCCTCCCAGGTCTGGCTGGGAGAGGCACTTGCCAGCGAGTGTCTGGTGGCCGGGTCTTGAATCATGGAGCTGAGTTGGGCTCAGCCCAAAACAATAACATGAAGCTGCTGTCTTGTGGGCTCAACACCCGCATGGATGGGTGTTAGGATTGGGTGTTTTGCAAGCTGGGTGACGGGCAAAGGCAGGGACCTAGGTGTGCCGATTCCTGGCATTGAAGACTGGTGCTAGGGACATGGAATGTCACCTCTGTGATGGAGAAAGATGAGGTGTCTGGGATGCCCTGAGAGACAGAGTGAGGAGCTGTGACATCTGGAGGGAGCTTGGTGTGCTCCTTCATGTTGAGAGAACCCAGTTGATGTGGATCGGGCACAGGATTAGGATGCCTCTTGGGCATCCTCCTCTGGAGATTTTTCTGGGTATGCCCAAATGGAAGGAGACCCCAGGGTAGAATCACAAGTTGCTGCAGGGATTACATGTCCCATCTGCCCTGAATACCTTGGGATCCCCCCAGGAGGAGCAGGAAAATGTTGCTGTGGAGAGAGACATCTGGTATATCCAGCTTAGCCTGCTGTCTGGATAAGTGGAAGAAAATGGATGGATGGATGGATGGATGGATGGATGGATGGATGGATGGATGGACATAACATCTACAGACAGACTATATGTACCAATATAAATGAGAGGTAGTGCTGCTGATGTTTCAATACAGAAAGGACAGAGGCAAACCATTTCAAACACTGGGAAGCTGAAAGCCACTGTCACATTAATTTACAGAGAGCTTCCTGTTCCTCCTCACCTGACATGTTCTGAACCGTTGACCTGGCTGTGCTGTCTAACACAGCACAGAGACCCCCTATTGTCCACTAAACTGCATGCTCTGCTGCTTTTTGTCTAACCCATACTGACGCACGTACACAGACATGCACATAGTATCTATTTCCTCACCCACTCCACCGCTCCTCTTTCTGATGGAGGCTGAAAGACAGAGGGAGAATGAGCAGCTCAAAGTCATGTGTATGTGTGTATGTGTAAGAATCAATAAATTACCACTCTGCTCTATTTCTGGATGTGTATGTCTACCTGGGCTTGGCTTCCGATTATCCTTCATCTGCCAACTCATCTGTGCACCTGTGACTCATCAGCCCATCAACTACACCTGAAGCAGCAGCATATAAGCCACAGTCCATCACTACCTCTCCTAGTTTTTTCCCCAGTGAGACTTCCTTGTAACCCGTGTTGTGTTTTCCCTAGTTGATCCAGTCTGTCTGTGCTTCAGATTGTCATCTCTGGACTTCCTGGTTTGCCTGTCACGCTCAGCCTTTATCTGTCTCTTGTGCCAGGCTCCAGCACAGACCTCGACCGTTTCCACGCTGTTCATTACCTGCCCTGGCACTCCTACTCTCGCCACCGCCTGCACTGCTCCACCATCTTGGATCAACTGAATTACCAAAGCTTACAATAAACTTTTACTGTTTTTTTACTTTTACTCTTCCTCTGCCTCTGAGATTTGGGTCCACACGTTTAAACCTGCTCCCTTTTAAATTTCCTGGCTGTTATCAAAGTCTCTTTACATTTGCCTTTAATTCAGTCTATGTTGCACAGCAGTGGAATTAATACTGTATCTCTGCTGTTTATGTTCAAACTGATTGTGTGTGTGTGTGTGTGTGTGTGTGTGTGTGTGTGTGTGTGTGTGTGTGTGTGAGTGTGTGTGTGTGTGTGTGTGTGTGTGTGTGTGTGTGTGTGTGTGTGCGCGCGCACATGTACATTGATGTTGGCAGACATTGATTACCAACAACAGTTAGTGAAGAATGGAATTTGCTTCGCCCTTTGGGTAACTGAAAAACGAAAACAAAATAAAGCAGCATCCGCACACACACGCTCTGATCTCTTCAGTTTGGCCTACTTGGTAGTGACACATTCCTAGTAATCAATACACAAAGTCATTGTTGCTATGGAAATATCCTCAATGAACTGTCCCTGTTTCTATTTGTGCCACAGATGCTATGATACAGTGAGACATGACGACTGCTGGACTCACACTTTTTGCATTGAAAGCATTGTGTAACCAAGTGGTCAACAATCATAGCAATAATATTTTCAGCAGAACCGTGCAGCCAATCTGACTTTCCAGCGCTTTTTCAACATCAAAAATCTTTTGTGATGTGAGCATGGATTGGCCTTGTCAGGTGTGACACATCATGGGGTTGGCCGTGGGTAACAGTGACATAACGCAGCTTATTGTGTGAGGAATGGCATGTAACAACAGCAGCCTAATGCACAGTCCTGAATAGCACTTCAAAGGCAGCTGAGTTCAGCACTGCAAGGTATTTCATTGTAATTCGACCACGCTGCGGAGGAGAGGAATTTGGATGCTAGAATCCTCCATGGCAGCAGGAATTCAGTGGACCTACAGGGACTCTCATGTCAAATTCCCACTCAGACCATTACAGTCAGCCTGAAAGCGTTCCCGCCATGCTTACATAACGCTGTATGTGTGCTGAACCATCACCTGGGCTTGGCTTGAGTTGGGAAGTGAAATTGGACAGAAAGTTGCTGGCTCTGGTCAGTTGTGGCTTGGAAAAAGGTGAAGAAAATGGATTTACTGTAGAAGTTCAGCCAGTGTTTCCAATGCCTTACAGTTCCTTTAGCAAATACGTTTGTCATTCCAGCTACAAATATTCCTCTAGTGCTCTTTCAACCCTGTCTCTCATTTCACATCAGTTTATTTTCTCTCCATTCCTTGACTCCCCATCTCTCTTCTCCTGCTACTTGACAAGAACAGAAACTCACGAGGAATTTCCAAAATAACTTAACTTTTGTTTTCATTATACACATGTTCTCGCTGTTTCTTTCCTGTCCTCTGTGTTCTTGCCTCTCCCATCTGCTTGACAGTTGAGAAGTGAAGATGTGGGCTCTGTCAAACCCAAGTTTGTTCTATTTATACTGTGAAGTCAGAGTGGTTAGCTCTGTATTCAGAGCTCCAGGCCATGGAGGGAGGGCCTAATCCACCTTCTTTCCCCGCCACCAAGTGTCACCAGGCCAGCAGGACCGCCCCGCCCAGTCCTGTCCCTGCCCACTGTCCAAGCTCCTGACCACATGCGGCTGGGCTGAAGTGATGGAGTGGATGGAATGAATGGGCAGGAGGGAGGAGAGGGGAGGGAGAGCCACTAGACAAGCACACACACTTTGAAGTGTATGAGAAGCTATAGAACAAGCAGCAAAACCTGGTATGTGGTCATTCCCTTCATATCCATACTTGTAAGTGAATAACTGCCTTTTCCATCAGTGCAAGTTGAGAAACATCTTTTCCAAAAGATATTTCCAGAAAAATGTACACAAACATCTGAGGAGAAAGGAAAAAATAATGACTAAGGAAATGTTTTAGTAGTTACTTACACAGATTGCTCAAGATGAATTCCAAGGGTCTAAAGTAAGAGACAAGAGAGATTTCTGGGCTGCAATCAATGAAAACTCTTGACATAATCTCCATTATGTAAAGATGGCCTAAAAATTGCACATTGCAAAAAAAAGTGCCAATCACAGAAGTTGCCATAAAAGGAAAAGGTATGCATCAGATTTTCCAGGCAAATGGATTTGTTGTACATGCCAGGAATAGTTTAAGAACTACTTTGATGAGTATTTGTCAATCTGTTATCAGGAGGCCATCAGAAACAGTTATGTGATAACATAATATTTACGGACAGGAGGAAATATAAATCAAGATAATCCTCATGAGCCATTACACAGCAAAGGCACTAGAGGGAACTGGGAGTTAAAATGTCTTATCAGTGGATTTTGATTATACTGTTGCATTTAAATACATAAATCCGACAAAATATTTCTTCAAGGTCAAACATTTGTCTTTGCACTCGATTTTTATTTAATCTTTCTTTAAGATGACAAACAGTTGCCTGGCAGAAGCATTTTCATGATATGGCTTTTTTCTCTCCTGACTCTGGATTGAATTTTACATTTTCAGATTGCCACATGGAAAGAGTTCACAATATTCTGCCTGTGGAGAAACAGAACTTATTTACGGTGCAGAGCAAAACGTTCCTAAACAAATCATTCAAACGTATATAGTTCTTAGTTTCACATTTCCTGGAGTCTTCTTCGTGCTGACAGATCTAAAAAATGCCAAATGTCACCCTGTCCATGACTTCTTGCTCATCCCAGAGTCCATCCCACAATATTGCTGGTCTTTGAGTCTTGGAGATTCATATACAGTATTTCAGGAATGCAGACTGAAGTCTGATATGCCTGGGCCTAGCAAGCATAACAGAGGGCAGAAGCCTCAGAGAATAACACATAACCAAAGCCCTAAAGAATTCCCTTGGACACGGCTACAAACCAGAAAACTGTGCACTTGAGGGGAAGACAGGAGAGCTGCTGAAACCCCAGACTTAAATAGCACAGACTCTCCTGCTGGTGACTGCCTGACATAGACACTCAGCACTTTGGTTTGTGCTGCTTCTGGACAGAAATTGTACTGTATACTATTATATTTTAGCATCACACACTCATGCAGATGTACATATTATGCACACAGTCAGTTTGTATAAGTAAGTCAAAAGCAGCTGAGACATGGTGTTAAATCTTGAAGACGTTTTGTCACAAAGCCGCACTAATCAATATTGTGCACTAACAGTGAATCATATTAATGTGTATAATACAAGAGAAGTCACTGATGGTAAGAGAATTATCATCTCACACTGCAGTTCCCTCATGTTGCTCTTTAGTATGTTTCAGCTCATTGTTTTTTTTTTTTTTTTTTTTTTTACTGTTTCAGTTCAGTCCCACTGCAGTCGCCATCTCCAGTGACAAAGCCCAGTAAAACCACTGTGCAATACCTGCCCCTCAGCAGACAGCAGACAGACAAAATTAGCAACCACCTGGTGAATACAGTGCTAGCTACTAAAGACTCAGATATTTCCCTCAGTAGTAGAGTATGTGGAGACCAAAACAGAACTAAGGGGAGAGTGAAATAGTGGAATTAAATCTGTCAGATGGCCAGACACCCAGCTCCTAATAAATAAAAGCTAATGTTGCCTGGCAGACTGCTGGGCATGGTCAGGACAATGTTATGTTTCCAGCCTGTTTTGCTGCACTGGGGTGGCCAAAAAATAAAATAGAATAAAATAACTGCAGCTTCAAAGTGGCTCCTTCAGTTCAACTGATGAGGAAGGATCACAGGCATTTAATATCTCATCATTACCACATCATTACATATATGTATATATATATATATATATAACAAAGCCTCCCCTCTGATTGGCTGACTGTCACCAACTGATTGGCTCCAGAGAGAAGCCTGAGAGAGAAAAAACTACACCGAGATGGTTTTTGATTGTTTAAACCACAAATATATTCTCATGGACAATAACTCTTCAAATAAAACAGCGAAAAAGTCTGAAATATGGCACCTTTAAGCAATCTGATGTCTTTATTATTTTAATGTACAGTATGTTAATGTAAATTGTAATGTATGCTATTTCTACTAAACTCTTATTGCTTCTACCATGTAGAAAAATGTTAGGACCAGTGGTGGCATGTTAAAAATAGGATGCATACCCCCAAACCTGCATGTATAGGTCACTGCACAGACTGACCCACTCTCACCACAGTAACAGAATATAAATGTTTCTGTTCAGTCACTTTGCAAAAGCTGGTGTTCAAAACCTTTTCCCAGGCTGACTTGATATAGCTGTGTAGGATTGGTGTGTATAGATGTTACAGAGGCTGCAAGGTAGTAAGAATTCAGTATAACTGAAAGTGGTGTTATGTGGTGTTATGTGTACATCTTCTTGATAGTTTTGGTCCCCATGTCCAACTTTTAAAAAACATGATTTTCCATTCACCTCTGTACATCTCCTGTATGTGTGATGACACTTGGCAGCTTACAGTATAAGCAAGGTCACATAGCAGCAGGAGCTTGTCTTTAATCGTGCCTTCGGTTGAAGGAGCATCTTGGCATTTTACCACTAAGCCTCTGTGGCCACCCTCAGACAGAACTGGGACAACACACACACATACACAAACACAGGCAGTCACAGAGCAGCGTATCAGGCTATGGAATCTATCTAACCTCAACCACTAAGCTACTGAAAGGCAGCTACTTAACTGAAGCATCATCTTCCCCTGGTCTGTAATGATGGCCTGGCCAAATCTAAGCCACTCCGTTTGAAAGGAGTGCCAAGATGCCCTCATGAGGGAATGATTAGCCAGGAGCTGTGGAGGGTACAGTGTTTACAGCTCAGTGGAACGGGGGTGTGCACTCACAACTGATGTTCACATTTACAGTTCATACCCACACATACATACAAATGATCGCAAACAGAGATACGGAGAAGCACAAATACTCCCACAGCCTGTTTGTGTACTGCTTGTGCTTGGATGTCAGGCTACCGTTGGAGCTGTAAGCGAGTTTTGGCAATTACCATTGATGTCTCATCCACTGTGTTTATCTAATGGGGCTGGATTTTATAACCAGTACAACTCTACCTCCTCCTCAAAAAGTGGTAGTTCAAGGCTACACGAGGCTTTTCAAGATGAGAGGTTGTATTGTTATTCAGTGGTGACTAGGTGATATGATGGCAAAGTACGGTACATGACATCTAGTTCAAGATCATTTGTACAGCTGCTGGATCAACTTCTTTCTCTGTCTGCTTTTCTGTTTGGGCCGTTTTTAGATTGTCTTCACGTCACACTTTGGCACGATGCACCACATTTGATCCTGCTGTAATAAGACATGCACTGAAGTGGTTACCAGGCCATCTTACAAACATCCAAACAAAATCACAACCACTAACCAAACCAAACAGTCTGTCAGGAGAGCACTCCCAGTCAGGCTGAACTCCTCTGACGCTGAGCACACCTTTTTGATTAACTGCCAGGCCAGGGCTAAGAGACAAAGATGTCGAACGCTGGCAAAGATGACTGAAAAAACAGGTTTTCAACTTTGCTGCTGGAGCGCAGGTTGTTTTTACCTTTAAGGCTCTGCAAGTTTTGAAATGTACTTGATTGAAGCAAGTAGTCTAAACCTTTATCTGTTTCAAAACAACAGTCTTTACTGTACCTCACTCCTTTCAGAGCTGATGAAGCATGTATCCGTGTGAGTGTGTGCGTGCTTGCACACATGCATGCACTTGTCAGTAAGTGTAGTCATCATCTGCAGTGACAATTATGTTGTGACACATACATATTTTTTAATTGTCACCTGATCTTCCTGTGAACCCAACACGCATGAAAGAGGAAAAAAGTGTCAGAATTACGGAAAATCCCTGACAGCGATCTGAGATTTTACTTTTAATTGCTTCACTTTGGCAAGGAAAGAAGCCAGTGTGGTTTCCATGCATGTAATACTTTGAACAAAAAGAAAATGTTTGTCATTTATGTGTTGAGGGTAAAAATGTCTTGCATCCAGATCTAAAGTCCATCTCCATGTGTCGGACTCATGCAGTACAGTCGGTTGCCTGCTTTGGGGTGAAACCACAGCTATGTCAGTTAAAGCTAAAGACAACACATGGACCAAAACAGGATATTAAAAAAGAGTTCACAGCTCCCAAACAAGCCCAGTCCAGCCCTTGGTTGGTGTTTACTGCAAGCACTTTTCTGTCAAGGAAACAGATTTAACTACACTGTATAATTGTTTTGTAGAAAGTGGACGTGGCTGCTTCCTTCATTCATGGACACTTTTTTGAAAAAGCTGCATTGAGCACTATGAAAAGTATGAAAGCTCATACTTGATGTCATGTGATATAATCTACATATTTGTGAATGATTTCTGCTGTCATTGGTTGTTATAGCCTTCATGGGAAAAAAAAATCATCTTCTTTTCCATTGTAAAGATAGAAAGGGAGAAATAGAACATGTAGGCAAACAGGATTTCTGCAAACATTTAGTCTTTGTTATGTGTCATATACCATGACAAAAATGCCTTATAGATAAAAACAAGATCACAATCAGATCACTTCAGGAGCTATGAGAGAAAAAAATACATGTGATGTCAACATATGGGCAACCATACAGTATAACTTGATCCTCTTGTCTGTATATAATGAACAACTTTCTATGTAACGCATGAACATTATGAAGGGCCACAGGAGTACCAGCTGCTCCAAAACAGGCCAAAATATGTAGTGAATGCATTTAATAGCTCATTAAATGAAACTGAATAGTATTTCCACATTCAGAATATGTGGCAAAGAGGACATCGTTTTTGTTTTTTGTTTGCTTTTTTTAACAGCCTTTGCTCTTGGCTATAAAGTGTTCCAGTTGCAGCTTGAAAATTCAGCTCAGGTAACCTGCTAACCTAACAGCTAAACAGCTTTTACTACTGTACTTCTTTTCTCTGGGCTAATTTAGCAAAATGACCTGCAGTATATTTGCCTGAACATGCACCTGGAAATGACTGGTGTTCAAACTGGTTTACAAATCTGAAGTGCTTTCGACATGTTTTACAACAAAACTGAAATGAATTCTTTTTAGATAGTTTATAAAGTCAGTTCATACTATGCTGCCCGCAAGCTGCAGACCTCCAATATGGCGGCCAGAGTGTGTGTTACGCCACCTGAAAGCCCTGACAAAAATGTTGCCTCTTTGAAGTTGTGTTACTGCTGCAGGGTGCCACTAACACAGCTTATGCTCAGCCGTGTGTGGCTGGGAGTACCTGCTTGTTGGCAGCTTGAACCGAACGCCTGGTAGCACAGCGTACCGCATCGCATGTGAACACCAACATGTCAGCAATAGTCGTCTGAAAGAAAGCATTTCCCTCTCACAGAGGCCTTGCCCATTACATAACACAAAATACCCCAAACACAGTCTAACCTGAAGGAATGCACGGTTGCATGTTACACCACTTGGACCCCATGTGAAATACATCCTTTCCAATTGGTTGTCCTCACACGATCCTTTCATGAAGGCTCATGTCTGTGTGAGTGGACCAACTGTTTAGGTTCCTAATAAGTTATGCATGGAATTTTTACCCAATTTTACAAGTTAGGAAAACATTTGCTGTGTAAACAAGGACTAGAAGGCATTAGAGGACACAAACAGGGACTATTCGGATTTTTTTTAATAGGAGGTTTATAATTTTTGTTAAATTGAGATACAGAAGGTATTTAATCATGATTCAACTAAATGTTTTGCTTGGCTAGTTTTAATTTTGGCCAACTCATGCTCTCATTTCCAAGTCAAAATCCATAACACAGACCAGTCACGGAGTTATACTGCAGACACATCCACACTCCTGTATAATGCCACTCAGTCTTAACAGCAAACATGATATATTATTATCTACACATTCAAACCATTCAAACTGCCCTCTTAAGGCAGCATGTATAATCATGCACAACACACACATACTTACATCTCTAAACAAGGAACCACACAAGAAGTATTTTCTGTGGCACCAAGGAATGCACTGGAACAAACATGATACATTCTCCTGAAAGCCACCATGAAACCAAGGAGCCCTCCTGGTGCGCTGTCTGTGCAGCTTGGGGGTAGGCCTCCTGGTGGGCTATATTTGGGGGACATCCAGGGTTCAGGTGAAATACCAGAAACAGCGTGACACACACACACACACACACACTGAAATTGGAGACAGGGTCAAAGCCACCAGCCCCTACTTCACCCCACCCTCCCAAACATAAGACATATGGTTTGGTGTAAATCAGCTGATAAATGAAATTGTGTTACTTATGAAATGTTGAGATGAACATGTTGTATTTTTTGTTATGGTTCCTTGTGTAAGCTGCTGTACTTTTATGTAACCTCTTCCAGTGTTTTTGTAGGCCTTATATGGTTCAGGTAATATAAAGTGGTATAAATCAAACTGCAAGGTCAACTTTAACCACAACATTAACATTTACCTATGCTACAGATCTACAGGTGTAGTATGATGTGTTTATGTGCATATGTGTGTGTGAGCTTGTGCCTGAATGCAAACTGACATGTGCTTCAAAGGACTCTCCCACTCCCACTTTACTGTATTTTTGCCCTGCTCTTAGCCCAACATCACATGCAAAACATACACACACAGAAAAAATGCAGCAGTCTGGTCTCCTTCATTTCTCATTTTAATACACGCTGGTTTCTCTAATCTTTCATTTTGAATTCTGGCTTGAAGTTGATCAAAGAAGTTGGTTATATTCTACTTTTGGTACTTTTGCTTATATTAAATGTCTATGTCTTTTTATGTATACTAGGGAAAGCAGTTATATGACTACCACACACCATTTCATTGTTTCAAATGCAGTCAGTGCTAAATCTGGCAGCTGGTTGCACCTATTTGCATTATGAGTAACTGCCAGCGGCCGAATGTGTGGGGAGTGCCTACAGTACTGAGTACACCTCTGTCAATATAGCCTACCTACTAAATGAGTCACTGAACCCACTGTGACCTTTTGTCTTGAATATACAAAACACCTGCTTAGAGGAGAATAATAAACATCTGTAGAAAATAGAACAGCCATGAATCCCTACTTTATTTTTACTTCTGACAATGTATTTAATGTTATTCACATGCTCCCACCTGGCTCTGACTCATACCATCAGGCATTTGAGGAAAGAAGAGTAAGAGAGGCATAGATGGAGAGGTTGATTTACACTGAAGGATCATCTTCACGCTAATAGACGATCTTTGTCGAGAGAGGTGACCTCCGTCACCCAGCAACCAGCTACAACAAACTACAGAGACAACAGCAGCAAAGACAGCAGTGATAAAAATGCTAACGGTAGCCGGCGAGCTAACAAGCTATGTGTATCAGGACAACCAAGCAGACTTAACAGTTTTCTTATTTTAGCGGAAAATGGTGAAACAGACGATACAGATATTTGGTCGCATCAAACCCACTAAGAAAACTACGGCGGTAAGTGGGCAACTAAAACTCAATATTTGAACACAACTCAGAAAATATTAAAATTGGTGCTAGGGAGGATATGTATTTGAACTAGCAAATGTTGTCGTTATATTAACGAGGCCTCTCTGAATATTAAGCATGCTGGTTTATTATCTCAATTTATAGTCGACACTTTATCTCGAAATAACAGGTTTGAACTCCTAAAAAATACACCTGTCTGGACATAATACTGTTAAAGTTGAAATCACATATTCTGTACCTTGCATCATAGGTTTTTCCCCTATATACATTTAGGCTTGTCATAGCAGGAAAAGGACAGGTGTACCTAATAACTTAAATAATAGCTCTTTTAAATCATTGAAGTGAACAGAAATGTACAGAATGAGATGCAGTCGTCATTAATTCAGTTACAGCACACCTGTGCGTTTCTTGCTATGACATCACAAAATAGCTTTTGTGAAAAAGGGGTCTTCAGAAACACAGTGAGATGGTCATACATAAGGTTTTTTTTTTTTTCATGGTTGTCCCCCATAACTGTTTTTCTGGCTGAATGATATGTAGGACATTAAAACTGTTGTATAAGAGTCTGTTCAAGTAAATATCTTCCCAGTGACAACCAGCACACTATCATCTGTTAAACTAATATAGTGTTTGTTCTGTAAAGTCTGTCACAGTCAGTAAACTGAACCTTACAGCAGTATAAGATTTGTAATTCTGGGGGACTGTCAAACAGTGGCAAACTTAAGCAGCAATATCACCCATCCTACTAGTGGTTATTTTGCAATGGAGTACACACATCACCTGCCATCAGATAAGGGCTGTCTTTATTGGACACACATGTTAAGAAAAAAAAAAAAAAAAAGTCAGTTTTCATCAGAAACACTCCTGGTAAAGTGCCTTCTTCTCCCTAAAGCCCAGTTTATTGTCTGAGCACAGCAGCTGATGGAAGATATAATCAAATTACTTTAACTGTTTCTGTTGCAAACAGTGTCCAGCAAAATGAAATGAGCACAGCTACCTCCTTGGGGCTTTTTGAGGTTATACACATGTCCATGTATAGACACCACAGCAGTGGTGGTCAGGAGAAAATACTGCAGGCACGGTGACAATGAAAAACAATCCAATCATTTAAGCCTTACTCTATCTTTTATTCCTGAAACCATGGGACTTGTAATTGCATGTGTCCATTGAAAACATATGTCAAAGCTCAGAGGAGGAGGGGTGTTTAGATTGACCCACCCAACCTCACTTTAAATGTCCTTCACTGCTAGAGCACAATCTATATTGGTTCAATGTTCCACAGTTTTTCTTGTCTCCCCTGAGGCATGGCTTTGGCTTTGGCAAGCGGAGGTGAATTTGCAGAGCTTGTCTACACTGTATGCTGATTATTATTGGTTGTTCAGTTCAATTGCTTTCCAAAAGATATATGCTTCATAAACTCATTTTTTTCATTTTGGGGCTTGAAATACCCAAACCACAAGTGGCCAAAGTCGTATTTTAGACCTGACATGAATTGTCTTGTGTTAAATTACATTGAATCTGTGGTACCACATACCATAACAACATACAAATCACAGATTTCACAAAATGTAGTGGACTGCATATTCCCCCAAGCATTCTCTAGTGGTAAATTAGCCCTCTGCCTTGTCCTGTTTTAATATAGACTAGCCTATGGGCCTTGTTCTGCTGTGGGCTGACTCTACTGTTGTCTCTGGCTCCCTCAGGTGTACTCTGTGGACAATGAAGAGCAGACAGGTGCTTCTCTGGAGTTTGTGGTGCCCAGAGACCTGGCTGATGGCTTTGTTAACAACAAGAGGGAGTGCTACAGGTTCAGGTAGTGTCTGAGAGCACTTTCCATTTGCTTCATTTCCCAAATCAGTCAGCTAATTTGTCCTAAGTAAATTTAACTGTTCTTTAACTGGTCTTTGAAATGCACTGTAATAATTTTAATGTTTTTTTTAATCTACAAAATATACTTCACTCTGTCATTGACACTGTAGAGTCGTGATTGAAGTGAAGACTGTTCTGTCTCTTTCCTGAGACAAATTGATGATTTGTTTTGTCTTACAAAAGCACCAGCAGCTTTTTTTTTATTTTTATAGTTGAGCAGAAATAAGATGAATTAGAAATGTAACTACATGCCTATCCATATGTAGTATTATATCAGTATAATTAGCCATTGTCATCTGGTCAGTGCAGAACATCAAAACACTGGCCATCTCTTATGTTTTACCAAAACTGGGAAAAGCAAGAATCTTGCAGATGATAAATTCAGATCTTAATTTCACAAGCTAACAAGTTAAGTGATGTAACAGAAAAAAACATCAACGTCGCATAAGAACTATTCCCATGAATAATTCACCCACCAGTTCTGTCAGTACAGAGCCAGAACATCTGTTTAACGCTGGTGGTGAAAGCGTCAGCCTTATATACCCTCTGGGCAGGGCCCATGCCACGCTTCCAAGCCCTAAATTCACAGTTACAAAGTCAGACAGCAGTGGACACTGAGAGCCTTTGAAAACCACAGAGTCTTATAATAGCCTGTGGAGGTTCCCTTGTGCCCTTATAGAAATAAAATTTCCACATTTAACAATCTTCCTGGGCGGATTCCTCTCACATCTCTCTCATCTTTCTGTGGCATAAAACATGATGGGTTGAGACTGCTTGAGAAAACAGAATTACTAAACTCCTCTACATTTACTTGGGAAATTAAATAGACTGTTTTTTGTGCTTATTTAGTACTGCTGTGGGTAACAGTGTTGAGCCTTCAATATTTGAGATAAACCAGCAACATCCATTTCTACTGTATGTCATGTTAATAAATTAAGTAATAGACGTATGGTCTGATTTGTTGTGTTCTTCCAAATGTGTCATGTTGATGCTGTCTTTGTTGTTTTCTCTTTTGTCCAGGTTCCAGAAAGTGTTTGATCAAGCAGTCAAACAAGATGAGATATTTGAAAACATTGCCAGGCCAGTTGCAGACAGGTAAACTCTTACTGACACTGTACTTTCAAGTTAATGTTTGTTTTAATGCCACGTTATTTTTAAAGTTTATATAATTTCTTTAAAACTCTTTGTCAACCCTTAAAACTACAACCTTTAATTGTCCCATTGACATATCATATATTTGAAAAGTTATCAGTCACCACCTGTGCCCAGCAGTGCTCATCTCTCCATGTTGTGGTCGGGCCACACAGGCTTTAGCCAGCCTTGTTGACAGGAAGTCAGTAAAGCTCAGCTTTCTTTAAGATGGAAATGGAGGGTGTCTGTGATTTTTGGCGTGCTTTACATACTTAAACCACTAAGTGGACTGAGCTGGCAGGCAAGATGGCACACTGTGCCACCGTGAGTGTGAGAACATTTTCAAGCCACAACACAGAACTACTCTAGATATTGTAGCCACTCACTCAGTTTGAGCGGTTTTGTTTGTCAGACAGAAGAACACATTCATTAGATTCACCTGCTGCAGTATCTGGGCCTCAAGATCAACAGTGCAAGTCATTTGTTAATACCACTCAATTTAATGAAAATGAGTGGTGCACCAGGGCCCATACTAAAATCTTAATTATGTTTTAAATCTCAATATGCACACTATATCACACTTATTTGAATTGTCAAGTACAGGCTCATAAGCACATTTTCTCATTTGGTATCAATATAATAGACTAGACCACAGTCAATTTTAGCCAATACAGCAGCATATGCATGCATCCCTACAAGATTTTTATAGATGAATCTCATCTGGCTTTAATTTAAAACAAAATTGTAGTTAGTATAAACCCCTACGCATTCAGTGAATCGTCACAACACTACATTTTTTGCATTTACATTTAATTTTTCCGTCTCCTATTCAGCAGAATTGTGCCTCAGTGATGAAATTCCTTGCTTCTTTGCTTCAAAGATACTTCTAAACAATGTTCACTGCATTTTAACAAAGCAAAACTCTTACTGTGTCTGACAGATCCTTACCCCCTGCCAAGACTTAGTTTAAATCAGGACTGGCTTCAAAAGAAGAATCAACCAACAAAAGAGGGAATTTACTTGGAATTTCCTGTGATTAAATGTTGGTTCTGTCATAGATATGTGAACAAGGTTCTTCCTCTTTTTCTCCGTGCCAAATGCTGTCCTCCTGGCTCAGTCTGGCCCAACCATCTCCTCAGCATTCCACTCCAGTCCTCCTACTCACAATAGTGGCTATTTGTGGAATCCCACAAGTGTTTTGTATTATCTTTGCTGTTAGGAGACATATAAACAACATGGTGAGACGTCTGGATCGGCTGACTAAGGACTTGGATATATTTGACCTGACTCACATGGGTTCACTGACTTGGGTATTAGGTTGCCCTGCCCAGCCAACCCTTGAACAGTTCACCCTTTGTTGTGGCAGATGGTAAACATCAGGTTAAAGAGTTTCAGTCACAACCAGACTGTGTCTTGCCATATCATTTTGAGCTTGATGTCTTTTGGTCTTGGATATGACTATAATGTCTGCAGCCTAGAGGACGCTATTCATCTCATATAGCCATGACCATGTCTGTCTTTCCAACCAGAAGTTTCTTACTCAGCTGTCAGTTCCTTGACCCCTCTGCAAAATGCCAGTTTAGACAAAGTTTTACCTTTGTAAATCTCATGTCTTGTTACAGAAATCACAAACAGAATCTAATTTGGACTGACAGACTGTTTTACTTAAGGCCCCTATTGTCGGGAAACATTTATTCAGGTTTAGTCAAGACTCACTTTGAATCGCAGAAGTTTCGCTGTCACCACACAAAAATCCAGTTTCATGCACACAGGCGCCTATCCTCTCAACTAGCAATAACTGTCAGGTTGTTGTTTTGGTTGGTACTCAGTCATACTTGGCGCACTTTAAGTTTAGCCAAAAGCTGTAACTCGTTTACTTACACACTAGTCTCTGTCTCTGCTGTGGTGTAACCGAAACCAGTCATTTCAACCCCAACACAGTAGTTTAAAAACAAACCAGCATTAATAGCTGCAGGAGAGGAAGAGCCAATGAAATGATGTTGGGCTGGCAAGGCAAACCCTCTATCTGCATCGTAATTCCATTTCACAAGGCTGTGAAACCTGCAGCCCAAGTTCAAAGAAGAATGGGGGCCTGTTCTCTTTTATCATTAACTGTGTGACCTCAAATGTTTGGACATACTGCTTCTCATGAAAAGAAGGACAAGGATCTTCTATATGATGAGTTGCCGATCACCAGGGAAGTTGAGGTGTAAACAGCAACAAGCACTGGGAAATGCCCAAGCCTCAGTAGCAGGGCCCAGCCCGCATCATTAGTACTGGCATTAAAGTAAACACTGAGCCTGTGTCTTTTCTCCCGCTGCCAATCACTACCATGACTCACGCTAGATTAAATGGACACTCAATGGCTGACTAACCAACCACCATTCTCATGAGTGGACGTAGTGTTTTATATAAACTGACATGCAGTTTTTTCCTCTTGCCCTTCTCATGCAGGGTGTGGAATTGTACAGAACACAGCAAGGGAAATCCACACAGTGCTCAAATACTGGGTTGGCAGTTGCATTAGAATAAGTGAGAGGCTTAACTTTTGTTTATAATTCATCTTGAAAAATATAGCGAGAAGATATCCTTTTCCTTGCATTTGGCAAGTCAGAGAGAGTTTATCCTTACCTTTTATCCTAGCTCATGTGTCAGAGGCCCCTCTGTCATTTCATTTTTTCTTTCTGGTTTATTTCCAAGACTACAGAACAGAGGGTTTTTTTTAATGCCAGTTTTTTCTACCTCTTATGAGTGTCATCATCTTGGATGTTAAGTTCATTCATACAGAACTGCATACCATTGGTTTCCATTGCCTTGTGCACGTGCAGAAAGGCAGCTCAGTGCCAAACCAAAATTTACCGGGCCCTGCCTAGTTGAGTGGGTTTGGGCCATTTCCTTCACTCATACTCTGAGACATTTCTCCCTCACCGGCAGATGTCTGCCGCCATTGCAGCTCTCCACTCACTGCCATCTTTTCCTGTGGGTTTGAAGTGTCAGATTGAATTCACTCAGACTTCTGGTGTCTGCTCAGGGTTACACTTGATAGTCCCATGCACTTTTGCAAATTAAGATGGTGATGTCATAGGAGGGACTTGATACAAATGTGCAACAATATGGTTATATCCAGAGTCACAAAGCCGCCTGGTTTTTATAACATAATATTTATGTCATTGAGACTGTATTTTAGCTTTAGCTTTGCACAGTCGACAATGAGTTATCCACAGACCCACTGCTGTTGTCTGGTTACATATATTCAGCCTTCTTTAAAAAGTCAAAAATTGGATATTGAGGGACATTTGTAATTTCAATGAAACTGTGTATTGAATCTGTTTAACTGCTTCTTATATGAATTATAAAAAATAGTATTATGTGTTTCTGCATTATCTATTTTTGGTTCTTTACCATATAGCTTATGCTCTTGGTGTTCTTGAACTTGTGTGTTTGTTTCTGTATTTCCATCCATCCATCCATTTTCTATACCACTTATCCATACAGGGTCACGGGGGGCTGGAGCCAATCCCAGCTGACAATGGGTGAGGGCAGGGTATACCCTGGACAGGATGGCAGTCTGTAACAGGGCTGACATATAGCGACAAACAACCACACACACTCACATTCATACCTTTGGGCAATTTAGAGTCACCATTTAACCTGCTGTGCATGTCTTTGGACTGTGGGAGGAAGCTGGAAGGAACCCACGCAGATATGGGGAGAACATGCAAACTCCCCATAGAAAGGCTCCAGGCTTGGGGTTCAAACCCAGAACCTTCTTGCTGTGAGGTGACAGCGCTAACTACTGCATCACTGTGCCGCCATGTTTCTGTATTTGCCAATTTGAATCATTAGAACAAACCCCTCATAAGTCTGCATTCTTGGGAGTGTATAAATAAATGTCCATAAAAGGAGCTTGTGGAAAACAAGTACACAACAGGAAATCAAGTTATCACAAAACAAGTCATGGGATGAGCTTGACACCAAAAATAGATATTTGACAGTATGAGGTATGTTTGCTGTTAAGATTACAGTAGATACTGTACATGTTCCTAAGGGTCAACCACGGATCTCAGGCAGGTGTTAAATGTAGACCTTGAATATTAACTATGATTGGTTTATTTGCCTAAACTAGTGTTAAGGGGTTTCTCAATGTCTATTCTGAATGTGTGTGTGTCTGTGTAGTGTTTTGGCTGGCTATAATGGCACCATATTTGCCTATGGCCAGACAGGCAGTGGGAAGACCTTTACCATCACAGGAGGAGCTGAGCGTTACAGTGATCGAGGCATTATTCCCCGCACCCTGTCCTACCTGTACGAATGCTTCAGCCAGGTCAGCACAGTGTGATTTACCAGTTTTCTTTTAGTTGATTTAAACTTTCAGTTTAACTGGTAAATACTGACCATACACATACATACAAGCAAAGTGTAAATTAGTATCCCACTGGATCTCTCCCGCATCATTTTATTCCTGTTCATTGCTTATGCCAAATGCCATCTGTGTGTCTGGTCCAGTGTTACATACAACATTTTTTGCTCGACAGGACAGCAGTATGCTTTATACCACACACATCTCCTACCTGGAGATCTACAATGAGATGGGATATGACCTCCTGGATTCCCGCCATGAAGCCTCTCGACTGGAAGACCTACCGTCAGTGTGCTTTTCTTTGCTTTTGCTACACTGATGCTTCAGGAAAACAATTACTTAATAAAGTGTCAACAATTAGAGCCATACAGTGTAGTGTATATTTCACTTTTCATAGTGACACTCATGTCTAATTTTAAAGTTGGAAAGACCAATCACCAGTGGGTCCATTATTCTCCTAAACACTTGTGGGTTTAGCTGAGCCTTATTCCCCTACAGCCATTTGTCAGCCTGGCCTGGAGTCACTGTGTGGTGAAATGTGGAGACTCTAGTATTTACCACCCCACTACCAACTGCCAACTGACATAATGAGACTGTGGGACAGCAATGGATGTGGTCAACCTGGTGGCAGACTCTGCCATTGGAGTGGAGAGCAAGATGGTCATGTGGAGAAATAGTTTTTCTTAGCCATTCACTGCTGCAGCTGGTCTGAGGAAAATTCTTTTTCATATCCATCTCCCTCTTTTCTTTATGTCTCAGGCCTTTGCGACTGTCTTTCTCACCTTTTTTTATCCTGCTTTATTTGCTATTTCTTTGTAAAAAAGAAAAAAGAAAAAAGAAAAGTCCAACTGTCTGGAGGTTTGACTGTATATGATCTTATTTATCTATTTATTTATTGCCTGTTTTTGTAATAGTCAATCCATATTTAATCTCAAAGTAGACTTTGGACATCATTGTGGTACATCATTTTGGTGTTGGTGCTGTATTTTCTTGTACCAGTTCCATTTAAGTTTTTTTCTCTCTTTTTGCAGAGGATCCAGCTCAAGGTTTAGATACCCACAAATCACAGTCTTCTGCAAATAGACAGTGCCCGTCGTTAACCATGCTGTGGCTACACTTGCTGATTCAAGGACAAGCTGTGGCACTGACAAATTTTTCTCTTTGACTGTTGGGTTGCTTCTCTCTTCCACTGCCTACAGTACCCTGCTTCTTTCTGACATTCTCCTCTATTTTTTTCTTGTTTTACTTCTTGTCTCCATCTGTGCATTATTTCCATCATGCATTCAGCTTTCCACCCTCTAAATTATGTTGTAAATTCATTTGAGATCTATATCATTTTTTAATTTTTTGTAGAAATACTATAATTAAACCTTATTTAAGGCTGATGGGGCTATTTAGGAAAATAACCCTGTCATGACACAGCCTTTAATCACATTAAGATTAATACTCCTTTATCACACCACCTCAATTACCTACACATGTTGAGACAATTATCTACATGTGTTTTCCAGTCATTCCCTTGTCTTTGACATCTCAATCCGGTAGCCATACTGTCACAGCCCTGGTGGCGTGATGGAAATGATGTGGTGAGATCACAGGAGTCGTTTCAAACCCATCTGTTCAAGCACACTGTTTCAGAGTGCCTGATGTGGGTAAAGACAAATCACCTGTTTGTTTTCAAAACCAAGTCCTGCCTGTTATCAAGTTATGAACCCCCGGACAGATAAAGCACATGTGTCAAACTGGGTCACAGATGTAGTTTGTTTGGATTTAGAGCTGAGTGAGGCCGAGGAAATGGTAGGAAAATAGATGACATAACTGACATAATTAGTTTTTCGTAATTGCTTCAGTTTACTTGGGTTTAGACTGGATTTGCCCTTCTTTGTCATTTTTTATTAATAATCTCAAGTTTATTTCAAGTTAAGTTATTAATCAGAAATTTCCTGAAGTTTTTTTTTTTTTTCCAGAAGAGTAGTAATCATGGAGGATCCAGAGCAGAACATCCATCTCAAGAACCTGTCACTGCAGCAGTCAGCAAATGAGGAAGAGGCTCTAAATCTGCTCTTCCTGGGTGACACCAATCGTATGATTGCAGAGGTAAGAAAAAGGGTAACAACAGACACACAGCAAAAATGTATAATATAACTTCCACTCTTTACATCACACACCATCAATGCAGTGTTCTTAGTAAGGATTGTAGACGGTATGCAAAAACACATAACCACTCCTAGTGTAAGTGGCATAAAGGGTTTTTTTTTTGTCCATAAAGGCAATATGCATTCTAAAAGCTACCTTAAGACCCTTCTAAAATATTATTTTGGTCCCCTGTGGTCCCTTTTACCATGTTTTTCCAAGTAAAACCAAGCATTCTCTCTGTAATTTCTGTTTATGCTGCGGTGTTTTTTTCTACACGCAGACACATGGACTCCCCACACTGATGAGACATGTGGTGGGTCAGCTTTTACTTTGCAACCTGAGGTTTGGAGCTCACTGATCTCACCTTGTTTACTCTTGTTGCTAGTTTGTAAGCAAATAACAGACAGTAAAAGTGAACTGGATAATCAGGTTTTAATCAGAGATTTGTTTTTCAATTCTGACAAGTATTTCAAAGTCAGTTTTTGATGTGGTGGGGATTCTTCCATGAAACAAAACCATTGCAAAAGAAATAATTATGGGATCTTAGATGGAACTTCTCTGGAACAAGATATGACAAGGTATGATACGTAGTATACTGACTGTTAATTGTTGTAGTGTGTGAGAAAATGCATCCGCCAAGTAATACACATATTCCACTAACATGGCCCATTACCTGAACAATATTGCATTTGTTTGCTTTTGCCCTCGAGGACACACTCCCAGTGTCCACTGCTGTAAAATCTGTGGGAATATGTCAGTGGAAAGACAATCCTGGATGTTACATTCGTCTTAATCAAGCAGTGAAGGCGTTGCATTCAGCAGGGAACACCCAGCATAGTCCACCCACACAGAGACTTTTGTGAACTCATGCTCACTGGGACTTTTTTACAAGAAGATTTCTCTTGCGTCTGAAGCAAACAAAGAACCATCGTGGTTAGTTTAGCATTGCCAGAATCATCCCAGAAGTCCTTGCTCCTCATAGACCTCTATTAAAGTGAACAGTAAAGCTTTCTTTCTTCTCTTGCTCGCAGCCATGTGGATAAAAGATGACACATCCATTCATGCAACACTCAGCAGACCATGAGCTCACTTACTTTGAGACCTGGCAATCCCCTCTGCACTTTTATTGGACAGGAAATAAAATACACCTTCTCAACTCCTCACCCTTCCTTCAACCTCATGGGGAAACTTTTCCTCTCATCTGTTTTTTTTACTCTGCAAATTTGTTTCTTCTGAACACATATGGGGATGCACAGGCTGGACCTTCCCCCTCCCTCTACATCCTAACCGCCCCCTGAACTTATGGTGATCAGGTGATCTTGAAATGTTTTGAGGTTTGTAGCAGTGGGTGCAGTGTAGCACCCACTTCAACACTGTGTATGGTCAGCTTGTGGTCAGTTTAGAACAGAGGAGAGTAAAGGAAGTGATGACAATGAGGTTGCTTTGTCCTGCTGTTTTTCCACAACTAAGGCATATTTTAATTCCCCTTTGTGGACACTACTCTGTATACATGCACATAGTTTGTGTATATTTAGATAGACATAATTTATTTGATTTGCTCTTGTATGTATACCTTGATACTGACAGTTATTCTAGGACTCATAAAAACCATCTGGTGATATCAAAATGAACTTATTATGGTTAAATGCACATCTCAAATCTTACCAAAAGTGTATCTGCTGATGCTCAGTCTTGATAAATGCTGTGGTAAAAAAGACACAATAGCACATAAGAGCCAATCCAGTCAGTCAGTCCCTCTATCTATGGGAAGCTGCCAGTGTATTTGAGAACTGTCATCTGTGAGTGTTGGTTTTGATTTCCACTGCAGCGCTTGAATTACTTGTACAGTACATCACTTTATTTTCTTGGTGCATAGGAGTTTCCTCTAGAAAATATAATGTTATTACTCTTATTGCATTATCAACTAATATACTGACTGTATATATACTTTCTCACACTAATGCTATTGGTATACACAAACTACAGTTTACTTTAGAAAGTATTTTGTTGGAAGATCAACAATATTCACCTATCTCATTCTGAAGCATATTACAACTAAGTATTTTTAGATTTTAAAACACACTTAAGCAGATTAATTCAATTGTATTTATTTATTTATTTATTTTTATTTTTTGTTGCATGCAAGAAATTTGTATTTCTACATACTGATAACTGTGCAAAATCAACAGTTGATCACATTGGCACATTGTGAGAAAGCTGGTGCGTGATTTAACACACTAATAGTGTTTAAAGATGCCTGCTGGGTGACTGGGAATAGAATAAAAATACAGCACAGGCTACTTATCATGGTTTTACAATCATTTCATAGTAAGACTTACTGTGAAACTAAAACAGTCTGGACCCTCTATCCCTAACCTTGAGCCTTTATGCAGTCCTATTAGGTATGTGATCCCCTACCATCTAAGGGCAGCTTCATATTACTTTAAGGAATACCCTGTGGAGCAGGCATGGACGTGTGCAGAGTGAAGGGAATTTGGATTGAGGAAAGAGATGACAGCAGTGGGTTAAGATTGTGAAAGATCTTTCATGAGCTTTCATGACCGAAACAGGCAGGTGTTGGCACATGTACGCCAACAACAAGTCAGGGTCAGAGCACCTTTTTAGAATGAATGACCTGGAATGTCTATGATGGTGTTTTCAAGCAGAGAGAAAAAGTGAATCATGCTGTATCATAGATCAGTGACAAGAATCTCAGCCTTGATCAGAAGCTAATCCAAGTCAAGATGAAGTGCATCATCAGGGTGTTACTTACAGCCATCTACAAGTGTTTAAGCTATGGCACATACAAAAGAAAACAGGAGTCCATGATCAGCACTTTGTCAGTGAATGTCCATTTCCTCTGTT
Source organism: Trachinotus anak (assembly GCF_046630095.1). Lineage (NCBI taxonomy): Eukaryota > Metazoa > Chordata > Actinopteri > Carangiformes > Carangidae > Trachinotus > Trachinotus anak. The sequence goes on from NW_027273884.1 coordinate 4,453,896, forward strand.
TATTCTCTCAGGGAGGACCCAATGAGTAACCCATCCTCCTCTAGTTAATAAAGCTTGTTTATGCACAGTCTAATTCTGTCTCTTTCTGGTCTCAACCTGACTTCTGCTGTTCCAGTGAGCATCTGAAAATCAACCTCAGCTTTTGTAAAGCACCAACATGTGTTTACTACTCATCAGTTACACATGGTGTGGCTTTGATCTTCAAACCAGCAGGATCCAAAAAAAAAAAAAAAAGAATCAAAGGAAAATGTTTTTTGTTGTTTGAATATGGGAATACTGCAGATGGAGAATAAAATTCCCTGACTTTTTTGTCCACCATGTGTACCAGTTTTAGAGGATTCAGAATACTCTCGCACAAACCTAATTGCATCCCAACATTATGGCAGTATTTTCTGTCACTACCTTACGCTGTTTCTTTATTTCATCTCCAGACTCCCATGAACCAGGCATCCACCCGTTCACACTGTATTTTCACTGTGCACTTGTGCAGACGTGAACCAGGCTCAGCCACTGTGCGACGCTCCAAGCTCCACCTGGTGGACCTGGCCGGATCGGATAGAGTTAGCAAGACTGGCCTGAATGGGCAGCTGCTCACTGAAGCCAAGTACATCAACCTCTCCCTTCATTACCTGGAGCAGGTAATGACTGTTGAGACTTTTTTTTCTCTATTTGAGATAATACATTGTATGGAGAATTTAATGAGGGTAATATATTTGATGTGAAAAATGAAATCCTTTTTTTTGTTTTATACATTTTATTTCATGTGTTTCATTTTCTGTAAATGATTTGACATTAATTTATATGCATATCCTGCTGATTCATGCATCCTTATATCTTCAACCTGCCATGTTTTAAAAGTCCCATATTGTATGAAGTGAGACTTCCATGTCTTTTTTGCTTATAAAGTAGATCTAGGTTCTATGTTGACACTGTGAAAGTATCAGAGCCTCAGTCCACAGAGAAATGCACACAGCCTGTATTCAGAAACTGAGCCTTAAACGAGCTGGCAGGACTTCTATAACTTTGTGATGTCACAAAAAAAGCAGTCACCTCCCTCTGCCATGCCTCAAGCCCAGACCACCTGGACCCACCATCCAACCTCACAGGATTTGGTTTCTCTGAGTGTTTACCTAAAATCTGCTATATTTTTATTTGATCACTCAGAAAACAGTCAGCCAATCAGAAGAGAGGCTCAGATCCTCTCTTCTGATTGGCTGACTGACCTGTTGTTACTAGAGCTCCAGAGAGAAGCCTGAGACAGGAGATGGAAAACTACATTGAGATGGTTTGGTACTTAAAACCACAAATATATGTTCTTATGGATATTAACACTTGAAATAAAACACTGGAACAGTGTAAAAATGGGACCTTTCATCATATTTAAATTAATGTTAGATTTCTGACTTTGATCAATGGTTATCTTGCTGCTAGTGTAAGAGCAGTAATGATAGTGTTAGAAAGAGTAATGGCATTGTCTTTCAGACATTAATGTGTGGCATTTCAGTTGCTACTCCCACCTTTGTCTTCATTTACAATTTACATTGCTCTCTTCCACAGGTGATCATTGCTTTGTCAGAGAAGAACCGCTCCCATATTCCCTACAGAAACTCAATGTTAACATCTGTACTTAGGGACAGCCTTGGGGGCAACTGCATGACCACCATGATCGCCACTATGGCAGTTGACAAGAGGAACCTTGATGTAAGGATGGCCAACCCAATGCCGTGTGCAGACACAACATTCTGTTAGATTTCCACATAGTGAGCAGAAATAGGGGTTTGGAGTGAAATCATGTTATAGGCCGGTTGGTCTTGCTAGCTAGACATAAAATACTTTATTGCAGTGTTGTACAGTGTATTTTGCTTCATAGAAATGAATGGAAAGCAGTGCAAATTAAATATAGATCATGAACATTTTCTTATCTTTCCTTGTATTCAAATGGGCAAATGTATGTAATGAGTACTAAATTAAGAAGAAGCAATTAGGAGTCATAGTTGTTCCTCAGAGGGAAAAATATGAAGACATTTTTAAAACTTTTTTCTTCAGGAGTCCATCTCTACATGCCGCTTTGCTCAGCGCGTGGCTGTCATTAAGAACGAGGCAATATTGAATGAAGAACTGGATCCTACCCTGGTGAGACAGCAAGACATGGCACTTCCACACTCACTACAAATATCATAACTTAGCCACACAATCACACCACAGAAGCATGACTTTAAGGGCTGTTTCATTATGGCCAGACCCTCCTCGTAGCTTCCAGACCTTAAATTGATCAGCGATTGAATTGCAGTCAGAATCCAGCTCCTAAATGTAACAAAGTGTACCCCATCATGTGCTTAAGTGTCATCTTTAGGTTTCCCAAACAAGATTAGTTTTTCCAGTGTCATACAGTCAATGTGAAGGAAGCAGTTTTCCACCCTCAGCACATGGATGTCTGTCTGTCTAGAGCTATTTAGTCTTGTTTGCATTCTGTCTGTCTTGTTCTCATTCTTCCAATTGTGTTATGGCATATTTTATTCCAATATCTCTCAGCCTTTTGAGAAAAAATCCAGCTGGAGACAGGTGTGAAGTGTATTGGCTGGATATTATGTCTTTACACGTGTTTATCCAAGGAAACATAAACTGAACACATGCAGCCACATAGAGCAATTCCTGGCCAGATGGTGTAGATCTGAGAACCTATAGTAACATTTTTAAAGTAAGAGAGGGCAGTCAGTTTACTTTCAGTAATTTTATTTAGTATCTATATACCATGATGCCATTGTTGTTTTAGTAAGAGGAGTAGGAGATGTTGAACTTTTGGTGAGAATTAGTCCTTGGATTGTTGCAAAATAAGTGGTTACAGAGGCCACTCATATGCAGTGCAGTAGGCCTTATACATACTTCCATATCTGCCTTTTATTACACATTGTAATACATAGAGAGTAATAAGAAATCACTGTGTGAGCAGTTTAGCAGGTTAACCCTTTACACTGGCTTCCCTACTTCATTTTCTCCCTTTACAATCCTTGTCACACCTTCCCTTACTGTAGTTTGCCAGACAGCATACCTGGTAGTTTTATAAAGACCCTTTGGGGGATATACAGAAGTAAGTCATCACAGCTATATCTGCTTCCTCCCTCCCACTGAGATCTGCATCAGGATCAACTGCTACTGTATTACTGCTACTGAGACTTGGCTGGCCACTTGCAAACCCTACAGAGGTATTTTTAAGAGAGTCTGCGGCCGGCCCAGTAATTGTGACAGTGTCTGGCAGCTCCCAATTGGGTCCGGCACAGTTACAGCTCCAGGAAAACCCAAACTCCTTGGGCAAACTTCTTGTCTCTGTTTATGGCTTTTTAGTGTGTTTCTCATTTTGTTCGTTGCTCCCGTCTCACTGTCTGTCTCTCTATATCTCTCCTTGGTTTACTGAGAAAAAAGCAAAGCCAGCAGTGCAGTTGGCACATTAGAATGATGTCATTTCTTAGTGGTTTGGGGTGACACTTAGACTTTTTTGGCCTTCCCTGTCTGAAGGCACACAGCCTTTCAGACATGCTGGCTGTGGTAATTGATTTGAAACCTGGAGTTTGCTTTTCACAATCTTCCAGTCAGTGTTTGCTACATCATTCAGACCACACACTGCCTTAGTGGTCCTATACTGTAGCCTACAGGCTGCAAAATGCAATTCTTCAAAGCCTGAACAGCAGGAAACCAGCCAGACCAGACAAAACATTTAACAAGGCTCTCGTGGACAGGGAAAGAATGAGGTGCTGAAAGTGACCTGTGATCACAATGAAGTCAGCCGCAGTGACCACACCATATAAGGCCCGTTCTAGTAGCCCCTCTAAGAGCACTAAAATCAATCTTAATCCTCCCTCTAGACCAGGCTGATCCTGGTTGGCAGTCGCCAGAGGAGATTGTCAACAATTACTGTATCTTTCAAGATACGTCCGACGCCTCACAGTAGCTTTTGTTATTAAGTGTCTCAACCTGAGCATTGTGTGCAGGAGTGCTCAGTTTTTACGTTGAGCTGACTTGACTTACTTATTTGAAAGGGTCAAATTAGTTGATCTAAAGGTGTTGTTATGCAGTTAAGCAGAGGCTAACAGGAGGCTGAGTGACCCGTCTGAACTTGGAACGTCCCTACACTTAAATATATACTTAACATCTTGCTTAAGAAGATAGCTCTGATTAGTGCATAGCTGTGAGTCAGTCTGAGGCCTGATTAAAGCCCACCAGAGAGACATGTTCGGCAAGCGGGCGTAAAAATTCCAGTGGGTGGTTTCTCTCCCTCGGTCCTTGATATGCCTCATCTAAGTGGCTGCCATTTGTTAAGACAGAAGGGAGCTATGACAGGAAGCGTAAGTGTAGTAATGTAGTGCAGTGCAGTACAGTGTTCCTTGATTTATTCTACAATGAGTGCCAGGCCTAAATGTTGCCATGCACGGAACACAGCCCATGTGTTAAGGTGCAGAGGGACTCTATCCCTCCTCTTCTTTCATCAAAAGAGGTCACATAATAACAGCCTTTTTGTCAGAACACATACACAATTGAGGTGTAATCTGTGGTTCTACCATGGTGCTTATAGATTACTGTGGGTGGTTTTCAGCACAGAATGGATGGTATGCTTTCAAGAAAAAGAGGGATAATTTAAAGGTAGGACTATACAAGTTAGTTTAATGTTTCAGAGTTAATTATATAACATGTTTATATTAAACACAGACAAACACGCAGTGTTGCTTTTCCATCACCATAACAATCTGCATGTTGCACTGACATGGGTTTCCATGCAATCTGCTGACATCATTGGTCACGTGTCCTGAGTCAGTTTTTATTCAGAGTATGTGGAAGTCTGTGGTGCTGTGGTACCAGTCTGGGCTTGGTGCTCTGAAATAGACTGCACCATTCTGCTGACCAAAAACTGGTGGTCAGCGTTTGAGGATGCAGCTGGGAAAGTTACATCAGACCATGGGTTCCAAAAAGGAGATACAGGGAGCGGCTCTGGTGAGGGATGGTCAGCTATGATGTTCACTGTTAGAACATATGATAGGGGGTGGATTAGGGGTGAAATTTTTGTGAGGTTAAGTGGCACCCATCCAAAACCACACTGCAGGTCTGGTTCTTCTCAGTCTCTGACTCTCTGACTGGTTTTGTCTTTTCATCTCTCTGCTAGAAGAGGCAATGCTTTTCTAAATTGGATCATTTAGTCTGACCTTTGACTTTGATTTAGTTTTCACGGACCTTTGGCTCCCTCGCAACTTTGTGTCAGACTGTGTGTGTGTCACTCTAGCACACAGTCACAATTTTCTGTTGTATTTGCTTTCCCCCACTGAGACAGTTCCACTCTTTCAGTCTGCTTTAGTATTTTGCAGTGTGGTCAAATTCAGTGGTGATAGTTAAGTGAGATTTATACTGAAGTGGGTCATGTGAGAAAAAGAACAATTGCCGCTTGTTTTTTTAGGTGGTTTAGTGTGTTGTTTTGTGGCGTGATTTGTGCAGATTTTTATTACAACTGGTCTGGCTTCTTCTCAATAACCACACCATCCATTGATTTTGGTGTTGGCCAGTTTCCCCTACCATTAACATATAATTGCACATCTCTATTTAGATGTAAAGTATTCCACTCTTGGACCAGTTCAGTTTTCTCAAGGGATGTGGCACATGAATAAATGCCAATTTAATATCTTGTATAACTACCTGCAGAGAAATCAAGCTGTTGCTTTTAATTAGGCTAATCAGTCAGTAGGGGTTGTTCCATCAAAATAAGGGTGCATGTCAAGTGGGCGCACCTATAACCTCTAGCTCCAGGTGTAGGCCCAGAGATTTAGGATTTAATCCCACTTAATAGAGCAATGAAGAATTAAATATGAAATCAACTGTTAATGATGCAGAAAACCGACCAGCAAGTAATGCATTTGTTGAATTAATCAGCATTCTATTTCCAAAAAAATAAAATTTGTCTATATAACCTGCCACTTCCACCTTTATACATCTCATTAAAACACACAGCACAACTAATACACCATTTTGAAAAGGTTCTGTCCCATCAGAGGAGCTGTTATTATCAGAATCTGTTCTTTATAGCTGTCCCTGCATATATGCAACATCAGTATGATCTGAGCTCACTAATCCTTTAGGGGCTAGCTAGACCTGTGCATACATGGTCTATTGTTGTGGGCTGTTGTATAGGTTATATGTCATCAAGACCAGGACTTGATCTGGATACATTTGTTTTGGGTGAATTCTGCTTTAATGCATCAAGTAGCTTCTTGTCATATATTCTGTTTAATCAAAATGGCACTTGAGAGCCTACCTGTGCTCACCAGCTACAGTACCTGGGCACATATTAAGAAATGTATTGTGATCAGTTTTCAGTGGAATGATGCTTTAGGCTGTTTATAAAAACATTGTCTCCTGATCACGATTTTTGGCATTAGACACTTGTGCTGTTCCTGTTGTTCATTGCAGCAAAGACGTCTATCTGTGTACTGAAAAAGCTGTGTGTGGGCATGGTGAGATATTATGCTTTTTACATATATAGTAACCAGACCCGAACAACAGTTACTAACAGCAACCAGCCTGTTGGCTCAGTGTGCAAGGCCTTAACCTAACACGTGTGCAGGACGTGTGCAGCAAGAGGTTTTATGTGTCCTTTTTCTTTTGCCACCGTAGCTGTTGAATACTATTTTATGTTTTGCTTCTCGCATTTTCTCACTGGAGCATTCAGTTGTCTGGAATCACTTAAGTATGTCCTCAAAATGCATCAGCAAGATAAACCACAAGATAATTTTCTGAGGGATTGTCTCATCAGTTGGCAGGTGCAATATATTGTCTGTCTGCATCTGCATGAGTGTAAGTGTGTCTCTTTTTGTGTTTTTTTTAATATGTGTATGTGCTCTGCTTTTTGTGTGTGTATTTCAGCTAATAGCACGTCTGAAAAGGGAGATTGAGTCTCTGAAGGAAGAGCTGGCCATAGTGACAGGAGAGCAAAGAGACAACCAGCTGACTGTGGAGGAGATCCAGAAGTACGTCCCCTGCTGTCCCCTCATTCCTCATCTCTTTAGCCAGTCTCTGAACATTACCTGCACATTATGGACTGTGATGCTATCTCCAGATTTACAGATAATAGATAAGGGGAAGCAACAAATTTGTCCAGAATTAAATCAGAATCTAGAGGAGCTCACAGCCAGCCTTTTGATCACAGGTATATAGTATGTATGTTTGTGTATTTGTGTATAATGATGTGACCTCAGTGAGCCTCACTGGACAGTGCAGACCTGTATAGTGCTGTGATGGCCCCAGCCCTCTAGGATGTTTAAAACATGCCTCAGATCCAGGAAGAGAGCAGATCTTTTTTTGGACTCAAAACCCAGAGATTCTTGAGCAAATATATTTCATGATTTATAGATGTTTGGACTTTGCCTAAAGTGCCTACATAACTTATGCTGTTGGCTATGCATTGATGCTGACTTGAAGCCTGATTAACTGAGGTTCAACCAGATCTAATGCAGTTTCCCAGGGCCCTGCTTCAGCCAGGACTGCTTTATTTCTGCTCTTAGCTCAAATGGCAGAGGGACCCTGTCAAGTAGGGCCAGAGTTCAGCCCAGAGGTTCCCCTGAGGGCTTGACACATCCAGTGCTGATGTATTTACCGCGCCTTGGCCCCATCAGCCCGCCTTTTTATTATTTCCTTTCTGCCCGGGTGATTATCCTCGATTTCCCCTGTTTGTGGTCAAACTCACAGAGGGAGCCTTTAATGATGTCTGTTGTGACCGCATTCACTGGACATGCTGACTTTTATGTTACTGCCTCTCTAGTTTATGCCTTGACTCATCCCCATTACTGAGTGATTGCACATCCTGGTTTATTTGTTGCTGCATTTCCAAATGCAGATTTTTGTCTCTCCAGAAGTCTGCTGAAATGTGCTGCCTTTGGTGCTGTATCAATCCATTTCCATACAAGTCAATTCAAATTTGTTTTTCTAAATACAATATTAGTTTGCTAGATTTGCTACATAACATGTTGCGTCACATCTTGGAAAAGCTATTTGGAAACTATCAAATTGTGGCATTTGATATTTACAGATGATATTTTTTCTCTTACAAAATATTGTACATGGCATTGAAGGGCATTCTCCAAAATCCAACGTGTTTCAGGGGCCTGAAACAAGACCGCTACGTTTGTTTTAAGTCCTTTGTCATGTAAACCTAGCGTGTTTTTCTGCTAGACACGTTACAGCGGAAAATAAAAACCGCACGCTGTTGTGCCTACATTGGATCCGTCTGGACCATTGCCTGCTGGTCTTTTCCAGTGGCTGGTTCCAGAGCGTGAAGAACCAATGTTTGGACTATCATCCAGTGATAGTTTATCAACAGGCTGGCCCTGCAGAGCTGGAACACACATTTAAGTAAATAGTTTTCTTTGACCAGACCCACATTTTAAACACTCCTCAAATATAGATCTTAACTGTTTGAGGACCTGTTGAGCTTGTGCTAAGTGTGATGGAGAAAGATTATAACATGGAATGTGGAATAGGTTTCAGCTTTGGTAGGTTATCACGCTGTCTGTGTACGTGTGTTTGTCTCTGTGTCTGTGTGTTTAGGTTAGAAGAGCAAGTCAAGGGCTTTCTGGATGACCTTGATCCAGGTGCGACACTGTCACTGGGACCAGATATGAGAAAGGTCCAGTACTGTTTCTCCCTGCTGAAGGTAATATTCACAGTTGTCTCTTCATGTACAGTATGTGAATGCATGTCTCCCTGTACAACTCCATCTGTGTCTGTTCTCTACATAGGCATCATTCCCTTATATTTGTTCTCCCTTCTTCTTTCCATGATAAGATCCACCATGCTACCGTAACAACAAAATATATTTTCAGTTCAGGTTACTATGCTAGTTAATGAAAAAAAAAGATTCATTTCTGATAACTGGTTAGTTGGGAAGTGTTTTTTGTTTTACTGTGAGAGTGTGTGACCAGAGGTAAGAGTACAAATCTGATCAGTGAGGTGTCAAACCTGATCTCTTCCTCACATTCCCCTTCATCCATCAGCTCCACTGTGACCAGATGACTAATAACTTCTTCTTCTAACTAGCCCCCCCTACTGTCCTTTCCTGAGAGATGCTTTACTTTGGAATTGACTTAAGTTTCCTTTCCTTTATTTGTGTTTGTTGTTAACACAACTGAAGATGAGTCTCATCAGATTGCACAATGTACTAACTTACTTACAGGAAAAGCTGAAGGTTTACATGATGTATTCCTCAGGTTTAAGCATAAAACAACTGGAAATCTTGTGCATAATACTATTCATTACCAATCAATGAAAACATACTTTTGTCTGGACAAAATCTCAGATATTGGAATGTCTTACTCTGCGCGCTGGCTAGAAAGTGAAAATATTTGGAGATCCAGTGATACTGTTTCATCCAGTGCAGTTGTTTTTCCCATGACCTGACTTAAGTCTAGACATTTGGTGTTTTACAGTTATTTGCCACCTAATTAGATGCAAGGTGTAATGTTGACATGTATTTGTTAATTTGTGTATTTAAACCAGATCTTCTGAAGAATTTGCACCACAGCTTGAAAACTAAGCCTCTGCCTTGGTCAGAATAAACAAGTCGTTTGCCGATGTCACCTTGGGACTCAGGGACCTGGGACAGTGATGAGGATAGACATATACAGCCGTCCTCAAAATTATTCATACCCTTGTTAATTTTGTGATTTTTTATTTTTGCGATGAAACTAATGCATTTTTGTCAAGTTTGTTTATGAATTATATGTGACCAACAAGTGAAAGAACGACAACAATACACAATTCAAGAAACTCTTAAATTCATGGGTATTTTATTGTCGGATTACCAAAAAATGCCATGTTCAAAATTATTCATACCCCTGGCAATATCTCAACAAAAATGTCCCAAATGTGTTCATCTTTGTCCCAAAGTTATTTCATGATGTCTCATTGGAATGAATACCTTTTTTGTTGACCAAATGTTAAACAAGGTTAAAAAAATAGCATCTTTCCAGAAGAGTATAAATAGTGGGAAAGTGTTCAGGTCATTGTTAATCTCTGGTCATCATGGTAAAGAAGAAGGAGCTCAGTGAGGACCTGCGTCAGCGTCTTGTGCAGGCCCACAGTGAAGGAAAGGGTTACAAGGCCATTTCCAAGCAGTATGGTGTCCCTGTCTCAACCGTCCAGAGCATCATCAACAAGCACAAGAGGTTCAACACTGTCAAAAACCTCAGTGGGCGTGGCCGAAAGTGTAAGGTGTCCCCCAAACTTGCCAGGAGAATCTGCCGAGAGGTCAACACCAACCCACGGACCACAACCAAGGCCCTAATTCAAACCCTTGAGCAGACAGGGACAAAGGTGTCACGGTCCACCATTGAGCGAGTTTTGCACAGAGGAGGTCTCCATGGACGTAAACCTCGGAAGACGCCGCTGCTCAGGAAAAAACATCTGGTAGCTCGCCTGGCCTTTTGTAGAGGTCATCTGAAGCAAGATCCCAGCTTTTGGTCAACCATCCTGTGGTCTGATGAGACAAAACTGGAGTTATTTGGCCATATGGATACCCAGTATGTCTGGAGGAAGAAAGGAGAAGCCTATAGACCAAAGAACACTGTGCCCACTGTCAAGTATGGTGGTGGAAGCATAATGCTGTGGGGATGTTTCTCTTCCAGTGGCACAGGCAATCTCGTCAAGGTCCAAGGTATCATGAAAAAGGAGGATTATATCAGGATACTTGATGAAAATGTCAAGGAATCTGCTGAAAAACTCAAGCTTGGCCAAAACTGGATGCAAGACAATGATCCTAAACACACCGCCAAGGTAGTCAAGAAATGGTTCAAGGACAATGACATCAGTGTCCTGGAATGGCCAAGTCAAAGTCCTGACCTCAATCCAATTGAGAATTTGTGGCATCACTTGAAGACCAGAGTGATGGCGAGGAAACCAACCAACCTGACCCAGCTTGAGGCATTCGCCAAGGAAGAGTGGGCCAACATCCCACAGGAGACGTGCAAGAAGCTTGTGGACACGTACAAGAATCGTCTGGAAGCAGTCATAAAGAATAAAGGCTATGCCATTGACTATCAAATAAAGACGATGGACTAGGGTATGAATAATTTTGAACATGGCATTTTTTTTGGACTCCGTTAATAAAATACCCCAGAAATGATTTTTTAAAATTATTTTATATTGTTGTCATTCTTTCAATTGTTGGTCACATGAAGCTAAAACACAAATTTGAAAACAAGCATTTATTTCATCACTAAATGAAAAAAATCACAAGAATCAGCAAGGGTATGAATAATTTTGAGGACGACTGTACATGTACATTTCATTATCATACATTTCATGGCTAATTATTGGATCTTGGCAGTAAAGAATTTGTCATGTATGTATTGTTTATAACGGTGACGTCTGGACATAATTTTGTTTTGGCCGTATGCCTAATCCACTGACAATGTGTCATGGACACTGCCATGGAAAAAGGTTTCAATTGCATGTTGTTTGCAGAATGTTGGGAGAAAACAACACTTCATTCAGTTTTTGTTTCTGGAGAAAGTCAGAGTGGTTATAGCTTTTATTCAACATTTGTCAAACAGCAGCCGATGGCTGCTAAATGAGCATAGGGAAAACACTGCACTGCTCACACTGTTCCTGTGCTCTGGTTTGGTTGGAGTTGGAGCAGTCACCAGAAGTAGTTCCAGATCCCACTTGAATGTCTGTTTATCACTCCTTCAGTTTGTTATGATCCACAAACTCTATCCCCTTTTCAGTTTACATTCCTCCGAGCATCACCCCAGTCACACTCCAGTGATTCTGTAGGAATTTGGATCTGGTTTAAATTTGATTTCCCTCTTCTTTGTTCTCAATGCAGGCTAGCTCTTCCACACTCAGCTCTCCGCTTCTCATTGTTTCATGGTGATGAACAAATACCAGAATGCGTGCCTGTAATTTTAACTTTTCAGCACTGCAAGCTTAGATGTGCAGTGTGACCTCAGTGATTAAGCACTTTATGTATGTTGTTGCACTGCAGTGATGACATGAAACTGACAGGCTATTTTCAAATCTGGAGACCATCAGCCCAAGCTCCAGTGTCTTCTTCAGTGTGCCTCCATACATGGCCCCCAAAAAGTCTGGGACCAGCCTCATCCCTCTGCTTTATCTACTCCATGTGGAAAAGAAACTCCAGTGCTTTAACATGTTTCCCACCTGTCTGTAAAGCTGGAAAGTCATTGAAATTTAGGACTTATATTGCGGACATGGAAAAGAGTGGAATTAAATGAATGTTTAGGGAATATCACAGGATTTATAAGAGCAATGCTTTTCAGGATTACTTTCCAGGTTCTTTACATTCATGACATTAGGTGGTAGTTTATATTGTAGATATTAACCCAGCAAATAGCAGATCCAGCTGTAGTAGAAAGCAGGCTGCTTTTTCCTCTAAAAGTTTACTGAGCTGTGAGTTTAGGTCATTTAACTGCATAATAAAGACTGTTATTTAGATACATGGTTTGGTTGAATGCAACTTTCAGCAACTAGTATGGACAAACAGATCTAATTCTTTCAAATATTTGAATCCATATCAAAAACGGGAAAATGGATTTTCTCTTAACTGACATTAACAGTCATTTATGGTTTTTGTATAGATAATGATTCTGGACAAGCAACATGGTGGAAACCAGTGCATTCATGGGCAAGAGTCACCAGCAGCAGCGAGAGATGAAGTCATTGAAGACAGCCACCACAGTGCAGCAAAAGTGGCCAAATTAAAGGAGCTACTGACTCAGCGTGATAATGAAATCAGTATCCTTTGACATGGTGCAGTCAGACTTTGTCTAACTATGATGACATACCACATGACTACATAGGATGTTTAGTCTAGTGGTCAAATTAGACAATATGTGATGAGATCATTTGTGTGATAATCTCATCTCTGTCTGCATGCTTTAGTATACTGATTGACTGAGACAAGTTCCTGCCTCCCACTGCAGACACCCTGTGTTTGATTCCTTGTAGCTGTATTTCAGGCTTTTTTGGGTTACTTTAATTGGACTCTTGTCCCTGTCACTGCACCAGCGACCCCAAATGTACCTGCACATTCAGTTCCAGTTAAAAGAAGCAGCTGACAGCACTAGGAAGCAGACTGCAGTTTACACCCTTCTCAGATGAACAGTGGTGCAGACACAAGGAGTACAGTGTCTATGGAACTGGCAAATAAAACTGGGAACAATTTGGGAAAAATCTTCAAGAATAAATCTAGTAAGATAGGTCTCAACATAAATTTAACTTTGTGACTGCATACAGGCTCACATGTTAATCACACTTTTTATCCTAAAGTAAATCTGCCTGAGTTACTGCATGGTTGGATCACAGTGCTTTACAAACATAAGTTAGAAAATGTAAGTAATCTTGCAATCAAAGCCAGCATGAAATGTTGTTTTACTGTGTATGTTCAGATAGATCTTCATCTAATGACTTCAGTTAATCATAATTACTATTAATCATAATTATTTTCATTTGAATATTATATTTCTAATGGCTTTATGGGATTATTCTTCCCTCAAGCCCTCTTGCTGTGGCCTGTCATTAGATCACAGCACATTAGTCGGAAAATTGAGATGTCTGCTTGATTATTTCACCACAAAAACCTCAGCTCTCCAAAAATAAATAGACTATTATCATGCAGATATTTCACTGTAGTATTTCTTGGATCATGTATATGTAATGTGAAATCCTCTCCTCTTTGTAGTTTTTCCCTCTCAGAATATCATATGCTGGTTTGACTGGCATGATGCAAATGTAATTGCCAAAATTTCTACAGTGCGTGTTTAAAAGCACATATTTCAGCAAGTAATGCTCTAGTGACCATATTGCTTTTATGTTCTTTCATCGTGAAGCTTGTATATAAGGTTGCAGTAGCCCAAATTGTCAATCCCTCAGTCAGGGTGGTCTGTCTGTAGCATGCAACACTATAGCTATCTAGATTCAGACCATTTCTAGGACTTAAGTTTGTGTCTGCTAGCTAAATCCCCTTGGTGCTTTCTCTGTCTGTATAACTGTCCAACCCCCTCAATCTACTCTACTAAAACCTTTACTGGGAGGAGGCTTTGGTTTCTGTTCAACAGACCTACTGTTCCCAGACTGATGCTCTCTCACCGGGTTAATAATGGGAGAGTTCCCCGTAAAACAAAAGTGTGTATCCCTACCTCGTTGTCTCGTTGTCTTTATAAGAACTGGCTTTAGTCAAGTGTTCAGATCTCTGCCTTGGAACTCAGATCTGTTTTACATCCAAAACAAGTGTGCTAGTTTTTTTTGGCAAACAATATAGAGAATGCAAATTTGAAAGCATTTACAAAACTGGGGCTTTATTAACCACTCATTCCTCAGTTTTCATTCAGTTCATGTGTCGATGCATTGTGTTTTGGTAAAATATTATGTGTTCTGTAATCACCAGTGTAAAGCCCACTGCTGATGCTGGCCAGAGCTCACTACAGTTCTCATGGCCTTGTCAGGGTCTGTTGGGTGTGTAGGCCTACATGCTGGCCTAATGAAGTGCCAGACTTGACTACAAGATATTGCTCGTATGAAGTCACTGGGTCCTTAGAAACATTAGGATTCTACCTCTGGAGGTTCGAATACACTCCAGACTTCATGTTAATCCTGCTAGATAAGATATCTTTTTCATTTTGACCTGATGGTGACACTGGTCAAAAGGTAAAGTTTTCACCAAATTTTCTGAGGACCATGACCATCCATACCACTTTTAATGACAATCAGGACAGTAGTTACAAGAGGCCTTCCAAAAGACATGTCAGAATATGTTGCTTGTAACCTCCCTCCAAAACCAACATGTATATTTGTCTTATCTGACCCCCCCTATCAGCAGGACAACATCATTTGTCAGTGTGGTCCAAAACAGTAACAAATCCCTGTTGCAAAAATAAAACTGTTTTATTATCTTACATCTTTGTTAATGTTTATGCACAAAAAGGACTCAGTGAGTAGTTTATCTTAGTAGTACTTTGTCACTTGAATGTAAACATACATTATTTTGCTATTGTGTTTTTCCTGAAATTACCAATGTTGTTTCTTTGGAGGATGGGCTTGTGATTGTCAAGCTTGTTCTAAGCCTAAATGTTGGAAAAACTAAATCCTCAGGCCAGGGGCAAAGACGTAGTAATGACTAGAGACTAGATGTCCTCTGTTGTGATAATGGTTCAAATTCTCGTTACTAGAAGAAACTAGTGGATTTGCTATTAGTCGCTTCGCTCCATAGTGTTTGCTTTGTAGAAACCTATACTACTAAAACTTACCTCAAATACTGTAGAGGAGGACAAAATGTTCTTCCTTAAGTTTTTTTATTACTCATAACAAGCTATTTGTGGCACCACCGAGACAGTCATTGCATTTTTGCCAGCTGTGGTAATTTTAAAGACTTTTTCTTGATGTCCTATTATGTCTGTTTCATTTTACCGTATAACAGGAAGTGACAAGAGGGATGTGGAGAGATTGAACGGACATCATGAGCTGAGTCTGACAGCATTTTGAGTGCATGGCATGTGAAGCAGCTCATAGATCTAACATTTAACCCCCAAGAGAAATCTTTCTTCATATACTACAAATCTATGGTCGTATTCAGCATGAATGAAGATATCAGATGCCAGGGATCTCAATAATGGAAAAACCTTGTGAACAACAGTCTGAAGTAATGGCTTGTATGAAACAATGACAGAAAACCCACAGAAACAGTCATATTTTTTCTATAAAATCTGGCCTCTATAGGTCATTTGGAATTGTGTCGGGTTTAGATTTTGGCAGTGTTATGAAGACTGCATGGTTGGTTTCCTTGGAAATTGCAATTGGAGACTCGGCTTCTTCATGTTATTGTTCCCACTGACATCCCCTTTGTATTGGCTTACAGGGATATAAATTAACTTTCTCCAGCTCCTTCAAAACTATGTCCATTCATCATCCAAAATAATGACAGTCTGACTTTTCTTTCTTTGAGCATCCCAGATTATCTGCTGTGGTGGTCAGCAGTTTCACTTTGGCCACAACTACATGTCTGCGAATCTCATGATAGACCCATGCTTGAAGAGCAGACTAATGTGTTGACTTTAAATTATGGGTTGTGATTAGGCCATCAAACACACTTATTACAGTGGAAAAACAGGAGGCAGGAGATGGATGAATATTTTATGAGACTATAATCTTTTATTCATGCAGGTAATGTATATGAGGATCAGGACTGAAGGTTAGACAGGCTTTTTTTGACAAGCATAGTTATTATAGTTAGCTAAGCTTTTGTCCCTTCACCTTCTAACCTGTGACAAGCTTTGATTTCTTGCTTTTGTTGACAACTTAAAAGCAGTTTTGGCAGCTGTTTTGTAAAATATCTTGGTCATGTTTTTCTCTACTTCATAGAACGCTCTGTTAGCAGTGCTGACAGGAAAAAAAAATGTCTTCCCCTGTCTCACCAGTGGTGGAAACAGCAGAGAGTTCCTTATACAGTAAAAGTCACTCTACAAGAAGCGTAGCAACCAGGCGTCAATTTGATAATCAAATTTGAAAGTGCTGAACGAAATTGTGCCAGCTGAAAGCAGTTTGAGTAGGGAGTTGAGTTGTAGAGTGTGGAGTTGGAAGCCAAGTACAGTATGTGGAGCAGAGGAAGCGATTATAGTAAATTGTCCAATGCACAGAGTCATTGCATATGGAGAAGTGAAACGTGTCATGGCAATAAAAGTATGAACAAGATCTAAGCAGCAGTTTTGCCTTTCAGTCTTCTCTTGCAGCCACTCAGTTAGTGTCTGTCACACTCGCACAAGTGCAACCAGACGTACACACACATCTACACTCAGACTCAAGTAGACAAACACACACAGCCTCATCACTGGGAGAAGATTTGTGGAATCTTGGCCTGGTCTCCGCAGCCTCTCTGGCTCCTCCTCTCTCCACTGATTCATCCCAGACCGTGACATCTCCCCGAGCCTGTAAGGTCAGACACTGAGCACATGTCAGCACGCTGCCATTATTAAAAGCCCACAAAGAAGCCTGTTGCCTGTAGGAAATCATTATGGATGCTGCTGTACCTTCTTGTCTTCTTAGAGTATTTTGTCACCTTAAGCTACCTTTCATAGCAACTCAGTCTAACAGTAACTTTATTTTAAATATTTGGATATTAGCTATTCTTATATCATGAAAAGTGTATTCAGTCACATTCACATTAATTAATCATACATCCAATAATGACATTAATCCTTTTATATCCATGCATCCATACACCAACTTCTGCCCAAAGAAAAGACTTAACTCAATGCCTATAGGTATTCTAGTTAAGATGTTGAAGAAGGAGAAGAAAAAGGCCCAAGATGCTGCTGCTCAGCTTGCTAACATCACCAGTGGCCAGAGCCAGGCCTCCCAGAATGCCTCAAGGTTGTCATCAATGCCACTGTTGAGTGAAGACAGCACAGACACCATCTCAGCCAACCATGGAGGACGAGCAATGCAGTACATGAAGAGAGGTAGAAGCTTTATTCTTTTTTTTTACTTGTCTTTCTCAAGAAAATTGTTGAAAATATTTTGAATTTTAAATATTTAAAGTAATTTTGAAAGATGATAAGGACGCTGCATTAAAGAGTTGGTAATTACCAAAGTACTTGGTAATTAATGACTTAATTAATGAATCTTAAAATTACAACTAAAAGGTTTCTAGACTGGACTTTGCCTCCATCCGATACTGTCATTTCTTTGTCATGTGTTTTTTGTGAGTTGGGTGAACAAGCCCTATATGACTGCACTATTTGAGCAGCATGGTGGCTCAGTGGTTATTTCACAGCAAGAAGTGTCAGGTGTGAACCCCACCTGGGCAGCTGTGGCCTCTCTGTGTGCCGTTAGCCTGTTCTCTCTGTGTTTGTGAGGGCTTCCTCCCACCCCAATACACATACATTTTAAGTAGAAGCTGAGGCTGCTTACTGCTACAGTAAGAGTAAGAGTGGTTCAAAAGCATTGCATAGGGACTAATAAAGTACTGTATAAATAAAATAAAAATTTCACAGATGTTGGCTCTATTAAACGTGACAGTCAGTCATTCTGTGCTGGAAGAAGCCATGAATTTGTGATAAATTAGGTGCTAAGAGTACAGTCAGTGATCTCTCTTGATTGGAATGTGGGCAGCTCATTGTGGCCAGAGCTGCTGATTTTCAGCGTGTCTACTGAGGTTGCCTGTCGGGTATGACAAATCCTTTATTTCTGGATTTTACTACATGACAGCTGATGTCCCAGAGCCCCCAGACTGGCTTACTTCTAAACAATGTCATCAGTGGGATTGCATGTATTTAGGAGTTTCCTCTGGAGGTCATTCAAGTGGCCCAGTGCAGTCATGTCAGCAAAGCAACCTTAGACAGTACAGTATATTAAACCTGTAATTTGTTGCTGATGAGTTTAAAACCTATAATACTCAGTGGAACATGAAGTAGAGAGTATGGGCCAAGATGCTGCAATGTAAACACAAAAGAAACTGTTCAGACATGACAGGGATAACAAACCTGGATCACTACATTTGACAAAATGTTTGTTCCATTTAGAGGCAGCATGTCCACATCAAATGTAAATGTTAAATACCTCTTTGTTTATATCATTTTACTCTAATATGAGAATATATATCTCTAAACATGCTGGAGGATATTTGTGCATCTTTTATATACATGAAAATTACAAATATGATCTAGTTAAAGAGGGGTCTGTTTTTCATAGATCAGATCCAGTAACTAGCAGATTACTGTGACATGTGGTCTTGAATTGAGTGTCATCACAGTGTTGCAGTTGGTTAGGGTATGTCCTTGTAGCGTTGCCATTGCACATCCAAAGGCTTGGATAATAATGTCACTGAAGAGAAAGACCCAGAAATAGTAGAGTAAGTGGCAGAGATATCAGATTGCAGCTTGTCCTGGATGGTCAGTCTACTTATAGTGTTTGTAGAAATGAATGTTTAAATGTTACAGGAATGTGGTGGTCGCTGAAAGTCAAGCCAATCAGGCTTTGAGATATGCTCCCTACCCAGTGGCAGCATTTGTTTGGCTTTTCCTGTTTAATTCTGGTTAAGTGAAGCCTTAAGTGTGATGATAAACCTGAGCCCTTATAACGAGCTTGGTTGTAGCCATCAAGCACAGTAGTATGAGCCAGCAATTCATCAAACTGAGGCTGCGCTCCTGTCTGCGCTAACCACAGCTCCCTCATCCTCTTCGACATTTTTGTGTAATGGTGCCCAGTGTGGTAATAAGGCCAGCGAAGGGGTAATTGCAAACAGGGTCTCTGAAGGAAGATTTTCTTCAAAAACAAACACATGTTTGAACTCAGTCCAGTTAGAATTAGTAAGCGAGTAAGTCATTCATCGAGGGGACAATGAGGTCCACTGTGATGGATGGCTATAAAGCTGCGGTTTACAAAATCACTGATAAATGATGCACCATATGTATTAGTCTCTCAGAGTGGTATGTGATCTAATATGATGACCCAGATGAAGAATCATCTGGTTTATCCCACTAGAAGATTTGCTTTCACCTGGCCCTACAGTTGATCTTTTTTTATTTCATTCTTTCTCTGATTTCATGGGATGTAATGCCTGCCATGGATTCCACTTCCACTTGGTTGACCTGTGGCTGAGGCATCTGCTGCTTTACAACCACTTACCCCAAAAGCTCAGACACTGGAGATAAACATTTGATAAAGTAGCCTTGATGTGTTCTTATACATTGTAGCTATACACAGATACAGTCTTTGCAAATATTCACTGATTATTACATCAACACTGCAGTATAATATATGATCTTTAAAGATGGTTTACTTTGTGGAAAAAGCATACATGACCTACAGTGTTTGAGTTGGTCCAATTTCTTGAATGCACTCCACATAGATTAAGACTCAGACTCAAACAATGACATATTAAATGTCTGTTTAATAATCAAATGGGAAGTCACAGGTCATTTCTGTCAGACTCACAAACACAAGTCATTGTGAGGAATCTTCCTGGCTCTGACCATAATACTTGAGTCACTGAATAAACGTTGCACAAAGTTACTTTTGGCAAGAATACCCAAAAAGTCAGCAATACCGCTGACATTTTCATTGCTGTTCCCTCCCACATTGAGTGACAGGTTATTATTTAGCTTACAAATACAAAAAAAAACTGTTGACCTGGTGGAAAAGAGGCCCTTCGATGATCCTGATTATCACACTCTCATTTATGAACTGCTAACAGCATGGACAGTGGGTTCCAGTGAAGAGCTACAGCACATGATTCTAGTAGATGTCATCAGGAATTGTCACTTAGTTTGAGTGTTACTGGGAATCCATATTAAAGATGTAAGCAGTGCATAAGCACAACTGTAGCATCCAGTCCATTCAGTCCACACTGACTCAGACCTACATTGGGTCATCTCTGTCCTCAGAACCAGCTGTCCTGATAACAGCAGCTTCTAAGTGGCTGTCCAAATTGTCTTCACCAGACTGACAGCATGCAGAAATTTATTAGGCAGATAGTTTTCAAATGGGTTCCAGAGTTGTTTATTTTTTATCCTATTTCTCTGCCAGTTTCACATGCCAGTACACAGACTTGGTCCTGTGGAGATGATTTGACTTTTATCATCACATCTTGACAGAATTAAAAGTTTTGTTACTATATGGGTTGATAGAATTATATAGTAAGTCTTAATTAATAAGAATTAATGTATCAAGCGAAGAAATTGTTAGTTGGAAAACAACTCATAATTTGGGAGTGTGTTAATCAAAATAACTGTAATTTAGAAATTACATTGTTTTTAAAAAGCTGGTCAAAGAAAAAGAAAATACCATCCATTCAGATTCAGACAACTTTATTAATCCCAAAAAGGGCAATTCCTTTGTAGTTTACCCAGTCCATACACACAACTTCAAAACTCACAGGCAATTAGTTATATGACAGAGGCAACAGATCAACATACACGAGTCAAATACAAGGGAACAATAAGCAGCAGTAAAAAGTGTGAAAAACTCCTCAAAGTTCCCCAAAGACTGCGTCACTGGATCCCCAACTTATAACTCTCACACACAGGATTTCACATGTAGGGTGGACATTAAAAAACACTTAAAAACACAACAGACCAGTAGGCTACTCGTGTCGTACACTGTGAAGTGCCCTGGAAATGAAATGATGTCTTTGAGTGAACCAATTCCATCTGTGAAGTATTGTAAAGTCATTATCGACATGTGTGGGCATGGGGAATCAAAGAGAAGCTTGTCTGAAAGAGACTGAAGTTTGACCAAATCTTTACAATTTCAAGATCTACAGCAGAGATCATTCCTTACAGCCTGGGAAACAGGCTGGGACTGTAATGCTTCTGTGAAGGCTAAACACACTTCTCCTCAGGGTAATGCTTGACAGGGTGTCAGTACACCAGTTTTACACATTGTGACTCTTTGACCTGCAAAGTGAGTGAATCACTCAAGAGTGCTCCCATTTGCTATGGTTGCTTTAATTGTTCAACTTGTAGGGCAAACGCTTCAGCATTGTAGTTTAGTTGTTTGTGTTGGGACTGAGTTTAAAGATGAGAGTGCTACAGTGGAAAATTCCCCAAATATGACAGTGACATATTGCATGACCTAGTGTTACTAGGTCATGTTGTAAGTTCTTGAGAAAAATGTGAAATAATCAGCTTCGCTAGGTTCAATATTGCTTTGAGTAATGAACAGAGATGGTGTTAACAGATGACATCACCCTCACACCAGACTATACAATAACTAAATTTGGTACTTTTGCCAACAATATTGGTACTGTATATTATTGTCCAATTTGTTGTGGAAAACTTGCTACCCCTTCAGAAAAGTTCCCAGATCCTTCAGTTCCCTGCTAACAGTTACACGTCCACTCTGGAATGTTCATCCACTTTTCTCATACTTCATGAGAAATTTCTGTTTCTTTCTGCTCTGTTTGCAACCAGCAACTCTATCAGCTGTTAAGCAGCAGGGAAAGCTTGATAATGTCCAGAGAGGCTCTGCACTTTGGGAAGGCTTTTAAAAACACACTGAGCAGTTCCAGAGATCAGAGAAGATCAGAGAGGACACTTCTTACACTTTAGTGTGTCTGACTCTCATAGTATGGAACCCTGGAGCACACCTGGTGCCCGGGATTGATTTAAAAAGCACCAGTTAATACCGTTGCATCAAAAGTTTTAGCAAGACGCCATTACAATCAGTTACATATTGAATTTTTCTTCTGCAAAATATTGGGAACACAAAACTGACACAGTTTGTACACAACACTGTATTATATATCATATGTTTCACATCTGGAGTGCCAATTTTGTGTGACCCACTTGGAGATTCATAACCAAACTATATATGCATTAGATCATTGTTCTTTACTCTGCCCTAATTCAAGACAAATGCACTGCACTTATCTTTTCCTCTTGCTCAGTGGGTCACTGAATGTTTATGTATGTTTTAATTCAGGTTTAAATGGCGGGCCGTGCTGCTGTAGCCAACAGCCTCTATGGTTACAGGAGGGTAATTACTTTCCCCTGAAGATTAACTGTAAATGTAATGATGATGACCTTTCCATGGAAACCATTCATGCTTACTGAATGGCGTATAATCAACTCTACTCTTTCCATAGTACATCTTTCTATACTGGGCTTTTAGCTTTGCAAACAAAATAAAACACAGGCATGAGGGAGTTGTTTGTTCTGATGGCCACTGTCTCTGTTGAAGCAGTCTGCACACTGTACAAAGATTTTGATTTCCTCAAACAACTGGATTTCTACTATGTGTACTGTAAAACAGACTACTCTGAGTCGGAGATGTCTTTGTGAGTTTTTCTATGGTTAATTTATGGTCTACTTTTAAAGGTACAGATGTACTGTGTCTTCTTTCTGTGCTCTCTGAGATTGTTTTTATAGTGTAAAAAGATGGCTAGTGACTGAACAAGGTGTTCCTGTTGTAATTCAGGCTGGTGACTACGTCTTGAAAGGAGACTTGAGACTCACAGGGAGTTAGATCTTAATGTAAATCCTGCTGCCATGTAATGAGACGCTGATGATTCTAACAGGCCCTCCACACACTTTTTGTCATCTTTACCAGAGGCCTGAGACTGAGAACAGGGACATCTTAGTAAGTTGAATACTGTCCCCTACAGGAGGCCACAGAGGCAACATGCAAGGTACCCAGAAATATTACTCTATTTCTCTCAAGCAAACAAATGCAAACAGTTAACAGTTGGTATCAGACATTATTCTTCAACAAGACTAGGTCATAGCCTAGTAGCTGGGCTTTGCAAAATTAAGGGTTGTAATTGAAAACTGTCATGGAACCACTGTAAACAACTACTTTGAATGGAAAGTAGCTAAAGCCTGCTGGAAAAGTTGCTAAATGTTACTAGATTATGTTATATGCTAATCAGCATGTTCATAATGTCATCATAACATCATAACGTCATTGTGATGTTTTTTCCTTTTGCCAAGTGTCGGCCAGTTTCAGCCCTTTATCTGTTTGCTTCTCTCCTACTGTCTGTGCTCATATGTACAGTATTTTAATATAGCTGAGTTTCCAATAAAGCTGTTCTCATTTACAGACAACGGAGCTGACTGAAACCTAGCACATTTAGACTACATGTGAATGTGGCAGTCACTTCCAAGCCACTTGCGGGGTATTACTGGCCACTGTCTTCTTTGAGAAGTAGCTAAGGTTTGTTAAAAAAGTCACTAGATTTGTCACTAGGTGCTTTTTGTCTGGATGCAACACTGGGGCCAGCCCTGTAAACATGAATGACTGACTTACTAACTGAGCAATAGGGTTGTGTGATCATGTTACCCCATTGGTCAGCCGCATGCCATGTGACAGTCATGAAGTTACATTACTGGTCAGCTGGCCAGTGTTGGAGTTTCCCCACTGGTTGTTGCTCTTTCAAAATGAATTGACGCAAACAGTTTCTATTGTTCAGCATTTACCGTCTGTAGTGTTGCCAACTTAACGCATTTGTCACTAGATTTAGAGGCTTTTTTTCAAAAATCACCTAGCCTGGACATCTGGACAAATTTGAGCTTTTTTCCTTAGAAACAAGTTGCCTTTAAAACCCCACGAGCGGGAGGCACCGCTCTCTCACTTCTACTCTGTTCATTGAGTGGCAGAGAGGCAGATGTAGGGACAGAATAAGACAGATATTCTGTCACCTTTAACTTTCTCTCTGAGTGATCATTTTACAGGTAAATATAGCTGAAATCACAACACACTCTTTGCTGGTTAGATAAAGCAGCAGCTTGGAATTTACTTCTTGTTAACATGTAGTCTTAATGGGTTGCATTTCAGTTACTATTTTAAACTTGTCCCTTCATCTGATAACAGAAACAGAAAAAAAACTAACTAACTGAGAACAGCTTTATTGGAAGTTTGACTTGACTAATTTCCTATATATGTGAGCAGAGAGTAGGACAGAAGCAAACAGATAAAGGGCTGAAACCAGCCGACACTATGCAGAATGCAAATATGACATGATGATGTCAGTTGTTTACAGTGGTTCAACAGTTTTAAACTACATCCTCAACTTTGCACATTGACCATATGTGGTCAGCCATGTACCAGGTTTTGATCTTGTTTGAATAAATATGGGGGGTAAAGTCAGTAAATCAAGCAATAAAGGCGCTAAGTTGGCAACACAGTCTGTAAACACCCTCTAAAGATGTAATAGAAACTGTTTGTGCCAATTCATTTTGAAAGAGCACTGAGCAACATCCAACACTCGACTGGCTGACCAGTGGTGTAACTTCAGCACTCAGTCAGTCAGTCACACAGTCTCTAAGGCTGGCCTCGCTGCTGCGGTCCAGTCATACATCACTTTGCTGGTATTTCGTTTCTAAAACTGGTTGAAACAGCAGCAATATTCACAACACATACCTCCCATGTAAAACCTCTGTGGTTTGTCAGCACGGAAAAGAAGAATTAGGAAAGTTGGCCTATGGTCCATGTGATCTCACTACCCCACAAATTATTTTAGTACAACATAATATGATGTCATATCACTCTTAGATATTTCTGGAATGTTGCTCTTTACAAGAGTCAAATGGAGAAACCCTCAAGCTGATTTGTTGAGTTTGGCTCTTGCAACATATGCCTGTGAGATGGCTGCTGGTTTCAATCAGGACTTTCCAAAAATAAAGAAACAAAATTCCTAACTGTCCTACAATTAATCTCACATGAGTTACTGTCTTGTGTATGTCTTTGGTTAGAACAGCTTTGTCACAAATGTCTTATTTTAACAAGAGTGGAATTCATTGGAAATATTTGTTTTTTTCCATAGAGCAGGAACTTTTGCAAAGTAATTCTGGTTTGTATTCCATTATAAGATTAAGTAATACACAATCCATTGGAGCCTTGCATACAGGGAAAAATGTTAGTTCATTGAAAATACAAAACTTGTCTTTGTTATCTCCACAATTACTTGTTTTTCCAAAATTTGAATTTGTCAGATTGAGAGAGAGCTTTGGTAGATCGATCGATGTATCTCTGGTTGTTTTAACTCCAAATGCACATGGAACCTTCTAAGAGTCAATGACAAGGCCATTTTTGCACAGTGACCCTGAGAGCTCAATGCACTGTAACTTAAGAAAAGCATGCAAACAGACAAAACACAAACAAATTCAGAAAAGAACTTTATCAATTTGACGTAGATGTGTTTCCAGGGGACACAAAAAGGTGATGAACCCAACTGAGATGCACTTGCTTGGATGTATTATAATACATTATATTATAATGTATAATACATGTATTATAATACATCCATGCACACCTGTTCAGTGTTTTTAACCTCAAAAATCACAAAGCATTGAACAATAAATACATCCCAGCCAGGTTCATCACTTTTTTATTGTCCCCTGGAAACATTTCCATTGTGTTGTGAGTATCTGCAGCGCAGTTCTATATTTGGTTGTGTGTATTTGCAGGGAGAAGATAGGTTTATTTCACAGCAGATACTGTTGTATATAAAGGTTATGGCTGTCATGTCCTGCTCTGCATCTTAGGTCATGTTTTAATTTTTTTGATACATCTTTTGGTATATCTTTTTATAAACTTCCCGTTTTATTTTGATATCGCTAACTCCCCATCTTGTTTCAAAATTTCTTCTTGCCCTTGTGTGTTTCCCACCACTATGATTGTCTGCCTTGCCCTGATGTGTTGCACCTCTGTCTCATTGTTTCCCCTCTATTAGTGTATTAAGTCTGCGTTCTCCCTTCCCCTGGTGCCAGTTCATCTTTGTCCTTTGGAGTCAAGTGTTCCAGCCTTATTTCATAGTGCAGTTAGTTTCTTTGTGTATGACCACTGCTCAGTGTTTTCAGCGTTCCCCATGGATCAGTCTGTCAGTCTTGTATGAATTGCTCTCCAGTGTTTCAACCTTTGCTAAGTAAAGTGACTCTGATTTTTAGAAACCTTTGCCTGAGTCTGAGTAGTGATTTTGAATCCTTGCCTTGAGATGATCAGTTTATGACATTACAAATGTCATGCAAATTACACATTTTGTTGAGTATAGAAGAGAAAAGAAGAAAATTAAACCTCTACTGCAAACACCCGGTAAACTGAGCCTTTCTTCAAATGTTAATGCACCTAGCTTTTATTTCATGATCTTAAAAAAGGTTAAAAAAAATAAGCAGTATTTTTAGCATATGCATCAAAGCATTTTTCTTTTTGTTAAACCATCATAACTTAATTAACTCATTAGGCTTTAATTGACTTATTGGGATTTGTATGAAGAACTGTCATTAGGAATTGACCACTGATGACAGAGTTTGATGAATTTTCTCACTCTTCAAACCTTGTGATAACACTCAATGGGCCATGGGCTCCTCCAAGCAACTGACTCTGGAAATGAATTGAACAATGTCTACAAATCAGATCAGGTTATAGAAAGATAGCAAAGCTTTTAAAGCTTGAAATTTCCACTGCCATTGTCATTAAGTCATGTCATTAAAAAATGCCAGTTAAAGGCTACTATGGATGTAATTATAAGCTGTGGAAGACAAGGAAAACATTCAGATAGAACTGCATATCTGCTGGGCAGAAAGGCAAAGCAAAGATTCATATTCATATGATTCATATGACTGCAAAGGACCTGTAAAAAGGTTTAGCTGACACAGGAGTGGTGGTGCAGTACTCCACTGTGCAGTGTTACCCCCACCAACATGGAAGAGTCATCAGAAAGAAACCGTACCTGTGATCTTATCACAAAGGTCAGTGTCTGAAGTCTTCAAAGCAACATCTGGATAAGCCAAAGTCTTTTAGGAAACAAGTGTCGTGGACAAACGAAGTTAAAACTGAGCACAGGAAGAGTGGGTGAAAATTCCTAAATCAAGAATAGACCAGCTCTTAGTTGGCTATTAATAGTGTTTGTAAGCTATATCTGCCAGAAGGGGGGGTTGCTAAATACTGACATAATCAGGTAGCCAAACTTTTCTACATTCCACAATTTTTTTTTCAGTTTTTATTTAAAAGTTCAAGAAATACAAAGAAATGTTCATCACCATTTGAAGAAGAGGTTCATTTTTGATGTATGTTTGCTGCAGGGGTTGTGTTTACTTCTTTTCACTTAAAACATCAACAAAATGTTGAATTTGCCCAAAATATTACTCACAACTCTATTTTGGCATATAACAGGTGAACAAGCATGGGTGTAAGTAGTGTAAGTGTAAGTAATTTCTGGAGAAATTGCAGTGAGAATGCTGCTGCTGTCCTTTGTCTATTGTGTCCTACTTAAAAGTTAAAGCTCACTCTTTCTCTCTCTCTCTCTGTATTTATGTGTCTGTGTCTGACTGTCTTGGGTTCTTTCCTTTTATCATTTGTTTGTGTTTTCTCACCACCAAGTGAAATTAACTGTACTGTAACTAAACTAGTATTTACAGTTTTAGAAGAACGTATAGTGAGAGTGCTTGCACAGCAGTCCCACCAATGAATAATAATCACCAACACCTTCCAGTTACTGTAGGTGAGCCAGTTCCTGGGCCCTTATTACATCGTGTAAATGTTCAGTCATTTGCAAATGTTGTAATTTTCAATTAAATCAGATGTTCACAGTTTAAAAAATAATAATAAAAAAAAACTTACGTTATCTATGTTTTGCTTTATTGCTTTGATCCAGATGTGTAGCGCTTTAATAAAGATGCTCATTATGTAATATTACTGGCCTATAAAAAATAAATTCGACAGTCAGCAGGATGTTATGTCTAAAGTCATGTTGTTTCCTTACAAGTTAGGTAGGGGGGCATCCTCTATGTAATGCTGACATGTTCAGAACTGCTGTTTATGTTTGTGTTTATATTGTCTCTAAACCTCGAATGGCAGGCTAATAGTCATTCAGTTTTGTAATTAGTAATAGGTGGGAGGTCAACTAAATCAGTGGGACTCCGGCTCGCATCTGGCTGCCAGATTGGAGTTGAGTACCTGCTGATGTGGGAACCTAGACCTGACAAAATTTCCCATAGTTAGTAAATTTATTTCAGTGGTATGACAAGCACAGAGTCTTGTTAGGGTGGTAGTCTGTCTGGTAGAAATTATTGCAGCAAACGTCTTCAGCGTGGACCTGGAACACTAGCTTCTAATTATTAGAAGTATCAGAGCCTCAGTTCTGAATTTTGTTCCCTCTCAGGTCCACAGCTGTCTATGGGAAAGCAAGAGGCCTTTGAGACCTTCATAAGGGACCATGAGGACTATCTGACCATTGAAAACAACAAAACCCTACTCAGACAGAGGTTGGTGACCAGTATGATAAGTTGTTAGACAGTTGTGATTAACACACATCCTGACCTTGCCCAAAATTCAGACAGTCATGTGCTACAATATGAGCATTTTTTGCACATTGTCATACTGTACGTATCATTTGAATTGAAGTGTAACTTTCTAATTCTCTGAGCGTTTTTCAGCTTTCTATAAAGCTGGAAAATGTTGTCCCTTGGCCATTAACATAAACCATTGGTTTTCATTAGCACCTACAGGGGCTGCCAGATTTTATCAATGTATTGATTTGGTCTGGAATCAGAAAACATTGCAAAAACATGCCAACAGAGATATGGTGTGTTAAAGTTTTTATTTATACTGCTTTACTGCAAATTCTTTATAGCCTCCAATATAAAAAAGATCTTATTGCATTGTGCATGCTTATTGTTATTTTAGCAAATTCAGTTTTTTTTGTTTGTTTTTTTGCTGCCCATTAACATGTTTTATCTTGTGAACAGGTCAGCTGAGGCCAAAAGAATTGGGGAGCAACTGAACGAAGCCAGAAACAGAATCAGTAAGTTGTATCAACAGGTTGAAGTTGCCTTCCTGAGATCACATCACATTTAGGAGCTCATCTTCAGATTTTAGATTTCACTGTCATCATCACCTTCATCATCCTAACGGCTAACAAGACCGTGGCACAAGCCCTATGTTGAATGCTGATCAGTTTTGTTAACGTTCTCCGGGTCCCAAATGAGACCAGCCTACGTACCTGCCTGGAAAACGTTAATGAACAGATCACTGTTGGAGTTCTGTCTCCCTGGCACGTACAAATGTCGTTCAGCACATTCCTCAACTTTTCCAGGACTGAGAGGCGTTCTGAATTCCACCCACCTAGTCTTCCAACCTGTACTTTTTACTAGACTGTCTCAGGCTGTTTTATGGCAACTCTTTAAGCACACCCTTGTGTTCTTCTGGGTAATGTCCTTGACAGGTAGCCTTACTATGCCAAAATGAGGCCTGGCATAAACCCTAGCTTTAGACAGTGCTGAGTGATTCCAAAGTTTACGGCTTTGGTCCCAAGTTTCACTGGTGTGCTACGTGCATACATGTATATATACTAGTGTGTGTTAATGCTTTGATGGTTAGTTTATCAGTCTGTTAATTGCTTAGTTTAATATTTTAACATGTCATAATCAGTTTCTTCCACAGGGACAGTGAAAGCATCAGTAAGTGTAAATGAGTTCACTGCACTTTGGTTGAATTTTCCAGCAAGCTCAAAGTGAAAAATGTGTATTAGGGCTCGATCTGGTTTGCATTTACTGTTGCAAGCTACATTTATGAATTTCCCTGGACTATGTGTGTTTGTGGCTCATTACACACATGCCACTGAAATGGATAGGTTTACCTCACACCAGTGCCTGGCATCATGGCTGCCTCAGATCACGCTTGGTGGTTTGGTAGCAGTTGTCTGTTACCCTCAAACATGCCAGTATACATTTATCACCCTTGGAATTTAATTTTTTTTCTTTTTCAGGACCCAGTCTGTGAGGTGCTGACACAGCCATATCTCAGACTTGCCATCACACAAAAATGAGTTCTGACACCATGTAGATTATTAACTCTTCAAATGTGCTGTGCAGACATCATCAGTGTGTGGAGAAACTAGATTTTGACTAATTTAATACAGTTTTTGATGAGATTTACTAACCTAATTCTTCAGCCTATTCAAATTTGGAAAAATCTCCAAAAAAATCTTAATGCTGTCAAATATTATTACATTGTTAGGTGCACAGAGCTGCATTCTTCCTAGATGAGAGACAGTGTTTTTAGTGGAAGGTGGTTGCCTCTTCTGGCTGGAAAGTAGAACCATAATATTTAGTTCACTATGTTTCCTTGCCATCTTGGACGCCTTGCTTGGAAATTTTACACTACCTTTGTCTCATGGTTAATGCAGAACATGGAAACAGTTAGCAGAATATAGACAAAAGTGTTGTGCTGCTTTTTCTGATGGATGTACCCAGCATGAGGGTCAGTAGTAGGAGAGAAAGGGAGAGGCGGTAGCCCGTGGAGACATCAGTGTATAAACATTTCCCTGGTTTACAGTATTGTTCTTGGCCACAGCATATGGCTTTGGAATCCAATCCCACTGGAGGAGCATATGTTCTGAGCCCTTAGGTCCAAAAAGTGCGAGCATATATATTTATTCAGAGGGATCAGCGATGCACATCTTCTAGAGCATGAAAGGTGTAGGGCAGCTGGAAATGAGCAGCATCTCTCGATTTCTCTGCCAGATGTGAAGGGATTTATGCAGTACAGTCCTGGATGGAAGCATCTGGTATCTGCGTTGGGACCACTTTCATCTGCTCACCTTTGCTGAAGTGACCCAAAGACCCAAGGATTTTGAGAGAGATTGCAAGGAAACTCTACTGGAGCCTAAAATGTATGTCACTGCCAAGAATATTGTTCCAAAGCACTTGAGAAGGAAGGCTACAGGAGGAATGTAACTTCATTTCTGCTTTGGATGTGGTCTTTTTAACCAACAGCCACTAGATTAAACATGACTGTTGCAATGATTTACTTGCATCATGTTATCAGCTGCTCATCAGAGTAGTTTATGTAATGTCCTTGGTTTAGGTTATGGCCCGAGACAACACTTTCCAATAAAAACACACAACATTGAGTCCAACTCTCAGTTTAGTATTAACAGCCTTTTATATGTTTCCTTTCCTTTCCTTCAACTCTTGTAGTTGTAGTTTATTAGTCAAATGATTTTTGTGACTGTTAATATTTCTGTCCAGGATTTTCACATTAGTTTAGGCACTTAATGATGCATTCATTCTTCATGTACACTTGAATCATCACCCACTCAGATACTGAGAAGCTGGCGAGCTTGTATGATGCTTGGATCTTGAGCTCACTGTGGTATTTGTGCGGCATATCACATTTAACCTCCATGCCACAAAAATCACCAAATATTTATTGAGGCTTGTAGCTTGAAACCGGTCCTTAAAGACGACAGCATGTCTCCTGATGATGTGGGGGGAAACCCTGCATGGTTTGGAAGAGGTTGTGCTGTTGAGCTCACAGTCTTGTCCTGGGAGGGTTATAGAAGCACTGAAGTGTAATGAAGGATTGCAGTAAGCACACCGCACACCACTATTACTTGACACGTATGCAAATTTATCTTAATGGAATTTTTCTTGTCAGTGGAGCTCAGAAATGCTGTTAACTAGCAATCAGTTTTGGTGCTTCCAGTCAGTGATGTTTGACTCATCATACAGATATGTCTATTTTTAGTAGTATGTCCAGCAGCAACAATGTTTATGTCACTCACTCATGTTTAAGATTATTTCTTTAGAAGATTGCACAACAGAGTTGCATAAAGTACAAATGTACTTTGCATAAAGTACATTCATTTAATACAGAGGCCCTGAGAGCTCAACGCACTGCGGCTTAAGAAAACATATGCAAACAGACAAAACACAAGCCAATTAAGAAAAAATCTTCAGCCATTTCACAACATATACGCTGCAAATACACACAACGCAAGCAAACAGACAAATGTGTTGCTTGTGTTTTGTTTATTTGCAATCTGTTTTCTTAAGCTGCATTGCGTTGAGCTCTCAGGGCAATTTAGAGCAAATTTATTGTATCATGATGCTAATGGCTTGGGGTAATGCTGGCCCCATGTGCACCATATGTTGCTGTGACGTGCTCCCTGCATGTCAACATGGCAACCTAATGGTATGAATATTTCTTTATTCTTTTGTGTTATTATGAAAAAGGGAGATTATACATCGGTGAGTGGTGGCTTGTTTGTGAGAGTTGTGTCTGTTAAGAAGACTTTGTCTTCCTACATGACCATGATGGAAAGCCGCTGGGCATCTCACTTCATTTACATTCCCAGCTACTCCACCAAATGTATGAAAACACATGGCTCCGTGAGGGGCTTCCAACCCTGGTTCATACCCTATAGTATGTGGAAAAACACTGCCATCACGAGCACATTATGTCCTTGTGTGTCATTTATTATGGTTCAGATCATCCATTCACGTTTACACCGTCAACTGAAACCCCAAATTGTGGTCTTCTAATCTTTGCAAAGAGTTTTGAAAGATTAGCTGCCCTGTGTGTTGCATGGGCATATTGCAAACTGCTTTAAGGCACTCAGTGGTGACCTGCTGAGAGCTGATGTTAACTTCAACCTGAAATCTGTAATGATAATAATGTTATACAGAGGACTGAGCTTTACTCAAGGTCATTTCAGCAGGACAGATGTTTGTCTGAAGTGCTTTCAGTGCCTTCATCTTCTCTTTGACAAAGCAAGAGCTCTAATCCAACCATGAGAGGCGTTGCATGAAAAGGTGTCTCCACACACCCTTTTTTTGCAAAACCATACTTCATCTGGTTTTCTCATTTTTTAGATTGGCGACAGGATCATATTCCAGCAAGAGATACAGCACAGCACCATGCACATGTGTATAAGACCTGAGGGTTTTCACTGTGAACACACCACAGAGAATACTTCCATTCACTTTACCATTCAGTCTGCCTCATAATTGTCCTGGTCATTCAATTATCTGACACTTGAGCCATTCTCTTTGATCTCAATGTGAAATTATCTCCATTTGTTGCCTCATCGTAAATGTATCCGGGAGGGTTTTATAAGTCAACTCATCTGCTGTAGACAGAAAATACCTCAGATATGTTTTATACAATAAATGTTTAAGTCCATTTACTTTATAGTTGCCCTTTGCCACTAAAGCATTGCATTACAAATTCAGTATCTTTATTAGGGCAATTAACTGCTCCTATTAGGGCAAGAGCGACAGAGAAAACAGAATGACAGACAGATTACTTATCCATATGTCACCCCAGGATTACTGTCACTTCTTGGCTCACTGGAGTCACAAGAGTTCATTTTGAGGGCTGTGCAAGTGTGTAACACAGCAGTACGTCCGTTCAGACAACGATGTGCAGAAGAAAAAGTTCATCAGTGCAAGAACTGTGAATTATTTAAAAGAAGTAACAATTTGTTTGTGTAAAAACAGTTCAGAGACAACAGAAAAAAAAGCTCACTCAAAATATCTCAAAGAAAGGATGATTAAAGCTGATCTTTTACACACAGTAGTTCACTTGTTCACTTGGAGCTGGAGCACCAGATAAAAAATATATTGTGAATGGCTGCTGCTGAATAAAAGAGGTGT
Source organism: Trachinotus anak (assembly GCF_046630095.1). Taxonomy (NCBI): domain Eukaryota; kingdom Metazoa; phylum Chordata; class Actinopteri; order Carangiformes; family Carangidae; genus Trachinotus; species Trachinotus anak. Next base: position 4,487,816 of record NW_027273884.1, read on the forward strand.
CCAATAAATCTATATAACCAATAAAACCTATATTATCTTATTACAGATGTGCGTATCAGTGTATATGGCAGCCAGTGAATTATAAAAAACAAAACTCCAGAAATGCCAAATTACTGTAGGTGTCAAAATAACATAGTTTGTCCACCAGGGAGCAGTGACAGCTTGATTTTTACACTATAAAAGTCCCACTCAATTTGCATGTGTCACACTATTTTAAAAATAAATCTAAGTGATTCAGGTCGAGATTGTTTGTTTATGTTATGTATTTATGTTGAAAAATGATTACTATCAGCAGATATATTTTTAACTGCCACATGTCAATATCACTATTAGTCTAAAAAATCCAGTCAGGCTACAGTTTGGAAGATGTTTAGATGCACTTTAGTGGGCAAAGCAGACTTATATAAGAACTGTTTTGCATGGCAGGGATTTGAGAACATGTGTTTTTTTAAGTATATTTCTTGTACAAAATGTTTTTAGAATAAAAAAATCTAAATCTGTCTTTTGCAGATGAGTTGAAGAAGCAGTTAGAGATGCGGAGGAGGCAGAGGGCAGCTCACGGTAAGGTCGAGCTGACAGCGGGTGATCCAGAAACAAAACTTTAACCAAGTCTCAATAGAAATACAGCAAAATATCCAAGTCTACCCACACCAACAGCTGAACAATGCATGGACACTTGAAGCAATTAAATCATCATGTGCAGAATCTCCACATATTGTTCTCCCGCCTCCTTGTAGAGCTGACAGTAAGTGAGAATCCATGTTTACACTCTGACAGTTGGCTCCACATCCTTTCAGCTGAAAGGATGAACAAAGCTGTCACAAGTGGAAACTCTTTTATCATCTTTTGATATTGAACTCCTTGAATGACGTGGTAAACATTGTGAAAACATTGTGGGTTCTCTTGAAATGTATGTGAAGCTGTGCCCACTTCAAAGCCTTTTCAGGGGGCCTCAGTGACTGAAAGCTCGATGACCAAAGACTGGGCGGCACAACTCTGAGACTCCTTTATTTACTCTTGTCTGACTGTTTTGATCAGTGACATAAATGCTTTGATGAGGAAATCTGGTTGTAAAGCATACAAATATGCTCAGACGCCAAAGGCTTTTCTTGTTATTTTGAGTTCCGCATCAGAGAGTGCTTCACAGCAGCCTGGCTTCTATTATCCAGGGCCAATATTTAAAACGTTGTCTTTGAAGGAAATGCTCTCACACATACACAACACAGGCATACTAGCTTCTGGATTTAAAACAAAAAAAAACATGACGTTACTACAATACGTCCACATTTTTATTTGTCTTTAAAATAGTTGTCATGCTTTCTGCTTGTCCAATCCTACTGTAGGTGTGATGGGGAATCACACAGAGGCTGAGGAAGAAGTGGACTCAATGGAAGAAAACCTGTGCAAACACATTGAGCAAGAAAAGAAGGCGTGAGTGTAGTGAAAGGGTATTTTAATGTATTACCACAATGTGTTTTCATGGTTTCTCCCAAAAGATGAATTTGGTGCTAATGTCTCATGTCAGTTACAAGAGTACCATTGGCCATCTGAAAGCATTGAGAACAGAGATTGAGCACCTGCAGCTGTTGCTGGAGAGGACAAAGGTCAAGCTCCAGAAGGACTTCCATAAGTGGTGGAGCCAGGAGACATCTACTGTGGAGGTGACTGGCCTTACCTTCCTCTATCTCTATCTCTATCTATGTCTGCATGACAACACCACATAAAGCTAACAGCCAGGCTAACACGTCAAACATATTTCTGACATTAGACAGGAAGGCTTCTCGCTTCATTTCTGTCTCTGTATTCATGGATGTTTTCTTTGGTGAGTATTTGGCCTCTGTGGACATGTTAGTGTGTGTCGGGTGATGTGCATGTGTCTCTAACTTAAGAGGCTTTTATGGCACCAGTGTGACTCTTGCAACCTCTGTTCAACATCATGCTGAATGGGCCCTGGTGGGAAGATATGTAGGAGGCAAATACACAGAAACACATTTTTACAGAGTTCCATGTGACCCATACAAGGGCAACAGCATCAATACGTAGTCTCAGCAGTTCAAAATCTTAACAAGGACAACATGTTCATGAGGTTGCACAGCGACAAAGTGGGGGATAGTCAGTGAGTCAGTGTTTATTTCAGTCCAAAATAATAGTATTGTGTTTGTGCTTGAATACATAGGAGACTTGTACAATATGGTGACAGACCGTGTTTAGAAAAGTTTCAAGGGAGAGATGAGCAGAAAATTCACAAATCATGAGTAATGCTGATTTACATAGATCTCTGGACTCACACTCACACACTTCGCTTGGCCTTGCTGGCTGAAAAAGCAACCACAAAGATGTTAAGCAGCAACATCTGACCAGCAGACACTGCTAGCTTCTCCTCTTGGGAGTTTTTACTTATGAATGGAGAACAATATCTCACTCACATCTGAGCAACATTTGGGAATTTATTACTGAATGACAAAGAGGAAGTCTGACAGACCTTACATGTGCAGTTTTGATCTGTCCAGCAGGAAGCAGCCTGTTTTCCTCACCAGGACATATATAACAGGCTGGAGCATTTATTGTTCTGTTTTAGACAAACAGTGCACATGTAATGGATTAAACTTTGAGTTAGGGATATGATGGAGCTAGAGGACACAAAATACCTTAGTTCCTCTCTTCCCTCCAGCTGCACACTGCATATGACCACATGGTGTTGAACTGTCATCAGCATGGAATAGTGTTTTTGCTTCTTAAGTTCTCCATAAAAATCTCATTGATTTTTTTTCAATGATTGTGACAAAGGAACCTGAGTCAGAGGCCACAGCCAGAGGTCACACAGGGTCACCAGGTGGATACGTGCAGCCATCTTCACCCGGCACTCCGGGATTTGGGTGAGACACTTTCTCCGTGATTGATGTAAAAGCTGACTGACTGTGTTTCATCTGTCCCTCCACTTTTCCATCCCAGTAGTTGTAAATGAAAACCTATTGACAGTATGGATGGTTACCTTTAGGTGTAGTGGTCACGCCATGAAGCACTATGTCCCTGCTGAGCTGAGCCAACTGGTTACACGGAGAAACACCTTCCCCTCAATGACCCATTTCTGCTTAATTCAATGATGTTATTTTTGCCTTTTCGTTTGAATGCCACTTGATTAAGGGCCATTAACCTGCAGCTCAGTGCTTCTAGCCATTGAACAAATATTGAACAAATGTTAAAAGGTACCATCACTGTTTTTTGTTTTTTTTTCACTTCACCAACCCTGGTGATATTAGTTGACACTGTCATTTGTCACTCAGCAATGATACAGTGTGTAAACATCTTGAATACCCAGACTGCATCAGGGTCTCTGCAGGTCTTAAGGAGCATAAAAAAGCATCACATTCAGTTTCCTTTAAAAAAAAAATCCAATAAATTCTTAAATATTATGAAATTTAGTTTCTCATTAACATTAAGTTTCTCTTTCTAGCTGTAGACATTCATGTTAGTTATAGAATGTTTTTGTCGTTAGTTGCGAGGTGTATATCTTCTGTTATACACCTCTAAACTAAAGGTGGGATTTCTGTGACAGTGGATTGTTCATGTAGGAGGCTGTTCAGTCTTTTTTTGTGGTCTTTCAGTGACATCACACTTGTAGCAAGCACAGCTGTCGCTACAGCTAGCTACAGTAGCTAGGAAGAGCTGATAATTGGCTAACGCTCACTCTAACAAAAACTTGAGTGGATTAATAATTTTTAATTCATCCATTTTTGCCACTTATCTGTGTCCAGGTTGCATTAATGTAGTTCCAGGGATGATTATTATGTGCTGCTGGGAGGTTCTGAACAATATGATATGGTTATTAATAATCCTAGGCCATATTTTCCCTACTTGTTTTCCGTCCATCATCAAACGGGTATTAATTTTTAAGGTGTATTCTATGTGGCAGTAAAAAGTCTTAAATTTATCATGGTAAACCCTGTGGAAACTCTGTGTAAGCTGCTTTGCATTGTTGCTCTCTCTTGGGGTTAAAGTGTTGATGATACTAATAAAACAACATGAGAATGACACCAGTGAGATACAGTGTGCACATACTGTAGAGCCCTGAGTTTCATATGGACATTATTCTGTCACCTACAAATCTGTAGCGTTCTTCTGTTACGATCTACATGAGACATTTTCTTAACTCATATAGTGAACCTGCTCTGAGCAGCACTGTGAGAGACCGCCCAGCAGACCGAGACCCAAATCCAGACTGTTCCACTTCTTCAGTTCACGATCTCAGGTGCACCTACCTTCACTTAATCACCTTTTTGTTTCCTAAAGGGTTCTGTTGGATTATACAGTATGTCACACTTTGTTCTAATTGTCATGACATTGTAATTATTGCACTTTTCTGAATTTCAGAAGCTTTAACGCCAAAAGCGTCCCTCCCTTAACACCAGCTGCGGCATGGCATGATACATCCCTGGATACGAGAGTGACTGACTACAAACCCTCATCTGAGTGGAGGTAAATGAGGGGCAGGCTGGTTGGAAATGACGGAATGGCTTTGAAAACAACAGATAATATTTTGTATGACATTATAGCAGCTAAATTCATCAAATTTTCAGCTCTCTAGGCCTTTCAGTTCGTGGCTGAGGAAATGAAGTGGGATCTGTTAAAATAAGATGATGCATATTCACATTTCTTAAGTGTGTGCCCAAATGCAAACAATACAAAAGCATGTCCGATGTGTTTGCAGTAGTCCTTAAATCCATACATACAGCTGTGCTGTGTTTTCTCTCCACTTATGAATGTGGCCGTAAATTTCTTTTGTGAAGTAATGTCTCAAAACTCTATTAACAAATCAAAGCCTGAACGCTGCTGCTGAAACCACCTTTTCATAAGCACAGTAAAACATTCAGTGCTTTACATAAATGCTTTTGTTCGTCTCCACCAACCACGTGTAGCTCAGAGATGCCGCTGTTTCATACAGAGGCTCTATGGCACTAGGGGACCGGCTAACTGCTAAGGCTGTTAACTTATTGCCTTTAAGCTCATGGAACAAGAACAGTTAACACATTTTACAGCAGTGGTGCACACATATACAGTATATGTACATGTACATGTACAATAGATGTAGCACTTAGTACTTACGCCAAGGTTTCCTACTGCACTGGAGCTTTAGTGATGTCCCTCACCTGTAAGTCGCTTTGGATAAAAGCATCAGTCAAATGAGTAAATGTAAATGTAAACACACACACACAAACATCCACAAAGCAAAATATTGATGGATTGTTGCTGTAAGTTAGAGCAATCCTTATTTGTGTTACGGAAATTGTGAACAGTTAATTCTGATATTATCCTACATTAAACATCCTAGGGCCCTTTCTACCACCAAGCTCTCCTCATCCTCTATTCCCCTGACCGGAGACCAGCAGACCGACGCTGACATTCTGGCCTTTGTCAGAGCCAGGCAAAACCTGCTCAACAGAACAGGTAACCCACACACACACACAAAGCAAGAGCCAGTAAGAGCAAAGCAGCTTCACGAACCTCTCATACGACCTGCATTTTGCAATCAACACTGCCCTCTGGTGATGTGACTCCCTACACCACACCGCCTTACAACAAACTTTATGTTTGCATGGATGTATTTTATTAAGCTTTTGAGAGTCATATTTAATTTGTTTTCAATGTGTTCTATATGTTGTTCTATATTAGAAATTACCTGCAAGACAGTTGATAAGCCACCAATTATAAGCTGAAAATGCTTTTTCTGGTGCACGCCAAATAGAGAATTTCTTTTATGGGCAAGAGCCCATAATTCAGTGTTTCTTACACACAGAGGTCGCACAAAACCCCCTCACCCCCTGAGAAGCATCACTTTATCTACCTTCACAACTGTGCTTGTGTTGCTTTAAATGGTTCCGTCTCCTGCTCTCTCTTCTCTCCTTTGAACCTTGTGTAGCTGCTGCTTAGTAAAGTGGACTTGGCTGGTCTGTGGTTTACCACTACAAATACAGAAGGACTGAGGTCTGAGGAACAGAGAGAACAATGACACCAGACACACAAACAGTCTGAGGAGGCTGAGGAACACATTTACCACTGAAAAGTTCTTTCTTTCTTTCTTTCTTTCTTTCTTTCTCTCTCTCTCTCTCTCTCTCTCTCGCTCTCTTTTCCCCTCCTCAGAGGGAGGAAGACTCATTTCATTCCTCTTTACCTGTGGCATTATTACGCTGTATAGTGACTGTGTTTTGACATGAGAGCCCCTGTAATTGGCTGTTTGGTAACCTCTGTGTGATGATACCCCTCCTATCAAAACAGCTTTTAAGTCACCAGTGCATGCTGGGAAGTGCAGGGAACCTGGCATAAAGAAACAGACAGCACAATGATAAATAATAGTTTACTCAGGATTTCACTGCAGTTTAATGCAGGGGTTGTTACTCTGGAAAATAAAGATTTCTTTTATTTTTTTTAGGGACAAAGAAAAGTACATTCTTCTCTCTCTCTCTTTTTTTTTAATTTATTTTTTTTTACAGCTAAACAGTTTCTATTTTCTTCCTTGTTCAAATACTAGATGATCAATCTGGCTTGTGCTTTTATGTATTTCAGGCCCACCTCAGAAGTGATGTGAAGCTCTAAGGAAGCATGCAAGGCCTGAGGTTATCATCATCTCACTGACACCACATCTGTCAGGTGACAAAATGACTGTGTGTCATACATGAGTATTGACGGACAATGAAGATGTGAGAAAAATTTGTCTCAACTGGGTCCAAACATATCCAATTTCTCATAAAAAAAACTCCTCTGGTCACACTTATTGAACTCGTGAAGATGATGTCATTGATATAAGGGGCAGCAGTATAAATCACAGCCTGCACTGGCCATTTGATCTGAACAAATGTTGTCTCAAGATATGAGAGGAAGGAGCAGACAGAAGGAAACCAGTCGGCTCCAGTGTGTGTTTAAGGATGTAATAAATCATGACTTTCAAATAGTCACAGGAAGTTTCAACATGCACAGTGACAAATACATTTCATATTTCTGTCTGCTTTCATTTTATTCTACGGCAAACAGTTTTTCGTAAAATATGAATAGATGTATTTAATGTGTACAGTATTTTGCCTGTTGTGTTCACCTATTTCTGCTCTCCTGTTAAAATGTAGTAATTTTCTTACATCCGCTCAGAATTTGAATAAAAAATAAAGCTGCATAATGTCAAGAACCAAAATGATTGTTAGATACCATTAATGTGTTTTACTGCAGAGCTTCATTTGTAGTTATTAGCCTTTTTTATGAGTTACTGTTCCAGTGTACTCGGCCCAGACATGCTCCCCTCAGTCCATCATGTCTGATAATCTGTGCTCTGTTGTTGAGTGCCAAGAAGGATATTAGGACAACTGGGACTCTTGGTTGTGTCAGTAGTTACAATACTGGAATACAGTCCATCAGCATTCAGATTTATTCCACATGATACCAGTAATGATATACTGTAAATTCCCCCCTTTGGTTACATCCTAAAGGTTGTAATGAAGAATTGACAATGTCTCTCCCTGAAATTTGTACGTGTTGCAGATTAGATTGAAGGTGGAGCCTATCCCAGCATGCACTGTGTAGGTGGCAGAGAAACACCCTAGAGAAGTCTGTACGTGGGCTTCCTTAAGATACAATATTTGAAATTCAAATTGGGTTTCGAACTTTTTTTGCATGTAGCATTGATTATTGAGAACTGAGGTGAGTGATCATTTATGGATGCTCACATTCAATCAAGCCTTAGGTGTGACAGGTTACTTTTGTGAAATCTTTCATTTTATCTCCTATGCACACCTCTGGTGTATCTTCTGAGAAACTGACAGATAACACAGTTTTTACTATGTCTACAACCACTTCACATGAATATTAATTCCAACAGACAGTAAAAGAGTCCCAGTTCTCCTGACGTTGTATCTATTCACATCAGCTGGAAATCAAAGTCTACCCATCCATCACCTTGGATCCGTCACTACCCAAACAGGTGATGGCCTGCCAACATTGGAACAACCTGTTTGCATGGCTTTGCGTTGATTTGTTTGACAGATGACAAGCAGCTGCACAATTTGCATCCAGGCTGAGTTGCCTTGGAGAAAGAGTCTTCTTTGGACAAGTCATGATATCTGTTATTTCTCTCAGTCACATTAATAAATAGCAGTGATGCCTTATTCCACACTGTATATCAACTAGCTTAGCTTAAAGAAGTAGCCTAGTGTTTCCTTCAATACAGGGAGGACACATGGCTCAGTGTTTTGCTTTTTCACCATATCCACCATTCTAAAACACAGCTATAATTGTCAATTAATACAGTGTTATTATAAAAACATCAAAGTTAAAACAATGACACAATGGCAATATGGCTGCTCCCCTCAGTCTTTCGGAGCTTCAGAGCAAGTTGTTGTTTTTTGGGGGTTTTTTTCACTCCCCCCACCCTTGTTCTCAGCAAAAGAGCTCTAAAAGCCCACTTTACACTACCTGCTCAGCACCAGTCATCAGACAGTCACAGTTAGCGACTAGCTGGCGAACACAGGAGCATTAAACAGCTACAGGGCTGGATGTTTCCCTCAGGAGTTGGTAGAGAGCAAAACAGAGCTAAAAGAGATTGAATATTGGACTCACATTTGGCAGGTGGCCAGGAACAGGATTCCAAATTATTGATAATGTTGCTCCGTAACTGCTGAATGTGTACAGTAAATAAGATACTGTTTTGCTACAATAAGAGAGAGTTCACTGTGTGAACTTAAAGGTGATTACATATATCAGATTTTGCACAAACAGTGGACTCAAATGCACGAATCAAGATGGTAAGATCAAAAATGTTTACTTCAGTTCTGGGTTCAGTCCATAAGTAATCAGTCCAAAAAGAGGCAGATTAGATTAGATTAGATTAGATTAGATTAGATTAGATTAGATTAGATTAGATTAGAGAGTCTTTATTGTCTTTATTGGGACAATTTGGTTTGCCCTAACCTAACAGTAGTGGACACAACCAATACAGATCATGAATAAAGTCATGCAATAAACAGATACATAAAACCATCTAACATACTGTAGATTTCATCATAACAAGTTATAGTAAGATATGAAGCACCAACATTCCATCAGTATTTGTTAATTGCAATGACAACACCAAAGGTATCAAAAACATGAGGATAAAAACAGGATCCAAAACAGAAAAAAACTGGTCCTAAACACCAGGCTACACAAGGAAACACAAGGGCTGCAACACTAGACTCACTGTCACTAAGACGAACTGACAGTTCTTTTCAGACAGAAAGCAGTGACTTTGGGACACCAATCTACCAGAACAGCAAAGTTTCTACATGATGATGATGATGATGATGATTATAGCTGTAGTTTTTGGCATCTACTCTACAGTCTATGTTTTTTTTTTACATTCTTTCAGACAGTTTTTAATATTCTAGCTTTATAAACACTGAAACCATAGAAGTCCATTAGGTTCTATCTTTAGGCTTCTTTCAACTCTTTGGTTTATGGCCCATAATCAAGTAGTGCTCTCCACACCTCTCCAAAATGTCATCTCCTTCCTCTCCATCTGACCATAAACTTGCCTGGCTCTTGAATGTGGTGGAAACCACTGGTGATTGTTCTAGCAGACTTCCGTGGGTTAGAGAAATTCAGCTTTTAAACTGATGAGATTTTAAAGTGTCCGTACTTAATTGAATTAAATTTATCTCCTTTGACATGTCTGAAACCGTGGCACCAGTCATTATTATTTCAACAGCAATTTCTGTAAAGTATGTGAGGACATTAGGAATCCAGTCATTTGTGGCTGAACTACATTTTCTTTAGGTTTCAGATGCAGAGAATAAGGTTAGTTCCCACAATGCAGAGCCTTATTGAAAGATTCAGCATTAGCACTCTGTAATTGAGGGTGCGCTGCAAACCAACAGCAGTCAGGTAAAATATTAACCTTTGTTCTGCTGACAAGATGCTGCCACCACTTCCTTATTAGTGTAAACAGTTGAATGTGTGTGTGTGTGTGTGTGTGTGTGTGTGTGTGTGTGTGTGTGTGTGTGTGTGTGTGTGTGTGTGTGTGTGTCCAGATGTCACGCTAATGGCGAAGAGGAGTTTGATCGTTACCCAAGCAACCCATAAATCAGTGGCCAACATCTAGGGCAATCTGTCCAATCAGAGTAAGTGCATTGAGGGGAGATGTTTACCCACCCAGTCACTGTCACCCCAAGATACAGCTTTACCAAACATCAGCCATTCTTCATGTTGCTGTGATTTAAAGCCACCTTTAAGGACACTCTAATAGCTGCTTCTCATTTACTTTAAATACGTTTTTGTGTCACTTTTTCCTATTCCTTCAATTGAAAGCAAATGCCACAATCTGCAGTGATGGACATTTTCTCTGGGGGACTACACATAAGATCTGTGTATCTGATTGTTGGTCCTTTCTGAAGCCAATAACCTTTCTCCTGAGTCTGAACAACATCAGCGTTTTTGCCTCTTTGGGTGTTGGGGGAGGTTGATGGCGAGGTTCCAGTTGGACCGGGTCAAAGTGAGCCGGACAGCAATTTTGACTCTGGCCCACTTCACGTACCTGCTGGCCGGGGCCACAATCTTCCAGATACTGGAGCGAGAGGCTGAGAGCAACAACCGCAACCACTTCCAACTGGAGAAGCTGAATTTCCTGGCTAATTATACCTGCCTAGATGGACCAGCCTTGGAGAAGTTTGTTCAGGTTTTCCATCAGTTTCCTCACAGTTCTTTAAGGAATTAAGGTTTGATAAATGCAATGGAGACAGCAGGATATGCACATTTATAATGTATGACAAATCTAGATTTCTTCATATCAGGCCAAATTCGTCAGCTTCTTTTCATAGTCAGAGTAGTAAAATATGCTAAAATACAACTGGTCAGTCTTTGTCAGTGTGGTGATTGTGGTTGGTAAAAGACCAATGAACCAATGAAAGATCAATTTTATGGTGAGGTTTTACATGATTAGGTTAGTTAAACAGCAATAAATGGTATGACGGTAATCTGACCTAATAAATCAATATGTGTGTCAAGATCCAAAATACTTAACTAAATAATTACTGGAGTGTTAACATTAGTGAGGTCCATTGAGCCTAACCTTATTTTAATATTTTAATGAATGTTTTTGTGCTTTGTGTGTGTGTGTGTGTGTGTGTGTGTGCGCAGGTGATTTTGGATGTCTGGGAAAAGGGAGTGAATCCCTCGGGCAACTCAACAAACCCCAGTAACTGGGATTTTAGCAGCTCCTTCTTTTTTGCAGGCACAGTAGTCACAACTATAGGTGAGCATTTTTACAAATTCAGAAATTTAACTGTCGTTTTTTGAGGTAATCAGCACTGCTGATGACATATAATCTGCTTCACAGGTTACGGCAACCTCTCCCCTAGCACCGTGTCTGGTCAGGTGTTTTGTGTGTTTTACGCACTCTGTGGGATCCCACTGAACCTAGCCTTCCTCAAACAGCTTGGGAAGTGTCTCACCGTCCACCTGGGTCAACTCGAGAGGGGGATGGTCGCAGTTGTTCCCCACAAGGTACTGATGGATTCTCATGGATCACCAGATTATTGAATATTATTAACATTATAACAAATTTACTTTAATTTACTTTAATTTATTTATTTGCTTGAATTTTTCCTTCTTAAATACATTTGTTTAATTGCTTTAATATGCTTATTATTAGTTTAGGTTATTTTATTTATTTCCATTTCAGCTGTGCTTATGTGGTCTAAAACCTTTCTGGTGTCCTGAATAATTTGACTGTGTCATATGTGCTTCTATTATTTCATATTTTGTTGTGTCTCACTTGTAAAGAGTTGTGTGAAAAACACGATAAAACCTGTTAGGTAAGACACATTGCCGCGCTCACATTGCCATGTAACCTAAGTTTGTCGTACTTGCATTTCTTTCCCAGCAAACAGTTGAGGCTCTGGCAGTGAGTTTATTCTTCGTCAGTGGCAGCCTGCTGTTTTTGGTCATCCCTCCTCTGCTGTTCAGTTATGTGGAAGGCTGGACGTTTGGCGAGGGCTTCTATTTCGCCTTCATTACACTCAGCACTATTGGTTTTGGAGATTATGTGGTGGGTGAGTAGAGAGAGCAAACAAGCACAAATGCTGTGAAAAAAATCCCAGCAGTCACCTTTTTTTCAGCTTTGTAATTTTACTAATCTAAAAGCAGGAGAGCATTTGTACACCTGTCAACATTAAGAATTAATGTGCGATGAACCTCACATGTTCTGACAAGGTAATGTCAATTCTTACAGGGACTGACCCGGGCAAGGAGTACATCTCTCTGTACCGCAGCCTCGCAGGCATATGGATCATTTTCGCCCTTGCTTGGCTTGCTCTTATCCTCAACATGGGAGCCAGAATAATGGAGACTGTAGTTGTCCTGACTCACCCAGGCTTTGAGAAACAGGAAGAGGAAGAGGACGTGTCGCCCAGTAAAGTAGACGACACATCAAAGATCTGACAGTGGACGGTAGATGGAACAATCTTCATGTAGTGTTCACTACGTAGAAGATACTATGTGTGATTGTTTTCTATACATATTATGATACACGGTGCAATAAGAAAACAGATGTAGCATCATTTTATATATTAGCAAAAACTGCAGATTTATCCATTCTTGGTTCAGGGCCTGGATTTATTAAGCTTATAAGAAGACACCACTCCAGGACATTTCATCTCTGAGCATGAGCACTGAGACATCCTAATCAAGTGACTTACTTGTACTGACAGTGAAGTGTATGAAAAACCTTTGAGAGCAGCTCACAAGTGAGTGTGTGATTAGTCACATGCACTGTGGATATCCAGTTAGAGACAAGAATGCCTTTTTTTTTTTTAAAAGAATTCATATGAATCTCACATAAAAAATGTGAGATCAGAGGGTTATCTTAGACGAAACTCATTAGCTATTAACATCAATTGATTGTATTTGTTAGGAAACTGACTGAAGTAGAAAAAAAATGGAAACCGAACTGGAGCAGGAATCAAATTGTGCTGCTGTTGGACAAAGAACATCAGAGAAAACAAACAATTCAGTTCCACAGTGACCACCGCAGATGATGAAGATGCAAAAAAAAAATCCCAAAACAAACAAGCAAAACAAGTAGTGTATCACTGTATTAAAATTTCCAAATTATTCTTATTGCTTTACACATCATGTCCACTGATATTTTGTATAGTTGTGTTTGCTCACCTCTGTTTTTGTGCTGCAGCTGTCTGGGATCTGTCTAGGGTCTGAGCCAACCTCAGAGACCTCTGCTCTTAAATTCAAGAGAAATTTTTAAGATATAAGAAACTTGAGAAATAGTTTTTATTCTTTAGTCAAATGAAGGAATTAAAAGTGAATTTATCATTTTTATCTTACAGTTAGCATTTTGATGAATATGGACCTATGAGAAAAGTCCCAGTAAGAAAACATGTGTATAGTCAGGTATTACCTCAGGTAGGAGTCCTGTAATGTTTTTCCACCCTCAGGTAGAACAGTGAATAACTGCTGAACTATGCTTTGGCGTTTTGTACTTTCATTCATGTATTTATTGTATGTTATCTAACTGCATCATTAGAATGCTTTAATGTCACACTGTGCGAGTGTGCACACACATATGTGTATGTTTATATGAGTCCACATCTGTGTCTGTGTAATGATGGTAAACTTCAGTGCATGGAGCACGAACGGTTATCTTAGACAAACTCATTAATCAAGATGGTGATGTGAGGAGACCTGAGAGCACACAGGACTGGACCCTGAAGGGCAGCTGGAACTGAAGAGGCTTTTAGTGCGTTCACTGAAACTGGCCAAAAAGGTCCTGAAGAATGAAATGCAAACATAACTGAAACTGAAATAATGTTTGAAATAATTTTTCTTCAGTCCAAGAGATCTCCCCCAGAATCCACATATAGCCTACTGCAGCTGATCTTAAGGTGGCTCCTGCCATGACTGGGCAAAGTCCATGATCTCATAGACAATGGTTCATTTTGGGCAGATACTCCAGTCCAACTACACCCCGACCTTTGCTGGTGTCTCTCCCTCCTTTGATTTTGTTCCACCAGATTTGCATGACAGGCCATCGGAGTGATTCAAACAGTAGCGCAGGTGGAGTTTCATTTGCCTGCAATGCAAGGAAAGACAACAAGCCAAGCAGTTAAACACTCTCACTCCTCACTGTTCCTGGCTACACAGATTAAGGTGCTGAACTTGTCTGGAATCCAGAGTTCTACAACGGAGCTACGATGGGAATAAAGGAAATGTTCAGTTTGGCCCGGGTGCCCTCCATCCTCTTGCTCGGGGTGGTTTACGTCACCTACGTGCTGATCGGCGGGGTGGTTTTCTGGAAGCTGGAAGGAGATCTTGGACAAAAGGACATCAGTCTTTTACTGTTGAACAAAAAAAATCTGCTCATGAAGTACACCTGTCTGAACCAAGAGGGCCTGGAGGCAGTGGCTCAGGTGAGACACAGAGAAAACAAGAGGTTAACAGAATAGAATCTCATATTCCTTTCTCAGCTTCTTTTCATTTTCAAAACAGTCATACAAGCAACACAGTTACATATGACATCTTTTGCCAGGAACTTTTTAAGATGCAAATGTGAGGGGAGCATATCACATTAGCAGTCGCTAAATCCCACTAGTACCTATGTCTGTAGGGTTGCTTTGGGTTATACTGAGAGACCACTGTATTTACATCTTAACCACAATCCTACTCCTTTTGCATTTTTATATTTCTGAATGAGGAAATGCCATCATCATGAATTATTCAAAGCAAACAGAAAAGATCAACCGTGCTGCTCCTTGGCTTCACATCACGTGAAGTTCTGGATGTTTTTAAGTAAGTGGGTCACTATGAGTTTACAGCAACACACATCCTAGAGTCTGTCGTAGGGATGTACAGTGTGTTGTTTATAATGCGTCCAACAAGCTGGTGATTAGATCTGTGTTCACTTGAGGGAGCCAAAATGGGAAAAAAAAGTGTAAGAACTTCGAAAACAAAGAGTCCTGTTTGTTGTGTATGTGGCAGAGAGGCATCTTCCTCCATGCAAATACCAGCTTCTCCTGCCCTTCAGCAGCGGACACGCTGCTTTGCCTATGTATCTTCCCTGATTTGATTTACACGGAAGCAAAGTTGTGAAATCTTCTCCTTGGAAACTGGAGTTGGAGTTTTTTTTTTTAAACCTTGAAATAAATGCCACAGATAAGCATGTTGTGTTTCACGCTGTTGACAAAGAAAGAAAAACAACAGATTGGTGATAATCCTGCCAGGAAATGTGAGCAAGAGATTGAGAGAAATGCTTCAGATTTGCACTGTGGTAAAACTACACATAAAGGTGGGATGAAGACAAGAAATCGGATTTTATTTGAAATAAGACATCATTTACTAAACCTGTGTGGGATTCAGAGGTGTTGCATCATAGCTGATAAATTAAAAAACTTAGATAAGAAGGTCATAGGTCTCAGATTGTGATGCATGTCTAAAGTGGAATTTCGCACATTGGTGATGTGACTCAAGCTCTGTCTGACACAGTGCTGAGAAGGCGTTTCTCTATGTCATGCTGCCAACTGTAGTGTATTGAGTGTGGTCTCAAGGTCTCTTGAGGATCAGTGTGTACAGAAGTTACATAACTGTGAGTCTGACCCAGGTCCACAGAAGATGACATTGTTTTATTTGAGTTTGTTTGAGTCTGAACACAAGTGTTACCTTGTTTCAATATTTAATTTGTTTTTCAGGTTGTTCAAGATGCATCAAAGGCGGGCATTAGTTTGAAAGGCAACCACACCTCGGATGGCTTCTGGAAATTCACCAGCTCAGCTGTGTTTGCTGCAACTGTGGTGACAACTATAGGTTAGACATTAACAGATTTTTAAAGGTCCCATATTTTACACTTTCCCACTTTTTTGATGTTTTGATAGCCATTAGAAGATATATTTGTGGTTTTAAGTATCAAAACCATCTCATAATTTTACATCTCCTCTCTCAGGCTTTGCTCTGGAGCTCTGGTAACAAAGGTCAGTGGGCCAATCAGAAGAGAGGATCTGAGCCTCTCTTCTGATTGGCTGACTGTTTTCTGAATGATCGAATTAGAATATAACAGATTTCAGGTAAACGCTCAGAGAAACCAAATCCTGTAAGGTTGGATGGTGGATTCAGGTGGGCAGGGCTGGGGCTGTGGCTGATGGCAGCGACACCTTTGTTGTGACATCACAAAGTTCCAGAAGTCCTGACGGCTGGTTTTAAGGCTCAGTTTCTGAATACAGGCTGTGTGCATTTCTCTGTGGACTGAGGCTTTGATGTTTTCACTGTATTAATATAGAACCTAGACCTGCTTTATAATCAAAAAAACACATGGACATCTACCTTTAGACTGGATGGACTTTTAATCGTGTTCGAGCCAACAGAATTGTTCTTGCAACCTAAACACATAAATTGGCTTTAATGTGGTCAATAAATCATGTGACCAGTTTTAATTTTGTGTTGACCAGTTTACATCAAAAATTGTATTGTCATATAATAAAATGTATTCACAAAAATACACTTGTACACACACAATCAAATAATTAAATATGGTATGAAATATATACTGGAATTAAAAAGAAAGTAATCAATGTCCAGGGAAATAGATAAAACAAAGTCATAATTTTTAAGGGGTGTGCATAGCTTTTAAGATGCTGACTATGAACAGCAGCATCCCAGGTTTGAGTTTGATGAGGACTTTTATTGCATCTCCCTCACCCTCATTCCCTGTCATCTCACCACTGATACTATTTTCATTAAAAAATAAATAAATAAAATAAAGTTTAAGTCAGTATTTGCAGTACCATTCAATACACAAGAGTTTTAAGTCACATTAAGTTACACAAGTGTTTTAATTGATTTTATAAGTGTCTTTGAAGATTTCCGAGCATGGACCTGACTCTTTAAATGACACACTGTGTTTAAGAAGAGCTCCTCCTGTCCACAGTGCCTCTTCCTCTCCTTCCACCACACTGAGATGAGATGCTAACAGCTTACAGTTTTGCAGGTTATGGGAACATAAGTCCAAGGTCTACAGCTGGACAGATCTTCTGCGTGTTCTTCGCCCTCTTTGGGATCCCTCTCAACTTGGTGGTGCTCAACAGGGTGGGCAAGTACATGCTGGTAATAGAGAGGAACATTTCCGACTTCCTTGAGGGGAAGACCAGGAGAAGGGTGAGGAGATCTTTAATCCCCTAGTCTTATATCAAAGTATGTTTAAGAGGACTCCAGAAATCTTTGTTCTTACACATTCAAGTCTTCAGGGCAAGACTAACATCACTGCTCACTCCTTCCACATCTCTCTGCAGAAGTGTACCCGCTTTTTTGTCCACCTGGTGTCTTACCTGTCTGGAGCAGTTCTCTTCTTTATCATGCCCATGACTGTATTCCAACTACATGAGGGCTGGACCCACTCCCAAGCCATCTACTACTGCTTCATCACCCTCAGCACTATCGGCTTTGGCGATTTTGTGGCAGGTACAGCATCATTATGATCTGAGGGTCAAGACCATATTCTTGCATTTTCTTGCATGCATCTTCAATGCATTTTGTATTAAATGAATCTCTCTCTCACAGACAGTAATCCAGACAAAGTATACCCAGAGTGGTACAGCGTCCTTATGGCCTCATGGATCTTCTTTGGCCTGGCCTGGCTAGCCCTGCTTATTAACCACTCCATCGACATCCTGGAGCGGCTCAACACCCACTTCAAACAGTGGTGGGGTGGACAAAAGCAGGGGGAAGGGCCTGGTAACGCAGAGGGTGACAACCCTGACACACAAATCGAGGAGGATGACAAGATCGAGAAACCTCCAATAACTCAGTAATCTACAAAATCAGGTGAAGATATCAGTGAGTCGACCTAGTTATAGAATGATCTGTCTGTACATCAGGACGTGGAAAACAGGCATAAACTATGAAATATGGCTAAGCCATAGCAGGGTGTGTGTGTGTGTGTGTGTGTGTGTGCGTGTGTGTGTGTATGTTATCAGTGATGATTTAATATGTGTCTGCGCTGTGATTGGTCTCGCTCTCCGTAAATGCTAAAGGTAAGATATTGACTCATTTTTGTTGAGTCAGGTTTCTTTGTTTGACACACACAACATCCACACGCTGTTTAGTCTCTTTCGCACTTTGTTTCCCAAACTGTAAACAAGTGACTCTTGTTAATCTGCCTGCTTAAAAAAAAAAGGTGTTTCAGATTAGTCTGAGGAAAAATACCGGGACAATATTTACTTTGCCCCATGTATCTGTCTATGGGTTAGTGGTCAGTAGAAAAGTGCAGTCAGTCTGTTGCTCTTTGGCCTCTCAGTGTGCCCCCCCCAAGCAAGCAATGTCATTAGACTACCTTTAATATTTACCTGTTTGCTTTTATTATATGTAACAAATGTTGAAACTCTGTGACAACACTACTTACATTGTTTATTTTTTATTTATTTTATATATGTCATAGAGTGTTCAAGTGGGGTGTAGCTCATTTATGCCACTCATCTGTGCTGCACTTAGTTTTATAGTCACTAGGTGGTGGTACTGTACCTACCCTGAAGAAAATAACCATTCAAACCAAAGGCAAAGCAGCGAATGCACTGTATATTACACTGTGTTCTAATCATAGAAACTATATTGATCACATCCTCAAGCAAATGCAGTTCAGTAACGAATAAAATAATTTTTCTGCCATAAAGGAACTTCTGTTTGATGTAATTTCTTGTGATTTCAACATCATTAAATAAGTGTGTTCAGTGATGATTTCATTATGTGTTTGTTTTAGCTGTCTCCTTCTTTTGACACCAGCCCGAACTGAAATAGCACAACACAGGACAGAGGAGCAGTCGAAGGTACACTCGTCTATTGAGGATCATAAATCACAGAGGAAGTCAGGCAACGCTGAGGAGGAGTGAATGACAAAGACAGACGGCAGGCAGCAGGGAAAAGAGAGTGGAAAATGAGAATTGTGCTGGAGGGATGGATAGCAAGAAAAGAGAAATGAAGTCAGTGAAAAGAATTAGAGGGGGGTGTTTGAGGGAGAGTGCAAAATTCCAGACAGCAGAGTAAAGCCATAAAACTCTATGGATAATAAGGAAGGATGAAGAGGAAATAGAGTGAGAGTGACCGTTGTACAACAAAATGCCACATGCCTTTTTGGCCACGGTTCAATGAGGACTCAGCATGTGTGAGAGGGCTGGTGCCTCTCACTTCTCCTGTCTAATCAGCCAGTGGTTTAACTTGCACACTGTCCACAGCAGGACAAGGCTGTCCACACATAGTCAGGACAAATTGAAGTCCTGACTATGTGTGTGATCATCATCATCATCATTATCATCATACCTATCTCTGTTTGATTTACACAAGGAATATTGTCTCAAAGCAATTAAAGTCAAACTACAGACATCCGTCCATTACCATGCACGTTGCTGCCATAAAAACCAACACTGGTAACCAGTGGAAGTCTTAGAGAGCGTGTGTGACGTGCACTCTCTGGATGTCACAACAAACCTAGCTGCTAACTAACTAAGTGTGACGCTCAACGAGTGATGATGCAGGAAACAGTGACACTCATACTGTTGTGAAAGGATGAGTAAAGGTAAGGTAGTAGTGGCTCATGGGCGTGTACACAGCCACCCAGGTTTAGATTCAGTTTAATTTACCAAATATACTGACATTTTCATAACTTAACTACAATCACACTA